>NC_135884.1:4576111-5176111 GCF_964194155.1 Cetorhinus maximus | reverse complement strand
GGGCGAGAAAGAGATGGACAGTCCATGGCGGGGTTGTTGACATGGGAATACCAGAAGTAACGATGTGGGAATGGGAGGGGAAGCCATTGCAGGTGATTCTCTGGCTACAATTGGATAAATAAGAATGGAACCAGGTAAACGCAGTTCCTTTCCTGCCGGACTCGATTCCTGTTCTGCCGCTGGTAAAAATCCCACAGTTACTATTCAAAGAAGAGCAGGAGAATTCTGACCGGTGCCCTGGGCAATAATTATCCCTCAACCAACATCACCAAAGCAGATTATCTGGTCATTATCGCATTGCTGTTCTTTCTTTCATCATCTCACTCAACTATCCATTCTTCCAGATAAAAGCAAAATACCGCGGATGCTCGAAATCTGCAATAAAAACAGAAAGCTCTGGAAAAAACTCAGCAGGTCTGACAGCATCTGTGGAGAGAGAAACGGTCAATGTTCAGAAGGGTCATACAGACTCGAAGGGTTAACTCTGTTTCTCTCTCCACAGATGCTGCCAGACCTGTTGAGTTTTTCCAGCACTTTCTGTTTCTAATCTATTTCTTCCAGCATGAGTCTGGAAGATGAGTCCTGGCAGGCTCTTATCCTGACAGGATCTAAGCAAAACCCAGACCTGCTCTGGTCCGACCTTTCCATATCCACGCTTCACAGCAGAAGGCACTGGTCAGTGATCAGGAACAGGAACCCTTGCTGATTCCTTCACTCCCTGAGTCCGGAGCACATGCTGAATCGTGGTGGTTCAGTAGTAAAATATTATTTAGGGCCATTGTTCCAACAGGTTTCCTGGGGCCCCCTCTACTGCTGTAAGTGCTGGGTAGCAAAGGACATCCTGCCCATCCTATCCCAGCAATTGGAAATCCAAATTTCAGGGGCAGGATCACTTGCCTATCTGGGCAGTGCTAGTGCCTGTAAGGCCACATCAACAGTACCTGCTCCAGCCTCCATCCATCCTTTGCTAATTGAACTGATTGCCAAATGAGCTGAAGAAAATTATTTTCCTGTGTGACTGCCACCAGCTGTGGTGCTGGCATTGGTCTCCTCCCCTGGTGTGATTTCTGTGCAGAGGACGTTAAAGGACGGAGGTGAAACACATAGGTAACCTGGGAACTGCCCCTAAACGTAGCATTGTTGGATAAAGAAAGATCACAAGATAGAATAATAATGGAGCTGTTGACTAATTACAGTGATCAAACTCAGTCAACCAGTCTAGAATAGACCCAGACATGAGGTATTGAAAACCTCCTGTGGTGGGGAACCTTTTTCCTCCCAAGCACATTGGACCCAGCACCAACACAACACACGCTCTAATTCTTTTCTGGAATGTGCGGCCTCTACATTTTTTTGCCCAGCCCTGCACACACAACAACTTAAAGGGACCGAGTTGTGTGAGGACTTTTGGGTGGCTGCATGGGCCATATGTCCACACCGCTTTGAGGGAACACTGCTCACTACACCTCACGTCCCAAACGACTCATATAACAAGGCCCTTTTTGACGTGAGGGAGGGGGTGGGTTGAAGGTCTGTCCAGGACCCTGCACCCCCTTTGGAATTTAAAGGCCCGGCCTAAATGGGACTGAGTTCTACTGGAGACAGGTTCCAGCCCAACCTCTGAAAAACATGGGAGTGTGTTTGAGTGAGGGAGCGTTTAGGAAAATGTGATCATTACTGAGCAGTTATGGAAAACTATCAGGAATAATCAAAGATGAAAATACTTAACTGGAGGAGGGTTATTTTAAGTGAGTCGAAAAAGGCCCAGGTTGAATTGGAAATAAAGATTGACAGATAAAACAGTAAATGAGCAACAGAGGCCTTGATGGAGGAGTTAATCCAATCAGGAAGAAAGGAAGGATATTCAAAGTTGGAGTTCTTTGGATGACTAAGGAAATCGAGATTGAACTGAAGTAGAAAAGGGAGGCTTTGATAAATATCCTAGATTCCTCTGGCTGAAGAGTGGAGAACCAGGGGTCATAGTGACAGGAGAAGGGGTCGTCCATTTAGGACTGAGGCAAGGACAAACCTCTTCATTCAGAGGGTTGTGAATTTACATTCTCTAACCCTAAGGGCTGTCTATGCTCAGTCGTTGGGTATATTCAATACTGAGATCGATAGATTTTTGGGTATTATGAAAGAATCAAGGGGTTTGGGAATAGGTTGTGAAAGTAGAGTTCAGTAGATGATCCACTGAATGGCAGAGCAGACTGGATGAGCCATATGGCTTACTTTAGCTCCTTTTTCTTATGTTCTTACATTCCTTAGGCATCTCTCCTAGTTGAGTTTGTACAATAATCTAGCATTTTGTTCTGGCCCATAAGTGGAGAGGTTTATTGAATCCAGGATGGTCTGCTGGGTTTTGGTTGCTTGATCTAGCATAATAGACCAGTGCCCTTGCTATTCAGTTTATTGAACAATCTTGTCAATCTAGAATCTAGCAAATTATGAATGCAGAAAGGCAAAGTCCATATGCACGAGTTTTTGGACACACACACAAAAAAAATGAGGAAGAGATTGAAAAGAAAAATTATTCGAACAAAAGAGAATCTATTCTCTGCCTGGATTCTTCCCTGACTCCTGTGTGACTTTTAACAAAAAGGCTTGATCGCTGCAGTTTAATAATAAAAACGCTTTCAGTCAGTGACACCTGACTGTTTGATCCATGATTCCTTTGTACAAACCTTGTGCTCACAGCACGATACTGAAAACATCGCTGGTGAAAGAAGTGACCCATAGACCAAACAATTAGCGAAATAGGAAGGACAACAGAGAGGGCGCGGGGGGGAAGCTTCAAAGTAACTTAAACACTTTTTAAAAAGAAAATCCCCACCCAAACATTCTGCCCTTCTCTCTGTTAAGTGCTGACTCTTTTTTGGGTAGAGTTGCAGATATCTTCCCACAATCTAGTCCACATGGCCTGTATCAGGAGGCATGGAGATGCATTCAAAGTCAATCAAGTCCCTAGCAAGCTAGGAACAGAGGAACAGGAGGAGGCCATTTGGCCCCTCGAGCCTATTCCGCCATTCAGTGGCTCAGTGATCGTGGATGATCTGTGACACGGCAGTGAGATTACGGAATTCTAAATAATTCCCCCCTTACAGCAAGAGAGGCCAAGGTCAATTATGTTGTAGCTGCTTTTGCCTTAGGTGAGAGCAGCTGACCTTCAATCACTGGCCTGTGCTAAATGACTCGATTTGAGATAACCCAGAGTGAGTTTGTCCTCAACGATTCAAAGCCTGGGGTGTTGGATAGTCACTTCTTTTTATGAGACAAAAACCAGAAAATACTGAAGGGCCTCTGAAGAAAGGTCATACGGACTCAGAACGTTAACTCTGTTTCTCCCTCCACAAATGCTGCCAGACCGGCTGAGTTTTTCCAGCATTTTCTGTTTTTGTTGCAGATTTATAGCATCTGCAATATTTTGCCTTTATCCACTTCTAGTTATGGTCTAGCTATTTCCCACTCCTCCTGCCCCCCAAACAAAGTGAGAACAGCGAGAGATGGTGAGATGAGACTCAATTGTCCCATCGACACAGGTTGACCAAGTTCATACATGAAAAATGGTCACTTCTGTTATTATTTATTCCTAGGGTGTGGAAGTGTTGGCAAGGTCAACATTTATTACCCATTCCTAGTTGCCTTTAAGATGATGGCGTTGGACCTTCTTCTTAACCTACATAAGACATAAGAGCAGAAATTAGGCCATTTGGCCCATCGAGTCTGCTCCGCCATTCAATCATGGCTGATAAGTTTCTCAACCCCATTCTCCCGCCTTCTCCCTTCTACAGGAGGGGGGTTGGTGAGCTTGGAGGTAATGGAGTTCCCATGCTCCTGATGCCTTTGTAAACTCTAGAGCCAAGTCTCAAAGGGTAACTACAGATAGTTGAAACCCAGCCCAGCATGAACCTCTGGAGGTAAATCAACATAGAAATCAGATTCAAACCACATTATTCAATGTTTTTGGATTTAGTTTCATGTGTTTGTTACATCAATGATGTGAAACAGAGACAAGTACATATGTACAGTGTATCAGCTTGCTCATTTGCTAGCACTCTCACCCTAGGTTGACAATCCAGCACAGCACTGAAGGAGTGCTGCATTGTCACAGATGTCAGACGTTAAACCGAGGATCTGGATTTTATCCCATGGACTGAGGTTTGTTCCAGTGCTTTGGCCAAAGCTGATCCTTCAACCAATACCAAGTTAACGAGTCATTTGTCTCATTGTTATGTCGGGGGGAAAAATCCAATAAATGGCAGTCACTGCTGCATTTCAAATTAATTCATTGTATGTGACGTGCTCTTAGGACATTTTGAGAATTGCTGTATAAATCATCAATTTGGATTGACTGAAGGACGTTAGAGGATTAAGCATCGAGTATTGCAACAAGTGACTAACTAGATCTTAGATATTAGAAGCTAGCACAATTAACAGCACCAGTGCCAAACTGATGATGAGATTGTCTGTTTCACAGAGTTCCAATATTCAATCACATCCATGTTGCATAGAGCCCATCATTAAATGTAGGATTCTTAAACCAGATGCAGATTAATATCTGACAAGAAATGAGTTTGCACAGTCTCAGTTCAGTTCCTTTTGAGCATGGATTTATTTCTTGCCTCTAATTTGCCTCCAAAATTATACATTCAGGTATCGCCAAGCTTAATGACAGGATTGTTTCTGGACACATTCCGTTCTCCTCTTCCGCTTTCTATCCCAACATTACTCATTCTTTCTGACATACAGTTCAATGGTTAACAGCAACTCTTTGCCACCTGTCCAAGTCACCTCGGAGGGGCCACAGGATGGCGAGTTTGCAAAATAAACAACCATCATGGGGGGAGGCAGTGGTGTAGTGGTATTGTTGCTGGACTAGTAATCCAGAGACCCAGGGTAATGCTCTGGTATCTGGAATCCTACCATGGGAGATGGTAGAATTTGAATGCAATAAAAATCTGGAATTAAAAATCCAATGATGACCATGAAACCATTGCCAATTGTTGTGAAAACCCATCTGGTTCACTAATGCCCCTTTAGGGAAGGAAATCTGCCATCCTTACCTGGTCTGGTTTACATGTGGCTTCAGACCCACAGCTCTTAAATGTCTGCAAGCCACTCAGTCATAACAAACTGCTAAAAAGTTACAAAAAAGGAGTGAAACTGGACAGACCACCCATTGACCTAGACAACAGCAATCACAGCCCTGTTGACCCTGCAAAGTCCTCCTTAACTAACATCTGGGGGCTAGTGCCAAAATTGGGAGAGCTGTCTCATAGACAAGTCAAGCAAGATCATCCTCATGGAATCATGCCTTATAGATAATGTCCCAGATTCCACCGTCACCATCCCTGGGTATGTCCTGTCCCACTGACAGGACAGACCTGGCACAGTGGGAGGGAGTTGCCCTGGGAATCCTCAACATTGGCTCTGGACCGCATGAAGTCCCATGGCATCAGGTCAAACATGGGCAAGGAAACCTCCTGCTGATTACCATGGATCGCCCTCCCTCAGCTGATGAATCAATGCTCCTCCATGTTGAACATCACTTGGAAGAAGCACTAATGTACTCTGGGTGGGGGACTTCAATGTCCATCACCAATAGTGGCTCGGTAGCACCACCACTGGCCAAGTCCTAAATGACATAGTTGCTAGACTGGGTCTGCGGCAGGTGTTGAGGGAACCAACAAGAGGGCGAAGCGTTTTTGACCTTGTCCTCACCAACCTGCCTGCCGCAGATGCATCTGTTCATAACACTGTCCAGTGACCACTACACTGTCCTTGTGGAGAAGTCTCATCTTCACATTGAGGAAACCCTCCATCGTGTTGTGTGGCTATGCTAAATGGGATAGAGTTCAAACAGATGTAGCCACGCAAGGCTGGGCATCCATAAGGCGCTGTGGGCCATCAGCAGCAGCAGAATTGTACTCGAACACAATCTGTAACCTCATGGCCCGGCATATCCCCCACTCTACCATTACCAGCCAGGGGATCAACCATGGTTCAATGAAGAGTACAGGAGGGCATGCCAGGAGCAGCACCAGGCATACCTAAAAATGAGGTGTCAACCTGGTGAAGCTATAAAACAGGACTACTTGTGTGCCAAACAGCATAGGCAGCAAGTGATAAACAGAGCTAAGCCATCCCACAACCAGCGGATCAGATCTAAGCTCTGCAGTCCTGCCACATCCAATCGTGAATGGTGGTGGAAAATTAAACAATTCACTGGAGGAGGTGGCTCCACAAATACCTCCATCCTCAATGATGGAGGAGCAAAAGATAAGGCTGAAGCATTCACAACAATCTTCAGTCAGAAGTGCCTAGTGGATGGTCCATCTCGGCCTCCTCCAGAGGTCCCCAGCATCACAGATGCCAGTCTTCAGCCAATTCGATTCACTCCACGTGATATCAAGAAACGGCTGATGCAAAGGCTATGGGACCTGACAACATTCCTGCAATACTACTGAAGACTTGTGCTCCAGAACTTGCCACACCCCTAGCCAAGCTGTCCCAGTAAAGTTACAACACTGTCATAGTCCCGGCTATGTGGAAAATTGCCCAGGTACGTCCTGTACACAAGAAGCAGGACAAATCCAACCTGGCCAATTACCGCCCCACCAGTCTACTCTCGCTCATCAGTAAAGTGATGGAAAGGGTCAACAGTGCTATCAAGCGGCACTTGCTTGGCAATAGCTGGCTCACTGGTGCCCAGTTTGGGTTCCGCCAGGGTCACTCAGCTCCTGATCTCGTTACAGCCTTGGTTCAAACATGGACAAAAGAGCTGAACTCCCGAGGTGTGGTGAGAGTGACTGCCCTTGACATCAAGGCAGCATTTGACCAAGTGTGGTATCAAGGAGCCCTAGCAAAGCTGGAGTCAATGGGAATCAGGGGGAAAACTCTCCACTGGTTGGAGTCATACCTAGCACAAAGGAGGATGGTTGTGGTTGTTGGAGTTCAGTCATCTCAGCTCCAGGACATCACTGCAGGAGTTCCTCAGGGTAGTGTCCTGGGCCCAACCATCTTCAGCTGCTTCATCAATGACCTTCCTTCCATCATAAGGTCAGAAGTAGGGATGTTCGCTGATGATTGCACAATGTTCAGCACCATTTGCGACTCCTCAGATACTGAAGCAGTCCATGTCCAAATGCAGCAAGATCTGGACAATATCCAGGCTTGGGCTGACAAGTGGCAAGTAACATTCATGCCACACAAGTGTCAGGCAATGACCATCTCCAACAAGGGAGAATCCAACCACCGCCCCTTGATGTTCAATGGCATTACCACTGAATCCCCCACTATCAACATCCAGGGGGTTACCATTGACCAGAAACTGAACTGGACTAGCCATACAAATACAGTGGCTACAAGAGCAGGTCAGAGGCTAGGAATTGTGCGAGTAATTTGCCTCCTGGCTCCCCAAAGCCTGTCCACCATCTACAAGGCACAAGTCAGGAGTGTGATGGAGTATTACCTACTTGCCTGGATGAGTGCAGCTCCTACAACACTGAAGAAGCTGGACACTGTCCAGGACAAAACAGTTTGCTTGATTGGCACCACATCCACAAACATTCACTCCCTCCACCACCAACACACAGTAGCAGCAATGTGTGCACCATCTATGAGATGCACTTCAGGAATTCACCAAGGCTCCTTAGACAGCAAACCCACGACCACTACCACCTAGAAGGACAAGGGCAGCAGATAGATGGGAATGCCACCACCTGGAAGTTCCCCTCCAAGTCACTCACCATCCTGACTTGGAAATATATCGCCGTTCCTTCACTGTCGCTGGGTCAAAATCCTGGAACTCCCTTCCGAACAGCACTATGGACTGCAGCGGTTCAAGAAGGTAGCTCCAAGGGCAACTAGGGATGGGCAATAAATGCTGGCCCAGCCAGCGAAGCCCACATCCCGTGAATGAATAAAAAAAACTCTTTTTGGAGCCAAGAACTTTGGTGGGGGAAAGGTAGAAGAAAAATGACTTGTTTAAAGCATGCAGTACCAGTTGCAGGTGTGGTTAATGGGACAGTGTAGAGGCAGCAATATTCTGCATTTCTTTTTATATACAGCACATGGACATCATTGGCAAGGCCAGCATTTATCACCCATCCCTAAGTATCCTTAACTAAGTGGCTTGCTAAACCATTACAGAAGGAAGCTGAGGATAAACTCAATCTGGTAGCGGCATGGTCACCATTACAGTCTCTTAGCTTTTTATTCAAGGTTTATTAATTAACTGAATTTAAATTACCCAGCTGCAATGGTGGGACTTGAACCCCTATCTCTGGATTACTAGTCCAATAACAAACATTACGTGACCATTCTAACCTATGCAGGACCTGATTCATGAGCTCTCAGTGGAACAGTATGCAGGGAGATTTACTTTCTATCCAGCTTTTACCGAACTTGGAAGGCTGAAAGGGGAAACTGTTCCCCAACACCATATAACATAGTCAAAATTTACAATAAACAGTCCTCCTCTCAAAATCTTTAAAGATTTGTAGATTATCGCAAGTGAATTGAAGCAAGTTAGCTAATTCAATTCAGCAAGCAACTGGTTAGAAACTAAAAGGTAAGGTTACCGAGCTTAACCTTGACTGCATTACCCTAGAAACTAAAAGCTTCCTGGGACTGAGTGTAATTCTGAAGCTGCAAGTTAAACCAGGTCACCCTGTGTGGAGAACAAGTTTGCAGCCAAGTTGCAATAAAGGACAAAAATATGTCCAGTCTATAATTGTTCTTAGATTGTGTTGTCACACAGATAAGATTAAACAAACATTTCTGTCAGCAGCTTTGCTTTAATGAATGGCTCACCCTTACATGGGCTTGTGAAATAGGCTGTAAAAACTTCCTGTTGGGAGATGTATGTGTCTGTATATTTATAAGGGTATTCTGTTATACTGGTCAGATTTATTGACTGATTGCTCTTCAACCCAGACAATGGCCGGCTGATTATCAAAAAAAAAACCTCTTCTCTTTTAAAATCGTGCTTTTCCCCATTATTCACACTTGTCTAAGGGTTCAGTGGGGGTGATGACTTGTCTGAAAATAATCTTTTACCAGCCTTAAGCCAACCCTCACCATTTTAAACAAGAGGATTATTTCCAATAGCCTGGGGAAGGGAATGCAACTTTAGTCTAGAATGAACTGAGCTCAAGGTCCCACAATATATCCGTCCTGGAAACAAAAACAGAAAATGTCTCAAATACTCATCGAGCTAGGCAGCATCTGTGGACAAATGCTTCTCTTCACAGGTGCTGCCTGACCCGAGCGTTTCCAAGATTTTCTGATTTCAATTCAGATTTCCAATATCCGGAGCATTTTATTTTTGTAAATGTGTGATCCAGGTTATAAGGCCACTTAAAAACACAGCAATGGGGGTTCATTTCTGAAGGCATACAAATGGAAAGCAGAGAAATTATTAAACTTCAATCCAACCTTGGAGTACAGTGCACAATTCTGATCTTCGTAATACATTGAGAATAGAGGTGCAAAGAACATTTACAAAAGCACACCCCATGGGGAAGGATAAAGTCACTGAGAGCAACATATGGGTTTCTGCATTTAACTGCACTTCAGGGTTACTAAGACCCAGCGAAAAGCTTAAGGGACGTTTTGGCATGGGGTGAACTTATAAAAGTGCCCGGATGCTCCAGACTTGTACGATTGGGAGGATGGGCTGCTTAGGGTTGCTGCCATCTCAGTACTTGCCAGGCCCGGCCGGCGCATGCACAGAAATGAAAGAATGCGACAGGGTCCAATGCATGCGCACAAGTAAAGTCTCCCACAGAAGAATTTCAGGGCAAAATGCATCCCAGGAAGGCCAAATTATGAGACTGTCCTGGAAAGTATTGTACGGTTGGTCATCCTGCTGCGCATATGTGGACTCCAGAAGTTTCTGTCAGTTTTAGACAGCTTTGCTGTCATCACTACTGCAAAACCGGAGCCACAATGTGAAGACCAAGATTGTTAGAACTTTTTTGGTAAGGTATTAAGACACATTGAACCAAAATGACGGGACAAGTTTGAGGAGCTAACTGATCTGATCTTGTTTCGATGCTACTGTTAACACTTTAAATTGTCCATTAGGATGGTCACGAGGGGGCTGCCTTTCCCCCTGATCCAGCTGTTTCCCCACTGGCATGCTGCAGCCTGACCTCTACTTAGCACTCACCCACAACAGTGTAGTCAAGACTGGGGGTGGTTGGGGCCAGCACTATGACACATAGTGGGCTGGCTGGCTAACATACTTCCCACTCATACAATGTCCCTCGAAAGCAAAAAGAATCAGACAGGTTTTTCAAAAAAAAATGTTTATTTAATCAGTAAATAAATGTTACTTTTTCTTTGACAATTTGTTTTGACAGCCACTCCCCGTCCCAAATGTTACCATGTTTCCGCTCTTCAGGTGTTAGTGCACCCCGTGTATTTCCGTTGCCGTTTCCTGGTTTATTTCAGATTCCCAACATTCACAGTTTTACATTGTTGATTCAGTGACGAGCTTCTCATTTCATGTACTTTTCTTGGTGTTCAGCAAGAACTTTAGCAGACGACTTGGCGTCATAGAACAGTTCATTGATTTCCTCCACATGCTCCTTCTCGATGCCATCTTTCCCATTGATCTTTGCCAGCAGGTTGGCAGGGGTCAGGAGCTGCACAGAGTACCTGTGTCATAAACACACAGCTGTTAACCTGAATATGTCTCTGCTCCTTACCCAAACCTTTCATTTCCCCAGTGTGGAAACAACTTATCAACTGGGCCAAAACTGTGGAGTACAAGTCTGCAGTGATACAAACTCCAGGAACAAGAATAATCCCAAAATCAGCTAGTAGGCAAAATGAGAGAAGGGACTTTTCCCACATGATAGAATCATAGAATAGTTTGGCACAGGAGGTGGTCATTTGGCCTATTGAGTCTGCATCAGTTCTTTCAAAGAACAATCCAATTAGTCTCGTTGCCCGGCTCTTTTCCCATATTCCTTCTAAATATCAATCCAATTGCCTTTTGAAGGCTATTATTGAATTTGCTTCCACCACCTTATAAGGCATTATGAAGCTACCTGTCACCACTTGGAACACAACAAGCTGCACATTCCCATACTGCGTTTACAGCAGCACTGTTCAAACAGCTTCATGGCTCCAGGGTATCAGCATTCCCAGTCTGCTTCCAGCAGGTTGGAGCAACTACTCAACATTTTACTTCATTTGCTTCAGTTTCCCCTCCTTCTGTGTTTAAGTTAATAATCAGCGTTTCTATCAGAGACTGACTCTGTGAATTCTTCCTGTCACTTACTCCTTCATATTTCTGTCTAATTACTGCACCTCCAGTCACAAGTGTGTTCTACAAACAGAATTAACAGGACCCATTTTCCCCACCAACAGCTTCCAGCACCCTTTCCTGTTCTGACCGTTTTTGGGTTATGGTTTTGCTGGGTTTGTCCTCTTAAGAAGGATCGATTCTTTCATCTCTCCATGGTTTCTCACCATCTATCCTATCAACTGCTTTAATTGTATTAATTGGACCAGCCCTTAATCTTCTCTACTCCAGGAAATGCAATGAGTCTGTGGATCCTGTTCTCATATTTTAACATTTTTATGCTTCGTATCATTCTGGTAAATTTGCACTGCACTCCCTTCCAGGGCAAAAAAATAGCTTTCCTGAGATCTGGTGCCCAGAACTGAATGCATTTATTCCAGACAGGGTCTAGCCAGAGCTTTAAATAACTGTGACATAATAACTCCCCTCTCTCGGGGAAATTTGCTTCGGGCTGACTTTCCACTGGTAACACTGCAGGAAATTCACTCTGAATGGCATAAAGGTACATTGGGCCATAAGGATAAGACATTGTCAATTTAGATGAGTGAGGAGTAAGTGGATCGAAAAACATTTCTTTGCTCAAATGATGACACCACCTAGAATTATCTACCAGGTTATTGGAACAAAATACTTTTGAGTTCCAGTAGGGGTTTTTGTAGGTTGACTGCATTAGGATAATTGAGGGATGATGGGCCAAATTCCTGTTTCTGGTTTAAATTTCTCTTCCTCTGTTAAGCTCTGCAGAGTCAAAAGGTTTTAATAACTTAATTTGAACAAATTTATTTAAAAAAAGTCTAAAATCAATATTCATGCTTGAAGCATTCGTTTAACATGATCAAACAATCTATGTGGGTCAGTTTACTTGGCTAAATCCTATCAGATTGTGGGTCGCACCGATTGGTGGAAGGTGCCTCGTGTTATTGGATGTCTTCAAGGATGGTTTTCAGCCAATGGAAGGAAACCTTTTAGAGAGTTCACTCCCTTGAAAAATGGATGTTGAGAGCAGGGGCACACAGACGAAATGGCAGGTCAGGAAGTTTAAACTTACAACAGGAAAGAAGGGTTTATAACATATGTAGGAGAGAACAAAATTGGAGCTAAAATATAAAGAGGGCAAACAATGAAAGAGGAAATTGCAAAAGAATGACTCTCAACATGTTTAACCAACACAGGAACCCAACCAAGAACACCACATTAGATTGTATTCAGACTGTTTTGACTATCAGAAGTTGTGACCAAACGCTAGTGCCTGTCAGATTGTGCTATTGAGTGCTGTGGCCAGCTATCAGCAAACTCTTCGTCACAATGAGAGTGAACAATATATGGAACAGTTTCCTGTATAGAGTAGCGGAGGCAAAAACCTTGCTTGGGCTTATTTAAGGACCAAATGGATGCTGCAATGGGTGAAGGGGGGGTGGGGGGGAATGGTGCAAGCTGTAGAATTAGGATGGATGGTTTGGATACCATAATTATCTTGTGATGTAAATTTTGGGTGAAGACAAGACCGAGTCTGGTTGTGATACCCTCAATGATCAAACAGCCTGATGCCACACACTGTCCAAGCTTACATGTGAAGGATGATGAATTTGGGGGTGAGGCATTGCAGGGCTGCAGGTGCCCAACAAGAAGCCAGAGTCTTCCATCAGGGGGAAACCCTGCCCCCACATAAAGGTAAAATGTCCAGAGTGTTTCCAGCTGACCAAGGTTGTTGCCTTTTTAGCAAAAATAGTTAAGAAATTAAATTATAAAATTGGATAAGAGGATCATCCAATTTGGAGAGATTTAGATGAGGCCTATATTCCCCAGAATTTTGCAGAATCGGGGTGATCTCACTGAAACATATAAAATTCTTAAGGGGAGGACGTTTCCCCTGGCTGGAGAATCTAGAACTGGGGTCATAGTCTCAGAATAAGGGCTTGGCCATTTAGGACTGAGATGAGGAGAAACTTCTTCACTCAAAGGGTTGAGAGATTTTGGAATCCTCTATCTCAGAAGCCTGTGGATGTTCAGTCATTGTATACATTCAAGACAGAGGTCAATAGATTTTTGGAAACTAAAGGAATCTCGAGATATTTCGAAATAGTGTGGAAAGATGGAGTTGAGGTCAGTTGTTATCTTATTGAATGGTGGAACAGACAGGAAGGGCTGAATGGCTTACACCTGCTCTCAGCACTGAAAGGACAGTAATGAAAGTATGTTGATTTTTGAACGACTGAAGGGCTCTTAGTTTGTGCTCTGTGCTTCTGTGAAAATATCTTAGTTTAAAAACCTTCATGATGTACAAAAAAACTTTGGATTGCTAATGTCTGTGCCAGTTATCACACTGTAAGGTTTCGTTAACTGCCTTTGTTTTTAAAAGAGCTTTTTTTTGAAAAACAGAAACCTTTTGTGTCAAATCCCAAGGGCCCCTACCTACAGCACCATTCATCTTCCTGTGACAAGCTAAAACCAATAGCTATTACTGAAACTGTTATTCTACAGCGCTAGCTAAAATTAAATACCGCCTGTGAAGAGTTTTTTGGCTGCAGGTAAAGAGGATGATTTAAAACCCTTGTCTCGGACTCCTGAAAGTGTCATCGTAGGGAGAGCAGCAAATCATTCCTGCTTGCTGGGGTCAAAAGGAAAAAAAAAGCAAATGACATTATCAAGGTCTGGACAAGAGCCATTATTCCTTAACAAAGCAGCAATGGGTACTCACCGCAGTGTTGTCTTAGTGCCGATTTCTCCCAGGTGAAGCAAGGCATCCTCACTGATGCTGATGCTTTCTGTCTGTGCTCGAATCTTGATTATCTGCCGAGCAGGGAGAGTGGGGATTAAGGAAGAAGTGAACAACAGATCCTATAATTGTCAGTGCAATTGATCCTTCTGTCAGCACAAATTAATGGCCTGTTCACCACCAGATGATTATTCAGGCCAAAGGCTAACAGTTTCTTCAGGTCTGCAGATAATAGAATAGGACTGGAATATTTAAATTAAAAAAATAGATCTGCTTGAACTTACATTATATTTGCTAAAAATGTGGGGCTGGTGTAGATAGGGCTGGTTTGTTTAAACTATTAAACAAGTCCAAAATGCCTTTTACTCATTGAAAAGATTTAAACAAACTCCCCCACCTCCCCTCCTCTGGCAATTTACACCAGGTAGGGTTTCCATGGGGTCTGGCTGCCCTTTGCCATTGTCCAACTGGACATTGATCAACTGTGGCCAATGTGCTGGCATGCTATTTGACTGCAGGAGGCATCACATCCAACCATGATCCTGTCCCCAACAGATATCTAACATACGTTTTCCAGCAGTGATGAGAACTGGGAGCCTGGTTAATGTTTCTCTTCATCTTGGCTGTTGGCGGTGGCGTGGAACCTGGATTTAGCCTGGAAAGTTCCTGACCTGTATATCTCTTCTCTGCGCTGAGAAGCATGATCATGCATCAAGCCACTGGGCGACTGGTGCTGGTGGGGGGGGTGGGAGGAGGTGGTTCAATGTCACAGGGCCATAAAAGCTTCCCTCTCGACAATTTTTGTTGTTGAATGCTCATGAAGCAATCCCCAAGCTTTGCCTGAGAAATCTACACGTATCTCTTTCCTTTTCCAATATGAGGTGTACATACATTATAAACATATCCTCTTTAACCTGGACACATCTCAAGCCTGTGACAGGACTATCCCTTATGGTAGTGCAGGTTCCATTAGCGAACTGGGGCAACTTGATTCAAAATGAACCTCGTCAGGTACGTTTCCACAAAGCTGGACCCCAGAAAAGACCCTGCCCTGCTTCTCTTCTCTTTCCCTACCATCTAGGAAGATCATTATTAATTGGCCAGAAAACTGGAAAACATTGGTTTGAACCCTTGTTAGGTGTGCAGCAGGTACTGGAGCACCATCTTGAGTAGGTGCTTGGTAGTGTGGAGCTGCTGTAAGCAACCCAACAATGAGAGAAATTAAACCCTGCGTAAACAAGCATGTGTGGTTATTCAGTCTGCAGATTACACTTTGTAGCAGGTTACGTCCACTGTGTGATTGCCAGATGCCTTCAGCTCATTAGAAAGAACAATACTGCTTACAACATACTAACAAATTTGATGTTCTAGATGTCCACACCCAGTGTTGCATGCCAGGCTTACTCATCATCCATCAGTACTCATGTAAGTGGCTTTGGCAGAGACTTATCCACCTTGAGGCTGATCCGCCCCACCCCACCTCTCAGTGTAGTGCCAATATTTAGTCCTCAAACAACATCACTTAAAAAGTAGACGATATGGTCATTATCTCATTGCTGTCCATAGGACTCTGCTGTAGGCAAATTGGCTGCTACATTTTGATTTAATCATTCATGTGATGTGAGCTTTACCAGCAAGGCCAGCATTTGTTGCCTCTCTCCAGCTGTCCTTGAGAAGGTGGTGGTGAGCCACCTTCTTGTATATAACAGCATCTTGCTAGTCCATTTCAGAGGGCAGTTAAAAATCAACCACATTGCTATGAGCCTGGAGTCACATCTCGGCCAGACCATGTAAGGACTGCAGATTTCCTTCCCTAAAGGACATTAGTGAACCAGTTGGGTTTTTATGACAATCCAGTAGTTTTACAGTGGGGCTAACTTATTATTTCCGATTTACTTAACTATTGAGTTTAAATTCACCACCTGTCATGGTGGGATCTGAATTCCTGTCTCTGGATCATTAGCCCAGTCACTTAACCACTATGCTTCCGTACCCTAAACATTACATTAAATCTTACATTACAGAAGTGACTACACTTCAAAAATACATCATTGGTTGTAAAGCACTTTGGGATATTGTGAACTTGTGAAAGGAGTTAAATAAATGCAAGACTACCTTTCCTGTAATCATTTCCAATTTTCAGCCACAAATCCACTGTACAGATCACATAGCCTGGGCTTTACACATGACTATCTGAAGTGCTAACAATGGCTCTCAACAAAAGTAGCATAGACTCCCTTGCGTCATGGTGTAAAGTTAAACAGTATTGACTTAATGCACTTGACCCTGCATACGCTTGCTAATCCCTCACAGGCAGATATCTGATTTACACCAGCTCCTTGCTGGAACGCACACACACAGTATGACGACCTTTGATATAATGCACATCACTTACAGCCTCCTCACTAACAGATAAATCACATAAACACATTGGTTCTATAAATAAGTTTACTGTATGATTTGCAAAGACAGTCTTACAAAGAAAAGTCTCTTGTATTACAGCTCCCTGAATACACAACTCCTTTCGTTCTCTTCTGTCGCAGCTTAACTCATTAGAGCCGAGTGTCCCTGCTGTACTAGTGTGACACTCCTGTTTACTCTGACTCTCACTGTCATTCATCAGAATTACTGCACTCGAGGACTCAATGCTTGTGACAAATATTTACTCCAATGCTCATTCAACAAAATTTCCCAACCAGGGAGCAAACCCTTTGGTAAGGATATCAAGTTTGCTATACCGGCCGCCCATCTTCTCCTGATTTGTGCTGGGGCACCTTTCCACAAGAGCTGACAGGCCATTCTACAATGGGAGAGCCAAATCTGATTTTTCCCAGACGCACTGTATACACACAGGTATTTGAGTAGGGTGTCACTGGTTACTATAGCACGAACTCTAGCCAATTCCCTCTTCACCAGTTTGGGTATTGAGACCAAATGCTGTCCTGGCTGCAATCGTCTAACACAGCACAGATTGAATTTTGAGCTTTATGATCTGAATGACAGTTACCCACCAATATTCGGCACATCTTACAGGAATAAGTGCTGCATAACATAAGAGCAGGGAACCATCAAAAAATGCAAACTAACCAAAACAGATCAAGGCACCGAAGTCAAACAACACAGGAAAACACAAGTGGTTTAATTCAATTTCTTAATAAATAAATTAAAACCTAGCAATCACTCCCTGCTACACACTTTGTTACACCTCTTGAGCTTACACAGGATATGAAAGAAGCAGGGAGGTGTACCCGGTGACCTAGTGAGCAAGGCCAACCATTCAGTGTGGTACTGAGCCATACAGGCCAAGAAGGACCCAGGTTCAATCTTCTGGTTCATGCAGTTAGCTGATTTCCACTGGGTAGACAGTAAGGATGCTGCATTTAGCTTGGGTGTCCCTGGGCTAAAAAGAGACAAGAAAGCCAGTCCTGGAAAATGAACACATAACGATACCACAGGATGTGAACATCAGGCTTGGCTGCGATGACCTTCATGCATAAATAGCTTAACGACAAACTTAGAACCATAGAAAAGTTATGGTGCAGAAAGAGGCTATTCAGCCCATCGTGTCTGCACCAGCCAAAAAAAGAGAAAAGAAACTAGCTGCTCATTTTAATCCCACTCTCCAGCACCTGGTCCGTAGCCTTGTAGGTTACAGCGCTTCAGGTGCAGATCCAGGTACCTTTTAAATTAGTTGAATGCTTCAGCCTCAACCACCAATTCAGGCAGTGAATTCCAGACACCTGAATTCTAGACCACCCTCTGGGTGAAAAAGTTTTTCCTCATGTCCCCTCTACTCTAATCCTTCTACCAACCACCTTAAATCTATATCACCTGGTAATTAATCCCTCAGCTAGGGGAAACAGGTCTTTTCTGTCTACCCTATCTAGGCCCCTCATAATTTTTGTACATCTCAATTAGGTCACCCTTCAGCCTCCTCTGTTCTAAGGAAAACAATCCTCACCTATCCAATCTTTCCTCATAGCTGCAATTTTCAAGCCCTGGCAACATTCTTGTAAATCTGGAAAAACTCAGCAGGTCTGGCAGCATCTGCGGAGAGGAACACAGTTAATGTTTCGAGTCTGAATGACCCTTCAACAGAGTTTTTCCAGGTATTTTTGTTTTTGTTTTGGATTTCCAGCATCCGCAGTTTTTTGCTTTTATTCTTGTAAATCTCCCCTGTACTCTCTCCAGAGCAATTGTGTCCTTCCTGTAATCTGGTGACCAGAACTGTACACAAAATTCCAGCTGTGGCCTAACCAGCATTTTATACAATTCCATTATTACATCCCTGCTTTTTATTCAATACCTCATCCAATAAAGGAAAGTATTCTATATACTTTCTTTACCACCTTATCCACCTGTCCTGCCATCTTCAGGGACCTGTGGACATGGACTCCAAGGTCTCTCACTTCCTCAACCCCTCTCAATATCCTCCCATTTATTGAATATTCCTTTACTTTGTTCTCCCCAAATGCATTACCTCACACTTTTCCCGATTGAATTCCATTTGCCACTTCTCTGACCACTCAACCAAACCATTGGTATAATTCTGGGGACAACCGCTATCCTCGTCACTGTCAACTACACGGCTAATTTTTATGCCATCTGCAAATTTCCCGATCATGCCTCCCACAGTTAAGTCCAAATCATTACTACATACATAAAGCAGCAAGGGCCCCAACACTAAGCCCTGTGGAATGCCCCTGGAAACCGTTTTCCATTTGTAAAAATATCCACTGATAATTACCCTTTGTTTCCCGTCACTGAGCCAATTTTGGATTCAACTTGCCACCTTCCCCTGAATCCCACGAGATCTCACTTTTCTGACCACTATGGTTTCTAGGTGGTATGACAGCTAATTATAGTACACTCAACATCTTTGAAATCAATACCGCAGGCTTACAGAGAAATAAACTGCAGACACTGCAAGTGATTATAGTTCAGGGTTTCGATGTTGCTGTGTTGTTATTTTTTTTTAAACTTATTCTTCACGAGATGTTGGTATTGCTGGCAAGGCCAGCAATTATTGCCCATCTCTACATGTCCTTGAAAGAAGAGGTGGTGAACTGCCTTAGTGACTTGCTAGCTAGGGAGGTTAGAAGTCAACCACGTGGGTCTGGAGTCACACATAGGCCAGTCTGGGTAAAGACAGATTTCTTTCCCTAAAGGACATCAGTGAACTAGATGGGTTTTTACAATAACCCAATGGCTTCATGATCATCATTAACGATACTAGTCCTTTTACTGCAAATTTATTTTATTAACCGGATTTAAATTCACAAATTGGCATGGTGAGATCTGAACTCAAGTCTGCGAATTAGTAGTCCAGGTTTCTGGATTACTAGTCCAGTAACATAACCACTATGTTATTGTACCCGTGAACCATTAAACCCTTAGATGAGATCACTGCCTTGCAATAATCACATTTAATTCTTTCTCTACAGTCTGCTGTTCCTTTAGCTTACATAATAAAAACAAGGATTTAGCTAACTGGTGTCATGAAGCTACTAATGTATATATTATTGGAAAATATTTTTCTTTTAAAATAGAGGTTTAGTTTGAGGGTATGTTGGATTAAAGCCAACTAGTCTGGGTGCTTTGATGTGTACCAGGTTTGATGTGCAAGAGAGATAGCGTGCATTTGCATTTTTTTTTGAATAAAGCATTCAAGAAGTGGGGTGAAAACTGACACCTATCTAGCAGATACCAAGCAATATGTTTATAATACTAATAAAATTGGTTGTATGAAAGGGGTTTTATTGTTAGAAGAGGCTGGTGATACAATGAGAATTTACATTCAATGGGCAGTGGCAGGTATAGCTTCAGTAGTTTTCGGGTATGCAGAGCAGAGGCAATGTGAGATCGAAAGGCAAGCTGTAAGCCTCCAACTGTCTCCACAGGAACCAAAGTCAAAAGAACCTCATTCTGAATTTGTAAGGTGAAAATGCTTTGCCTGGTGTCTGGTTAACTCTATGGGTTGCTGTTGCTTTAATGGAGATTAGTTCGGGAATTTGTTAAAAGTTATGATAGTGGTAATTTGTAGCCATGTGTATATATATTTCAACCTGTGTAAATTAATAAAATGTTTCAATTAGTTTAATGTAAAACCTCGAGAACTGGTGGTCTGATTCTTGAATTTAGAGTCGCATCATTATAGGTTATGACAGTTGTTTAAAGTTTCCCTCTGGGATTTCTAAATAATTCAGCTGTACCAACTGCATAGTTCACAACACTGGTAGAAACACAGATAGGTGGCCACTGAACCCATTGTGTCTGTGCTGGCTGATAAAGAGCTCCTCAGTCTAATCCCACCTTCCAGCTCTTGGTCCATAGCCCTGTAGATTGCAGCACCTCAAGTAGAGTGCATAGTTTACATTTATGAGGCGCTGAGTTCAAGTCTCTGGTGTCTCAATGTGCTCACTCTGGAATTATTGGGCTGAATAACTTTCTGTGTTACATCATCCTATGATAAGGTTGATTACAAATAATTAAATAACCAGTATAGATCTATATATTTTTGAAATAAAGGAGAAAAGCTGAGAATACTAGAAGTATACATCATGTCAACCAATATCTGAAACAGGAGGATAGGCTAATGTTTCAGATGAGACTCCTCCTATATCACACTTTGCTAGCACCTTCTCTCCTGAACATGCTGTATAGGCAGGGTGCCTGATGCCAGAAGGGAATCACAGCTGAATCCTATTCGGTTCTTGCCCAGTGTATTTCCTGGCAAGAATCACTGGACAATGGTCAGAAGCAGGAAAAGTTGCTTGATTGCCTTTTTGATGAGACCGTTATCTTAAGGTGACAATTTAGCACAGTACTGACGAAGTGCTGCAATGTTGGAGGTCAGACATTAAACTGAGTTTGCCTGTTTAGGTAGTCTCAGCTGTGGTTCAGGTAGTAGTACTCTCGCCTTTGAGTCAGAGGTTGATGTTATAAGTCCTACTCCAGGACTTGAACACAACAATCAAAGTTGACACTCCAGTGCTGAGGGAGTGATGCACTGTCAGAGGTACTGTAAATTTGATCAGATCCCTTGAAGAGCAGGACAGCTCTCCCAGTGACCTGGCCAATATTTTTCTCTCAACATCGCAAAACAGGTTATCTGGTCATTATCACCATGTTGTTTTTGGGAGCTTGCTGTTTTGAAATTGGCTGCTGTTTTTCCTAAATTATAACTGTAGCTACACTTCAAAAGTATTTCATTGGCTGTAAAACACTTTTGAATGTCCTATGGCCATGAAAGGTACTATATAAAGGTAAGTTTTTATTTTGTTCTGTTCAGGTAGATTTAAAAGATCCTCTGGTACTGTTTGAAGAGGTGGTGGTTCTCCCAGCGTCATGACCAACATTACCAAAATAAAAAGACTCATCTCATTTACTGACTGTCAGACCTTACTTGCAAAACTGGAAAATACATATGTTGACATACGAATAAGGAGGAGTAGGCAACTCAGCCCCTTGAGCCTGCACTGCCATTTAATAAGATCGTGGCTGATCTGATAGTAACCTCAAATCTGCATCCCATCTACTGCTGATAACCTCCTTACTTACTAAGAATCTATCCACCTCTGCCTTAAAAATATTCAAAGACTCTGCTTCCACCACTTTTTCAGGAAGAGTGTTACAAAGACTCACAACCCTCAGAAAAAATTTCGCCTCATCTCCTTTTTAAATGGGCAACCCTTTATTTTTAGACAATGACCCCTAGTTCTAGATTCCTCCACAAGAGGAAATATCCTCTCCACATCCACCCTGTCAAGACCCATGAGGATCTTATATGTTTCAGTCAAATCGCTTCTTACCCCTAAACTCCAGCTGATACAAATCTAGCCTGTCCAACCTTTCCTCACAAGACAACCTGCTCATTCCAGGTTTTCGTCTGGTAAACCTTCTCTGAACTGCTTCAAATGCATTTACATCCTTCCTTAACTAAGGTGACCAATTCTGTACACAGTACTCCAGGTGTGGTCTCACTGGTGCTCTGTATAACTGAAGCATAAGCTCCCAGCTTTTGTATTCAATTTCCCTTGCAATAAATGATAACATTCTATTAGCTTTCCTAATTACTTGCTGTACCTGTATACTAGCCTTTTGCAATTCATACACTAAGACACCCAGATTCCTCTGCATCTCAGAGTTCTGCAATCTCTCACCATTTAGATAATATGCTTCTCTTTTATTCTTCCTTCCAAAATGAACGATTTCACATTTGTCCACATTATACTCTATTTGCCAGATCTCTGCCTGCTCACTTAACCTATATCTTTTTGTACCCTCCTTATGTCCTCTTCACAATTTAATTTCCTACCTATCGTTGTGTAGAGCGACATAGTGAGTGAATGCACTTCAATAGCTAGTTAATTAGCAGTGAAGCACTTTCAGACATCTTGAGGATATGACAACATGTTACATAAATGCAAGGCGTTATATGAATGTTGTTTCTTCCTTTCCTTTGGCTAGGGGCATGCAGTCCATACTGGACTCCATATAGGAGCATGCAGCCCTACTGGGATCAGCTAACCTTGTAAAGAGGTGTCAAAAGTCCAACCTTCTGGTCTACACGACTTAATGCTACATGTTTACTCATTGAGGCATGAGGTGAGACCTTCTCTGTCTGGTTGGTGACGGTTGTATTTATGAGAGTGAGAAAACTATTGTCTCAAACCGACTTTAGAGAGATATGGCTTCTCGTAAAGCACTTCACTGTGTAATTGGTAGCATAGGACATTTGGCAACAACACTGACTGTGCCATTACTCAATAGGTTTTCTCCTTCAGATTCTAACTGGTTTAACACTCGATGCAGCTGTGCAATTGGGGACAACAATGCACACGTTCAAAGACAAAAACATTTCTTTCTAACAGGAATGAATAGAATGTGTATGGGTGAATTAAAAGTACAAGTAATAACTTAAGGCAAGTGTTGGACCTGCTTGTGTCAAAGACTCCAAATGGAGGTCGTTATTTCTGGGTTGAGAGTAAGGGAATCGCTTGAATAGAAGTCCTGCTGTGGGGTAGCACTAAAGTTCCCTTCTGGGGAGTTCACTTATCTGCACTTGGCCCCATTCAGCCTCCCTCTCCATTTTCCTTCCAGGACAGATTGTCTCTCAAACTCTCCGGCTTCACCCTGCCCGCGTTGGCTCAGGTTCCCACTCTTCTTTTGACTTGGGTTTCCGGGTGACATTCCCCTCCTCTACAGCATCCAATCTCTCGCTCCCTTCTCTCAAAGTCCCACTTTCCTCCTTTGCACAGCGATGGCTGCAAGTGGAGCAGCGTTGTGCATTAGAGTCAGGTTTTTGGAGAGCCAGTGATTGATGAGGCACCTCATGCATGGGGCCATAGATTTTCCTTTCTTTCCGGGTTTTATCTTTAGGCTAAGTAAGGGTGGGGGAGGATGTGCGAGTATATAATAAAGCAGTAGCAAGAAAGAGAACACCTTAGGCTTTCACTGAAATCAAGCAGTTACATATCAAGTATTCACTGCATCTTTTTTTGTGCAGCTAATGTTCGGTTAAATGTCTATATAAAGGTCTATATAACCCGCTACACCTTTCTAAACGACTAAACGTTGTTTATTGATTTAGTTTATCGTAATCGCTTTGCTACTTTCTTGTTTACAATGGTGCCAGAGTGAAAAATAACTGGCATTATATGAAACTCTCACTCCTGGACTTATCTCTATGATGCTACACATAGCATCATTATCCAGGAAGTCCTTATCACTTCTGCTGCTGATGTTGGGCTGCTCAATGATTCAGACCAGTTCTATGCCAGCTATTAACTGTCAGCATTCTTCTCGCTTGCAAGCCTTTGGACATTATAAAGCTGTTACTATTGACAAGGGCCTTAGATAATTATTTTAGCTGCAAGAATATACAAGATAAGGACAAATCTGGCTTTCTTACCTTTTAATTATTAAATCTAAAATCATTACAATTGGTGATATTCTTTATTTTGTAGATTTTTTTTCCAATCAGAGAGGGAGTTTGATGATTGATAGCAGAAGATTTTCCATTCTAGGAATCCAGTGGTTGTCGCAGACACTCTCAAATCAGGTACAGCACACAGAATAAAGCTCCCTCTACACTCTCCCCATCAAACACTCCCAGGACAGGTACAGCACGGGGTTAGATACAGAATAAAGCTCCCTCTACACTCTCCCCATCAAACACTCCCAGGGCAAGTACAGCACGGGGTTAGATACAGAATAAAGCTCCCTCTACACTCTCCCCATCAAACACTCCCAGGACAGGTACAGCACGGGGTTAGATACAGAGTAAAGCTCCCTCTTCACTGTCCCCATCAAACACTCCCAGGACAGGTACAGCACGGGGTTAGATACAGAGTAAAGCTCCTTCTACACTGTCCCCATCAAACAATCCCAGGACAGGTACAGCACGGGGTTAGATACAGAGTAAAGCTCCCTCTGCACTGTCCCCATCAAACACTCCCAGGACAGGTACAGCACGGAGTTAGATACAGAGTAAAGCTCCCTCTACACTGTCCCCATCAAACACTCCCAGGACAGGTACAGCACGGGGTTAGATACAGAGTAAAGCTCCCTCTACACTGTCCCCATCAAACACTCCCAGGATAGGTACAGCACAGGGTTAAATGTAGGGTAAAGCTCCCTCTACACTGTCCCAGCATTGCGTCTCAAATCCAACCTCCTTTATGGCAGTAGGGTTACTATTCTCCATTTCCCATTGCAGCCACCCTATGAACAAGTGATTTTGTGAAGTTATTGCTGGAGTTATCAGTTATAACACGGCCAAGCAAAAGCCTTTTCACAAACGACTCTTACAGACAGAGAAGATTTTCATCCCATTGGAATGGGATGAGACTGAGCTCTGCTTGCACTGGCCAAAGGCCAGAATCCAAGTCACTGTTTCATCCAGTCCTGCTAAGCTTGCTCGATTTATATTCTTGCTATTGACCTGTGCTATAAATCATTAAAGCCACGAAACCAAGCTGTGGATATACAACACAATTCACTTCCAAATTTCACTTCACCTTTCTTCTGAAAATGCCTAATCAGTTTGAGCTCTCAGAGCTAAGAAAAACATTTAAAATCTGAAATAAAGAAAATCAAATGTCAACTATCCTGCTGTAATTTGTGAAAAATATTTAGCATCTGTTCAGCCAAAACAAGGGTTCATGCAATAATTTCATGTGAGCCCCCTTTATTTATTCTTTCACGGGATTTGGGAGCCACTGGCCTGATGCCGGCTTTTATTGCCCACCCTTAATTGCCCTTGAGGTGGTGGTGGTGAGCCACCTTCTTGAATCTCTGCAGTCCATGTGGTGCTTCCACCATGCTGTTAGGAAGGGAGCTCCAGGATTTTGACCCAGCGACAGTGAAGGAACGGTGATACAGTTCCAATGCTAAGGTTGGAATAATGGAGGACAGAAAAAATTGAACAAGGTACAGTACTGTCAAATAAGGTTTCAGTAAAGAGTGAGGGTGGGTTTATAAATGTTCACCCCATCTCTGCTTGAACTGTGAAAGAACATCCAGTAGTATAAGCAACATAGATTTTTCCTCTCAAATCTTGCTTGCTTCTGAAGCAAGCATTTTGAACCATACAACATTTGGATTAAAGGGTTGTCACTATTGTTAGGTCCAGCTTGAGGTGATTAAAGATAATCGTACAAAATTAAAGTGCTTTGTGATTTTTGTACAGTGCGCAAGTATCACCATAAACCAGAAGTAAAATTGAAGGTCTCATGAAGATTTAGAGAGTCTATTTTTTATAAGAGGGGTGTTATGCTATATACTGCATGAATATATGATGGAATATAGCGCACATCTGGAGAAAAATTAAAAGAAAATGCTCTCTTCCTTCACTGTCCCTAATTCTTTGGGTCACTCTCTATCTGTTCCTATTGTTTTCAACTCTTATCTCTCTGCAATGTTCTCAGACATTTCTGCCATATCTCTATCTCAATGTCTCTCACTCTCTCAATGCTTCTGTAACTTCTACTTTACTTTATTTCCATACTCTTCTATTTCCCTCCCAATCTGTCCATATGGTACTCAAAATCATTCCGTCAACTTTTGACGACCTACCTTTCAAAGTTCAAGACATAAAAAATTGCGAAATAACATACAACAGGTTGGAGATGGATCAGCAGGGAGAGCCTTGGTAAGAGCTGGTGAAACACAGTGATGAGCTGAGGACAGAGGTGTGAGGGAGAGTGACGAGGCAGGTGACTGGGAGGTAGTAAGCGTAAAAGGCTGAATTAGGAGGAGGAATCAGTTTAATTTCTAAAAACAGACTGTTTAAGGACAGGATCGGGGTAGGTAAAATTTTACTGAATTATGGTACATCAGGTGGATGCACAAGATTCCATGGGGTATTGTTTTAAAAAGCTGAGTTCTCCTCAGTGTCCTGACAAACATTTATCCTTTAACCAACACTACGAAAACAGATCTGATCATTATCACATTGTTTTTGTGAGTTTGCTGTGTGTAAATTGGCTGCCGCATTTCCTACATTATGACGAGTACATTTCAACAGTACTTCATTGGTTGTTTGTACGGTGGTCTTGAAAAAAGTGCTATATAATTGCAAGTATTTTATTTTCTGCAGTTGACCTCTGTCCAGGAAGCCCTATCAGAAAGCGCAGTTAAGTAGACATCAGGCAAAGGTGAATAAAAACAGAAAATGTTGGAAATATTTAGCAAGTAAGGCAGCATCTGTGGAGAGAGAAAGAAAGTTATTGTTTCAGATCAATGACCTGATGAAAGGTCACCAGCCTGAAATGTTAACTGTTTCTAGAGACACTTCCTGACCTTCTGAGTATTTCCAGCATTTTCTGTTTTTATTTCAGGTTTCCTGCACCCATAGTATTTTTAATAAAGATGTGACTTTATTAGGGGGTGATGCTACCAGCCCCCACCATGTCCCAGTAACCTGTCAGCACACACATGAAAAGGATGTTCACTTTGGATGAGATACTCCAAGGCTGCAGGCACTTCAGGAAGCATAGTTAAATCCCTGTGAGATATATGAAAGGAAAAGGCAACTTTCTACCTCTGCCACACCACATTTAGATCCAAGAAGTAGCTCCTACCTGCATCATCTCATCTGGAGTATACAGCATTGTCCTGATGATCATGACTCGGTCCAAAAGGTCAAGTGGAATTCCATGAGGTGACACAATATCCTCTGTACCCCTGGAAAAAGCAACACAAGGTTAATTTTAATGAACAGCCCATAACTGGATGAAAGCTACAGATCATTTGGCAACATGCCTGAAATTCCACATCAGTTTCAGAAAAAAGCTTTTTTCTTTTTAAAAAAAAAGTAATAGAACAGCTATTTAAATAGACCATTTCCCATTTAGATTATGAATTGAATTATAAATTGTATGTAAAAGCTGTCAAGTCCCAGTAATTCCATTTAGTTAATTGTATTACATTAAATTTACATATAGATTAAAATTTCAAGTAGGCTCAATCCATCTCAATGCTGACACTGCTGGAGTTCAAAGAAATCTTTGTTTTTGTGGCACAGAATTTATTTTAAAAAGCAGAACTGTGCCACTAGATGGTGCCATGTCAACACACCACAGGAATCTCCTGTTCCATCCATTCCCTTCACCAACAAAACCTCCAAAAATTTAATTAGCAGACATGATCGCAAGACAAATCTGTGCTAGCTACCATGCAACAGTACTCAGTTTTGAGGTTAACCGGAAACTATGAGCACCCATACTCGGTCCAAATGTGCGACAGCATAGTGGGTAACCATGATCCCCCACCCCTCCCACCCACTGTACCAGGTGGTACTGAGCTATACAGATCAGGAAAATCACAGTTCACTTCATGCACCGCACAGAGTTATCTGATCTCAGCTTGGGTGCTCCTTGGAATACAAACAAACAGTCTCGACATTCTGGGGAGCTGGGGACTGGCCATGGTTTCTAGGGGTAAGTTACTAGGTTAAGGTATTATTGAGGCCACAAAGGCACAGAGCTTGCTGTGAGACTCATTGCATATTCTAGATGGAGGTGAAGGCTTGAAGCATTGAAGAAACAAGTGGGTGCTGCAGTGGGGAACTTTAGGATCTTTCTAGGTAGATTTATTTAAATGAATCAAATGACCTTCTTGATCCATTTCTGATTTTTATGAACATATGATTAAAGCTTACACATTAGAAGTAACCACTTGAGTGAGGTACCACATGGCTGCTGGTGTCCATGGACTGCACCCTAATGAGAGTCGATGGCTTCAGAATAGGAGGGAGGAAAACTGGAAGGTGGGGGGAGAATGAACACCTAAAAAGGCGAGAAGGCTGGGTCTGAGCATCAGTGTGCTGGGGCACAAAATAGCAAGACATTGCCTTCATACCCATGAACCTTCAAATTAGACAGAATTTACAGCACAGAAACAGGCCATTTGGCCTAACTGGTCTACAATGGTATTTATGCTCCAACAAATGCTGATGTTTTGACATTAGTATGCCATTCTGATATTAATACAGCATCACACATAAGCCATGGAAGGAATGGGGCTACTGTATTCACACAGCTCCTGAGCAGTCAAAAACACTGGAGGGAAACTGAAATGAATGGAACCCCCAGCAAGAGTCAGCAACATTAACAGTAAGAAAACTAGAATAAAAAAGGAAAACATTCTCGTCACTATTATTAACTCTAGATGCTAAAGGAATTATAAATTCTTGCACAGCATAGGAAGTAAATACAATTAAATGCACCACTTAGGTTTTGAACTGGCCAACACTAGCCAATGATCGAACAGTTAAGTTTACAACAGTCAGCTCATAAGACACTGTCAGCTTATCACTGACTTATTTTCTGATGCACAGTATAGCTTCTTCTCCAGCACATGCCAGGAAAGATTATATTTTGTAGCAACCAAGTTGATTTAGTTGATCTAGATCCCTGCCACCAGAAAATGGAGTGATATTACCCAGAATAAACTCATGCATGACTTTTATTATCAGAGACTTGTGCTTATCAGTCCGAACAAGATTCAAAGCAAGGTCGGCAGTAAAAGAATAGTGTATTATCAATGGATTGTCCAAACCCTCTAAGTTTCTAATGCACACACAGGTTAGCTTGCTGTATGTAATTAAGTGGTTTTCATAATTCTGGGTGCCCTCCCCTCCGAAAATGCAACTTCTCGTTCTCACCAAATTGGTTGTAAGCATGTAGTCAATAAGATCAGCTGCTTTTGGCCTGTCCTTCCTTGAGTCAGGAGGTTGTGAGTTCAAGTTTTATTCCACGACTTAAGCACACAGTGCATTGCTGAGGGAGGCTGCATTGCTGGAGGTGCCATCCTTTAAAGGTGGTTCAGCTGGGCTTTAAGGATCCCATGACATTATTTGAGAAGGAGCACACAGCTCACAAGGTTCCTGGCCAATATTCCTCCCTCAGCTAACACCGTACAAAACAAAGTAATCACTCATCTTACTGCTGTTTGTAAGGCACTGCTGTGTTCACCTGCATAAAATCCTGCTCTTCAAAACATCACTCACTATGTGAATCACTTGGAGACAGTGTGAAGATGTGATAGTTACTATAGTAAAGTCATTCTCCCTCTTCAGTTTGACTTTGCAATTCAAACTTGTAGGGTTTGCATCTGTAAGGACCTAATGTGAGTTTTAAATCAAAGGTCAGTTAAGAACACGAGGAGTAAATTCTTAGCATCCTCCACCAACAAAAAAATTCATGCCTCCCACCCTTGTCATAAAATTGAAGCTTAGGACTAGAAGAAGCCATTTAGTCCAATAAACCCATCCTTGAAAAATATGTTTCACCTATCTGCCTTCTTACCATATCCTCTATTACAAAATATCCAACTGGATTGAGAAGTTATTAATAGTGCCTATTCAAATCTGCATGAAAGTAGCCCATCAGACATTCCTCCCTCCCTCTCACCCAATTTCCTCAGTTTAACCTGGAAATTGACCCTTCACCATTAGGAACAATTTGCCTGAATTGATTTTATAAATTCCCTTTACAACCCTGGAAAAACTCAAATTTCTGCAAAGGCTTCTCAAAACTAAAACAAGCCTCATTTCCTTAAGCTTTCCTGATTGCTCGTTTTTTTCTGATAAGTAAATCATCTCTTGACCCCCTCATTATATCAATTATATCCTTCCTATGATTTAGGAAAAGCACACAATACCCCAAGACATGCAGGATACATTCAAGCCCTGGAGACCAATCAGAAAAGTGCCATGAGACTGATCTGTACTAATACAGGACTGAACCACATAGAAAGATTCTTGGGTTTGTCGGCTCCGAAAGGGTGCATCCATAAGGTGATTGTAGACCTCTGTCAGATAATCATCAGCATAGGAAAGGTAAATCCAAGCTATTTTAATCTAAACCGTAACATTAGGACAAGGAGGCACGGTTCAAACTAGGAAATGGCAATTTTGAGAAGTTATTTGCATAGAGTAATCAACATGTGAGCTATACTGCCAGATAGGGGAAGTGGAGCCAAATCCTGGAAGCATTTAAAGAACAATTAGATGCGGTAGTGGATTGAACAGCCTTCCTGAATGGCCCCTCTCTAATGAGACAAAACCAAATTCTTCATACACTACAACCTTTTGTCCGTTGATTCAATCCTACATGTATATATTTTAATCCTACCCTTGAAAGATACCCCAAAATAGAGTTCCAGCTTCAACAGCTAGGTGGTAATCTGGTGGAGTGGATTGGTTGTTCGCTATATAAAACCCAACATGAGATTAACTCCCAGCCAATGAAGATAAAAATACATCCCCTCCATCTCACCAAGATAGCTGTGAAGAGGGAATCTTGAGGAATAAATTTCGAGTTCCATGCTCGTCTTACCGGACAACACAGTTTCCTCGATTCGTAGCAAAAATAACAATGGGGGCAATGCTAGACTCAAGTGCTCGGTGTAGATAAGTGAAGCATTCGATGTCGAGCATTGGAACTTCATCGATGAAGAGAACCCCTGGAACCAGCTCAGCGATGCCTTGATCGATGTACTTGTTAACAACTTTGTTAATCTCGCTTCGTAATTTGTCTGCAATGCAAAAGTTATCTTTTAATTTTAGGAAATGAGAAATAACTTTAGTGTACTGAATCATACAAACATACAAAAGGACCACTAAGATCTCTTTCTTCAGCCAGGGTGTGGTCATGTACACCACCAACCCACCTCCCAATGCCCCATGAAAGACAACATTATACAGTGGCTGCCACAATTAATGAGTAAATATACTATACGGCATTGTACTAGGCTATGTAGACTGGAAGATTTTCATGTTCATTTAAGGTGTTACAATTGGTTTCTACACCTTAGGGCTATCAAGAAGAAAAAAAATACTGGTTTCAGATCCCCATCCAATAATCTCTGTCCTAAAAAGTGAACTGGTGGACAGATTAGATTACAACAGAAATGGGTTTGGTTGTAGTGCCCCCTATGGTCAAACAGTTTGTTAATTCAAAAACACAAGAATGAGGAGCAGGAATACACCATTCAGCCCCTCGAGCCTGCTCCGTCATTTGGCAAGATCATGGCTGATCTGATTGTGGCCTCAACTCCACTTCCCTGTCTGCCTCCCATAACCCTAGACTCCCTTGCTGATCAAAAATCTAACTCAAGCCTTGAATATATTCAATGACCCAGCCTCCATTGTTCTCTGGGGAAGAGAATTCCACAGATTAACAACCCTCAGAGAAAATATTTCTCCTTATCTCAGTCTTAAACGGGAGGCCTTAAATTCTAAATTGTCTCTCCGGGTTCTAAAACTTCCCCACAAGGGGAAAACATCCTCTCAGCATCCAACCGGTCACGTCTCTTCACAATCTTACACATTTCAATCAGATCACTTCTCACTCTTCTAAACTCCAAATGGGTATAGGCCCAGCCTGTTCAACCTTCCCTATTCATCCCAGGAATCAGTCAAGTGAACCTTCTCTAAACTGCTTCTAATGCAATGAAATCCTTTTAAGGAAGGAGACCAAAACTGTACACAGTACACCAGATGTGGTCTCACAAACACCCTGTACAACTTTAGCATAATTTCCCTACTTGTATATTCCACTCCCCTCACAATAAACACCCAACATTCCATTTGCCTTCCTAATCACTTGCTGTACCTGCACACCAACTTATTGTAATACATGTACAAAGACACACATATCCCTCTGTATTGTAGAGTTCTGCAGTCTCTCTGTATTCGAATAATGTACTGTTTTTCTATTCTTCCTACCAAAGTGGACAAGTTCACATTTTCTCACATTATATTCCATCAGCTGAATTGCAGCGAAACATTCAAACGTACATTGACATTAAAATCCAGCCAGCGTAAAATTCTGCCTCATCTGCCAAATTTTTGAGTACTCAAGTAACCCATCTAAATCCCTCTGCAGACTCTATGTCCTCTCGACAATTTACTTTCCTACCTATCTTTGAGTCAACAACAAATTTAGCAGCCATACATTTGTTTTCTTCATCCAAGTCATTGATATAGATTGTAAAAGTTGAGGCCCCAGCACTGATCCCCGTGACACTCCACTAGTAACAGCTTGCCAACCTGAAAATGACCCATTTATCCCTACTCTCTGTCTCCTGTTAGCTAACCAATCCTCTATCCATGCTGATATGTTACTCCCCCGCACCATGAGTCATGTGAAGTAATCTTTGATGTGGCAACTTGTCAAAAGCCTTTTGGAAATCCAAGTACACCACATCTACAGGTTTCCCGTCATTCATGTTGCTTGTTACTTCCTTAAAGAATTCTAATAAATTAGTCAAACTTTCATGTTCACTTTCACAAAAATCAAGTTGACCCTATCTGATTGTATGATTTTCTAAATGTCCTGCTATTGCCTTCTTAAAAATGGATTCTAGCAATTTCTCTATGACAGACGTTAGGCTAGTTGGTCTATAGTTTTCTGCTTTCTGTCTCCCTCCTTTCTTGAATAAAGGTGTTACGTTAGTGATTTTCCAATCTGCTGAGACTTTCCCAGAATCTAGGGAATTTTGAAAGATCACAACCAATGCATCTAACTATCACTGCAGCCACTTCTTTTAAGGTCCTAGGATGAAAGCCATCAGGTCCAGGGGACATGTCAACCTTTGGTTACAATAGCTTTCCCAGTACCTTTTCCTTAGTGATTGTTTTAAGTTCCTCCGTCACTTTTGCCTTTTGATTTTTTAAGTATTCTTGGGATGATTATTGTGCCTTCTACAGTGAAGGCAGACGCGAAATATCTGTTCAACGCTTCCACCATTCCCTTGTTAATTCTCTGGTCTCACACTCTAATGGCCCAATGCTCACTTTAGTTACTCTTTTCCTTTTTAAATATATGTAGAAACTCTTACCATCTGTTTTGATATTTCAAGCTAGCTTTGTCACATGCTCTAATTTTAATCTTTTTTTGTGTAATTATTTGCTGATTTCTAAAATCTGTCCAATCTTCAGACCCATCACTAATCTTTGCAGTATTGTATGGCTTTTCTTTCAATTTGATACTATCTTTAATTTCCTCAGTTAGCCACAGATGGTGCATCCTTTTCCTAGAATGTTATTGAGAGTTATGGAATATCACCTTAAATGTTTGCCATTGTTTCCCTACTGTCCTACCTTTTAACCTTTTAATGAGGCTAAAGCATCAAGAAAGGCCATGAGACAATATAACGGAAGACAGTCCATGGTCTTGAAACTCAAACCCAAGCATCTTCAACAGAACGACAAAAATTACAAAATTGGGGCTGGGAGAACAGAAATGCTGAACTGGAAAGGGTGGGCACAGAGTGTAAGGATTGTAGTTCTAGGACGTGATCCGATATAAACACAACTTCCAATCTTAGTGATACCAGAAATTCCCACATAGGACAGAAGGAAGAAAAAAAAAATTGAGAGGATCAACTTGTGGTTGCTGTAACAGCCTACTTAAAGTGACATGGAGCAGGTTACCCATCCACCCTCTGGTATGGTTGCTCTGTTGTATGGACAACAATGTTTAAAAAATGCTGTAACATGCCAAGTTCAAAACTCCCAGGAGAACTTCCTAAAGTACTCTTCATTCAGAAAACTGTTGGTGAAGTGTCAAGCTTTCCAATAAAACTAAACACCATGAAAATTCAGGGAAGAACATGGAACTGGATAAGAAAGAGTGTTTAAAAAAAACAAGTACTCCCCATTACGGTGTTTAGTGCATAGCTCATCCTGGATGTCGAGGCAGAAACCAAACTTAGGCTGGTTAAATTTGAAGGCCAAGCTATAGGGCTGGAGGGTACATTAATTCCTTGCTGAGAGATTTAGGTAGGTTGCGCATTTGGGCAGTCAAATGGCAAATTAAGTTCATTATTGACAAATGTAAAGTTTTGGTATATTAGGCAATAAAGTTATCAACATAGTATACACTGAAAAGAGCAAACTGGTAAAGAGAAACTTAGAAAGGCATCTGGGAAGAACAGTAGATCTGTCACTTTCACGTTGAGTCAATATGCAGAATTAAGTTTAAAAAAGCAAATAGAATACCGGATAAATAACAAGTCGACAGAGGTTATATGCAAAGGATTTACTATGCAGAGAATTTTAAAATATGTTCTCTTTCTTGGGAAGAAGAGGCTGAGGGGTGACCTAATTGAGGTGTGGAGCGGCTTAGATAGGGCAGACAGGAAAGACCTATTTCCCCCTAGCTGAGAGGTCAATTACCAGGGGGCATTGATTTAAGGTGATTGGTAGAAGGATTAGAGGGAACATGGGGAAAACCTTTTTCACTCAAAGGGTGGTGGGTGCCTGGAATTCACTGCCTGAATTGGTGGTTGAGCCTGAAATGCTCAGTTCATTGAAAAGGTACCTGGATCTGCACCTGAAGTGCTGTAACCTGCAAAGCTAAGGATCAGGTGCTGGAAAGTGGGATTAAAATGAGCAGCTAGTTACTTTTTTCTCTTTTTTGGCTGGTGTAGAAATGATGGGGTAAATGGCCTCTTTCTGTGCCGTAACTTTTCTATGGTTCCATGGGGTGTGAGTGTCGCTGGGGAAGGCCAGCATTTGTTGCCTATCCTTAATTGCCCTTGTGAAGGTGGTGGTGAGCAGCCTTGTTGAAATCCTGCAGTCCATCTGCTGTGGATACACCCACAGTACTGTTACGAAGGGAGTCCTAAGAGTTTGATCCAGCAACAGTGAAGGAATAGCGATAAAGTTCAAGTCAGGATGACGTGAGGTTTGATGGAGAACTTGCAGGTGCTGTTGTTCCCATGCACCGTGTCCTTCTAGGCGGCAGAGCTTGTGAGTTTGTCAAAGGAGACTTGGTAAGTTGCTGCATCTAGTAGATGGTACATACTGCTGCCACTGTGCATCGGTGGTGGAGGGAGTGAATGCATCAGGCTGACTGATATACTTGATAAAAGAGTGGGTGAAGGAGCAGAAATAAGAGATTTTTTGTACTGAAGGCCAACTAAACTGATCCCAAATGCAAAGGGACAGCTTATGAAGAAAGATTAGAGAAGCTTAAATTCTACTGACAAGAAAGATGTTTATGGGCTGATCTCGCCCAGGTATGTAAGATATCAAATGGTACATAAAATTATCACTAGAGAAATGAAGGGGGGAGTTAGAAGAACCCACCAGCATTACAGTAGAACATGGAATATTTTACCACAAGTGGTTTCTGAAGCAGAGACTATAACATCTCTAAAAGGGAATTAGATAAGTATTTGAAAAAGGAAGAGAATAAAAAGATACCGGGAAAAGGGATTAGAGTAGATTGCTTCAGTTGAAGTGCTAACACTGCCACAGGCGCAATGGGATGAGTGATTTCCTTCTGTGCTGTAACTTCCATGATTCTAATATTACTTCAAAGTAAGTCAGGGCAGTAGGGCGTAAATTTAAATTAGCACAAAGTACATTTAAAACATATATTAATATGTTCTTTACTCAGAATGTTAAAGGTTTTGAATAATCTACTCAGTAAGCTAATAAAGTCAAAGACTTTAGAGGCATTCAAAATGTTAGGTGACGAGCTTTGATGGGCTAAATAGCCTTTGCTTGTCCTCATCTGCTTCTTACGTATACAGCAATTAGTACTCATTTCTGATGTTTGAAACAAATACAAATCTGGAGAATTGTGCTCCTAATTTTTTGACAACCTACTAAAATATAAAACATTTTACAATGGCATGGCCTAGCCAAACAAAGAATTATCAATTTTTGCTGCTTCTTTTATGCATCAGTGCATTTAAAAAACAAAAAATACTACCATAATGGGCTGAGGAAAAAAGAAATCTGGAGGCTTTTTTTTGTAGTTCTGCAGTGTTAAAACACATATTGGATTATTGTTGGGAACGAAGGGCTTTAGATTTAATAGCTTTCCCAAATTGTCCTCAAACGTAAAAAGTATAATGAGGAGACTTGAGTTTATAAGCTTTTATCAGAATCTCCTGGATGTCACATGATGGGTTACAGGCCCATAATCTGAAACCAGGACACTGTCATTAAAGGGTCATGGACGGCAAGTGTTTGGATCCTCAGAACTGCGTTCTGAAGATTAGGGCTGTGTTCAGCATTCGCTTCGAGACGCACCTGTGATTTCAGTCTTCTTTGGTTTCATTAGCTGACCCATCATGGATAGGATGTCCTGACCACCCTGGGGATCAACAGAAATTAAGAATGAAAGTCAATTCAGCCTAGGTAGAACCCACTGTCACACTCAAGTCTGAGACTAGATCGGAAAACTTAAGTAGATATCAGAGAGATTAAAAAAACAAAATTTAAAAACTGGAAATTGGAAAAAAATTGGTGCCAAGGCAAGATTGTTTAGTCAGCATGTATAAAGATAATGACCTTGAAATTGCACAGCACAAAGGTTACACAATAGCCCAACCTCTTTCCTATCCTGCTCGCCCCCATCGGATTTTGCCGCTGGATCAACGATCATCCCTCTCTGCATTTCACTCCAGATTGTACACACTTTTGAACAAGTGCCCCTGCCATCCATGACCCGATTATGGATGATTTCATTGGCATCATGGCGTAGTGGCATTGTCTGGATGAGTAATCCAGAGACCCTGTATAATGCTCTGGGACCAGGGTTCAAATCCCACCATGGCAGATGGTGGAAATTGAATTCAATAAAAAATCTGGAATTAAAAGTCTAGTGATGACCATAAAAAAACCTATTGTCAATTGTTGGAAAAACCCATATTTTCTTTTATTCATTCTTTAAGAATCAACCACATTGCTGGAGTCACATGTAGGTCAGACCAGGTAAGGATGGCAGATATCGCCCCCCTAAAGGACATTAGTGAACAAGATGGGTTCTTGTGACAATTGGCAATGGTTTCAAGGTCATCATTAGACTTTTAATTACAGGTTTTTTAAATTAAATCCAAATACCACCATCTGCCCTGGCGGGTCACCAGATACCCTGGGTCTGTGGATTACAATCCAGTGACAATACCATTGCACCACCGCCGACAGAATAAACCAGTACAAATCCAAAAGAACTTCATTGTGTGAAAGCATTTTTGTGCAGTTTCGATATAAGGCAATGCATGATGCAAATACAAGCATTATTATTATTAACTTTAGTATTCTTAATTATAATGAATTTGTCAATGCAAGCATTTTCATATTTCATGATTTAACACTTTTTTTTGCTATTCTCTTTTGTGTTAAGTGACCGAGGTGCAGAGTGAACCTGAGCAATGCTGCGTTCATTACCTGTGGTCTCGCGTTTGCTACATCTAGATCGTGCAGTGTCACGTCTTGTATGATCTCTTTCTTCTTGTGGACGTCGCCCTTTGGCAGAGGGACGTACTCTTCAGCTTCAAGGTCAAATTCCGTAGCGTATGTATCACACCTGCCCTGCCTCTGGAAAGAAAAGTCTGGGATGAGCAGCAATAAAACAGGTGTGCTGTCAGCTTACCTGCCAGACTTCAGGCTGAATGAAAGGTACTGAAGTGGGGGGAGGCCCCCGACACACAATTACAGCACTGACAGGATTTTGTCAACACATTGCAACTGTCTCTCTCGTTTTTGGCAAGCAAAGCCAGCCCACCTGCCCATCTCTACCCTTGCCAAAACCACTTAGCTTCCCAGCAAGTCGGCTTTCTTCTTTTCCTAGATAATACTACCTCTAAATTTGCTATTCTTACTAAAGAACCTGATGCAACAGATAACATTTAACTACAGTTCATTGAACATGTCATGGTCGCTTTGTAGCTGGATGCCTGAGCAAGCAATAACTTGTTCTGATAAAACGTGCAGCAACTTTTCTTAATCATTTAAAACCCTTGTTCCCTGTGGCTGACTAACTAATGCATAGATTGAAAATAATGTTAAAATAAAGAGCAGGCAATTAAAGTTAGGTTATTAAATTTTCTCTCTGCCAATTTTCTCCCTTCCTGCACTCTTGTAAAGGCACTGAGCCCTGCTAGAGTATGGGCCCTACATGGCCACACACCACCCTGCAAGCATTCTTCACACTCTAAATATGGACTCTGTGCATTGGAATACTACTCAACTGTGTTGAGCATCACAGTCAAGCCCAATCTGCTCTTTAGCTCGTGTCCACACATGTGCACTCTCTCAGCAGGGGTCACTGTGTGGTGATCAAGGGCAAGGATCCTGGCCAATTTTTTCGTGTCTCTTTCCCAGGAGCGTTGAGGCTAAATTTAGCACCCTGAACACTCCCTTCCTGATATCAGTGCTGACCAGAAATTGAACCTTGGACTTTGGGTTACTCATTCCTTTATCACTACCCCATCAGGGAAGCATTTTTTTTAAAACACTTAAAAACTAGGAATTTTACAGTGCATCAAAATCTTCCATTCTCCATTCCCAGCTCTCCCCACCCACACTGTATTATAACACAAGCTAGTTCTCTGCAGCCCAGGAAAGACACTGATGTAAACCGGACTAGATTTAAGCTCCTGAATCACAATAGTTAGAACCATGTTCACCACCACCTTCTCAGGGGCAATTAGGGATGGACAATAAATGTTGGCCTAGCCAGCGATGTCCACATCCCATGACTGAATTTTAAAAAATGATGTGGTTGATACTTAAAATAACACATTTGGATGTAAACAGAGCAATGAGATCAATAAAGTTTTTGCACTGGTTTGGAATTAAAATACTTGCTTTCCCACATCCCTTCAAGCCACTTGGTTCCGACTCAAGCAACTTGCACTTTGTGTTTGCATCCTCCTATCCTCAAATAAAGGTTAAGTTTTCCATTACTTTCATTTGGAATTAACTCGCAATGCCCTTGAAAATCCATGGTCTGCCTTCACGCCCTGCATTCCAAATAGGTTATGGAGACTCTTTGCTAAACCCTCTCTTACACACACTAAACTACAGAGTCAATACTGATAACCTACACATAACTTTCATCAAATGTCCAGCATATTTTTGTTGCTGTTTTTCTGAGCTTTTGACATTTCCTAATTTATCCATTTTCAACAGTTTTCCGGAAAAAAAGAGTCAAAATTCCCCAACAAAATTTCTCAAAAGCGTAAAACATGGAGCTTGATCACCAATTTGCCCCATCCAACGAACAAATGCACCAGAGGGGAGATGTAGAGTGCCTGGTAATCTTGTGGTCAAAGATCAGCATGTTAATTTTTTAAAACCCATTTAATCCTGTGTCAACAATTTGACCCAGATTATGTTTTGGAAACCGCTTAGAAACATCTACCTTTACAGCCCCGCTGTTTGCTTCAATGTATATCACATCACCAACTTCAACACGCTCCTTCTGCAGGCTCTCGTAGATACTAGGATCGAGCTGAAACACAGAGCATATCACTTGGAAGTACAGAATAAAGGCTTGCCTAAGAAAAGAACATGCACTAAAACATAGTCTTCCTTAACCTTACATGAAACTTAATCTTATGGGCTGGTTATTAATTAAGAGCAAAACAGAGACTTAGTTGTCTATCAGTTGACATACCAAACATTTTTTTAAAAAACTGAGCTCTACCATTGAACCATAGAAAAGTTACAGCACAGAAGGAGGCCATTCGGCCCATCTTGTCCATGCTAGCCCGAGGACACCCAGGTGCCCTTTCTGATCCCACCTTCCTGCACCCGGCCCATAGCATAGTGGAATTGCAATGGCAGGAGTTTCTGGGAGTAATTTGGGAGACACAGCAAAAATTCATCCCTAGGAAGAAGAAGCACACTAAAGGGAGGATGAGGCAACCATGGCTGACAAGGGAAGTCAGGGACGGCATAAAAGCTAAAGGGAAAGCATACAATGCGGCGAAGAGCAGTGGGAAACCAGGGGATTGGGAAGCCTACAAAGACCAACAGAGGGCAACTAAAAAAGAAATAAGGAGGGAGAAGATTAAATATGAGGGTAAACTAGCCAGTAATATAAAAGAAGATTGCAAAAGTTTTTTTAGATACATAAAGGGTAAGAGAGAGGCAAAAGTGGACATTGGGCTGCTGGAAAATGACGCTGGAGAAGTAGTAGTGGGGAACAAAGAAATGGCGGAGGAACCGAATAGGTACTTTGCGTCAGTCTTCACAGTGGAAGACACGAGTAACATCCCCAAAGTTCAAGAGAGTTGGGGGACAGAGGTGAGTATGGTGGCCATTACCAAGGAGAAGGTGCTAGGAAAACTGAAAGGTCTGAAGGTGGATAAATCACCTGGACCAGATGGATTACACCCCAGAGTTCTGAAGGAGATAGCTGGAGAGATAGTGGAGGCGTTAGTGATCTTTCAGGAATCATTCGTGTCAGGGAGGGTCCCAGAGAACTTGAAAATTGTTAATGTAACCCCCCTGTTTAAGAAGGGAGTGAGGCAAAAGACGGGAAATTACAGGCCAATTAGCCTGACCTCGGTCGTTGGTAAGATTTTAGAGTCCATTATTAAGGATGAGATTTCAGGATACTTGGAAGTGCATGGTAAAATCGGGCAAAGTCAGCATGGTTTCATCAAGGGGAGATCATGCCTGAGAAATCTGTTAGAATTCTTTGAGGAGGTAACGAGTAGGTTAGACAAAGGAGAGCCAATGGATGTTATCTACTTGGACTTCCAGAAGGCCTTGACAAAGTGCTGCACAGGAAGCTGATCAGTAAGATAAGAGCCCATGGTGTTAGAGGCAAGGTACTAGCATGGATAGAAGATTAGCTGTCTGGCAGGAGGCAGAGAGTGGGGATAAGGGGGTCCTTCTCAGGATGGCGGCCGGTGACTAGTGGAGTTCCGCAGGGGTCAGTGTTCGGACCACAACTTTTCACTTTATACATTAATGATCTAGATGAAGGAACTGAGGGCATCCTGGCTAAGTTTGCAGATGATACAAAGATAGGTGGAGGGACAGGTAGTATTGAGGAGGTGGGGAGGCTGCATAAGGATTTGGACAGGTTAGGAGAATGGGCAAAGAAGTGGCAGATGGAATACAACATGGGGAAGTGTGAGGTCATGCACTTTAGTTGGAAGAATAGAGGCATAGACTATTTTCTAAATGGGGAGAGAATTCAGAAATCTGGAGTGCAAAGGGACTTGGGAGTCCTAGTCCAGGATTCTCTTAAGGTTAACTTGCAGGTTGAGCCGGTAGTTAGGAAGGCAAATGCAATGTTGGCATTTATTTCGAGAGGACTAGAATATAATAGCAGGGGTGTGCTGCTGAGGCTTTATAAGGCTCTGGTCAGACCACATTTAGAATATTGTGAGCAATTTCGGTCCCCGTATCTCAGGAAGGATGTTCTGGCCCTGGAGAGGGTCCAGAGGAGGTTCACGAGAACGATCCCAGGAATGAAAGGCTTAACATATGAGGAACGTTTGAGGACTCTGGGTCTATACTCAATGGAGTTTAGAAGGATGAGGGGGAATGATTGAAACTTACAGAATACTGAAAGGCCTGGATAGAGTGGACGTGGGAAAGATGTTTCCATTAGTAGGAGAGACTAGGACCCGAGGGCACAGCCTCAGAGTAAAGAGAAGACCTTTTAGAACAGAGATGAGGAGAAACTTCTTTAGCCAGAGTGGTGAATCTATGGAACTCATTGCCACAGAAGGCTGTGGAGGCCAGGTCATTGAGTGTATTTAAAATCGAGATAGATAGGTTCTTGATTGGTAAGGGGATCAAAGGTTATGGGGAGAAGGTGGGAGAATGCGGTTGAGAAGCTTATCAGCCATGATTGAATGGCGGAGCAGACTCGATGGGCCGAATGGCCTAATTTCTGATCCTATGTCTTATGGTCATAGCCCTGCAGCTTACAGCACTTTAGGTGCAGATCCAGGTACTTTTTAAAAGAGTTTAAAGTTTCTGCCTCTACCACCAACTTGGGCAGCGAATTCCAGACTCCCACTACCCTCTGCGTAAAAAAGTTCTTCCTCATGTCCCCCCTACACTTTCTGTTACTTATCTTGAATCTATGTCCCCTGATTCTAGAATTCTCCATCAAGGAAAACAATTTTATCCTGTCCACTCTATCTATTCCCCTTATAATTTTGTACACCTCAATCAAGTCACCTCTCAGCCTTCTTTGTTCTAAGGAAAATAACCCCAACCTATCCAATCTCTCCTCGTTGCTACGCTTTTCTAACCCTGGCAACATTCTTGTAAACCTCCTCTGCACTCTCTCCAGATCTATTACGTCCTTCCTGTAATGTGACGACCAGAACTGCACACAATACTCCAGTTGTGGCCTCACCAGTGTTTTATACAATTCCAACATTATATCCTTACTTTTATGTTCTATGCCTCTGCCAGTGAAGTGGAGTATTCCATATGCCTTCTTTACAACCTTGTCTACTTGAACTGCTGCCTTCAGGGACCTGTGTACTTGTATGCCAAGATCTCTCACTTCATCTACCCCTGTAACTGTTTGACCTCCCTAAATGTATGACCTCACACTTCAATAGAATACTGAGTAAAAGCACTGCCCAACGTGCTCTTAACCATTTAGAACATGATGGCCCTATGTTCAATTAATGTTCTGTTCCGAGTTACCTGATCTCGGCTAGTGCTACAGTTTATTGTTGCTTAGGGAAAGGCCAGAGTTCTTTCTCCTCATAACTATCCAGGGATTCTTGCTGAAAATTGTGTTCAAACATTGTGTGTGAAGGTATCAGGTTTGGTTGTGGTTAAATAATCTGCAAACACTCAGTGTCTTGGATTACATATACAGAAAGGCCACTCGGGTACAAAAATCAGAGTCAGCATCATCGAGAGGAGCGAAAGGCAGGTGGGGGGTTTGGAAAGAGAAACACAGCAGCCAAGCAGAAATAGTTTCAACTATAACCCATTTATTGACCAATGCATAGCAATTTACAGTCTTCACATATTTAAAATTTCCAATTTTGGCATCAACTGATGACAGCAAATTGATTTTTGCACCTTCTATCTTATCAACCTTGGTGGTGTTCTGCAAACAAGACTGTGGCCCGCCACTTTGGCTTCTTAATCAATGGAAGCACTGGCCAGGAGTGCTTTAGTAAGACAGTATCACAAATGATGGCTTCTGATAATGTAAACTGATACCGTGAAGGGCCAGACTGGTTTAATAAAAATCAAGGTGCGCATAATGTTTTCATTTGGTCTATATTGAACGCTAGTACTAATAAGTAGGACAACTGGGTTATGGTAATGGAATAAGTCAAATTCTGTTTTTGAATATATATTAATTTATTGCAGCATTTGGAGTTCAATCAGATTCTACAATTTAGTCTGCTTACAAGTAAAAGTCAGTGACTGAGTAAATAAAATTTGGATTTATTGCTCAAGCTTCAAACATTTCCCTGGTTTTAAAGAAAGTGTCCTCCATCCATTTTCCCATGAAATTACAAGCCAGTGGCCTTGCCCATAAGCTTCTGGTGTTCTACTCTTAACTCATTGCCTCCAATTGCTGTTGTCAGATCTGTACCCATCAGTACTATACCCTTGAGTAATCCACCACAAAGTGCTGTCGCTAAGGAACAACCCCAGTTCACAAAGACAAAAGCTCATAGTAATAATAATGCCCAACACCCCACAAATCCAGGTTGTACAGCGTGAAGATTTCAGAAACCTGTCAATTGACTTTGTGGCTTCACTCAATATAACTGTGCCAAAGTTAGTAACCTATGTTTTCCACACAGTGATTTATTTTATGGATTGCATCCCAGGTTGGCAACAGATTCAAAGTTGATATATACACAGCATGAAAAAGTCATACGGCCTCTTTCCCGAACTTTACCCTTTGCCAAAAATACAGACCAGGTCTCTTGATTTAGCATGACGAATATATACATAAAATTTTCCATACCTTCAGTTGCTTAGTGCCTTTTGCTGTCTTTAGCCCAATGATAACATGGCTGACTGTCTTTCCATAACCACCCATGGGATTCTCCGTCTCACAAGGGGTCAGTTCTGTGACCTCGCCTTCATAAACCTCCTTTGTCTCTTTTATCCTTAGGCCTGAAAAAACATTTGAAATGTTAATTGCAGCCAATAAATCACATAAATCTTGGGTGGTGGAAGAAAACAAAAAAGAAAATCACAAGATGTCTTTGCTTCACAAACGTTTCACAAAATTACAGCATCTTCTCTTCCTCTGTAATACTTGGTGAGCAGGGATTGTCTAGCACTTTTACAAGAACCATTACCAAGTTTGTAATCCAGTAAAGCTTCGCTAAAGTGATGCTTTCGTGCTGGAGTCAAGGGTGTTTCCATAAGATGTAGGAGTAGAAGTAGGCCATTTGGCCCATCGAGTGTGCTTCACCATTCAATGAGATCATGGCTGATCTAATAATCCTCAACTCCACTTCCCTGCCTTTTCACCATAACCCTTGATTCCCTTACTGATTAAAAATGTCTATCTCACCCTTTAATATACTTAACGACCCGGCCTCTACAGCCCTCTGTGGCAAAAGAATTCCACAGATTCACTGCCCTTTGAGAGAAGAAATTCCTCCTCATCTCTGTCTTAAACGGGCGACCCCTTACTCTGAGATTATGCCCTCTGGTCCTAGATTCTTCAAAAAGGGGAAACAACCTCTCATCATCCACCCTGTCAAGCCCCCTAAGAATCTTATATGTTTCAATAAGGTCACCTCTCATTCTTCTAAAGTCCAATGAGTACAGGCCCAACCTACTCAACCTCTCCTCATAAGAAAATCCCTCCATCCCCAGGATCAACCTAGTGAACTTTCTTTCGGCTGCCTCCAATGCCAGTATATTTTTCCTGAGATAAGGGGACCAAAACTGTTCACAGTATTCTAGGTGTGGTCTAACTAGTGCATTGTAGAGTTTTAGCAAGGCTTCCCTATTTTTATACTCCATTCCCTTTGAAATAAAGGCCAACATTCCATTTGCCTTCCCTATTACCTGAACTTATTTGTGAGCTTTTTGTGATTCATGCACGAAGACTCCCAAATCCCTCTGTGCTACAGCTTTCTGCAGTCTTTCTCCATTTAAATAATATTCAGCTCCTCTATTCTTCCTGCCAAAGTGCATAACCTCACACTTTCCCACATTATATTCTGCTAAGATTTTACCCACTCACTTAACCTGTCTATTTCCCTCTGTAGACTGTGACATCCTCACCCCTTGCCTTCCCACCTATTTTGTGTCATCTGCTAACTTGGCGATAGTACATTCACTTCCCTCATCTAAGTCATTATATATCGTAAATAATTGTGGCCCGGGCACTGATCCCTCTGGCACTCCACTCGTTACAGGTTTCCATTCTGAAAATGTCCCCTTTATCCCAACTCTCTTGTCTTCTGTTAGTTAGCCAATCCTCTATTCATGTTAATATACTACCCCCAACACCAGGGGCTCTTATCTTATTAAGTAGCTTTATGTGCGGTACCTTATTGAACACCTTTTGGAAATCTAAATATATTACAGCTACTGGTTCCCCTTTATCTATCCTGCTTGTTGCCTCCTCAAAGAATTGTAATAAATTTGTCAGGCATGATTTCCCCTTCATGAAGCCATGCTGACTCTGCTTGATCATATTATACATTTCTAAATGCTCTGCTATTATATCCTTTATAATCAACTCTAACATTTTCCCAATGACAGATGTTAAGCTAACTTGCCTATAGTTACCTATTTTTTTGTCTCCCTCCCTTTTTGAATAAGGGTGTTATGTTGGCAGTTTTCCAATCTTCTGGGACTTTTCCAGAATGCTTGGAAGATTATTACCAGGTGCATCCAATATCTGTGTTGCTACTTCCTTTAATATCCTAGGATGCAACTCATCAGGTCCAGGGGACTTATTGGCCTTTAGCCCCATTAGTTTCCCTAGTGATAGTTATTCTATTTATTTCCTCCCCACCTTTTGCGCCTTGACTATTTAGTATTTTTGAAATGTTATTAGTGTATTCTATGGTGAAGACTGATGTTTGAAGACTGGTATTTATTCAACTCCTCTGCCATTTCCTGGATCCCCATTATTATTTCCCCAGCTTCGTTCTCTAAGGGGCCTATGTTCACTTTGGCCTCTCTCTTCCTTTTTATATATTTAAAGAAACCCTTACTGTCCGTTTTTATATTACTTGTTTACCCTCAAAGTTTATTTTCTCCCTCTTTATTATGTTTTTGGTCATCTTTTGTTGGTTTTTAAAACTTTCCCAATCCTCTGGCTTACCATTAATCCTTGCCACATTGTATGTTTTTCCTTTCATTTTGATACTATGCTTAACTTCCTTGATTAACCATGGTTGGTTTAATCCCCTTCCTAGAATCATTCTTCCTCACTGGGATATATCTTTGTTGTGAGTCATGAACTGTTTTCTTAAATGTCATTGTTCATCGACCGTCTTTTCTGCTAAACTTCATTTCCAGTCCACTCCAGCCAATTCTGCCCTCATTCCTTTGTAATTACCCTTATTTAAATTTGGCACAGTTGTTTTCCACCCAAGTTTCTCACTCTCAAACTGAATGCTAAATTCTACCGTGCTATGGTCACTGTTTCCTAGGGGATCTTTTACTCTGAGATCATTTATTAAACCTGCCTCATTACACATTACCAGATCCAAAATAGCCTGATCCCTGGCTGGACCGACAGCATCTTGTTCTAGGAAACTTTCCCGAATACACACTCTGAATTCTTGCTCGTGGCTACCTTTGCCAATTTGATTTTCCCAATCTATATGAAGCTTAAAGTCACTCATCATTAATGTACTGCTTTTTTTACACGCCCTCATTATCTCCTGATTTATTCTCTGTCCTACAGAATAGCTATTGTTAGGGGGCTTACAGACTACTCCCACCAGTGTCTTTCTTCCCCTTGTTATTTCTTACCTCCACCATATGGATTCTACATCTTCTGATCCAAGATCATTTCTTGCTATCGTACTTATTCCATCTCGTACTAACAAAGCTATCAGTGCACTCTCAATGTAAACAAGGGTTTGCTGGTGTTGAGGAAGATTCAATTTTAACCGGTGCCCCAGCCTAAGTGAATCCGATCAATTTACATTGAGGCAGTTTCTAGCTACATGAGACCTGCATTTGAGGAATAAGTACTTCAAATCTTCCACAGAAACCAATATAAAAGTAACTCATTTGTCTCTAATATGTTGTTATCAAACTAACTTCATTCCACATAAGATAAGACATAATTCCACATTAAGTCGATCAGCACCATATGGAGAACCTTGCTGGCAAATGATCAGCCAATTAGAAAAACTCAAGGGTCAGTTGATAAAGGCACTGGTTTATGAATGTCCAGAATTTTTGCTTATTGGGAGTTCTGTGCTGAGCTACCTGATCCTAGATAAGCTACAGTAATTGTGTTACATTTGCCCCTCAGTTAAGAATGGGGGAAAAAGGAAGAAAAATAGTTCCCATCCCAGAGTGCTATCCAGTAATCCTCTTGCAAAATGGCCCATGTAAATCCCCCCCCACATAATCTGTTGCTTTACAGCCATGGATGGTGGGGTGTCCCTGTACACCCCTTGAACCCCAGGATAAAGGGTCTGAATCAAGAAAATTTTATGTCGCTTTGTGGGTCCTTGCTGTTTCTGTAGCCTGAGCCCTTGGTGAGGCATCTGGAGGCTGGTAAACTTTATCTCACCAGACATACCTGCCTCAAGTCTTACACTGCTCCCTTGTGGGATTGAGATGTGTTAAGGGGCAGACATATCCTCTGTCTCTTACATGGGCAAATAGGAAATTTCAGTTCACCGCGGAACCCTGTGCATCACAATCCTGGTGATTTTCCAGGTCCATCCACCGGACCATGACCATGGTTAGGGCAGGAGTCTCACACAACAGCTAGGAAATTCAGATCCTTACCATTCAGACTCGGGAGAAGAAACAGGATAATGAATGACTAGAGATCAATTACAAATACGTAAGTAGTTTTGATTTGGATTCCAATATGTGGGCACAAGATAGCGAGAAATAATAGTGTTTCCCCCAAACAAGAAGAAAAATGCTACTTGTTCAGAGCAAATATTTTATTCACAAAGCTCACTGGTAATTAAGGATAATAATGCTGGATTCAGAGTACACAAGAGTATGATGTTAGTTTTATTGATAGTGTGCGAAGTCATAAGGGCCAAAAAGTTCCAGGTTCAAATGCTGCCCTGTGCTGTTCTCACATCTCAGTAGGTGCTCCTGGGCTAATCTGGGAAAAGTAAATTAGCAGTGTTTCTACTCTCAATCAGCATCCAACAACCTCTGCAAAGTACATGTGAATGTCAGATGAAGGCAGGATCAAGCTTGGTTGTGATTCTGTCAGTGGTCTTGTGTCCTACCTATGCTCCCAGCGGCAAGTTTTATGTCGTGAATGGCAAGTCACCGGACGCTGGGATTTTTAGTTTGTAACCTTTTCCCCTGAAGATGCAGTCTCCTATGGGAGTGTGTAAAAAAAACTGGGACATAGGGGGAATTTGGGAAAATTATGAAAAAGATCACTACATATTTAATTACCAAAGATTATTATTAGCAGTTTATGGCAACCACATTTCATTACCTTTGTAGAAACACTGACTTTGCTTTTTGTATCTTTGGATGAAATTAGGAGATTTGCTCAATAGCTGGATTTAGTCCGAACCAGGTGGATCAGAGGCGAAAGCAGCAGAGAGATGCTCCGCTAAAACATCCCAATCTTTCACTAGGCCCGTTATTTGTTCGCAAAGTTCCTCCGTCCTGACATTCAGAAAATGCACCGGCCTATCAATGAGGCTGGCTGTATAAGCGATTTAACTCCACTGCTTTTATCTCTCAACCTGACAACAATGCTGACAACGGTTTCATCTGTGAGCTTGAATTACTGAAACCTCTGACAGGGCACGTCATCACTTCAAGGAAATATTGTGGGCTTCTCTCCTTTTATTTCTTCTCGAGTTTTTAATTTGACAGCTACATAAAGGGTAGTCAAAGCCAATAGCTTCATTTTTCTCAGAATCAATGGGTCAACACTGCCCTTACTTTGTTGGGGTGATTAAGCAACTTCCCCAGACAACACTGTGGAGCAATGCCTTGCGGCACACAGTGGCAGAATGTGGTTCTGTGGCTGAAATCTCCATGGCCAAGCTCTTGATCTCAGCCTCCAGGAGTCTGCTGGGTGTCACCCCTGGCTTGCTCCCACGCATCCCAAGATGGTTCACTGGAAATTGACATTGGTAGATGTGGCAGCAAGTTGACCATCATCTGGGATAGGAATGTTTCTTGGCACAAAGGCAACAAGAATTGCTGCTGTCAGCAATGAAGAATAGTTTTGTTCCACCATTGTATTGCAAGAGTACAATAATGTACGGGAATAGAAAGCAAATTTACCATCCTGCCTGCTTGTTCAAAGCTCAAAATATTACTAGAAATTGCAGCAGCAAAGGAGACCATTTTATGCCATTGCCCCTGTCCACTTGAGCTCTATTTCCCTGCTTTTTTCATTCTTCCTTTTAAAAGTTATAATTTCTGCTTCAATGGGCATTTGTGGAAGAGCTTTCCCTGTACTAATACAGTGGTGTGAAAACAGTCCTCTAACTTCCTTTTCCTCCTTCTGTTTATAATCAGCTAATGGAAACAATCTTACTCTATGGTACCTTTTGAAACTTCTGTAATTTTTGTAAACCTCTATTGGTGTGTGTGTGTGGTGTGATGATGTGGCGCTTGGAGGGGAACTTTCAGGTAGTGGTGTTCCCATGCACCTGCTGCCCTTGTCCTTCTAGGTGGTAGAGGTCGTGGGTTTGGAAAGTATTGTCGAAGGAGCCTTGGTGAGTTGCTGCAGTGCAACTTGTAGATGGTGCACACTGCTGCCACTGTGCGTAATGTGGTGCAGAGAATGAATGTTGAAGGTGTTGCCAATCAAATGGGCTGCTTGTCCTGGATGTTGTCCAAGCTTATTGAGTATTGTTGGAGATGCACACATTCAGGCAAGTGGAGAGTACCTTGTTCCTTGTAAATGGTGGACAAGCTTGGGGAGTCAGGAGATGAGTTACTCTCCACAGAATTCCAAGCCTCTGACCTACTCTTGTAGCCACAGTATTTATATAGCTGGTCCAGTTCAGTTATTTCAAATATAAAGTGAGAAAATTCAAGTTGTTTAGAGTCAGAGTTGGTAGGTGTAGTGCACGGCTGCTTCTTGAACCAGTGGAAAAGGAAGTTACAAGAAGTAATGCTCATCTTGATCAAATATATGTAACTGACCCAGAAAATGTATAGGAAATATCGTAGCACCCTTGGAGGACATTGACCACAGTGATAAGGTTTAGCGTGTTCTAGGAATCAGAATTACCTAACTCTAGGGCCCAGGTACATAATTTAAAATGGACTAATGCCAATATAATGAGGGAATAAGCATATGAAATAGATTGAGGGAGGTTGTTCAACAATACTTCAGAAGATGACAAATGGAACACCTTTGAAGGTACTGTACTAAGTATGCAGGTCAAACACTTTTCCCAAAACTAATAAGTTCAGACTGAACAAACATGACCTTAAATGGATCAACAAATTAAAATGATTAAAAGGGAAAATAATATGCACAAATTTTGTAGGGAAGGGAACAGTTGGGATGAATACAAGAAATTGCAGAAATGTGTTAAAAGGGAATCTGAGGGGCAAGGAGATATTGGTTAAAAGTACAGTGGTTGACAGTGATTGTAACAGTAAACGAACATTTCAGAATTACACCAGCAAGGTTGCAGCTGGAGAAACATAAAAGATGCAAAAACACCTGACACTGAGGATGAGCACAATAAATAGCAAATGTTGAAATTATATTTTTTCAATATTCACAAGAGAAAACATAAGCAACATTACTCGGGAAACTTTATTGGAAAGAGAAAATCAGTGACTTTTTAAAAAACTATTTGAGATGGCAGTGCTAGACAGGCCAATTGGGGCCTGAAACAAACAACTCCTTGGGAGAGTTGGCACTTATCCCATTTGTACTGAAGCGCCAGGGAAGATATTTATGAAGAACTGATGACCATTATGGAGAAATCATAGGACACCGGGGAGGTGTCAGAGGTTTGGCTAACATGGTGCCCACATTAAATAAGAGTCACAAAATAAACTTGAGGCAACTGTAGACACATTAGTCCTACCTCCAATTCATACAAAATAGATTATCAGGAGTAAAACCTGAGGATCATCTATTTAAACAACAATCCAGCAAATAGCTCCACTGAGTAGGAGACCAAAGCTTCGGATTCTGAACACTGGACTAACGTCCAATGGGTTATTTGCACCTGACAAAAATAGAGTGGAAATTCCCCCTTATCTCGTTCTCCCGGCAAAAGGTGTCAGTCAGGCTAATGAGCTGTCCACAGAAAAACTGATTCTGTTATGGAAACAACTCAGTTTGGTGGATGCAAAGCAGTAAAAGAAATGGGCTGCCTCAAGTGTTGCTAGGCAAAGAAAAGAAACAGGAGTCAACACAGGGTTTCCTTGTGTAGCCATGAGGAGGCACTTGCAGATGGTGAAGCTCTGTACTGACTGGGAGGGACTTACATATTTAGCTCTCCTTTTTACATTGCTGCTAGCCAACAGTGTAGGCTGAAAATGAGAAGCAAACTAGCACACATGAAGCACAAAGCATGCTAACTCTCTTCACCCATGCACTATTTGCATCACATCAACCTGTTGGGACACATGGCAGAGTTGGATATCGAACCCACAGTGAAGGAGCTTAGAAAAGCTACTGACTCTCTTGCCATGTGTAAAACTCCAAGTGCTGATGCTATACCGGCTGAACTCATCAAGCGTGGGAAACGGGCACTCCTGCAGCATCTGCATGAATTTCTCTGTCTCTGTTGGAGGGAGCGGGTAGTGGCCCAGCAAATGTGCGAGGCAAAGATTGTGACCCTGCACAAGAACAAGGGCGACCGCAGAAATTGCAACAACTTTTGAGGGATCTCCCTGTTGAGCATTGTGGGAGGAGTATTTGCCTGAATCAGACATCAGATTCTGGCTCAACACATCTACCCTGAATCCCAGTGTTTTCAGAACTGGGAGATCCATAATTGACACGATCTTCTCAGTCTGCCAGCTATAAGAGAAATGCTGTGAGAAAAGGAAACCACTGTAAATTGCCTTCAGTGATCTCACCAAGGCAGTCGATCAGGTGAGCGGAGGCAGTCTATTTAAGCAGCTGGAGAAAATTGGATGCCAACCGAAGCTACTCAGTGTGATCTCCTCTTTCCATGACAACATGATAGGTAAGGTCAGCTATGACAGGGAAATACTGGAACCCTTTGAGATCCAAAGTGGGGTCAAACAGGATTGTGTTCTGGCACCGACACTCATTGGCATATTCTTCCCTTTGCTACTGTCATTTGCCTTCAGGTCACCTATGGAGGGTGTCTGCTTACATAGCCGAACTGACAGAAAGTTGTTCAGCCTAACTCGCCTGAGATCCAAGACGAACGTGCACCAAGTGCTCATCAAAGAGTTGCTCTATGCTGACAATGCCACACTATCATTCCATAGTGAGGAACACCTTAGGTGGAAAATGCACAAGCTCTTTCACACTCGTAAAGAGTTAGGTTTGACCATCAGCATCAGGAAGACAAATGTCATGGTCCAGGATGTTGCCATGCCACCATTTATCAGCATTGACAATGTGACACTGGAGGCTATTGATAGCTTCACATATCTAGGCTCCACAACAACCAGCAATCTGTCACTTGATCTTGAAATCAACATACGCATCGCAAAAGCTGCAGCTATTATATCCAAGCTGAGTAAGTGAGTATGGAACGACAGCAACCTGACTGTTGTCATGATCCCCATGGAGACAGATAATGTTTCAAATGATATTTGAACTTCCAGTGATTGACTAGAAGGAACACATAAGGTTTCGAAATTTAAGATTTTTACTGTAACAGACAAACTAAATGCAACTTTGCCTAAATACTATTCAGTGGGCAACTTATAGTCTAAACTACAGAGATCATCACTGGTTTAACTTTTAAAACAAATGAAAATATACTTTATATTTATACTTTTAGAGTTATACTTTACTATCCCTTAAGTAGACACTTTATTCTTCTGGAACCTTTCCAAAGAATTTCTGTGCTCCCGCTGGCCTGCTTCCTTTATCCTTCCCAAGCTGAGTAATTTCTAATCCCCAAAATGATTTTCGTAGTGAGGGTTACCCTAGAGATTTCTCCCTCTAGCCAAATCTAAGTGAATCCTCCAGCCTCATTTAAATCCTCAAGAACTTGGGTCTCTTCAATCCGAGCACAAGTTCCCATCCTCTTTCTGTATGATGAACAATAAAGACTGCCTGTATCTCTCTGTTCTTGTTCTCTCTCTCTCAGTCTCAGATTCTTGCATGTGGACCTGAGAGGTTCAGGGATTTCTCAAGAAAAACCCTGTAATCCGATACAGTAAGTCCCCATTTTAAGTTATTCTGTTTTAAATCTGGTCAGATATTGGGGTCCACATTCACGATTAGTGTTGGAATATCGTTTTAAAGCTGTTTCATGCCGGGTCTGACGTGGGGGTCACGTGACCTGATGGCTGCCATTTTGGAGTGGCCTTCTTGCTCCCTGACCCTCCCTCTCACTGACCCTACTGGTTGCTGCAGTCCCTCCGGCTCGCGGCCTCTTCCACTCCCTTATCCGCTCGTTCGCTGCCGACATTTCCTCCAGCCAGCCCTCCTCCCTCTTGCTGCCTCTCTAGCTTACAAGTCAAAATTGTTTTTCCTGCCTCTTGCTGCTCATCTCCAGTGCCCTCTCTTACAGCAAAAATTCAGAAATAGGAAGCAAGGAGCAGGAGAGGAGGGGTGTGGGAGGTTGGCGAGGAGGAGGGTGTCAGGGAGCTAACTGGAAGAGGAGGCTCCACAAATATCCCCATCCTCAATGATGGGGGAGCCCAGCACATCAGTGCAAAAGATAAGGCTGAAGCATTTGCAACAGCTTCAGCCAGAAGTGCTGAGTGGATGATCCATCTCAGAGGTCCCCAGCATCACAGATGCCAGTCTTCAGCCAATTCGATTCACTCCATGTGATATCAAGAAGCAGCTGAAGACACTAGATACTGCAAAGGCTACAGGCCCAGACAACATCTGGCAATAGTAGTGAAAATTTATGCTCCAGAACTAGCCGTGCCCCTAGCCAAGCTGTTCCAGTACAGCTACAAAACTGACATGGCAAGGTGGAAAACTGCCCAGGTATGTCCTGTCCACAAAAAGCACAACAACTTCAACCCGGCCAATTAGCGCCCCATCAGTCTACTCTCCATCATCAGCAAAGTGATAGAAAGTGTCATCAACAGTGCTATCATGCGGCACTTACTCAGCAATAATCTGCTCACTGCGCTCAGTTTGGGTTCCTTCAGGGCCACTAAGCTCCTGACCTCATTACAGCCATGGTACAAACATGGACAAAAGAGCCGAACTCCAGAGGTGCGATGAAGGTAACTGCCCTTGACATCAAGGCAGCGTTTGGCCAAATGTGGCATAAAGCCGCCCGAACAAAAGTGAAGACAATGAGAATCAGGGGAAACAAACTCCACTGGCTGGAGTCAGACTTAGCACAAAGAAAGATGATTGTGGTTGTTAGAGGTCAGTCATCTCAGTCACGACACTTCACTGCAGGAGTTCCTCAGGGTAGTGTGTTCGGCCCAACCATCTTCAGCTGCTTCATCAATGACCATCCCTCCATCAAAAGGTTAGAAGTGGGGATTGTTCGCTGATGTTCAGCACCATTCGTGACTCCTCAGATATTGAAGCAGTCCATGTTCATACACAGCAAGACCCGGACAATATCCAGGCTTGGGCTGATAAGTGGCAAGTAACATTCGTGTCACACAAGTGCCAGGCAATGACCATCTCCAACAAGAGAGAATTTAACTATCTCCCCATGTCTTTCAATGGCATTAGCATTGTTGAATCCCCCACCATCACCATCCTGGGGGGTTACCATTGACCAGAAACTGAACTGGACCAGCCATTTAAATGTTGTGACTACAAGAGCAGATCAAAGGCTGGGAATTATGCAGAGAGTAACTCGCCCTCTGACTCCCCAAAGCCTGTCTATCATCTACAAGGCACAAGTCAGGATTGTGATGGAATACTTTCCACTTGCCTGGATGAGTGCAGATCCAACAACACAAGAAACTCGACATCATCCAGGACAAAGCAGCCCGCTTGATTGGCACCCCATCTGCCATGTTCAACATTCACTCTCTCCACCACCGAAGAACTCTGGCAGCAATGTACCATCTATTCGACTGGTTGCAGCAATTCACCAAGGCTCCTTTGACAGCACCTTCCAAACCCACGACCTCTACCATCTAGAAGGACAAGGGCAGCAGATGCATGGGAACTCCACCACCCCCATGTACCCCTCCAAGCCATGCACCATCCTGACTTGGAACTATATCGCCGCTCCTTCACTGTCTCTGGGTCAGAATCCAGGAACTCCCCTCCTTACAGCACTGTGGGTGGTCCTACAACACACGGACTGCAGCAGCTCAAGGCAGCAAAACACAATCGCCTTCTGAAGGGTATTTAGAGATGGGCAATAAATGCTGGCCAAGTCAGCGACACTCACATCTCATGAACGAATATATATATATATATATATATATGAAAAAAACCCAAAACTCAGCTGGCTGAGAAGAGGGCCCAGAGAAAACAGAGGCTAGCGAATCATGCACCTTCTCAGCCCACTGTCTTCCTCTGCAGCAAATGTGGCAGAAACTGTCATGTCAGTGTGGGGCTCCTGAGGCAAACCAGGTGATACCTAATATAGTTGACCGCCACAGTGCAAACCATCATCTTATGAGACGGAAGGCTGCCAATATCAGTATACAGCACCTGGATTAAGAAATGCCAAACAATCTTGTCAAATTTACCACAGCTCCCAAACTAGGAGGGGCAGTAGAGTCAGAAAAAAAATGCTCAGAAATTACAAATGAAGTTGAACAAGGTATGCAAGGGGGCAGCGCAGCAGCACATGAATTTAATGCAGAGAACTGTGAAGTATCACACATGGGGAGAAAAATAAATCACAAAGGTACCTGATGAATGCTGTTGAAATAGCTAAGGATGAAGCTGATAGAAACCTCGGAGTCTTAGGAAAGCTCATGTCAAACATGTTCAAATAATTATTGAGCAGCGATCAAAAGAGTCCAATAACTACCTACAGAAGACTACAAATCAGAGGAGCTAAGTTTTATACATTGGTTAGTCTAGCTTCAGAATTACTGAGATGTTGGTCTGTTCAAACAACTACTGGTTTATTTTATACAACTGACTGATGCATACCCATCCTTGTGTTACACTGCTGAAGCCATGAACAGTCCCCCTCCTCTCTCCTAGTCATGTGTCCTCTTACCTTCTCATTATGGGAGATGCTATTTACACAGTACCACACATTAACCTTTGCAAACCCTAACACTACATCTTCCTCCAAGTCTTCTTCATCCATATTTTTTATCCGTATTTACATACTACCCCATCTCTTCGCATGTCTCTGACATCACAGATTCAATGTCAGGAGGCTTCACAACTATCCAGCAACACGTTCTTGTCAGACTCGGAAGATCAGTAGACTCTCTTTGAGCTCCTTTTTCTTGACTTGGATGGTCATCATTGAGAATTGTAGTATTGGGTTCTTTATGAATTTCTGACTCAAGGCAAATGGTATGTTGGCCTTGACTGCAAGGGGATTGGAGTACAGTACAAGAATAAACAAATCTTGCTACAGTTGTGCAGGTTTTGCTAAGATTGCACCTGGATTACTGCGTGCAGTTTTAGTCTCCGCATTTAAGAAAGGATATAAAACAAAAATAAAAATACCTGGAAAAAGTCAGCAGGTCTGGCAGCATCTGCAGAGAGGAACACAGTCAACGCTTCAAGTCCGTATGACTCTTCAACAGAACTGTTGAAGAGTCATACGGACTCGAAGTGTTGGCTGTGTTCCTCACCACAGATACTGCCAAACCTGCTGAGTTTTTTCAGGTATTTTTATTATTGTTTTGGATTCCCAGCATCTGCAGTTTTTTGCTTTTAAGAAAGGATATACTTGCATTGGAGGCGGTACAGTAAAGGTTCACTAGATTGGTCCCTGGGATGAGGGGATTGTCCTCTGATGAGGGGCTGAAAAAGTTGGGCTCATATTCTCTGGAGTTTAGAAGAATGAAGGGCGCTCATTGAAACCTACAAAATTCAAAAGGGGTTTGATAGGGTGGATGCTGAGAGATTGTTTCCAATGGTCGGGGAATCTAAAACCCAGGGGGCACGGTCTCATGCTAAGAGGTTGGTCATTTAGGACTGACATGAGCAGAAATTTCTTCACTCAAAAGGCTGTGAATCTTTGGAATTCTTTATCCCAGAGGGTTGTGGATGCTCCATCGTTGAATACATTTAAAGCTGGGATAGATAGATTTTTGGTCTCTCATGGAATAAAGTGATATGGGCAGCGGTGGGCAAACGAGGTTGAAGCCCAAGATCAACCATGATCGTATAGAATGGCGGAACAGGCTCGATGGGCCATGTGGTCTACTCCTGTTCATATTTCTTATGCAACTTCTGGTTCTTCGAAATGTATTTGATTTCGCAGGTTCATCCCTCTCTTTGAGTTTCGCAAACTGCCTATCCTTGCTTCTTGAGTTTGCCCTCTTTCCTTTGTTTTTTTCTATCCTTCCTCACTTCTGGAGAGGTGACTCCTCTCAATCTCTTGTTCTTGCACTCACGGATAGTCCGGGACTTCTAACCCTGGAAGTAATTCTTTGGGTAGGATGGGAAGTTGTGAGGAATCCACCTGATGAACGTCTTGGTTCCCTCAAAATCCAACAGACCAGGTTTATCAATAAATTCACTTTCTCCCCATGTAGAAAAGGTCAACATTGCTTGGCTTGCTTCCATGTCTAGTTTTTGACTTCTTTACTGCCAACATCCTTGTTGATCACTTTTGGTGGATGGATAGGTATAGAGGTACTTTCTAGAAGGTCACCACCGTCGGATGAATGTGCTTTTTGAACAGAGTATTCCGTCACCAGATTTTCAGCTTCCACTTTTGAAGCAATACTATGGAGTGATGAGTGATCACTCCCATTCTTCTGTTTTTCCTGGTCTAATTTTTTCATTGCGCATTTGTTGTGAGTGAGTGGACTTCCTCCCTCCCCACCACCAAGAACCCCCCCCCATCAACCCCCACCGCCAACCCCCCTCCACTCAACCCCCAACACCAACTCCCATCACAACCCCCCCCACTCATCTCCTGACATCCACCTGCAATATGGCTAAACTATCAATTTTTGTGAGGAGTGCCAGAAGTCAGTGCTGAAGTCACAATCCAGATCTTCACTGCAGCTGGGTAGTTTCAGGGATTTGTTTCTGAAGTCAGCCTTGGATTCTTGCTGACTGGCTTCTTCCGCTTTCCTGATAAGATTCAGGTCTGTTCAGGCTCTTCTGCTTAAAAGAAAGAATTCCTGATCCGATAGAACACGCAATGTTTCCAATATCTGCTTTCCCTTGTACTGAATTGCCACCTGTAACTTTCCCTTGATTTTTGGTTCAATCCCTCCTGGACCATATTAGCTGGGTTTCTGTTGGCTGCAGGCAAAGCGTTGGTAACCATGGTTCATTGTCTGATAAAACCGTTACACTCACTCCAGTATCTAGTTTAAAGTTGGTGACATGCCTGATGTCATTTGTATCTGTGTTCCTGAATGCACGATTAGGGTCATTGATCTCCTCCAGGAAATATTTTTGTTCCTCATTCTGGCAGAAATTATTAAACTTCATTCACAGCTTTGCATGTGAAGACTTCTTCTTTGAAACCTGTGAAGTTAGAGGTTTTACTTGACACATCTTCCCAACATGGCCAATTCTTCTGCAGAGAAAGCATTGTGATGTTTGCAGGATATTGTCCGTGCCTGTGAGTCTTTTTAGCGCCAGAATGCTGGCAGGGTTTTATGGTGTCAGATCCCTGAAGTTTTCCACGGTCCACAGAAGTTGCAGGGATGACTCCTTGGGGACAAGAGATACCCGCAAAGCCGTGGCTGATGACACCTGTGCGGCGGCCTTAAACGGCAGCAGGGCAAAGGTATAGTGAGGCTAATGCTGCAACTCACAATTTGGTGAAGCAGACGATCAGAATGCTGAAAGTGAGGTTCTGGTGCATGGACCGGTCTGGTGGAGCCCTGCAATATGGTCCACGGAGGGTGTCATGCATCATTGTCGCCTGCTGCGCCATTTACAACCTGGCGCTGCACCAGGGAGAGGAGCTGGCTGAGGAGGAGGAGATGGAGGTCTCCTTTGATGAGGGTGAGGAGGTCCTCAAAGGTGACGATGACAGGGTTGAGGCCTTCGCACTGGCTAGACGAGGCAGGCTCGCTTGGGAGGCCCTCATAGCTGCTAGATTTGTGGAGGATGATGGCGACATGCAGTGAGGAGACCCCATAGATCCTCACATTGCATCTGTGAACGTTTGACTCCAGTCTGGCTTATGGCAGCGCACATACTCTCTGTGAGAATGCTCCTGTCATGGAGACTCAGTGGAGGCCCTAATAGTTGCTCGATTGCAGGAGAATAATGATGACATGCAGTGAGGATGCTCCATAGATCTTCACATAGCCTCTGAGAATGTCTGACTCCTGCCTGGCTGAGGGCAGCTCGCTTGCGCTCTGTGATCAGGGTCATATCATAGAGGCACAGCCATGAAACTTTAGAAGCATCTGATCCTTTGTCAGCCTTCAGCACCCAAGCCCTTCAGGAGCACAGCGTCCCTGGTCACAGATGCTGAAGAGGTGGGGGCCAGCCCCACGTTAAAGGTGCTGAGAGAATGATGGAACTCTGAGATGCCTGCTCACGATATTCTGGCAGTAATGACAAGCCGTCGAGGTGTCGCTTCACTCGTGTCCAGTGTGAGGCCAAGCCATCACTTTGGTTTGAAGGCTGCACAAACACAGGGAAGGAGCCCTGGACTGAAGCACCTGCCTTTATTTTGTGCATAAAGGTTTCACATCTGACTGACAAGAACACTGCTCATCAGAACAAGGAGCCACAGCAGGAAGACATACTAGGGAGTTTATTGACAATAGTGAACAGTATGTACAAGTAATTAACACCTATGCCCAGGCTGTGCTCCTTAACTTTTCTAACCCTGCTGCTATGTCTTGGTGCTCCCTGGATATCCACAGCAGAGGTGGAGGCAGCCTGCTGACTGTAATGCCCTGTCTGTGATGACCTTGGCGGGCGTACTCTGGAAGGCTGAGACCGGGAGGGCCCCGGCCCACTTTAGGGGTCCTGCTGTGTGGCAGTGGCCCACTCCTCGGCCTGTGGAGTTGGAGCTGCTGAGGTCACAGGAACAGGGGATCCGGGTGGGCAGGACACTCCAGGAGTCACCTGGATGGATGGTCCTGGGGTATGCACTTGCTGATCCTCCTCCCTATGTGTGCCAGAGGGTCCCAGGCTGATTCCTTGAGGAGGAGGGGTAGCTGGAGTGAGATTGAGCTGCCTGGCACCCCTCTTGCGTACACACTGTTTGAGGCCAACTGTGGCATAAGCGATGGAGTTCAGCCTGCTCAGCAGTGCTAGAGCAATGTCCTGGACCAAGGTCTCTGTGGTGGCCACCATCCTACCAATGTTGACCTCGGTGCATTGGCATGCCAACACTATCTCCTCAGAGTGAAGGCAGATGGGCTCCTCCATAGTGCCTTGCAAGCTGAGGAGTGCAGTGGACATCCCTTCCGGATGTTCCTGAGCTTGCCTTTGCAGCTCCAGCAACTGTGACATAACCGAGCCCAGAGCCTTGTCATCTGACTTGGACTCAGCAAATTTCTGGCCTCCAGCAGTTCTCTGAGTGCCAGACACCTGGGAAGTCCCTGCCACTGCCTGCTGTGGATCAGATAGTGCGATGTGTTCACCAGATTGTCGAGGCTATTCTAAAGTAGGTCCCACTGAGGTGTGTGTCTCTGCGTGGTGCAGGGTGTGGGTGAGCGCTGTGATGGGACTTCAAGGAGGGTGCCTCCAGATTCCTCTTTAGAGGTTTCTTTGGGTCTTGATTGGAGGCCCTGGGTCATGGACTCTGTCGGCTATTTCCCAGATGTGCCTGCGGAAGCAAGGGGAGATAGTTAGTGCATGGCAGTGGCCTGTAAAACAGGACACATCAGAGCACGGTTGTCTGATAGATGCTGCACTGCCGGATCCTCACTTGGTAGAGCACCACCGACCTCACCATCAGCACAGAACCGATCCAGGTTGTCGCCTGCCAGCCGGATGGCTCTGTTTTCAAAGTCCGTGAGGACCTTGATTTCAGGCATTCTTCCAACGAGTCTGCGATGTCTCCCTCTTGTTGTGTGCCAGTTTGTCCTGCATGAATAGAGGTGGAGGAAGTATAAGCAGGACGCCTGCATAGAGGTGGAGGAAGTATAAGCAGGACGCCTGCCAGGCCAGATGATAAATGTGCCTAGCATGTGTAGTCCTGTGGACAGAATGAGGACAACGACAGTGAGTGTGAGAGAGTGAATGGTGATGCCCCTTGAACTGGCAGCAAGTGAGGGCCCTGTGGATGTGTGAAGGGTTTGAGAGTGTGAGAGTTGAGAGTGATGAGAAGAGTTATTTACCCTGGCAGAATGGAGAAGCTCATTCATTCTCTTGCGACACTGGGCGGCTGCCCTCTTTTGCAGGGCATTGGCACTGACCACCGACTCCCAAGCCTGGTTGGTCAGGACGCTGCCCATCCCGCGGCCAGAACAGGGGTAGCAGACATCCAGGCGGGCTTCCATGGCATCCAAAAGGTATTCCAGTGACACGTCGCTAAATCTGGGGGCTGCAATCTTTTTGCCTTCCGTGAACATCTTCCCTGCAGCAGTCGTGGGCTGGAAGCACTGAGATGTGGTGTGCACAACTTTAAATATGGCGCCTGGCGTGATGAAGCAGCGAGGTAATGGTGGGCGGGCGAATGAGAGCCTGCCCGCCTTGGAACCGGTGTGTTTCCCGGGAATGCATAAATAATATGGTGGGTTTGGGATAGTACAGCGTGAAAATCTGCCACTGCGGCCGGCGGGTCAAATGCTGTTTTACTTGCCCACTACCGCACTTAGTGTAAACCTGGGACGATTCCGCCCAGAGTCTAAGAACAATGATTCATAGCAGCAGTACAGTGCTAAGCAGAATAGAACTACATGTTTTAAAGCCGAACAGTTCAGCCATTGTTCTTTGGAGCTCTCCCCTAAAATCAACGGAACTATTCCAAATTATATAATTTCCTACACAAAATCGGCCAAAATTTAATGCCATACCAAAAGCTTTCTGGAGGTTCTAAGGTGCAAACAAAGAAATGCTTTAAAGTATTCTACTCACCAATTGCTCGTCTGAAGTTTTCCATTAATACTTCAGTTTTCTTGATTTCAGATGAATAGACTTCGCTTCCCACCATGGGACAAAATGGGACTTTGTTTCCCAGCTCCTGTGCAATGGCCAGAGCTAAGGCTGTCTACAGGAAGGAAAATAAAGCACATTCATTGAATGCTCTTGTTCAGCATTCAAGGGAAAGTAGGAACAGCAAATTAATCCGTTTTATATTAAAACAAGCTATGAAAACTCAATGAACATATTTTTAAAAAGTCAAATGTCTCAGCACGACAGAGCTGCCCTACGTCAAAAAGAGCAGGACTCATGAATGCTGGTGTCCCTAAATGAGCAAAGCTCCACGTGTCAATGGTGATAATTCCCATTGATACTGGCAAAATCAACAAGACGTACTGCAGGCCTGAGCCAGATTAATTCTTGATTCAATATAAAACGAATTTAGATTTTGAGAACTGTACATTTTTCAACTGGATTAGCTCCACAAGAATCAAATGCATTGGGCTAATTGGAAGCCAAATTGGAGAAGTTTTACATGTATACAACTCAAAATGCAGGGGTGAAGGAGGCCAAACCCCCTCAGCGTTACGAACATAGCCACCGCTGAGCCAACTGGCTACTATACCTTGCCAGTTCCTGGAGGTCCAGCCAACAAAACAGCCCTGCCAGCCATTTTCTTACTTCTAATCAGCTCCACTATAATTCCACAAGCCTAGAGAAAACAAAAGGGAAAAGACAAAGTCAATACTTTTCATTGGGACTTTACCATACCTCTCATCTCACAAGAAACAAAGAAATTGTAACGCAATTAGTATGAAGTTATTCTGTCTGAACAATGTCATTTTTCCCTCACATTGATGATCCATACATTCCCTAATTTATTCTAAACTCTATATTGTGATAGTTTTTTTGGGTCTAAGTATAGTGGCTAAGTACAGTATAGAAGCACAAGGCATGCTATTCTATGGCTTACAAAATTAATTTGGAGCTATTGTGCATGATTCATTTGACCATTAAGGTGAAACAGAACTATTAATAAATAACTTTAAATAATCAAGGATATTCCCAGAAAGAGATACAAAATGGGAAATAAGGCAAGGGTGGGGTGATGTCCAAGTAGATAGATCATTAAAAATTTCATAAATAGGTAAAGAAAATAATCAAGAGACTAACAATCTGCCAGAGTAGAATTACTGACTCATACAAAATAGAAAGGCCTGAGACTTCATCCCCAAGTGAGCTGAGCGGTATGTAAGGTTTGCTTAGCCAAGGAAGCAGCAATGAGTGGCATACCATTCCATCGTTTTGCCATGGGTGCCAACCAATCAGGGTATCTGCTCCTGACTGCCACCAATAAACTGCAAGTCTCTGGACCTCAGATGAGTCATTATCCACAGCTTCCTGGCACACCATGACAGGAGATGCCAACCGGCCAGAAGAGGTCAATGTAAGTGTTAAAACAAATTATTCCCGTCAAAACCCCTTGTGCGGAAGGAGGAACAGGTTTGGTCCTCAGAGGACTAGCATTTGTGCCTCCCCAGCACCCTCCCACTCCAATCCCCCTCCACCAATGCCCAGATTGTCCAAAACACGGTTGCTGTTGAGCAGAAAAGATAAGGCTGCGTTTGAAAATCACTGATATCATCCAGATCTCCTCCTCCCAATAACTGCTGGAGTCTGTTCCCAAGGATCCCAGACTGCAGCCTTGATTCTAGGAATATCTATGTAAAGGTGACTCTGCCATTAAGATTAGCTGAGTCTCCACGCTATCCCAGTGGTCAGGGATCTCCTTCTGTAGTTGCTGTTTTTGCTCATTGAGGGGCAGCGCAGACATAACCTTCACTGCAGGGCAAATTCAATAAAAGTGCAAGGAACAGCGCCAACTACTGTACATGGTCTTCCTCGACCTCACAAAAACCTTTGATTCTGTCAACTGTGAAGGCTTACGAACTATCATCCTCAAATTTGGCTGCCCTGAGAAATTTGGTACCACCGTCTGCCTGCTCCAGAGTGGCGCCAGCTCCCTTCTCATTTTCCTCATTGCAATACTGTACCTCACCTTCAGCAAATCACCCACAGGCGTGGAGACAATCTACAGAACTGATGGGAAACTGCTCAACCTACACTGCCTTCAATCCAAGACCAAAAGCACTCCAACCTCAGTCTTGGAGGATCAGTATGTAGAGCTCAAAAACTGAGCTCCAATTTATTGCTGACTCTTTCTCTGAAGCACATTAGAAAATGGACCTTTCATTAAACACCTGGAAAACTAAGGTCCTCTTCCCACAAGCTTCCACAGCAAAACACCTACCCCTGTAGATTAAGATCAATGGTGAGATCCCAGAAAATTTGGACCATTTTCTGTATCTTGGGAGCCTCCTCTTGATGAAAGTTTAGATTAAATGGATTTGGGTAAGACTCACAATAGGGGTTAGTATGTGGCAATCTGGGAGAAAGGGAATTTACAGACCTTTCTATAAAAGGTAGATGACAGAATGATGGGAGGGAAGAGTAACAGACAAGCTGGCTCTAGAGATAAAAATCCATTGAAACCAAGGTAATTACTGACATCCCCAGGATGTCCAAAGAACTTCACAGCCAGTGAAATACACTCATGAAAGTGAAGTGTTGGCACTGCTATGTAATCAATTGTGGCAGCCAATTTTCACACAGAAAGATCCCTCAAACAATAATGCAATGATCTATTATTCATTTTTGGTGGCGCTCTGTTCATGTCACCAGGATAATTCCCTGTTCCTCTTCAAATAGAACCATGGGATCTTTTACATCAACCTGAGAGGGCAGGTGGATGCTTCAGTTTGCTATCTTTCTGAAGGACAGATGCTTGGACAGAACAGCACTCAGTACTATAATGATGTGTCACCCTGGATTTTTTGCTCAAGTCTTTGGTGTGAAATTTGAATCCACAAACTCATCAGAAGTGGGAATGCTATCTCTGAGCTAAAGTACCGGGCCAGCGTCTGACCGACTGCATCACCATTTCTTCCACATCCCCCTGCAATTATTTTGATTTTGTGGATATGATTGTGTTTTTTCAAACAGCCCCGTTTACTTTTTTTTGGGCATTGTTTTTCCTGTGGTTAAGGGGTCATGCAGGTGGCCAACTAGCCCACATGTCCATCCTTGGCCTGCTGCAATGTTCCAGTGAAGCTCAACGCAAACTGGAGGAACAGCACCTCATCTTCTGACTAGGTACTTAGCCTTTCGGACTTAATATTGAGTTCGACAATTTCAGATCATGAACTCTCTCCTCCATCCCCACCCCTTTTCCGATCCCCCTTTTTCCAATAATTTATTATTTTTTTACAACTATATATATTTTTTTCCCTCCTATTTTTAAATTTATTTTGATCTATTGTTTCATCTCCAGCTTTTAGCCCATTTTGATCCCTTCCCCCCACCCCACCCGCTTGCTTCCCTTAATGTCCCCATTAGCACATCCTTTAGATAATATCACCACCATCAACACCCCTTTTGTCTATGACATCATTGGCAATCTCTTCTTGGCCTCCACCTATCACTGGCCCCCTATCGAGCTCTCCTGTCCTACCCCCTTCTAACAGCTTGTATTTCATCTCATTTCTATATGTCTTAGTTCTGATGAAGGGTCAGGCGGACTCGAAACGTCAACTGTATCCCTCTCCACAGATGCTGTCAGACCTGCTGAGTTTTTCCAGGTACTTTTTGCTTTTGTTCTAGCTCAGTTCATCAGTTTTGCTTGAGGGATAACTTTTGACTAGGACACCGAGAACTACTCTGTTCGACTTCAAATAGTGCCGTGGGATCCTTTACATCTGCTGCTGTATCAGCCTAGATCCTCTCTCTTCAGGTACCATAGCCTAGGACACTGTGATCACAGACTTCCAGGTGTTAGTAAACGGTTATGCTTGGCAAAGTACTACCGTGGTTGCTGTTGACTTCTGCAGGTTCTGGCTAACCAGGAGACTCTCCTGCTCTTACTATCTGCCACAGGTGTATCAAAAGGATTTGTAGGTTGATAATAAACCTGTTTGGCCAGGTTAAGAACACACCTTCCGTGGCAATCAAGTACTGGAGTGGGATTTGAACCCAGAGCCTCTGGCTCAGCTTTCATGATTTCAACGAGTTTCATTACTTGTTAAAATGTTTGATACATCTTCCTCCCTTGCCTCATTCTGTCACATTTTGGATTTTTTTATTCGTTCACAGGATATGGGAGCTGCTGGCTAGGCCAGCATTTACTGTCTATCTCTAATTGCCATCGAGAAAGTAGTGATGAGCTGCCTTCTTGAACCACTGCAGTCCATGTGATGTAGGTACACTCACAATACTTTTAGGAAGGGAGTTCCAGGATTTTGACCCAGCTACAGTGGAGAATTGAAAAAAAGTCTATAAATTGCCTTACTCCCAGACATACAACAAATCAACCCCTACCATGGATCCTACCCAATTCCATTTAGTCTCTCAACCTAATAAAATTTGAATGTGGTGCCACAGCACTCAGCATCAACATATAACACAGTGACGTATTGAGCGTGTGAATAGACACCCATCATTCATTTGGTGGAAGAGACATTGTTGTGCTATCTTTCAGTCACTTTGCAATGCAATTGTTGCCTTAGCATTCGACTTTTCTTCCATTAACTGGTGTGAAACTTCAACCCATGACCTTACATACGAAATAGGAGCTCTACCATTCAATAAGATCATGGCTGATCTATTTATGTATTGAATTCCACATTCCCATCTACCCCAAAAAACCTTTGATTCCCATGCCTAACAAGAATGCATCTCCTTCTGCTTTAAAAATATTCAACGGCCCCGCCTCCACCACCTTCTGAGGCGGAGAGTTCCAAAGTCGCACAACCCTCAGAAAAAATTTCTCCTTATCTCTGTTCTAAAAGGGCAACCCCTAATTTTAAAACAGTGCCCCATAGTTCTGGACTCACCCACAAGAGGAAACATCCTTTCCATGTCCACCTTGTCAAGACCTTTCAGGATCTTATATACTTCAATCAAGATCTTCTCACTCGGATGGGAAAATGCTACTCACTGTGCCACACTGACAGTTATCGAGGAACTAAATTAAGTATTTTTTAAATGGTGGATTTGTGCTGCAAAGTTGACATTTTGAAACTTTCTGTCAAACAAATAACACAGGAGCAAAAATCTAGATGCCAGTCATGCCCTCTGAGTCAGAAAGTTGTGGGTTCATGGATCACGGCAGAGACTTGAGCACAAAATCTAGTCTGATACCCTAATGCAATACGGAGGGAGGGCTGCTCGGTCAGAATTGCTGTCTTTTGTTAAACCGAAGCTTCGACTCCCCTCTCAGGTAAAAGATCCTGTGGCATTATTTTAAAGAGCAAGGTGTTTCTCTCAATTCTGATGAAGTCACTGACCTGAAACATTAACTCTGCTTCTCTCCACACAAGTGCTGCTTAACCTCTGGTACACAGGTACAGTGGTTAGCTTTTGGACTAGTAATCTAGAGAACTGAATTAATGATCCAGGGGCATGAGTTCAAATCCCACAGCTGGAGATTTAATTCAATTAAATAAATCCAAAATAAAAACCTAGTACCGGTAATGGTGACCAGGAAACTACTGCCATAAAACCCATCTGATTCACCAATGCCCATTATGGAAGGAAATCTGCCATCCTTACCAAGTCTAGCCTTGGTTCCAAAACCTATGTGACTCCAAACTCTGTGAAGCACTGACTGCTGTAAATGGGCTAGCAAGTCACTCAGTTGTAATCAAGAAGGCAGCTCACCACCACTTTCACATAGGCTATTAGGGATGGACATTAAATGCTGGCCTTGCCAGGGACACACTCGCTGCATGAACGAATTAAAAAAAAACACTTGCTCAGCAATTCCTGTTAATGTTTCACATTATCCAAAATCTGTAGTATTTGGTTTTGGCATTTGTTCTCCCTGGTGTCTTGGGGCCAATATTTACCCCTCAGCCTGCACTCACTGAAAAAGATGCTCTGGTCATTATTGCACAGCTTATTTATTCATTCACAGGGTGTGGGCATCGCTGGCGAGGTCAGCATCTATTGCCCATCCCCAATTACCTTTGAGAAGGTGGTGGTGAGCCACCTTCTTGAACTGCTGCAGTACACCCACAGTGCTGTTAGGGAGACAATTCCAGCTATGTGTGGGATTCCAAATAAAAACAGAAAATGCTGGAAAAACTCAGCAGGTCTGGCAGCATCTGTGGAGAAAGAAACAGGATTAATGTTTCAAGTCCAATATTATTCCCCTTCTGTCAAAAGGATCTTGCTGTGTGTAAATTGGCTGCCGGTTTCCTACATTACAACAGTGACTTCACTTGCAAAGCACATTGGGAAGTCGCATGGAGGTTGTTAGGCGCTACAGAAATGCAAGAGCTTGTTTTTATAATTATCCTTATGTGATAAGAGGGTGGGGGTAAGGATGGTGGTCCAAGCCGGCTGAAGGCAGACGGTGGGGTCCCGGTAGGAGGGATGGGGGTCTGGAAGGGGCCCCTGCCTTGCCACCCACCTCCCTGGCGTTCTCCTGGCCCACCAGCCCGGCGGCCGCCACCTTGGCCAGGCCGCTCTCGTCCAGGCCGAGCCCCTTCACATGGCTGTGGCTGGCGATCCGCTGGGTCTTGGTAGTGCTCTTGACCTCCTCGATCTTCATCGTTCGGTGCAAATTCGGTCCTGTCGCTCCCCCTGGCCTGCAGCCCAAGCCTCCCTCCACTCGGATCCGCTTGAGGTAAAACGGCGGCGCGTGTTACCAAGCAAGGCGGCGGACAACACCGGCCGACCTAATCCCATAGTAGAGAGCAACGCCCATTCTCTTCGTCGATTGGTCCGAAGAGCCGTCCGTCAAATCTTTCGTCCGGTTTATTGGTCGGCCCGCCATCAATCATAGGGCCAGCCTCCCGAGCAAGCTAGGTGGTCTCCAGCTTCCGGCTCCGTCGCTAAGGGGTGTGTATTCGCAGTTTAGATAATCGGAAGTACCGGCTTCTTTCCTATTATTGGCTGTTCAAAGAGACAGCTCATTTACTATTGGAGAACGGAGCTGTCAATCACAGACTCCAGTGCTGCAGTCCACAGAAGGGCCTCTGCTAGTTCATTGATATTAAATAATTACAAAACAATTTTGTATTTATTACATAAATTACTTACTAAAACATATTTGCCCAGGTGACATTTATGGTTATGAAAGAATATTTTTCTCTATACAAGTGTTCTGATATTTTAAAATTCACATAATTTAAGAATTTATATATAATTGAAAATGCATATTTTTAAACTATTTAAAACTTTAACAAATACAAAAAGCTGGGATGTAAAAATAACTGGACTTAAACATTGTACAATATTGCATGGGTTGCTTATTTTTCGTTATTATCATTAATGTACCCACAAAGTGGTGCAAGCGGAAACAGTGAATAATTCCAAAAGGAAATTTGATAGGCACTTGAAGGAAATAAACTTGCTGTGTTACAATGATAGAGCAGGCAATTCGACTGACAGGATTGCTCTGTGGAGAGCTGGCATAGACTCAATGAGCCAAATTACCTTCTGTGCTGTAAATGACTCTATACCTTCATTTAGCAAATGTTGTAAATAGTCACAGCCAACAATAACAACTTCGAATTTTTAAGATTTGTTACTTTCTGAAATATGGGTATCGCTGGCAAAGCCAGCGTTTATTGGCCCTCTGTACATAATGGGAATGGTAGCATAGTGGTAATGCTACTGAACTAGTAATCCAGATGCTCTGGGGACAGGAGTTCAAATTCCACCATGGCAGCTGGTGGAATTTAAATCCAATGAATTAATCTGGAATACTGGTATCAGTAGTAGTAACCATGATTGTTGTAAAATCTCAAATGGTTCACTTTGAAGGAAATATGTCACCCTTATCTGGCCTGGCCTACATGTGACTCCACACCCACAGCCATGTGATTGACTAAAATGGCCTAGTGTTCACTACAGAAAAGTCAAAAAAGGAGTAAAACCAAACTAAACACTTGGCATCAACCTAGGCATGTAACAGACTTGAGGGTGTGAGTCGCCTCCTCCTATTCCTATAAGCCTTCATCACAGACCAGCATCTTCAGGGGAGGAGAGACAAGATGGAACTTCTGACAACGCTGAGCAGGAATAAACGTGGCTATCCTGCTATAAAAGCATTCGACTGGTGCTCAATGCAGAATGTATTTCTGAAACCTCGGCCTGTCCCGCAGAGCATGGACCTGTTGGGCTGAACCTGTGCTGTAAAACTCTGTGATAAATGCTGTTTCTCTGCAGATTCTGTATATTTCCAGAAATAAAGACAGAAAATGCTGAGAACAAGCAGCAGGTTGGTCAGCAGCTTTTTTTAAAAAAAATAACTTAATATTTTGGTTTCAAAACTTCTCTGTAAATTTACAACATTAATTTTCTTGTGTCCGTTTTGAATTTTCAACATCTGTTGTTTTTTACCCCCAGGTTTTTCTGAGCTTTGCTTTTTTGCTGATTGTGGGTTGTAAAGCGGAACTCTATGTTCCAGCTTTAGGGAGAGGGGGGCGGTGTAAAGTGGGTGCACGGCGGACGTTCCGTCGGGTTTGACTGTCCCCCCGGCTCCCGTTTCTTGGTAACCATGGCGGCGGCTGCCACTGAGACCCTGAATTTCAATGTCGGGGTGCTGGGTCACATCGACAGCGGCAAGACGGCGCTGGCTCGGGCCCTGAGCACCACGGCCTCCACCGCGGCCTTCGACAAGAATCCTCAGAGCCGGGAGAGGGGCATCACCCTGGACCTGGGCTTCTCCTCCTTCTGCCTGCCCGTCCCGGAGCACCTCAGGCCGCACGGAGACTACACCAGGCTGCAGGTGACACTGGTGGACTGCCCCGGGCATGCCTCCCTCATCAGGACCATCATTGGAGGTAGGTCGTCTTCTGGGAATAAATAAATGATATTCTGTGGTTGTCCTTCCCCGCGCCCCCCTCTCCCCCCCCCCCCCCTCTCCCCCCCCCCCCCCCTCTCCCCCCCCCCCTCTCCTCCCCCCCCCCCTCTCCTCCCTCTCCCCCCCCTCTCCTCCCTCTCCCCCCTCTCCTCCCCCCCACTCTCCCCCCCTCTTCCCCTCCCCTCTCTCCTCTCCCCCCTCCCCTCCTCTCCCCCCTCCCCTCCCCTCCCCTCCCCTCCCCTCCCCTCCCCTCCTCTCCCCCCTCCCCTCCCCTCCTCTCTCCCCCACCTCTCTCCTCTCCCCTCCTTGCATTTACGCCTTTCACGACCTGAGGCTGGCACAACGCGTTTGACAGCCAACAAATTACTTTTGAAGCGTGATTGCTGTTCTAATGTCGGAAACACGGGAGCCAATTTGTGCACAGCAAGCTCCCAGAAACAGATCATGTGATAAAGACTAGATCTGTTTTTGCAACGTTGGTTGAAGAATAAATATTGACCAGGAGACGGGGTGATTCGCCTACTCTTCTGAATAGCGGCTATGGGATTTCTTATATCCACCTGAGAAGACGGCCGGGGCTTTGGTTTAACTTCTCATTCTGACATACTTCTGACAGTATATTGCTCCTTCAAGAAGCCAGTATCGGCATGATGGGCCAAATGGCCTGCAAATGGCTGCTTCAACTTCTCCCTGTGATAAAACATTCCATGATCCAGCTGCCCTCTACCTAGAGACATTTCTATACAGGTTTGAGCTGATGAGTGGCAAGTAACATTCATGCCAAACAAGTGCCAGGCAATGATCAGTGCCAACAAAAGAGAATGTAACCATCTCCCCATGACATTCAATGGCATTACCATTGCTGAATCCCCCAATATCAACATCCTGGGGTTACCATTAACCAGAAACTGAACTGGACTAGCCATATAAATACTGTGGCTACAAGAGCAAGTCAGAGGCTGGGAATCCTGCAATGAGTAAATCAGCTCCTGACTCCCCAAAGCCTGTCCACCATCTACAAGGCACAAGTCAGGAGTGTGATGGAATACTGTCAACTTGTCTGGATAAGTACAGCTCCAACAACACTCAAGAAGCTCAAAAAGACCAGCCTGCTTGATCAGCACCCAGCCACCAACCTAAACATTCACTCCCTCCACCACTGATGCAGTCGCAGCTGTGTGTACAATCTACAAGATGCGTTGCAGCAGCTCATCAGGGCTTTTTCGACAGCACCTTCCAAACCTGCGACATCTTCTACCCAGAAGGACAAGGCAGTAGATGCATGGGAACATCACAACCTGCAAGTTCCCTTCAAGCCACACACCATCTTGACTTGGAACTATATTGCCATTCCTTCACTGCCGCTGGGTTAAAATCCTGGAGCTCCCTTCCTAACAGCACAGTGGGTGTTTCTACAACACATGGACTGCAGCAGTTCAAGAAGGAGGCTCACCACCACCTTCTCAATGGCAATTAGGGACAGGCAACAAAGTCTGGCCTTGCCAGCGATGTCCACATCCCATGAAAGAATAAAAAAAAACTCTCTGAGCTCTCCGTCTCTCTGACAATTTGACACAGGAGCATGAGAATTGCTGACAAGGCCCAAATAATTTGCCGCCTTCCATTTTGGTAATTGCATGGCATATCAATATTGGAGCTGTTGACTAATTATAATGATCAATCTCTTCGTCTCTCAATTAGTTTACCATGGACTCAAAGTTTGAAGTTGATCAGCACTTGTTGTGAGTCCCTTACCAGAGGAACATTTATCTCTCAATAAACAACACTAAAAACAGATCTTAAGGTCATTTATCTTATGGTCATTATCGTACTATTTGTTTGCTGTTTCCAAATTTGCTTCCCACGTTACAGCAGAGACTACACTTCAAAAATTCTTTTATTGTCCGAAAGGCATCCTGAGGTTGTGAAAGGTGCTTGTATATGCAGGGCCTTTCTTTATTTGCTTTATTACCCCCACCCCCCCTGCCCCACCCTCATCATTTTTAAAAAACACAAATCTAATTTTCATATTCTGTGCTCCAATATAAACAATACTGGTAACTCCAGCCCCTCTCCTTAGAACGATAGTTTCCCAGTTTGGTAGCAATCTGCTGATTGTTTGTTGTATTTGCTCTATGGCACCAATGTCCTTTCTGTAATAGGGTGCCCGAAGCTATAGCCATTACTTTGCCTAATGCAAAGACATTAGAGCTAATCAAGATTCTGTTACAGTCGTTAAAAATATTTATCAAATGAATCACTTTGCATTTGAAGATAATAATACATTTCCTTTGAAGTCTGTTGTACAGACCAGGAAGTCCTGGCTCAGTCGCTGTTCCACCAGGGGAGAGCATTACTGACCTGACTGATCTTGTCTCCAGCTAATGTACCCATGTATGCTTCTCAGCAGCAGTTTCTTGATGATGATTAGGAGCAGGAGCCCTGGCTGATATTTCCTGCAATTAGTACCTGCCGTGGCTCAGATTAGTACAGGCCAAGGATTGAATCATGGATCCGTATGGCTTGGCCCAGTGTTTTGGATTATCCATTGCAACATCACGGGAGAAACATGATTTAGAAGGAAGGCTGAGCTGACCATGTCAATTCTTTTTGTTAACAAGTTGGTGCAGTGGAAGAAAAATTATGCATGCTAGAAATTTAGCTGTTCATTCTGGCCTTTGAACCTTTTCGTGCTTTGACAGTGTCTTGAGAATGTAAGTGTGTTCTTGAAGATTGCTGAAATTCCTAACTGCTCCTGTATTTTATCTGTTCTTGTGCACCTCCTTGTTGTCTTGAGTATAAAACTAATTCCATTTGTTCGAGAGTTGGGTAAATACCAAGACAGACTAGTTGGATTGAAATGGCCTGTTTTCATGTGTTGTGATCTCTGTGTCAAAAGAGCATTTAAGCTAGAAGAACACATGAAGGAGAAAGGAATAGAAAGGTATGCAACTCGGCTGCGAGGAGGCCCTGCAGAGTGTAAATGTTGACATAGACCGGTGGGCCTGAACGGCTTGTTTCTGTGCTGTAAAAAATTTGATGAACTCTGGCCCGACTCTTGCACAAAGACAAGGTTTGGCCCCTTATTCAAAGTGATATGTGATAAATATCATCAACTTTGAACGGACTAGTTTTATGTTGTGACAGTAGGAGGGAGAATAACTCTGGCTTCATGCCCCAAAATAAAGTTTTTGAATTTTGAGATGTTTGGAATGTCCATCTATCTGGATGTAAATGTTTTCAAATGTTCGTCCCCACATCAAAGTGTCAAAAAGGAGAGGCTGTCATTTCCTGGTTTTTTTTCCTGACTTATTGCTAGAAAGCATGCCAGTATCTTCCAATTTGCAAACTTCCCGTAGCAAACAGCAAATAAACTCTGACTGCAGAATATGCTTTATATGGCATGATTCACCTGTCATGCAGAATATGCTTTATATGGCATGATTCACCTGTCATGCAGAATATGCTTTATATGGCATGATTCACCTGTCATGCTTGAGGACAAAAATCAAGGCTGACACTCCAGTGCAGTACTGAGTGAGCACTGCACTACTGGAGGTGCCGTCTTTCAGACAGTGCGTTAACCCAAAGCCCTGTCTGCCATCTCAGTTGGATGTAAAAGGTCCCATGGGACTATTTTGAAGAAGAGCATGGGAATTATCCCCAGTGCTTTGGCCCATATTTATCCCTCGGGTCAATATTACACAAAGAAACAGATTATCTGGTCACTATCACATTGCTGTTTGGGCGTCTGCTGTGTGCACATTGGCTGCCTCATTTCCTACCTTACATCAGTGACTGCATTTCAAAAGCACTTCATTGGCTGTAAACTGTTTTGCGATGTCTGGTGGTTGTGAAAGCACAATATAAATGCAAGTTTGTCTTTCTTTAAAACAGTGTAATATCTGACTTATTGCGAGCAACCCATATAACACGATACACCTCTCTTTTCCCCCCACCGCCATCACCACCAACCTCCTCCTCCTGACCACCCCCAGCTCCTTACTTTCTCTTCATTTGGAGACTCTGAAACCCTTTGAATGGTGCCCATGCACTTTTACTTTCTCCAGGATCTTGATCATGTGAGATAGTTGACTTCGGCCAAAGAGGTTGGATATATTTATGCTATATTTAGCCTTGGCACCTGTGGCTTTGCTATATAGTACCTTGTCCAAGTCGTTATGCTTCAGTTGTGAGACTGAATTCTGAGCGTTGATAAATTGTTCTACTGCAGGGAACATCACAGCCAAGTTCAAACCTTGTCTTGCCCAACACTCCCACTTTTCCAGCAGGATTGTAATAAGGAGCAGGAACTCTAGCTGGTTTTGTTATTCCTCTCTGCTGCCTGTAGGGTCATAGGAACAGGAATAGACTGTTCAGCCCAGATCACTAAGATCAATCGTAGTGCCCCTACTGCCATCCTGGATCCAGATTATTTAACTTAGGCCAGCCTCAGGATGAACCAAACAGTTTACTCAGCTTTCTGTTAACAGTTGTGTCTGATCACTTTAGTATTGTTGTACTTCTTGCCAGTTGGCTTCAATGCCGAAAGCTTCACTTGAATGTGCTGTCAGCTGGAAAAAGTTTCATGGACAGCACAAAATTCTTTTCCAGGCTTGGCTGATAACTGCTGTCTATGACTGAGTCATACAGACCAACAAAGTTCCAGTGCTGGAAAAGCTCAGCAGGTCTGGCAGCATCTGTGGAACAAGAAACAGAGTTAATGTTTCGAGTCCGTATGACTCTTCTTCTGAACTGAAGAGAGGCAGAATTGTGATGGGTTTTATGCTATTGAAAAAGGGGGAGGGAGTCGGGTGGAACAAAAGTGAAGTTCTAGAACTAGGGGGGTCACTGTTTTAAAAATAAGGGGTTGCCCGTTTAAGAGTCTTAGAGATGAGAATTTTGTTTCTGAGGGTTGAGAGTCTTTGGAACTCTCTTCCTCAAAAGGCAGTGGAAGCAGACTAAACATTTTATGGCCGAGGTTGCTAGATCTTTGATAAGCAAGGAGGTGAAAGGTTATCGGGGATTGGCGGGAATATGAAGTCAAGGTTACCACAAGATCAGCCATGACCTAATTGAATGTTGGAGCAGGCCCGAGGCGCCGAGTGGCCTACTCTTGCTCCTCGTTCGTATGTCAGGGAAAGGTTAGGGATAGGGGGAGATTAAATGACAAAGATGTCATGGAACAAAAGGTAAAGGGAGTGGTAATGGTTATAGTAAAGAAACAACATATTGGTCCAGAATAGGTGTTAATGCGGGATAAAGGTCAGCTCTGTCTGAAAGCAAAAACATGAGAACAAGATATAGACTGGCACTTGGGGTGGTGGTGGGAAATAATCAAAAAAGACAGAGTTCATGGTCTGAAGTTGTTGAACTCAATGTTGAGTGCAGAAGGCTTTAAAGTGCCTAATTGGAAGATGAGGTGCTATTCCTCCAGCTTGCTTTGGGCTTCACTGGAACATTGCAACAGACCGAGGACAGAAATGTGAGCATGAGAGCAAAATGGTGAATTGAAGTGGCAGGTAACAGGAAGGTCAGAGTCATGCTTGTTGACTGAATGGAGATGTTCCACAAAGCAGTCTGGTTCTGCAGTGTAGAGAAGACTGCATTGTGAGTAGCAAATATTGAAGATTAAATTGAAATAAGTACATGTAAATTGCTGCTTCACCTGTAAGGAATGTTTGGGGTCATGGACAATGAGGAGAGAGGAGGTAAAGGGGCAGGTGTTATAGCTCGTGTGATTGCATGGGAAGGGATGAGTATTGGGTGTGATCGCGGAGTAAATAAAGTTCCAGCTTTGATTTTGGATCACCAGTTCTAATGAAAGGTCACCTCAACCTGAAATGTTTCTCTCCACAGATGCTGCCTGAGTTGCTGAGTATTTCCATCACTTTTTGTTTTTATGTCGAAGTGGGTTTGTCAGCCTCATTTTATACTCACTTGAGAGTCACAGAATGGCAATGCTCATAACACAGCATTAAGAAAATGGCAGTCTTGCTTGGAGAGGCCACAGGAAGGTTGGTATTGAAAACAGAGATGTCAGACCAGTACGTTAAAACAGAACTAGAAATGAAGGTTGCAGAATTACTCGATTGCAGCTGGAAGCAGAAGTCGCTAATTCAGAAAAACTGTGCCTGATATTCCTAATCACTTAGAATAATAGAGTACAGAAGGAGGTCATCAGCCTGTTCTTTTGAAAAGCAATCTAGTTAGTTCCACAGCGCCTCTGCTTGCTCTTCCCCGTATCCTTGCATATTTTTCTCTGAGATTTATTTATTCGTTCATGGGATGTGGACGTCGCTGTCTAGACCAGCATTTATTGCCCATCACTAATTGCCCTTGAGAAGGTGGTGGTAAGCTGCATTCTTGAACCACTGCAGCCCATGTGGTGTAGTACACCCACAGTGCTGTTAGGAAAGGATATCCAGGATTTTGATTCACTGCGACAGTAAAGGAATGGCAATATGTCAAGTCAGGATGGTGTGTGGCTTGGAAGAAAATTGCAGGTAAGTTCCCATCCATCTGCTGCCCTTGTCCCTTGAGGTGGTAGAGGGTTTGAAGGGTGTTGTCAGAGGTGAGTTGCTGCAGTGCATCTTGTAGATGGTACACACTGCTGCCACTGTATGTCAGTGGTGGAGGGAGTGAATGTTTGTGGAAGGGATGCCAATCAAGCAGGTTGCTTTGTCCTGGTGTTGAGCTTCTTGAGTGTTGTTGGAGCTGCACTCATCCAGGCAAGTGGAGAGTGTTCCATCACACTCCTGACTTGTGTCTCGTAGATTGGGGAGTCAGGAGGTGAGTTACTCACTGTAGAATTCCAGCCTCTGACCCGCTGTTGTAGCTACAATATTTATATGGCAGTCCAGTTCAGTTTCTGGTCAATAGTAACTCCCAGGATGTTGATGATGGGGAAATCAGCGATGGTAATGGCATTGAATGTCAAGAGGAGATGGTTGGATTCTTTCTTGTTGGAGAAGGTCTTTGCCTGGTACTTGTGTGGTGCGAAGCAGCCCAAGCCTGAATATTGTCGAAGATTGCTGTGTATGTACATGGACTGCTTCAGTATCTGAGGAGTCGTGCATGGTACTGAACCTTGTCCATTCATCAGCAAACGTCCCCACTTCTGACTTTATGATGGAGGGAAGGTCATTGATGAAGTAATTGAAGATAATTGGGCCTAGCTAGCCAGAGGAGCTCCTGCAGTGATGTCCCGAGACTGGATGATTGACCTCCAACAACTACAACCATCTTTCTTTATGCTAGGTATGACTCCAACAAATGGAGAGTTTTTTCCTTGATTCTCATTGACTTCAGTTTTGCTAGGGCTGTTTGATGCCACACTCGGTCAAATGCTGCCTTGATGTCAAGGGCAGTCGCTTTCACCTCATCTCTTGAGTTCAGCTCTTTTGTCCATGTTTGAACCAAGCCTGTAATGAGGTCAGGAGCTGAGTGGCCCTGGCGGAACCTAAACTGAGCATTGAGCAAGTTATTGTTGAGTAAGTGCTGCTTGCTAGCACTGTCAATGACACCTTCCATCACGTTGCTGATAATCGAGAGTAGACTGATGGGGTGGCAATTGAATGGGTTGGATTTGTGCTACTTTTTGTGGACAGGACATACCTGGGCAATTTTCCACATTGCTGGGTGAATGACAGTATTGTAGCTGTAGTGGACGAGCTTGGCTAGGGGCACGGCAAGTTCTGAAACACAAGTCTTCAGTACTATTGCTGGAATGTTGTCAGGGCTCATAGCCTATGTAATATCCAGTGCCTTCAGCTGTTTCTTGATGTCACGTGGAGTGAATTGAATTGGCTGAAGACTGGCATCTGTGATGCTAGGGACCTCGGGAAGAGGCCTTGACGGATCATCCACTTAGCACTTCTGGCTGAAGATGGCTGCAAATGCTTCAGTCTTGTCTTTTATACTGGTGTGCTGGGCTTCCCCATCATTTGGGATGGGGATATTATTGGAGCCTCCTCACCTGTCAATTGTTTAATTGTCCAATTCACGGCTGGATGTGGCCGGACCGCAGAGCTTATATCTGATCTGTTGGTTGTGCAATCACTTAGCTCTGCCTATTGCGTGCTGCTTCCACTGTTTGGCATGCAAGTGGTCCTGTGTTGTAGTTTAATCCGGTTGACACCTCATTTTTGGGTATGCCTGGTGCTGCTTCTGGCATGCCCTCCTGCACTCTTCATTGAACCAGGGTTGATTCCCTGGCTTGATGGTAAAGGTAGATTGGGGGATATACCAGGCCATGAGGTTACAGATTGTGATTGAGTACAATTCTGCTGATACTGATATCCCATAGCACCCCTTGGATGCCCAGTCTTGAGTTGCTAAATCTGTTTGAAATCCACTCTATTTTGCATGGAAGTAGTGCCACACAACACTATAGAAGGTATCCTCAATTTGTAGTGGAAAGAGGACCCAAAGAAACCAGAGGCCAGTGAAATGTGCACCTTCTCATCCCACTGTCTTTCTCTGAAGCAAATGTGGCAGACACTGCCATGCCAGAGTGTGGGGCTCCTGAGGCATGCTTGGCTATGCTTGATGCAGAGTTGACCATCACATCGCATACCATCCTCTTAGGAGTTGGAAGGCTGCCACCATTGCATAGCCTGAAATCATTCTGGTGAATCTATGCTGTTCCCCTTCCAAAACCAATAAATCTTTCCTGAGGTGCAGTGCCCAGAATTGAACACAGTTACTCCAAATGGAATCCAATCGATAGTCAACATCTTATCGTGTTTCAACCCCCTCGAGATAAAGGCTAACATTTTAACAGTCTTTTTGATTACTTTTTCTATCTGTCAAATAGCCTTTAGCGATTTATGTATCTGAACATCAAAATGTCTTTTCTCACCATTAACAAAATACTTCAGTTTGCCTTTCTTGGATCCAAACACTCTGACACTTTTCTACATTGAACTGCATTTGCCACAGTTTTTTGCCACTCACCTAATCTGACTACATCCTATTATAACTTCTTGCTTCTGTCTGCAAAACTTGTTATGCCTCCCAATTTCGTAGTCTGCCTGGTGCTGGAGATTTAGTTTACCAGGAGCACACTGCCTCTTGACTTTTTTATGTTCTATATTTAACAATGATTTTCAAACTACATTTTGGAAGATAAGATAGGCGCATCCCAGACAAAAGTGGTAATGCCGCAGGGCAGCCCTGGCAGTTCCTCTATTTGTAGGGGATCCCTCATGTGGATAAGTTTTTAAAAACTCTATTTGCTGGACATTTGTTGTTTTTAAGAATGACATCACTGGCTCCTGGGACTGGTCAAATTCCCACAGTCTCTGCTCTTGGTCTAGGGGACCACTGTTAATTTTGAACTCTGATAAATGCTGTTTCGAGGCTGGAGCAGAGTGCAGCAGACTTTACTTTCTCAGTTGCTAATAATACCAACTCCTTGTGGAGACAGGAAGAAAGCAGAATAAATCTGTGGTTAATTTCTGAAAAGTCCTCTCCAACTCCCAAGTGCTCTGCAGGACATCATAGTATCCCATGACGTATGGTGAAGCAAAGATCTCCCCACCCCCGTCTGGTGATGTAATCCCAATGTCCTTGGGAGAAGACTAGACCAGACCAGTTCTTCGGGCCAGGGCCAGTTCCAAGGGAAACACTTGAATGTGTCAATGAATGCCCAAAGTGAATAATATTCCATTTCCCACAGGTATCTTCACCTTGCTCAGTGCCAACTTAACCAAAATAAAGTAAATATTATTATTTTCTTAATGTCATGCAGTTTTTACTAAAACTATTTATTAGTACTGTTATAAAATCTTTTGCTCTATGTAATAACATTAGAATTTTCCCTGCTTCACAATTCCCTTGTGTCTTATCAAGAGAATGGGAAGGCTGACCTCTCATAGCGTTCAGTTACTAGTGATCCCTTGTGGGCAACATGTCAATCTTGAAGATCCTATTGCACTATTTGAAGAAATTGCCCAGGCCATCATTAATTTTCTTAACGAAAGTTACCAAAAATTAATTATCTGACCTTATGTTTCATTGTTAGACAAATTTTGATTTACAAGGGAGTTAAGGATTATGGGGGCAGACTGGAAAGTGGAGCTAATGACACAATCAGATCAGCCAGGATCTTATTGAATGGCGAAGCAGGCTCAAGGGGATGAATGACCTACTCCTATTTCTTATGTTCTTATGATCTTATTGCTATTTTTGGGACCTTAAAGTCTGCAAATTGGTTGCTGTCTTTGATTATATTCTGAAATGATTACAGTTCAAATGTACCTCATTAGCTTCAAAGCACTTTAAGATGCCCTGACGTCATGGAGAACTTTATAAATGTGAGATCTTTGGAATGTTTGTGTTTAAAAATGACGCTCTTGCCATCTTAGTAGAACAGATCTAATAACATTTCTGCAATGCATTGAGCAGAGTTCCGTTTGAATGCAAATGTGCTGTCTCCAATCATGTTCCAATCTGTATTTGAAAATCAAAACTACGGGGAATTAATGGTTGTGGGGGGCAGCCAGTTTGTGCAGCTTGAGAGTTGACCTGGATTCCCTGAATGAGTTCTACTCATTTTCTGTTGTACACCAGATGGCAGTAGTTGTTAGAGGATAGACAAATCTGCAGTACTGAGGTAAATAGTCAAGTGATGGTCCCTATTGTGCTCATGTTAATGAATTCAGAGGATACTCCCTTTAGACTATTATCTTTGGGAGGGATACAAAAAAAATTAGAAATAGAAAGTCTGCCTTATAAATGAGAAAGTTTAAATGGCTTCTATTAGTTAGGGAACGGCACATGTTAATCATTAATTAAAGAGTTGTATGTGCTGGCTGGAATTTTTCTTTATTTTCCTCTCCACTCTTGGTGTCTGGGAGCTTCCATACCTTGCCCACCTGGCTGTGCTTCTTCTATGAGTCTAGTCAGTGAATGTTGGCAGGCTTTTCAACAATGGGGAGCATTATACCTGTGCCTGATTTGTGTCTTCACTCAATAATCTCTCTGTCTCGACAACACCAACTTGCATTTGTACAGCATCTCTAATGTAGTAAAGTGTCCCAAGGCGCTTCTCAGGAATGTAACCTTACAAAAATAATTGACATCAAGCCAAGGAAGGAGACATTAGGACAGATGACTAAAAGCTTGGTCAAAGAGAAAGGTTTTGATGAGGAGGGAGATGCAAAGAGGTTTTGGGAGGATATCCCAGAATTTAAGGTCTAGTCAATGGTGGGGGGGGAAGGAAGTAGCAGATGGACAAGAGGCTAGCATTGGAGGAGAGCAGCAATCTCCAAGAGTTCAAGGGCTGGAGAAAGTTAAAGAGGTAGGATGGGGGTGAGGCAATGGAGGTATTTAAACATTTGTGCATTCATACATTGTAGGCATAATTGCTGCACAGGAGTAAGAATCCCACTGACTTTTACCCTCTTTCTAGCTCAGTAGTGTTCAGGTTAATTGTATGGCCTCTCCTGCCAGGCCTGCTGAAATGAATGAACTGAACACAGGCTGTGAATCGACTCCAGGACATTCCAGATCTCTATGGCTCAGTGCCACACCAAGGACTTATCTGCTAAGCCATCAGGAGCTGGCTGCAGTTTTCCTCGAGGCTGAATACTTTAAAGATGGAGTCTTGTAGTTTGCCTCCTTTTGTGCGTCATCCATGGGTAGGAGGGCGGCCTGCTTCCAAGACTTCATCAGTGTAACTCTGGAACCAGCCGCTGTGAGAGGAGTCCAGGTTGCCACTGTGTTTGATTCTTATTCCTTCCCTGTGGGGAAGATTCTGGTATCTGCTTAGCTTGTCCTTCCGAAGCTCAATTCGGCAGTGCTTTGAAATAAATTGTTGCTGCTGTTTGTTTAAAGTATAAGCAACATTTTGCAAGTTATCATTGGGGAACGCAGGAATAAATGGTGAAGAAGGGTTTACTTTTAAGCATTTAAGTGTCCATATATTATTAGAAAAAAACAGACAGCCTTACAGTATGAAGGGAGCCTACTGTAATTAAACCTGTAAAAGAACAGCTGATTCTAATGAAAGCAGGCTGTAGGATCTTCCGACACACTTCCTCTTATTTCCTGTTGGATTTTTTCCCCCTCTGGTTGTTTCCTATTTATTTAATATTTCCCTTTATATGTCTTACAATTTCCCTGAATGTGCATTTTATGTTTTGTTTTTACAGCAGTCTTCATTTGTCTACTCCTTTCTCTGATCCCTTTTGTTAGATTTAAAAGCATGCCCTCCCCCCACACTGTTGAGTTTCTTAGCCTATGTTTTTTTGCCTTGCCCGTTTCATCTATTTTCTGTTTTATGCTAATGAATAACACAGATGAGAACTGGACTAAAGTGAACAGTTCAGGAAGGAGCTTTCAGAGAGTCAGCAATAGATCGCTGCAGGCTAATGGTGTGTCCTTAGTATCCCGTGTCTTGTGGGTGAATCTTAACAGGCAGCCGTTCAGAATAAACAGCTTTAAAGCCAGCAGGATTTTTTTTCACCCTCTCAATAGGAGAAAAGCTTAGGGAGAAATGGAGAGAGGTGGCAAGGGTAGGAGCAGCAAACTTGTGAAGATGGGCAGAAACCTAATATGACATGAAGAGCTAGGAGATGGTGGTGTAGCAGTAATGTAATTTGACTAGTAATCCAGAGACGCCGGCTAATGCTGTGGGAACATGGGTTTAAATCTCACCACGGCAGCTGGTAGAATTTGAGCTCAATTAATAAACCTGGAATATTAAACTAGTATCAGTAATGGTCACCATGAAACTATCATCGATTGTTGTAAAAAAAACCCATCTGGTTCACTTTCCTTTAGGGAAGGAAATCTGTTGCCCTTACCTGGTCAGGCCTAGATATGACTCCAGACCCACAGCAATCTAGTTGACTCTTAACTGCCCTCTGAAATGGCCCAGCAAGCCACTCAGTTCAAGGGCAATTAGGGATGGGCAACAAATGCTGGCCTTTCCAACGACACCCACATCCCATGAAAGAATAAAAACAAGCGAGGCTACAAATTGGAAACCGAGATGGGAGAGACCAATTGAGGGATACAAGGTAAAGAAGCTGAAAGTAAAAATCATGTGTATTCTGCTGCACTCCTGATATGTCATTAGCATTTTACACAAGTGACTAGTTTTTTTTTCCCTTCTATTTTCCTGCCCCCCCTCTCTCTGTCTCTCTCTCTCTTTTTCTCTCTCTCTCTGACTCTTTGCTACAGCTGCTAAAGGTGTTAGCAGCCAACCAGTACCTTAACCAAGTAGCCTTTGATCTTGTGTGTGTAGAAATTACTTTGAGGCCTATTCAATATTCGATAGTTGAACCCGATCCCCATTCTTTTCCCAAAATCTGTACACAGCTACTTTCATCATGGATCTCAGGGAAACATTTGTCACTCGGTTCTTTTGCCTAGGGGTATTGGAACCTATTCTAATGCTCCTACCAGCTTCCCAGCAAGATTGGTTAACTTGGTACAGACTAAGATTTTGAAAACAGTCCTTCCAGATATGACTCGTTACCAACAATTGCATTGCTTTTACATACTAAGTCATCAGAGGAGCTTCACTTCTCAACTGTTGTTCAGTGCAACAGAACTGTTTTGAGAATTGAGGGATCCTATTATTTCTTGTCATTCTACAGTGTTGATTAACAATTAGTACACCACTAAAAGTCCACTGGTATTTGCACAACTGCCTTACCACAGAAAGCACAGTGCACCAAAATGAAGAGGTTTCACCTCCAGAGAGACACTATATGAAGGCCATTGTGATGAGAGGAAGTATCTATCAACAGCAGCATGCCCTTTTCAACGCATTAATCTTAAGAGTTCAATCCAGACAACTGACAACTTTTCCTGGTTTGTTTGGAGCGAGTGCGCGACCCTCTGTGACTGGGCCATCCTCCAGATCATCCTGATCAAGGCTACCCAAGAAGGCAGTTGTACTTGTTGCCAGAGGCTGGATCTGGAGCAGCTTGTAAGGGGAGTGGAGAAGGTAGAAGAATGTTCGTAAAGTGGTTTTTGAAAGAGCATAAGGGGTCCTTGGCTTTACAAATAGAGGCATGGGATACAAAAGCAAGGATGGTATACTTAACCCTTATAAATCACATGTTCGGCCTCTGATGGAATGTTATATCCAATTCTGGGCACCACACTGTAGGAAGGATGTCAAAGTCTTGGAGAGGTGCAGAGATTTGTCAGAAGAATTCTACGAAGGATGGGGGACTTGAGTTAATCAGAGAGACAATAGTAACTGAGATTGTTCTCCTTTGGGCAGAGAAGGTTAAGTGATGATTTAAGAGAGATGTTAAGAAATTGAAGGGTTTTGATAGAGTACATGGAGAGCGACTGCTTCCACTGGCAGAAGTGTCAGTAACCAGAGGACACAGATTTAAGATAATTGGCAAAAGAACCAGAGGGGAGATGACATGTTTTTTTTATGCAGTGGTTAATATATCTGAAATGCACTGCCCAAAAGACTGGTGGAAGCAGAAATATTTTACACAATGTGGCATCCATCCGTCTTGGGATGCGGTGACCTGATGTGTCTATCACTTCTGGATTGGACATCGTCTGTTGTAGCTATTGAGGCGGATTTGCAAGTGGCAGCCCCTTCTGCAGCTGGCACAGATGAATGGTGTTGGCCTGAGGTGGAGTGATTTTTTTTCCTTCTGGTGGGTTCTCTTTTCCTTGATCTGGCCATTTCTTTTGTTTTCTGCTTTTTCCATGCCCTTTCTAACTACTTGCCTTCAGGTACTCTGGTCAGCAGCAAGGACTTCCCATGCATTGACTCCAATCCCAGTCAACTTGAAGTCTCGTTTACAGATGTCCTTGTTTTGCAGATGTAGGTAACCGTTGGTCTCATGCTGTAGAGCATGTCTCTGGGGATGCAGCTGTCATCCATTCAGCTCACGTGACCCAGCCATTAGAGTTGTCACTGATTCAAGAGAGCAGACATGCTAGTGATCCCTACATGGTGGTGTACTTCCATAATCAGCACTCTGTCCTGCCAGGTGATGCCCATTATTTGCCTGAGGCAGTGGAGGTGGAAACTGTTCAGCTACTTTTCTTGGCTTGCCTAAATTGTCCATGTTTTGCTACTGTAGAGGAGGGTGTTGATAACGTGAGCCTGGTACACACAGTGCTTTGGATTTTTGGTTAGTTTGCTGTTGGTCCACACTCGATTTCTCAACTTTGACATAACAGCTGCAGCCTTGGCAATCCTAATGCTGATTTTGGCATCAAGGGACAGGTTACTGGTAATTGTAGATCCAAGGTATGTGAAGTTGTCGACGATCTCCAGAGTGAGTTTGTCGATGTTGAAGGCAGATGTAGTTTCTACATCCTGGCCCAGGAGACGATCCATAAGCTGTTGTAAATGAACTTCAGTATAGGCATCATCAGCAACTCACTTTGGCCTTCTCCTGCAGTCTAAATTAATAACTTTTGACTAATACTTGGAAAGGAAAAGAATTTAAGTACAATGGTGAAAATCTCATTCTTATACTCTAATTGCATAGCGCTTCTAAGAGCTGGCACAGACATGAATGGCCTCTATGTTGTTTCTAAGCTTTCAGATATTTAATGAACACTTTTGAATACAAATTTTCATTTACAACTTAGTCTCTTACATATCCTAGGTTGGAAAAGTTCTGCAACCAATCTCAAGCCACTTTCTGTAAAATATCATCCTCTTTCATATAGCACTGATAACATTTTAAGTATATCCATAATCTGGCAGACAAAATCTGATGGATTGGCTTAAAATTCTTGGGAAACAGTCAGAAAATTCATATGTTTACGTTGCTGTTGCTCTGCACTCCATTTATAAATTTCTCATCAAATCCCAGGTCTTATTGTCACTTCCAGTCTCTCATCGATTTCTAAATACAATGTTTACTGAATCAATGTTGTAATTCACTGGGAGTATTATCGTGAAAGATCCTGTATCAGAAACTAGGAGATTTTTGCATGGCAGCAGTGTGTACCTTCTACAAGATGTACTGTAGCAACTCGCCAAACCTCCTTCCACAGCACCTTGCAAACCCATAACCTCTACCACTTAGAAGGACAAGGACAGCAAATGCATGGGAACACCACCTGCAAGTTCCCCTCCAAGCCCCACACCATCCTGACTTGGAAACATATCACCGTTCCATTACTGTTGCTGTGTCAAAATCCTGGAACCCTCTAACAGCGCTGTGGGTGTACCTCCACCAGATGAACTGAGGTAGTTCAGAAAAATGGCTCAACACCACCTTCTGAAGGACAAATAGGGGTAGGCAGCGAATGCTGGCCTAGCCAGTGATGCCCACACCCTGTGAAAGAATTTTAAAAAGGACTGAGAAAATAGGAACAGGAGTATCTCCTTAGTTCCACCATGGCTAATCTGAACCTCAACTCCGTTTGCCTGTCTTTTCTCCATATCCATGGATATCCTTACCTAATAATAAAACCTAATGGTCATGGTAATGGAGCATACAAAACTGATTTGGCCATCCATCACAAAATTTGGCTGGACCAGGTCAAGCACTGTTTTGTTTTCCTCCCTTAGCTAAACCCACCCTTTCTGTTCCAGCATCACCATGGGATAAAAAGTAATCCATTTATTCAATGATCAATTACCTCCTTAAATCCCCTCCCTTCACCTCTAACAGCAACAATATGAAGAGCTCATGGATTTCTTCATGACCAACAGAGATTTTCCGACAGCTGTCTCTTGTAGCTCAGCTTCTGGGTAGCTGTTATTGTATACCTAAACCACCCCTCAAAAGGGTGAGGGATGAAACGACTTTTTAAAATGGGCAAAAACAAAAACAGAATTACCTGGAAAAACTCAGCAAGTCTGGCAGCATCGGTGGAGAAGAGAAGAGTTGACGTTTCGAGTCCAATGACCCTTCAACAGGTCTGTTGAAGGGTCGTGAGGACTCGGAACGTCAACTCTTCTCCACCGATGCTGCCAGACTTGCTGAGTTTTTCCAGGTAATTCTGTTTTTGTTTTTGTTTTGGATTTCCAGCATCCGCAGTAGTTTTTTGTTTTAAAATGGGCTTTGGGTTACCCTTCTGGCTAAGGCCCCATTGCAAAGGTGGGCCGGGGAACCTAAGAGTGCTTTGCAAATCAAATCACAATATTTTGCCAGTTGCTGTACAAACTGAAACAGAGTCTGATGTGAAGACTTGCAGCGTGTTATTGTAGGAATAAGAAATGTCCTGAAGAGCTATTGGACTCCCTTGATATCTCATCCTGTGGGAGGGGTGTAAAATAAAGATCTTGCCTGGTCAAGTGGATATTAAAAGTCCCTTACCACTATTTGAAAAGGAGCAGAATGTTCTCCAGGCACACATGGACAATATTCCTTCCATAACTGAAAACACCAAAAACAATGTAATTACTCATTTGTCCTGCTCTTTGTAGCATGTTGCTAACACAGAATACCTATTTCATTTATCTACATAATAGTCACTGCACTGCAGAAATAATTAATGGTGCAAAGTGCTTTGAAATGTTTTGAGGAAATAATAAAGAGAAATGCACATCCTTTTTTTAAATCCACCTTCCTCTTGAAATCGCTATTGAATACCTTTTCATATATGAGACAATGATCTGTGAGTTTAAGAATTCTATGATATTTTTGTTGCTTTAAGAACTTTCTGCATTGTAAACTTGAGATTTACAAAATACTCTATATGAAATATTACCTGAAATGGGCAATAGGCAATCTCAGCACTGCAGATAAATTAACTGCTCTATTTGTTGCATTTTCTGAAGCTTTAAAAATGTGTCGTTAGCTCTTGAGTTTATGTTGTTTGACCGATGCGTTAGCAATATTGAATGTTCCACCATTCAAACAGATTATGGTGGATCTATGTCGTAACTCCATCAACCTGCCTTTGTTCAGCAATGCTTGGTATCCTTACCTCACAAAAGTGATTCCTATTTTTCCTTTTCTGAAAAAGTCAAGCAACAATGTTTTGAAAATATATTTTACAAATTCTCTTGGTTTATGAGACAATGTAGATTTTTACTTTTAATTGTTCTCAGGAGATGGGTAATGCTGGCAAGGTCATATTTATTACCAGTTCTTAGCTGCACCTTGAGTAGCGATTGTTTGTACTCCTGAGTGGCAGTAAGGGTCAACCACATAGTGTAGACTAGAACCCTGTATAAGTCAGACTGGATAAGGTGTGGCACGTTTCCTTTTCTGAAGGACATCAATGCTCCCTTTGGACTTTTATGATAATTTGGCAGCTTTTGCAGTGTGAACTGGTTGCAGGACTAGATTAGTAATCCAGTGGTCATGGGTTCAGTTTATGTTATAGCAAGATGTGGAATTGGATTCGATGATTCTGGAACTTTTATGAGCTGATTAAAAAATGTAAATTTTCACAGACATACTTGGGAACAAAGGATTCAGGAACATGAGTAGGCCATTTGGCCCTTCAAGCCTTTGCTGCCTTTGATAAGATCATGGCTGATCTGGTTGTGGTCTCAACTCCACTTTCCTATCTGCCCCCCCCCCGCCATAACCCTTGGATCCCTTGGCTATCTAACTCAGCCTTGAATAAATTCAATGACCCAGCCTCCACTGCTTTCTGGGGAAGAGAATGCCACAGACTAATAACTCTCTGAGAGAGAAAATTTCTCCTCATCTCTGTCTTAAAAGGGAGACTTCTTATCCTTAAACTGTGTCCTCTAGCTCTAGTCTCCCCAACAAGAAGAAACATCCTCCTGGTATCCACCCTAACAGGTCCCCTCAGGATTTTATATGTTTCAATAAGATCACCACCTCTCATTCTTCTAAACTTCATTGGGTATAGGCCCAATCTGTCCAACCTTTCTTCATAATATAAGCCCTTCATCCCAGGAATGAGTCGAGTGAACCTTCTTTGAACTGCTCCAAACGCAATTATATCCTTTTTCAAATAAGGAGACCAAAACTGTGCACAGTATTCCAGATGTGGTCTCACTAAGGTCCTGTATGGCTGCACTAAAATTTCCCTACTTTTATATTCCATTCCCTTTTGCAACCAGCACCAACATATTCCATTTGCCTTCCTAATCACTTGCTGTACATTCATACTAACTTTTTGTGATTCATTTACCAGGACACCCAGATCCCTCTGTACCTCCGAGTTCTGCAATCTCTCTCCATTTAAATAACGTACTGCTTTTCTGTTCTTCCTGCCAAAGTGGACAAGTTACCACTTTCGCACATTATACTCTATCTGCCAAATTTTTGCTCATTCACATAACCTGTCTGTATCCCTTTTCAGACTCTCTACCTCTTGACAATTTACTTTCATACCTATCTTGGTGTCATCGGCAAATTTATCTACCATACATTCAGTCCCTTCATCCAAGTCATTGATATAGATTGGAAATAGTTGAGGCCCCAGCACTGATCCCTGTGGCACTCTACTAGTTACAGCTTGCCAGCCTGAAAATGACCCACTTATCCCTGCTCTCTGCTTCCTGTTAGCTAACCAATCCTTTATCCATGCTCATATGTCACCCCTACACTATGTACTCTTATCTTGTGAAGTAACTTTTGATGTGGCACCTTATCAGTGTCTTTTGGAAATCCAGGTACACCACAACCACAGGTTCCCCTTTATCCACATTGCTTGTTACTTCCTCAAAAAAACTCTTGTTAGTTAAACATAATTTCCCTTTTACAAAACCCATGTTGACTTTGCCTGATCCCATTATGATTTTCTACATATCCTGCTATAACCTCCTCAATAATAGATTCTAGCAATTTCCCTATGACAGATGTTAGGCTAACTGACCTATAGTTTCCTGCTTTCTGTCTCCTTCCCTTTTTGAATAAAGGTGTTCCAATCTGCTGGGACCCTTCCAGGATCTAAGGAATTTTGAAAGATTACAACCAATGCCTCTACTATCTCTGCAGCCACTTCATTTAAGATTCTAGGATGCACACCATCTGGTCCTAAGGACTTGTCAAACTTTAGGTCTAGTATTTTTCGCTGGTGATAGGGATAAGTTCTTCCCTGCCCTTTAACTTCCTGATTTCCAAGTACTTTTGGGAAGTTTTCTAAGTCTTCTACAGTGAAGACAGACACAAGATACTTGTTCAATGCTTCTGCCATTTCCTCGTTTTCCACTATTAATTCCCAGGCACTCTCTCTAGAGGACCAACGCTCACTTTAGTTACTCTATTCTTGTTTAAATACTTGTAGAAATTCCAACGATCTATTTTTATATTTCTAACTAGCTTTCTCTCAAACTCTACTTTCTCTCTCTTTATTTCTTTTTAGTTCTTTGGGCAGATTTTAAGAATTAGCAATCTTCTGACTTACCACTAATCTTTGCAGATTTGTACAATCTTGCTTTCAATTTGACACTATCCTTAACCTCCTTATTTAGCCATGGATGATGCATCCTTCTCAAAAAGTCTTTCTTATTGGGATAAATCTTTGCTGAGAGTTATGAAATGTATCTTTTAAAGTCTGCCACTGTATCTCTGCTGTCCTACCTTTTAACCTAGTTTTCCAGTTCACTTCAGCCAGCTCTGCCTTCATATCCTAATAGTTATCTTTATTTAGGTTTATAACAATAGTCTTAGACTCTCACTTCTCCCCTTCAAACTGAATGTGAAATTCTATCCTGTTATGATCGCTGTCACCTAAAGGCTCCTTTACCATGGGGTTATTGATTAAACCTGTCTCATTGACTATTGCCAGGTCTAGAATAGCCTGCTGTCTGATTGGCTCCAGAACGTGCTGCGCTAAGAAAGTGCCCCGAATACAATCTCTGGACTCTTTGTCCAATCTGCATGTAGATTAAAGCCACCCATGATTATTGCAATACCTTTCTTGCACGCCCCACTTATTTCTTCCTATATACTCTGTCCTACAGTGTAACCACTGTTAGGGAGCCTATAAACTATTCCCTCAATTGACCTCTTACCTTCCCTATTTCTTATCTCTACCCACTAACCTTTCCTGTTTCTTGTTTCTTATCACGGCTAGCGAGGGAAACATTTAGCCATAGCTCACGCTAGCCATGTGTCAGGTGTGTGTGATGCATTGAATTATATTTTGCAATATAGTCGTTCTGCAGCAGCAACAGGTTGTAGACTGTGATTGGACGGGCAAAAACAGTGATGTCAACAGTGAAGGGAAGCGGAGTGATCAATCACAACTTACAAAACCACAGCCACTGAGGGACCTGGGTAGCTCCATTGAAGAGTGAGGTAGAGGCTAGCAGGATCTGGCATTGGATGCTGGAAGGGAAAAAATGAGAATGAAAGCAAATTTGGATTTTTCTTTACTCTTTAATGGGACGTGGGCGCCACTGCTAGACTAGCATTTTTGTTGCCCATCCCTAATTGCCCTTGAGAAGGTGGTGGTGAGCTGCTGCCTTGAACTGCTGCAGTCCATGTGGTGTAGGTACACCCACAGTGCTGTTAGTGAGGGAGTTCCAGGGTTTTGACCCAGCAGCAGGTGGTGTTGACTCCGTGTTTGATTGACATGAGCACTGACAGTTGAGAGTTGGTTGACTGTTAACCCTGTTGACAACAGAATGGGTGCAACTCGGGGCTTGAGGGGGGAGATATACTGTAATGTTTTGGATTAATTGCAATGCAGGATCTCCTGTAAGCTGACATTAAAGTGAGATTTCTGAATGATTATTCCTCCCTCACAATTTAAAATTAAAGGTAAAGATTATCAGGCTAGGCTCCTACTTGTTTGTGCTCTTAATAACAGTGGGGACCATATGTAATATTTCCAAGTTCATTGATGAGACAAAGCTAGGTGGGAATGTGTTGTGAGGAAGACACAAAGTGGCTTCAGGAGGATTGGGACAGATTTAGTGAGTGGGCAAGAACATGGCAGATGGAATATAATGTGGAACCAGCAATGCCCACGTCCCATGAATGAAGAAGAAAAGTTACCGAAAGCTAACATCCACAAACATCCACTCAAGCTTCTTGAGTGCTGCTGGAGCTGCACTCATCCAGGCAAGTAGAGAGCTAACATGGAGTTGCAGCATGCAATTAGGAAGGCTAATGGAATGTTAGCCTTCATTGCAAGAGGATTTGAGTACAGGAGTAGTGAAGTCTTGCTTCAATTGTATAGAACCTTGGTTAGACTGCACTTGGAGTGCTGTGTGCAGTTTTGGTCCCCTTATTTTACCTTGCCATAGAGGGAGTGGAGTGAAGGTTCACCAGACTTGTTGCTGGGATGGCAGGACTGTGCTATGAAGAGGGATTGGGGAAACAGGGCCTGTATTCTCCAGAGTTTTGAAGAATGAGAGGTAATCTCATTGAAACCTACAAAATACTTAAAGGAATAGACAGGGTAGATGCAGGTAAGATGTTTCCCCTGGTTGGAGAATCTAGAAACAGGGGAGACAATTTCAAAAAAGGGAGAAGCCACTTAGGACCAAAATGAGGAGAATTATTTTTTTACTCAGGAGGTTGTGAATCTTTGGCACTCTGTACCCTAGAGGGCTGTGAAAGGGAAGCTCAGTCATTGAGGATGTTTAAAGCAGAGATTGACAGATTTCTAAGCGCCAATGACATAAAGGGATATGGGCATGGTGTGGGGAAAAAGGCATTGAAGTGGATGATCAGCCATGGTCGTGTTAAATGGCAGAGCAGGCTTGATAATCCGAATAGCCTACTCCTCCTATGTTCCTATCTGGGCAGAATTGGTTGAAACAGTGGAAGCAATTGGCGGAATTTTAAACGTGTAGTTCTCACTGGAATTAGGTCCCAGTCACAAAATTGGCCATGCCTTGGGTCGACATTGCAAGATTCTGCTGATTGTGCTGGTTCAGGAAGGCCCTTTAAATTCAGCTCGTTTTCTTAATTGCATAGGCGCCAGTCAATATGCTTTTGAAAGGTTTTACATAGCTTAAACTATTTAATTTACAAATAAACTAGCTAGTGAAACAATTAAATAGTTAGTGTAATTACTTGGTGATTTTTAAAAATGAGTTACTCACAGGTGGAGGATTAAACATCCTTATTAAAAATGCTTACTTTTGCTGATAAACTAATTTTCAGCTGTATTAATAAAACTGCACCAAGTTACCACTCTTAAATACAAGAAAGAATACATTTTATTCAGGGAAATAATTTTATTCTGATACGTTGTCTGATTATGCGGGTTCATGGAAGATTTTGCATCTGTGATTATGCAAAGGAGTTTTAATGGAAATTTGAAGCTTAAACTAACTAATGAGTAATTTCAAGTGCATTTTGAAACTCTACACCTACAACTATCCTGTTTCTAATTTTGAAGATTTATTAAACAAAGGACCACAGTTGTCAGCCAGTATCAAGTTTAGGAAGATAATGCCATTCTTCAGAACTATTTCACTTATTCTTTCAATGTTCTCCTGGGTTTTCTAAATGAGACAACATTTGCTTTCATTTAAATGCATTTTTTTGTCTTTCATGAAAAATCGGAAGGATTTGCACATTGTGATTCCCAAAACACTGGTAAAAATCCTGGAATCCATGTAATAAAATGGAATGTAGCTTACCGTCAGTCTGATTAGAGGGAATAACTGTACCCTTCCATGTTATTTATATATCATAACAAGGCCACTCACTGGTTTTACCCATTTCATGGTGAAATGAGCGGAATCATGGAATGTGATTCCCAACACGCAAGGAAGAAATCCTTTTGTTATTTATCATTTAAACCAGTGGTTCCATTGATAAGCATTATTACAAAGTCCAACAGGAGACTGCTTTCAAATGGACAAGTGTGTTTTTTGTCTACTTAATTCTTCCTTCAAACTTACAAAATGTATGAGCTAACTTTTCATTCATTGATGTGGAAAGGGGGCAATTCATTTTAGCCACTGTTCCCAAAACAGCCGTGCCAAATGATGATGTCAGTCGGCATACCTAAAAAGAAGGAGGGGTTAAAGAAAATCCAAAGTACTGTGGTGTGCACAACAAAGAAGGATTCATTGTCGTACAAGCATTGCCTGTCGGACAGAAGACAATGCTCTCAGAGTTGCACTTGCTGATTAATATTATCATCGGTTTTCCCACAGTGTAATTTGTCTGAAACCAGACCCCTGCAGGCCATTCGGGGTCTGCTGTCTGAGATTAAAATCTCGTAGTTTTGGGGGCAGGGGTAGTGAGGGGGATGGGGTGGGGCGGTGGGGGTGGGTGGGGAGAGACTGCTGTGATGATTCTAATGACAGTAATTGTTTCCTCTCTTCAGGTCTTTCAGTCACAACATCAGAGTCCTCTCCGGAAGTCTTACATTCACGCTAAAAGAAAGCAGTTTGATCACCTGAATTAGCCCTTGACATTGGGGCTTTTGTGTGCCATACTGGCAAGAGCTTCTGATCTCTGTGCTCTCAGACCTGGTCATTGCTTATAATTGGGTTTTGTCTCTCAACTGCCAGGCAGTCATAGCTACCACCAGAAGACCAGAAATAGTAATAACTTCAAACTGAGCTATACATTAATTGTTAAACGTTTTAACTCTTCCACCCACTCCTTCCCACTTTAAGTTAACCAAGGAACATTCTGTTTGAGTGCAGGGGCGATCAAAGAATTATATTCAGTCAACTATTCAACAATGAAGGAAGGAAGCTAGTTATAGAAACACTGTATGTTTTATGAATGAATAAGCTCTTGTTTTTCATGAGAGGCATTTTTCTTTGCTAAATGTTTTTTATGTTTGAAAACTGATTAATGGATGAAAGGGTAATGAATTGACCCATGGGAATGACCTTGTGTCTGAGATCCAGAGCTGGCAGGAATCCCATTCAACTGAGTTTTGGGCTCTGAGATATACCCAAAACTAATTGTCCATCTATGCTAGTTTATACTGATGCAAGAAAAGGTTTTCCTTTTGATGAAAGCTGCAGAGCCAAGGACACTGCAGTGCATACAGCTTTGGCTTAACACTTGCTGCAGTATAACCTCTGTCTGGAGTGCAGACAAATTTTAAAAGTTTGCATGGTTTTTGATGTTGGTCCTGCCGGCTGTCTCTCAGCATCAAATTGCTGTTGAGTGGAACACTGCACACGTGTGCAGAACTCAGCCCTTACGCAAAGGGCAATGCAGACACCGGCACAATAATACTGGTCTGCTGCCTCTGTGTTGCTTTAACAAGAAAAGGGGAACTTACATTTATATAGTGCCTTCCACAACCTCTGGGCATCCTAAAGTGCTTTGCAGCCAATGTGAAATGTAGTAACTGCTGTGAAACTAAATGAAAGTCGCCATAGTCCCATAGGACCATAGGCTGCTCTCATTAGAGAGAGAGATAACTGGTGGTGAGGTTAACCTGAGGGTCATAGTTCAGGTGAGGGGTGAGGTTTAGAAGGTGGGGCCTTCATGGTGACCTCAGCCAGTACAGGAATTGAACCTGAGCTGTTGGCGTCATTCTGCATTACAAACCAGCCGTCCAGCTAACTGACCCCCTTACAGTAACTGTTGTAACATAGGAAACATGGCAGCCAATTTGTGAACAGCAAGCTCCCAAAAACAGCTGTGTGATCGTGACCCAGCTGATATGTTTTAGTAAAATTGGCTCAGTGATGAGTATTGGCCAGGTATAAGTTCCCTGTTTTGCTTCGAACAGTGCCTGAGCAGGCATGCGGGTTGTCAGTTTTACTGTCTCATCCCAAAGATGCCACCATTGAGAGTGCAGTGCTCAATCAGAACCGGCACTGGGAGTATCAGCTTAGATTTTATTCCTTCCTCAAACAACACCACACAAAAGTGGACCGGCACTGGTGTGAGACTCGCACCTCCCAAGTATATTAACACCCAATGGAATCCATTAATATGAATCCAACAATGAATTTAACTTGGTTCTCCCAATTTCTCTCCTTCAGGAGTGGCATAAGAAATTCCAAATGGCACATTTTATGCAAGGTTTTGCAAATAGCTATTGGAATCCTGCTGCACTCTTTTTTCATTAGATTGAATTTTGCAGCATGTAAACAGGCCATTCGGCTGAATTGATCCATGCAAGTTAAGAGGCTCCTCCCACTTTATTTCATCCAACCTTATCAGTTTATCCTTTTATTTCTTTCACTCTAATGTACTTATCTAGACTCACCTCTACGCTTCTACACTATTCACCTCAACTATTCCATGTGGTTGTGAGTTCCACGTTTTCACCACTTCCTGAGTGAAGGAGTTTTTCTTGAATTCACTATTGGATTTATTAATGATCATCTCATGTTTAAGGCTCTGAGTTCTAATTCCCCACAAATGGAAGCATTTTCTGTAAGCCTACATTATCAAACTCCTTCACCATTTTAAAGACCTCTATCAGGGCGTTGCTCAATCTCCTCATTTCTAGAGAAAAGTACTGCAGCCTGTTTAATCTTTCCTGATCTTTATACCAACTCCATTCTGGGATCATCCTTGTAAATCTTTTTTGCACTTCCTGCAGTGCTTTAAGATCTTTTTGTAATAATAGTGTTACTGTTACATAATTGATTAACTAATAATTAAGGTAACCTAGGTCATCCTGCTGTGTCTGTTTTAATTTGTTATGGCCCGATTTGGAGTGACAGTGAAATAGTGAATTATGCTTTAAATGTTATTTATACTAGATGGAGCATCCCTCCCTACTCGAAAAAAAAAAGGCTGCAGCACAGGAAAAGGAGAGGCAATATTTTCCACCAATGCTTTTCCCTCTTCCCCACTTGAGGAGACCACAGCCAAGACCAATCCTGGCTCCCCACACACGCACACGCAGACATACACGCGTACACAGACACATGCACTTTCCAACAAAGCTCACTGGATAGTGATGGTCAAGGAGTGTTGAGACTAGTTACTAAATATCTGTTACTTCTCCACTTCGATTGACTAACTAAATCACTGTTGACCTTCTACTCTGTGCGACTTGTTGTTGCGCCAGGCAGTGCATTTACCCACCGAGTCATCAAGCAAGGTCACTCTTTCTTTCCAATAACAATTCCATTAATTATGTCCAGCTAAAATAGATTAATGTGAAATCCTGTTTCCTGTTGCCTCCCTCGTATGAATTTGTAAATAGCTTATGCAAACCTTTGGAGTCCTGAATTTCCTTGGCTGCTTGCAAACTACAGTGGGGCCTCTGTCCTGCTACATAACCCTATCTTTGGGAGCAATACAAAAATGTGTTACACAGAGGATGTTTTAAGTGGTTTCTTTATGTGTGAGGGAGTCACAAACAATGACTGTTGTGTCAGGATATGGTATATTAGAGAGAGTTATATTGTGGGGTCACTGTGCATATATATTCTATATTTTTTTGTTTATTACATTCAGTATAAAAAATCAAGTAGTTGAGTTATAAGACTTCAGTACACTTTATTCACCATATATTCTGAATGGAATCTTGAAAACTTTTTTTGGGAGGTGGTGACCGAGTGATGGGTCTGTAGAAATGCTTCCAAACTCAGACCACGATTAAAGCATTCCATTGTCACTTGCAAATGTACAGCATGCGCAGCACTTTTTTCTACATTTTATTTTTGCCGACTATTAGTTTTTCTTCCCCACCTCCCAACCTTCCTCTCCTCCCCTTCGATATCTTTGCAGCAGCCCAGTCTGCAAGGCCAAATGCTTCAATTTCCACCCCAGAGACTTGAGCACACAGTCCAGGCTGACATCTTAAATGCAACACTGAGGGAGAGCTGCACTGTTGGAGGTGGCGTCTTCGCTCAGACGCTAAACTGACCCGTCTGCCTTTTGGTGTACTCCCTGGTGTCTTGTACAATATTCTTCACTCATGCAATGGCTGCAATCAGCTAACTTAGAAATGACTGGGACCAAACCTGGGACCTTCTGTTCTGGGTGGCTTAACAGAACACCATGCAATGAGTTCTCCCAATTTACCCATTGTAGAAGCTTCACCATGCCTGCTTAAAACAAAAATGTGCATCTGTGGAATGCTTTTAATTTCTTTAAAGAGTACAAAAGCTGTGGGAATAATTGCCACATCTCTACAATGAGTTCCGTTTCTCTTTGTAGCAAATTGTTGGCAACAAATGGAGAATAAAAGTTCAAGAGTTCCCTGAGTCCTTTAAATGCAAGTCCTTATTTAATTTCTGCTTCAAATGCGAAGTACCCGCATCCCTGAGCGCTCTGAAAAGCTATCGCACTTTAACCATCTGTATCTTATTTGTGACTAATTCAGTCGCACAGATTCACTGTAAAAGCTTAAGAAGTGAACTAAGAAGTGACTTGTTTTTCACCCGCCTACTTGCAGTGGTTTGTTACCAGAACCAGATTTATATTCTTCTGCCATTCATCAAGCAAGGGTTGAAAAGGCTAAATAGGAAACTTGAACCACCAAGTCATTCTTTCGTTATAAGATTGTGACACTTTTTAAGGCAGCTGGGTACCTAAAACGTATTGTATTTTTTGGATTCCTGTATGCATTACATTAATCACTGCAGAAAATGGGGGAAACTGGCATGGCTTCACATCCGTCTATGCCTATTACACAGGTTGGCTGTGGTTCTAGCTGTTAGAATTCTGACTTGGAAAACTGTATTTGTTTCTTATCTGGAGATTATAGGGTTTCACTGTCTGTGGCCAAGCCTATCATTATGCACGCTTCAACCTTTCCTACCCAAAATCCCAAATGCTTTTGGTCTCAAATCTTCAACTCAACTTGAATTTAGCAGATTTTGACCCATTGCTTCCATTTCTCCAGGATTTTCTTTGTTCCCTTGCACCTTTTATTTGTGCCTGTTTTCTCCCCTCCTTTCCTGTAGATGTTGACTCCTTGATGGGGGTTTAATTCCTCTGGGCTTGGTTCCAATACCTAGTGGCCTACCTTCCAAAATAACTTCAGATCATGACTTGGTGACATGGACAATGGTGGGAGGAAGAGAACTGATTCAATCTCAGCCTCACTTTGTCCTGACCACATGTGCAATTTCAATACCATTCAAGGGTTGATGGATAGCATTCAGAAGCTGACCAATTTCTGTTCCCTAGTTCAGGGATGCTTGGACCAGTCTTATAGTCCTTACTCCTGTCCCAGCTGAGATTGGTTAACTGAGCACAGACAAGGCAACTATTTTAAGATTCTTTTATTTAAAGATTCTTGTAATGGCCAAAATGAAATTTCGAACATAACAAACCAGAACAATGCAAGAATATGATGTCAACAATTTCCAAACGGTGATAGCAGCTGCATTGCAGAACATCCTTTATTGGCAGTGCCAGCTGGGATAATAAACCTAGTCAACCTGAGACATGGGCTGCTTGGAAATGGACAACATTCATAGATTGCACCCCCATATCAAAGTCATGGTTAACTTGAAACAAACCTTTATTAAATAAGTAGCTGTAGCAACATGGTAGATTTAATGATTGGCATTGTTTGCATATCAGTTGGATCTAAGTTTGTGGTACAGGACGAGCTTTGGATGATAGTTCTTGTGCAATTTTCCTCAGGCCAATTCTGTGATGGAAGGGTTGCATTGTACTGAACGCTGAATAACACTAATGCGGAATACACTGGCAGGAGAAAGGAAAGGGAGTCAGGGAAAGAGTTAAAATCTTTAAGATTAACAAAAATGCTTGGAAGAAACACTTGCATTTTCATGACACTTTATTACATCCCTCAAATATCTTAAAGCTTTTTGAATACAACAAGTCACTGTTATAAATATTCCAGGTAAATATTGGGAAGATTGTAGTAATTGTCTTTGGTCCCCATCCCTCTCCATGGCAACTGCCTGAGGTTGAATCAGACTGTTTGCAACAATGTCATATCTGACTCCGAGATGAGTTTCTCACCATGTATCCATTTCATCCTTAAGATCACTGACTTCCACCTCCGTAACATTGCCTGACTTCACCCCTGCTCTTCTGCTGCTGAAAACCTCATCCATGCTGGAGCATTGTGCACGGTTTTGCTCTCCATACCCAAGGACAGAGAAACTTTCCTTTGAAGCAGTACAGCAAAGGTTCACCAGATTGGCTTTTGGGATGAGAGAGTTGTTCTATGATGGAAGGCTGAGTAAATTGGGCCTATACTCCCTGGGGTTTAGAAGAATGGGAGATGATTTCATTAAAATCACAGTATCCGCACAGTGCAGAAGGAGACCATTCGGCTCATCGAGTCTTCAGTGGCTCTCTGAAAGAGCATTCCACCTAAACCCGCTCCCCTGCCTTATCCCCATAACTTTGCACTTTCTCTCTTTTCAGTAGCAATCCAATTCCCTTTTGAATAAACAAGATTCTGAAGGGGTTTGACAGGAGAGGTTGTTTCCCCTGACTGGGAAATCTAGAACATGGAGGCACAGCTTCAGGATAATGGGATTGAACATTTAGGATTGAGATGAGGAAAAAATTCTTCATTCCAGAGAGTCGTTAATCTTTAGAATGCTATGCCCCAGAGAATTGTGGATGCTCTACAGTTGAGTGTTTTCAAGGCTGGGATAGATAAATTTTTGATCTCGCACGGAATCAAGGGATATGGGGATAAGGCAGAAAATTGGAGTTGAGGCAGAAGATCAGCCATGATGGCGGAGCAAGCTTGAGGGTCCGTATGGTCTACTCCTGTCATTTTTCTTATGTTCTTTCTTTCTTCCAGATTTGATTATTCCAGTGCACTTCTGGGTAACCTCACATTTTCTATCTTTCTTAAATTTGAGGTAATTCAAAACTCTGCCTGTGTCCTAATTCAAACCAAGCCCAATTCACCCATCACTGCTGTGCTCATTGACCTACATTGGCTCCCAGTTAAGCAGCATTTTGATTTTGAAATTCTCATCCTTGTTTTCAAATCCCTCCATAATCTATTCTGGCCGCACGAGAATTTTAATCACTGTGCCATTGGTGGCCATGCCTTCAGCTGCCTGGGGCCTAAACTCTGGAATGCGCTCCCTAAACTTCTCTGCCCCAACCTTTCTCTCCTCCTTTAAGATGCCCCTTGAAATCTACTTCATTGACCAAGCTTTGGGTCATCTGCCTTAATATCGCCTTATGTGGTTTGGTGCCAAATTTTGTTTAAAAATGCTCCTGTGAAGTACCTTGGGCTGTATTACTGCATTAAAGACACTACATGAATGCAAATTGTTGCATTTGTCTCTGTATAACAACAGCTATTTTGTACACAGCAAAATCCCACAAACATCTGTGAATGACAGATAACGTCTATAATGACAATAAACATCTGTGAATGACCTCTCAGGAGAAAGCAGCAACAGCCAAATTCGTTGCACCGTGGTTGACTCTGCTGCACAGGGGAGGAGTAAAAAATGTGGGAATGCAATAGTTATAGGGGATTCAATTGTGGCCGCAAACGAGACTCCAGGATGGTATGTTGCCTCCCTGGTGCTAGTGTCAAGGATGTCTCAGAATGGCTAGAGGACATTCTGAAGGGGTAGGGTGAACAGCCAGTGGCCGTGGTACACATTGGTACAAACGACATAGGTTTAAAAAAAGGGATGAGGTCCTAAAAGCAGAATATAGGCAGTTAGGAAGTAAGTTGAAAAGTAGGACCTCAAAGGTAGTGATCTCAGGATTACTACCAGTGCCACATGCCAGTCAGAGTAGAAATAGCAGGATATATCGGATGAATACGTGGCTGAAGAGATGGTGTGAAGGGGAGGGTTTCAGATTCCTGGGGTATTGGGACCGGTTCTGGGGGAGGTGGGACCAGTACAAACTGGACGGGTTACACCTGGGCAGGACCGGGACTGACTAGGGGGATCATTTACTAAAGTGGTTGGGGAGGGTTTAAATTAAAATGGCTGGGGGAATGGGAACCTATGCAAGGAGTCAGAGGAAGGGGAATCAAAGACAAGAACAAAAGACAGAAAGCGGAATAAGAAAAGTGATAGTCAGAGATATCAAGGGCAAGAATCAAAGAGGGCCTCAGTGAAAAATAGTGGGAATGAGACAAGTAATGTTAAAAAGACAAACCTTGAGGCTTTGTGCCTTAACACGAGGAGCATTCGCAATAAAGTGGATGAATTAATCATGCAAATAGATGTAAATAGGCATGATATAGTTGGGATTACGGAGACATGGCTGCAGGGTGACCAGGGATGGGAACTGAACATCCAGGGGTATTCAGTATTTAGGAAGGACAGACAAAAAGGAAAAGGCGGTGGAGTTACATTGCTGGTTAAAGAGGACAATAACGCAATAGTGAGGAAAGATATTAGCTCTGACGATGTGGAATCTGTATGGGTAGAGCTGAGAAACACTAAGGGGCAAAAAATGTTAGTGGGGGTTGTATATAGACCCCCAAACTGTAGTGGTGATTTTGGGAATGGCATTAAACAGGAAATTAGAGATGCGTGTAATAAAGGAACATCTGTAATTATGGGTGACTTTAATATGCATATAGATTGGGCAAATCAAATTAGTAACAATACCGTAGAGAAGGAATTCCTGGAGTGTATACAGGATGTTTTTCTGGACCAATACATTGAGGAACCAATGAGAGAACAGGCCATCTCGACTGGGTATTGTGTAATGAGAAAGGAACAATTGGCAATCTAGTTGTGTGAGGCCCCTTGGGGATGAGCGACCATAATATGATAGAATTCTTCATCAAGATGAAGAGTGACGTAGTTGATTCTGAGACTTGGGTCCTGAATATTAATGAAGGAAACTACGATAATATGAGGTGCGAGTTGGCAATGATAGATTGGGAAATGTTACTTAAAGGGATGACGGTGGATAGGCAATGGCAAACATTCAAAGAACGCATGGGTGAACTGCAACAATTGTTTATTCCTGTCTGGCGCAAAAGTAAAACAGGAAAGGTGGCCAAACCATGGCTTACAAGGGAAATTAGAGATAATATTAGATGCAAGGAAGAGGCAAACAAATTGGCCAGAAAAAAACAACAGACCTGAGGATTGGGAGCAGTTTAGAAATCAGCAAAGGAGGACCAAGGGATTGATTAAGAAGGGGAAAATAGAGTACGAGAGTAAGCTTGCAGGGAACATAAAAACTGACTGTAAAAGTTTCTATAGGTATGTGAAGAGAAAAAAATTGGTGAAGACAAATGTAGGTCCCTTACAGTCAGAAACAGGGGAATTTATAATGGGGAACAAAGAAATGGCTGACCAACTACATACATACTTTGGTTCTGTCTTCACAAAGGAGGACACCAATAACATACCAGAAATGTTGGGGAACACAGGGTTTAGTGAGAGGGAGGAACTGAAAGAAATCGGTATTAGTAGGGAAATGGTGTTGGGGAAATTGATGGGATTGAAGGCCGATAAATCCCTGGGGCCTGATAATCTACATCCCAGAGTACTTAAGGAAGTGGCCCTAGAAATAGTGGATGCATTGGTGATCATCTTCCGAGATTCTATAGACTTTGGAACAGTTCCTACAGATTGGAGGGTAGCTAATGTAACTCCACTATTTAAAAAGGTAGGCAGAGAGAAAACATGGAATTATAGACCAGTCAGCCTGATGTCGTTAGTGGGGAAAATTCTAGAGTCCTTTATAAAAGATTTAATAGCTGAGCACGTGGAAAACAGTGGCAGAATCGGACTGAGTCACCATGGATTTATGAAAGGGAAATCATGCTTGACAAATCTACTGGAATTTTTCGAAGATGTAACTAGTAGAGTTGATGAGGGGGAGCCAGTGGATATAGTTTATTTGGACTTTCAGAAGGCTTTTGATAAAGTCCCACATAAGAGATTGGCATGTAAAATTAAAGCGCATGGGATTGGGGGTAGTGTATTGAAATGGATAGAAAACTGGTTGGCAGACAGGAAACAAAGAGTAGGAATAAACGGGTCTTTTTCTGAATGGCAGGCAGTGACTAGTGGGGTATCGCAGGGATCGGTGCTGGGACCCCAGTTATTCACGATATATTAATGATTTAGATGAGAGAATTAAATGTAATATCTCCAAATTTGCAGATGACACAAAGCTGGGTGGGAAGGTGAACTGTGAGGAGGATGCAGAGATGCTTCAGTGTGATTTGGACAAGCTGAGTGAGTGGGCAAATGCATGGCAGATGCAGTATAATGTGGATAAATGTGAGGTTATCCATTTTGGTAGCAAAAACAGGAAGGCAGATTATTATCTGAATGGCTATAAATTGAGAGAGGGGAGTGTGCAACGAGACCTGGGTGTCCTTGTACACCAGTCGCTGAAGGTAAGCATGCAGTGCAGCAGGCGGTAAAGAAGGCAAATGGTTTGTTGGCCTTCATAGCGAGAGGATTTGAGTACATGAACAGGGAGGTCTTGCTGCAATTGTACAGGGCCTTGGTGAAACCACACCTGGAATATTGTGTGCAGTTTTGGTCTCATTATCTGAGAAAGGATGTACTTGCTATAGAGGGAGTGCAGCAAAGGTTTACCCGACTGATTCCTGGGATGGCGGGACTGACATATGAGGAGAGATTGAATCGATTAGGATTATATTCTCTGGAGTTCAGAAGAATGAGAGGGGATCTCATAGAAACCTATAAAATTCTAACAGGACTAGACAGGGTAGATGCAGGAAGGATGTTCCCGATGGTGGGGGAGTCCAGAACCAGGGGTCACAGTCTGAGGATGAGGGGTAGACCATTTAGGACTGAGATGAGGAGAAATTTCTTCACCCAGAGAGTGGTGAGCCTGTGGAATTTGTTACCACAGAAAGTAGTTGAGACCAAAACATTGTACACTTTCAAGAAGGAGTTAGATACAGCTCTTGGGACGAAAGGGATCAATGCCTATGGGGAGAAAGCAGGATCAGGCTATTGAGTTGGATGATCAGCCACGATCATAATGAATGGCGGAGCAGGCTCCAAGGGCCGAATAGCCTACTCCTGCTCCTAGTTTCTATGACAGTGTTGTTTGTTGGAAGGAGGGATGCTGACCAAGATGCCAGGAAGACATTTTGTCTTTCATATGTCTTGGGATATTTAATGCTCACTTGAAGCACTGAAACATACAGACGGGCCTCAGTTTATCATCTCACCTAAAGGATGACACCTTTGACAATGCAGCTGTCCCTCTGGTCCTTACCCGATTGCCCTCTCAGGTGCATATAAAAGATCCCATGGCATTATGCGAAAAAAAAATGGAATTCTCCTGGTGTCCTGCCAATGTTTAATACACCATCTATATCACTACAACAACAAAAAAAAGTCTGGTCTTCATCACATTTCTGTTTGTGGGATGTTGCTGTGCCCAAATTGGCTGCTGAGTTTCCATACAGTACAGCAGAAACTACACTTAGATAAGTGCTTCATTGGCTGTGAAATGCTTTAGGGTGTCCTGTGGTCATGGCAAGCATTGTATAAATGCAAGTTTGTTCTTTTTCTTGTGGTGCAGGATGGGTAACGGTATCTGGTACTTTAGAGTGTAATGCATGGTCAGCAGCCTTAATACTGTTGGCCATGCCTTGGTCTCTGCCTAAGACAGCAGAGCTCTGCGTATGCTAACCCTGCATGTCGGCATTCAAATACCTGTTTGCGTTTAATATTAGGAGAGGGCTAACAGATGGATTCTGTTCTTCACTAACATTGAAAATCATGTTTAAGAGGATGCCAGTGGACTACCTGGGATCTTTTTAAATCTGGCTCACCACCAAGGCTGCAGTCACAGGTTTGAAGCCAAAATGGTGTGAGATGAGCTCTTGAAAGTGGGCTCCCACCTCTTGTCTAAATGTGCTTTGAGTGATTTAAGAACTACACAGTTTACGTCCATGCAATATCAAAATAGCTTCTCATTGGTGCTGACTGCTTAGTACAGGTATTCAATCTTGTATATTCCACAGTATACCCAGGGTCCACTGGTCCCATTGTGAACCTGATTACAGCTTTCAACAACCTTTAATGCTGTGGTAGTAAGCTGTAGTGACAATAGGAACATTCTGTTAATGTGCACGTTGTGTTGTCAAAAGCTAGTTTGTGCAAGATGAGTGCACAGCTCGGGGACCTTTAATTGTGAAAACATGAGCTCACTCAATCTATCTTTTTGTGTCAGGAGAAATGCTTGTGTTTCTAATTTTCTTTAAAGCATTTTTTAAACTCTGTGGCTAATTTTGTTCGAAATGTTCATATTTTGGTCATGACCATCTGCATATTTTTTGGTGGTCTAGTGTATGAACACCTGATTTTAACTATTCTGAGTTTAATTTTATGGCTTTCAAAACAACTGGGAAAAAATGTAATTGTTTTTCCAGCAGTTGTGGTTTCACTTTTTTTTTGTCCCCTATCATTGTTTTTTCCTCGCTCACTCTGCTTTGACTGTGAATGACTGGAATGTTTGGAGAAGTGACCCTATTCTGTAGTGTGTGGGTGTGTGGTCTCATCCAAAACTCTGCTGCTTATATCCTAACTTGCACCAAGTCCATTACCCCTGTGCTTATTGACCTACATCTGTTCCCAGTCCACCAGTGCCACTATTTTATATTCTCACATCCTTGTTTTTCAATCCCTCATTGCCTTATCCCTCATTGCATTGTCCCACTCTATCTCTGTAGCCTTTTCGAGCCCTACGACCTGCGATATCTGCGATTCCCCCAATTCTGGCCTGTTGCGCATTTCTGATTTTTATTGCTGCAGCATTGAATGTTGCGGGCAAAGAGGTAGGGTTTGATGAGAGAGGCAGAGAGGTTTAACGAAGAAATTTCAGAGTTTAGAGCCAGACAGGTGAAGACATGGCTGCCATTGGTGGGGCAAAGGAAGTTGGGAATGTGCAAGAGTCAAGAATTGGAAGAGGGCAGAGATCTGCGAGGGTTGTAAGAGGAACTCTGCAACTGCACTCATGCAAGTTGCCATTTACTCAGTACTAAATTAACTTTGCGATTACAGTTTTGAATTGCCATTTATAAAACTTCGGTCAAGTGTTTCCTTCTGTTCTGTTCCCAAGCCGCCTCCTATTAGCACCTTGAAGATTTTTGAGACTTTAAATAACATAAGAACAGCATTGATCTTTGTCAATTCCTACCATTGTTTCAAAACTATTAACTGTTGTTTCAGTAATAAATTCATTTGGGGGTCTGGGTCATGGAGTTGATTGGGCACTTGGCCTTTCACTTCTATCACTTGGTGGGATGAAAGTTTTCTCTGTCTGCTGGTTGCTACTGTTGCACATGAAATGAGTATGAGCTGTCTCAATCCTGTTTCTAGTAGGCATGGCCCAAACCACAAAATTACCTCTAATTTAGGATGACTTGGCCATCTAATTGTGATGGTCTAGTGTAGGAAGTGCAAATAAAAAACTATGCTTTAATATTCTATGACAGTATAGACAGTGCTCCTCTGAGATTGGGAAGTTAAGCCACAACTATTTTTAATTAGTACTTGGGATATGGGTGACACTGGTAAGTCGGCATTTATTTCACCCGTAGTCACCTTGTTATGAAAAGAATTACCAAGACTGTGATATGAAGCGCCTTGTTGTACGGGGCTGAAATGTGGATCTTGAGAAAAGTGGACATCCAAAAACTGGAAAGTGGTGAAATGTGGTCCTGGAGAAGGATGGAATGGGTCAGTTGGAGAGAACTCAAGCAGTGAAGAAATTCTCAGGATGGTGGAGGAGAAAAGATTGTGAATGAGTATCACCAAGAAAAGGAAGCAAACTTGGATTGACCATACTCAAAGATCCGAGAGCTTGCTGAAGGAAGTGATTGAGGGAAGTAGACCCAGGAGGGAGAAAGAGAACAATGATGTTGGACAACTTGAAATTGAAAATTAGAGTCTCCTACAGGCAACGGTAGAGGAAATTGCAAGACTGCAAAGGCTTAGAGAAATGAACAGAGGTCCTGCCCTGAGATCACTTTATGTATCAGTCACCTTGCAAAGAAGAACAAAAATAACTTGCATTTATATTGCACCTTTTAAAATAGAAAAGCTTTTCAAAGTGCTTCACAAGAGTGTAAAGACTATATGGACACTGAGCCAAAGAAGGAGTAGGATGCCGAGAAGGTAAACTGTCTGTATCAGCCTTCATATGACTCTAGATAGGACTCTCCTTCCGGGAACATCTGGAGAAAACAGCAGCAAAGGTCAAAACCAGCTACAACCTACTAACCAAATATGCTGGATCTCTGTGGGATGCTGCTGCCACAACACTCCGCATTCAGCACTTGCTGTATCACACTCCGCAGCAGAGTACTGTGCACTTGTCTGGCAAAAGTCATCACACACCTATCTTGTTGACGCTCAGTTGAACTCAACAATGCGCATCATAACTGGAACTCTCAGTTCAATATCCCTCCCTTGGTATCCTGTGCTCGCAAACATCACTCCCCTACACGTCTGCTGACTGACGAAAATCCACAAGCTGGCAAAGGAATGAAAATGGATGGATCACCCGGCATCGACCTAGGCACCGGAAACGACAACGGCATACCCAGTCTTGTCCTCTTTACTCACATCTGGGGGCTTGTGCCAAAATTGGGAGAGCTGTCCCACAGAATAGCCAAAAAACAGCCTGACATAGTCTGAATGTATAATTCCATGAGTATGACTATGTCTCAGATACCCAAGGATGGTGATGGTGGTATGTTGTGTCCCACTGACAGAACTGACCCACCAGAGGTGGTGTGAATGTTATTTATGAATAAATTATTAATTATTAATAATTAATTACTTATTAATGTTACTTATCAAGTAACATTCGTGCCACAAAAATGCCAGGAAATGACCATCTCCAACAAGAGAGAATCCAACCATCTCCCCATGACATTCAATAGCATTACCATTGCTGAATGCCCCATTATCAACATCCTAGGGGTTACTAATGACCAGAAACTGAACTGGACAAGCCATATAAATAATGTGGCTACAAGACGGCTCAGAGGCTGGGAATTCTACGGAGAGTAACTCACCTCCTGACTCCCCAAAGACTGTCCACCATTTACAAGGCACAAGTCAGGACTGTGATGGAATACTCTCCAGATGCCTGGATGAATGTAGCTCCACAACACTCAAGAAGCTTGATGCTATCCAGGACAAAGCAGCCGGCTTGATTGGCTCCCCATCCACAAACATTCACTCCCTCCACCGCTGATGCACAGTGGCAGCAGTGTGTACTAGCTACAAGATGCAGTGCAGCAATTCACCAAGGCTCTTTCAACAGCATCTTCCAAACCTGTGACCTCTACCGCCTCAAAGGGCAAGGGCAGCAGATGCATGGGAACACCACCATCTGCAAGTTCCCCTCTAAGCTACTCCCCATCCTGACTTGGAAATATATCACCATTCCTTCACTGTCACTGGGTCAAAAATCATGAAACTCCCTCCCTAACAACACTGTGGGTGTACCTACACCACATGGACTGCAAGGGGTTCAAGAAGGTGACTCCACCATTTTCTCGAAGGCAGTTAGGGATGTGCAATAAAAATGCTGGTGTAGCCAGTGACACCCACATCCCTTGAAAGAGTAAGATAAATCATCTGTGCTGCAGCTCACTTAGCACTCCGTGATAACCTGTTCAACCCACCTGCCTGCCTTCCAGCTCAGTGCCCAAATGGAGCAAGATCTAGCGGCAAACATCTTTTGGCTCAAGGAACGAGAAACATGGGAAGTTACTAACAAGTTCCTTGTGACAGACCTCACTTGTTGAATGGCAGGCTTTGAACCACTATGGCGAGAGTGGTCCTTGCTGAACAGGCCCAGGACAGGCTAAACAGGCTAGCTCCTGTGCAGCCAAACTCCACTGCTGGGGCATCAGTACAAATTCCTTCTGCACTTATAGAAAGACACAAACAATCCTGCACATTACTGAGGAGTGTCCCTTCTACAGACTGAGTAGTGGACTAATCACCTTAAACTCAGCAAATGAGATGGCTCTTGCTTGGCTGAGGGGATTTGCATTTGCTAAATAAATAAATCCGCCTGAGAGAGTGGCATTGGGGAGGTATGAGTTCATTGACTGGGTGATGTATTTTGTGCTGGGATTCAAAGATATTGGTCCAGGTTTTGTGTTGATAGTGAAACTGCCAGCGTTAGCTGCCATTACTCTATGAAACTCTCAGAAACTTCTGGCATCCGCACATGTGCTGTTAAACATGGAGATCCAGAAGTTGCTGTCTGGGATACCTCGCTCCCCCACAGGGTGCGATGTTGCAGCCTTTTCAGATGCAATCAACACAGAAGTCAGTGATTTGATGTGAGCTTCAACTTTTTATGCACTATTCTTGTGGTAAAAACAATTAAAAATGTGACACCTTGTTGAATGAGGTGTAACTAATTCTTTTTTATCGGCGTACAAAATGGGGAAATGGTGGCGTGGTGGTAATGTCACTGGACTAGTAATCCAGAGGCCCAGCTAATGCTCTGGGGGACAGGGGCTCAAATCCCAACATGGCAGCTGGTGGAATTTAAATTCAATTAATAAATGTGGAATTAAAAGCTAGCCTCAGGAATGGTGATCAGGAAACCATTGTCGTTTGTTGTAAAAACTCATCTGGTTCACTAACGTCCGTTAGGGAAGGAAATTTTCAGTCCTTGCCTTGTCTGGCCTACATGTGACTCCAGACCTTCAGCAATGTGGTTGACCTGCTCTCTGAAAAGGCCTCACAAGTCACTCAGTTCAAAGGCAATTAGGGCAACAAACGCTGGTCTTGCCAGTGACACCCACATCCCATGAAAGAATAAAAAGAAACCTGAATTATAGTTATTGCTGAATAACCTCTGTCAAAACTTTATTTTAGGAGTCAGGAGTGTCATTCCATTCCATGATAAATTCCATAGATTTATAAAATTAATATTTTAAGGTTTGTGTACGATATTTCAGCTCCTCCTGTAATCCCATGTGTATGTCCCAATCTTTAGTTTGCTATATTTTAAAATGATGAAAAATTGCTACTTAGTTCCCGGTTTGCTGTCTGAGAATTCTTTAATCTGATTGGCTATTCAGCTTGTTTGACTTCACTATTCCTGGATGCCCGAAAGCAGGCACCAGAATGAAATTGATGTCTTAATGGGGGAAATTGACACCACTGAGCTTGCTAGATCTTTGTGGGCATCTTCCTCCTGAGGTCAGTGGCAAGGCCATCCTTTTTCCTCTGACAGCAAAATCCAGGCTACTGTCATCTTGTTCTCAATGATTAGCTAGAGAACAATGGCCTTGTACCTTGGAGAAGTTGTTTGCACACATTAGCAGCTTGTTAGCCCACTCCAGTGGAGTGGGAAGGAGTCGTCATGTATGCTGGACCCAAGCAGGGGTAGCAAGTTGATTGGTTCTCTTCCCTGCAGTACATTAGTAAATCATTTGGGTTTGGTCATTTTTTTTCCTTGGAGCCATCCCACAAATTAATGGTCACAATTTGCCATGGTGGAATTTACAACTGATTGCTGGTTCCCATTTTATAACCGCTACACTGGTGTATATATGACACTTTTTGGATGCAGAGTAGAGAGTGCTTTTTTTTCTTCATCCAACTTGTCTTGCAGCTGACTTGGATGTTGACCTAGGAGCCCAAAGAGTAAATTGTTCTATTTCTCTATACCAAAATCCTTCACCTTGCTGAGCAACACGTTCACAGAGAGAAAGTACATTTACTGAAATACACATCATATGCTTTATGTGAACACAAGTCCTTTGCTTTTTTGATGTTTCATACCTGATTGTGCAATATGCATTATATGCAGCTACCTCAATGATGCGGAATCTATTTAAAAAGGAAATCACCAACTCTCCTAACTTCCACGTGGATTCCAAGCATGATGGAGGGTTTTGGAGACAGTGGTAGAGTTTAACTGAAGCATTGTTGAGGTCACTGCAGTTAAACTGGCAATAAAAGCCCCACAACCCTCTTGTATCCGCTGGAGTTTAGAAGAGTAAGAAGTGACTTGATTGAAACATATAAGATCCTGAGGGGCCTTGACAGATTGGATGTGTAGAGGATGTTTCCTCCTGTGGGAGAATCTACAACCAGGGGTCACTGCTTTAAAAAAAAATAAGGGGTCGCCCATTTAAGGTAGAGATAAGAGAATTTTTTTCTGAGGGCCGTGAGTCTTTGTAACTCTCTTCCTCAAAAGGTGGTTGAGGCAGAGTCTTTGAATATTTTTAAGGCAGGGCTTGACAGGGGTTTGATAAGCAGGGAGAGTGAAAGGTTATCGGGGATGGTGGGAATGTGGAGTTGAGGTTACAATCAGCTCAGCCATTACCTTATTGAATGGCGGAGCAGGCTCTTGGGGCCGAGTGGCCTACTCCTACTCCTAATTCATATCTGGTGGCATAGTGATAGTGTCACTGACTAGTAATCCAGAGACTCAGGGTAATGCTCTGGGGACCTGGCTTCGAATCCCACCATGGCAGATGGTGAAATTTGAATTCAATAAAAACCTGGAATTGAAAGTTTGATGACCATAAAACCATTGCTAGTTGCTGTCCCTAATGCCCTTTAGGGAAGGAAATCTGCCACCCTTACCTGGACTGGTCTACATGTAACTCCAGACCCATAGCAATGTGGTTGACTCTGAAAAATGTCCTCTGAATAAGGGCAGTTAGGGATGGGCAATAAATGCTGGCCTAGGCAGCAATGCCCACATCCCATGAATGAATAAAAGAAAATGTATGTATGAGCTCTCTGTCTCCTCCAATTCAGGCCTCAGTATCCCCAATGTTAACAGCTCCCCCACTGCTAGCCAGGCCTTAAGTTGCTTGGCCCTAAGCCCCAGAATTCCCTCCTAAATCTCTCTACCTCTCTTCCTTTTTAAGTTGTTCCTTAAAACATAGCTTTTTGACCAAGCTTTCAATCATCTGTCTCAAACTGTTTTATGTCACTCGGTGTCAAATTTTGTCTGACTGATGCTCCTGTGAAGTGGTGTGGGTCATTTCACTATGTTGGTGTTATCTAAATGCAAGTTGTTGTTGCAGCAGCACTCATACCAGGGCTAAGTCCAGCAATGCGGTTTTAACATTGCTGGGCACCTGCTGACATTGGGCAGTTGGTGCTTGGATGCATCAGCCCATGAAGGCCACTGTTGAGCATTGGCTCATGGACAGTTAATGTGATATTTGCATAGGTGTCGTGCTCACCTATTGCAATGTAAATGGGTTGAATTCGGAGCACCAGCACAACCCATGCTACCAAACTGACTGAGAGCGCTTCTGCAATATAAACATATTCTAGACTGGATTCAGTTACGGGTTTCAGCCTGATTGCCTTGTTCACACTGCTTGACTCTGAATCGACTGGAGGACCAGGGGACACTTCTGTCTATGTTTGCCTGTGTCCCTAGGCAAGACTGTGCTTTCTGTTCGAAAAGGTTCAATGTTTTGAGTGTGGTAAGAGCGTTCCCACTCTCCAAGCATTTTAAAGCAACTCTGTGTGTAAGTTTGTAAAGTCTCCAGCTGGTCCCAGGGACCCCCTGAGCGTTTTTTTAAGCCAGGTTTGACACCACACCCTAATGCTATACCATGTGGTGTCAAATTCAAGTGGTACCTGATGGTCTCCCTGAGAGAGTCTGGAACATTCTCCTGTGAAGTCGGATCAAATTTGGAATGAAATTTTGTATTCATGCTTGTATGTCATAATGACTCAAACAAATAGTACAACTACATCCTCAGTATCAGTCTTATTTCAGTCATTTTAATTTTACTCTCATTTCTGGGCCATTAATTTTATTTTTTTAAGTCAAATTTTAGCCTAATCTTTTGTTTCCATATTTTACTTTTAATCTTGGAATTTTTTTTTTTAAAAGAGATTTACTTTCAATGCTTTTGCCTTAGTCCTTTCAGAATGTTTTTGAGGATTTTTTTTTATTATTGTTTCACTTTTTGCACTGGTTATTTGGAGAAATAATGAACGAGGCTTGATGGACAACCGAGAAACATGCGTCCATCCGTTTCAATTTCCATCACCCCCTAAACATTTCAGACAGCTGACCGGCATTGCTTTCGAAATCATTTAAGTTTTAACCTCCTATCTTAATCTCACATTTTCGTTCTAATCTTTGTGAGTAATTTGAGGTTTTGATTTTCCTATGGTGGTGAAGCCAGGAGTCCCGGCAGCTTCACATTAATCGCCTGAGTAACGCAAGCTCCTGTGCTTTTTTTTGCAAAGACTTGGGCTGATACATTTGAAATACAGCTCTGCCCTACTGTTTGTTTTGTAATCTGATAGTTTTATTGATTGTTCGGAATGATTAATTGAATGTTCGGAGCTGGGTCTCAGTTCAGTTTAAACTCCCCCTTTATTACCCCTGTGCAAAGCGCTGGACGCATGCAGCAAATTGGTGTGACCACTGCTGAGCTCCAGCAAGTTCAGGACTGCGGCTCCAGTACGTATTTCAATTCCTGGTTAATAAACCAAAATTACCGAGGATGTTTTTATACCGAGAAAGTTGTGCGGTCAGACGATGTAGAATCGGAACTAAGCACAACGTATAAAGTGTCTCTTAAATTGCATTGTGCAAACTGGACAGACCATTGGCGTGTGTTTAACATTGTGAGGATGAAGTAGAGAATACTGTCTTAAATCAGAAACTGCTCCTTTTGTATTTACTGCGAAATTTGCAATTAAATCATCCGACAACCGAAACAGCTGACCCATAATTTTACACAAATCCGCTGGGTAAATTGGGTTTTTTCTTTCGGCTTTGAATAATCAAACTCTGATCGACACCTCTGGAGGTGATTGTGGTGAGTCCTCTTGTCCGAGGGGCCAGCCTTGAGCGCTTGGTCGAAGAAAACTTTCGAGATGAGATTCTACCTGCAAATTATTCTCAAAAAAGCAACCCGCTCGGTGGAGCAGGATTGACTTTTCCCAATTTGTTTTAAATGGAGTTTGCTTGACCAACAATTGATAGGCAGTAATAATGCTGTAAACAATGTCGATTTGCTGCAGATTAATCCGCAGTTGATGACCATGAAATAAGAGTTGGGACATAATTAGTGGTTGAAACCTGCAGTTTAAAACTAGCACGTTTTATTATGTGGGGCTGCGGGCTCCTTTTTGCTCTCTCCCCTCTTAACCTTTCTCCATTAAGTGAATGAATTCCACTTTTCCTTCTAATTTAATAAAATTTGACTCATTCTCTTAATCCTATTGCATTGAAATTCATCTTCTAGCTCACTGTAAACAAAGTGAAGTGAATCCCCTCTCCTTACCTTTTGCTTCACTTGTTCAGGTCAGGAGTAAATCTTGGAGGCGGACTGGGGACGCTAAAGGGACCAACCTTTGCGTGAAATAATAGGGAAAACAGTATAAAGCTTTCTGATTACAGTCACCGGCTGATCGGAAAGTTACAGGAAATTGTGGGGTCTTGATTTCTTCCACTCTCGATTCTCTCCCCCACCCCACCCCCGAGGCGTATCATGACTTCGAGTGGAAAAAATAATCCTTGAAAATATGCTGTAAATCTCCCACCCAAAATTGCCTCAAAGTTGGAGCTGAGTGTCGCTAGCACTAAAATGAACATGAGAGACTTTGTGAAACCAGCTTTATTCAACAACAAGAGCACGTTCTCCAGAGTCAGCAGCATATTGTTGTGTGGCGCTAGCATGACGCCTAATAGACAGGTCATGCCACCGCAAGAACCGTGTTCCCCAGATCCTTGTGCTGTTCTGCCAGAGACATTGTTCTAACTTGTAAGTTCGGTCATGCTGACCCCAACTCCTCCTCGCTGCCTCTCATTAACTTGAAAGCAACGAACCTCCCTCCAACTCTGGGGAAAGCTGTTCGTGTTGAATTGTTTTTACATCCTTGCCATAATGGCAAGTTAACACCCCTCACCTGGAACCTGAGGACATCTCAGCGTCCTCCAGTCTCTCTGCTGCACTGTAGCTCATTTGGCATATGACCATAAACAGTTAATGGTGTGGGCATGTTATACACTTGCATGGCACCTTTTCATCAATTCACAGCCTGACTGGGGAAGGGGTGTACATTATAGCTATGTTTTACACTCTCCAATTTATGGTCCTTATTTGAAAAGATTAAATAGAAATTAAGTTTAAAAATTATTGTAGTGTCTGAAGCAAACTTTATATTCCTGCAGCCTAGTTTAGTTAATAATCAGGTGAAGTGTAACTTGGCATAAATTAATAATTGTAGGGTCAAAATGATCCCAGACAATTTTTTTCCTGAATTGATATTTAATCAGTGTCTGCTAATTGTATGGTATTTAACATCAGTGTAATAAATGGAAAATGTAGAAGACGGGCAACCATTGACTCCTGTTCTCGCCGTATGGAGTTTAGTCGACCTCTTGTCGAGAAGCGACATGATTGATTAAAAAGTTTCCATCGCTGGACCATTGTCAGTGTCCTTGCTTTATATTTCTTGATCAACGACCGGGGTAGGTTTGAACGTGAAAAGATGTCTCGTTCAATCTTTGCAGGAGTTGTGTGAGACCGAGGATGCCGTCTTCATCCTCTCCTTTTGTTTTGCACATTTGAAACAGAAATAAAAGCTGTTGTTTACTGATTAATACCTGGCGACATTTCTTAACACTCCCTCTCTCTCTCTCTCTCTCTCACTGTTTCTTCAGGAAGAAACAGTCTGCACATTTTCTTTTAGGTTCATTCTTGATGCATGTCAACTTTGTAGCTGATTTGTCCTGTCTGTATGTAAACCAGCCACAGGAACAATGATCATATTCATGTGCAGTCATGTTTAATGTTATTAAAAAACTGACTTTTTTGTGGGAGCCAGCAGTCAATGGCCTCTCTTTAATCTTTGAGACTTTTCTCTTTGTCAGCTGTTCGTGAACTGCAAAGCAACAGGAATATGGGGGTTGGGGGAGGGGAGGGGAGGTGTATTGCCAGGGGATTGCATATGTTAAACGTGTGATGTTATTCCAAAACATTAGTGAAAGGGAAGTTGGCGAGTAAAATACTTCCAAATGTTTCCGACACAATCATTTTTCCCCCTAATGTACATTTTCCCTTTTTTCAAAAAAAATGCAGAATCATTAAAAATAGATTTAAATTTGATAACTTAAAAAAAAAACTGAGTTCAAAGTAGTAAATCTTGAGTGTCTTTGGGATTCAGAAGACATTATGATTAAAAGCTTCTTTTATGCTTGTTCAGGGCAAGGTTAGAGGCACCAAACATCATCTCTTGGTATCCCAAAATAATAGTGCCCAGATTCCTTGACCTTCATCTTTAGTTTAGTGCTGGTAATTTGATTTGTGTACCCAAATACTTAATGTACTCTGTGCATGGGAGTATCAACCATTAAAATGGCTCCAAAGAATCTTATAACAGCACACTACAGTATTTGTCAAGTGAAGCTTAAATCCTTAAAGTTTCAATTGACTTGAGCCTTCCCTTCAGCATCACATTGCCTCCCCACATGTTCAGCATACAAAATATATAATTGTAAAGCATTTCTTGTTTTTTTTTAAACAAAATATTTCTATTTAAAGCCTTCATAATTTATTCCCAGTGTAAATTCCATGGCTTGATAAGGTGGTCCCCAGCCACCCCTGCCAATACCAGTCCTGAATAGGCTTCTTATCATTCACCTTGGCTCAGTCTCTGACCAGACTCTTGCTACAATACCTCTTGTCTTAGTTTTGATCTTTCGGCGTTACTTCTGAGGCTAAATTTTGCCTCAGGTGTCTGACTGTAATGGACTTGTATTTAAGCCCAGTCCTTGTCAAGGCTCTCACCACAGTATGTTTTGTTTTACTTTAGATAATGTTTGAGGTTGTTGCTGTAGGGTGGGGGGTGGGGTGGAAATGTGTGTTTGTGTGTGTATGGGTTTCTTACAACCTTGGTTGTAGTACTGCTGTGTATGTTTTGATGCTGATTTTAAAAAAAAATTCCTTTGTCTGCGTTTTTACTCAGTCTCCCCTTGCCCGTGGAGCTGTTGTTACTGAATTCAAAACTTAAAATTAAACCTACACGTTTGTGTTTCTGTATATTCTATAGGTTTAGCCAGGCCGAACTGTCCACCTTAATTTGTGGACAAACTCTTACTTTATAGCACTTCACCCAAACTCCTTCACTCCTTATTTCATTTGCAGCTAACAACTCAAAAGCTTTCATACAATTTTATGTATTTTTGCACATTGTTGATTTCATAATATTTGATTAGACACAGTGGTTTGAAGAATTGTAAAATATTTCTGCCTTAAGGCTTTTAAGATAGAGGAATATTATTTACTTATTTTTCCACTGTGATTAATTAAATTCCACTGTCTTAGAGAATGCCTCCTCCTTTCCTTGCCCACCCCCTTTTGCCCCTTGAGAGAAAAATAATTTAGAATATGTTTTGTAGAACTATAGTTCACAGATCAGTATCCAACTGGTGGGGTCAGAAATTCTGGAACAAGGAAAATAAGAAAACAGTGTAAAATTAAAATAAAAGTATGCCGACCATGTCTTTAGTTACCAGCTGCTGGACCAGCTGCTGCTCAGGGTCTACTTACACCTCTGAAATGTCTTGGGATGTTTTACAACAACAGCTTGCTTAAGATCGCACCTTTAACACGCTAAAACCGTCCCAAGGCTCCTCACAGGAGCAATTATCAGACAGTTTGCCACTGAATTACACAAGGAGATATTGGTACAGATGATCAAAAGGTAGGTTTTAAAGAACATCTTAAAGAAGGAGATGGTGGTGGAGGAGTTTAAGGAGGAAATTTCAACACTTATGGCCTAGACTGCTGAAAGCACACTGCCAATGGTGGTGATTAAAAGCAGGAATATGCAAGAGGCCAGAATTGGAGGAATGCAGAGATCTCGGAGGGTTGTAGCCGTAATATAGCTGCAAGTATAATTCAATTTAAATCAGTTTTAAAAAAATATGGATTCGCTCTGTATTGTTGTTTGTAGAAATTTTCTGTGTTCAAGTTGGCTGCCATGTTTTCTACAACACTGCTACAGCTCAAGAGGGCTTCGTTGACTGTTGAGCATGTTAGGATGCTCTGAGGCCATGAAAGGCATGAGAGAAATGCAAGCCTTTTTCTTTCTCCCCCATTACAAAGAATAATGTAAGTACTTTGGAATTGAAATAATAATTGGGGTTGGGAGGAATATATTAATATCTTATTCTATTTAATACATTGATATGGCACCCATTAAAACTGGACATAATCTGCAGGAGGAGGGAAGCAAGTGATTTTCATTCAAAGCAAACCTCATTTCATACCGAACAAAGATTGTTGAATCAAAATGTGGTTTGACAATATTAGTGAAAACACATGTAAGAAAGTTGATAAATGAGATTCTGATTAGTCTGACTTTTCCCAGCATAAAATGGGACAATATTTCCAATAAGTATTTCCCTCGAGACCAGATTCCCTTTTCTAATTCCTTCAACTTCACTCCAGCAGCAGATAACCTTAACTGATTTCCCTCCCTTTGTTATAACTCTGTCTCAGGTATCTCTGATTCTCTGTGTGTTCCACCCATCAAATTGCTGGCACTTACACGTCATCATTTGGCTGGGCGGAATGTTGAAAATATGGATTTGCCCTCGGCATCTTGCCTCTCACCTCTTGCTCACCTGTTGCCACTGTCACACTGTGAGGTGTGCACTTGATGCAAGGCAGGACTTCTCAGTTGTGCTTTTATTTTCTTCCCTCTCCTCTTCCTTCGCTGCTGTTTTGTTTTGAGTGGAGAGCGAAGCTACACCTAGTATAACAGCATTTAACACGGAGTGTGTACCTGGGCCAGATGGACTGCAGCGGTTCAAGAAGGCAGCTCACCACCATCTTCTTAATGGCAATAAGGATGGGCAACAAATGCCAGTGATATCCACATCCCATGTAAGAATTGAAAAGAAAAATTAATCATTTTACTGTCCCTCAGACCTGGGGCTTAACAAGTTAAAGCAGCAAATCAGGATGAAATAAGTTATCTTAATTATTAGTTAGTGAATCAATTATGTAATAGTAACAGTATTATTGCTAAAAAGGATATAGAAGCAATGGAGAAAGTGCCAGAAAAAATGTGCAAGAATGATACTGGAACTGAGAGATTATACCTATCAGGAAAAATTAAACAGGTTAGACAAGCGAAGGCTGAGAGTAACCTGACAGACGTCTTTCAAATTATGAAAAGGTTTGATGGAATAGACGTACATGATCCATTTGTGGGGAGATTAAAACTAGTGGGCCATAAATATAAGAGTCACTAATGAATCCAAAAGGAAATTTAGGAGAGGCTTCTTTACCCAGGGACTGGTGAGAATGTGGAACTCGCTACCACAGGGACTATTTGAGGCGATTAGCATTGACGCATTTAACACGAAACTACGTAACTACATGAGGCAGAAATAAAAAGGATATGGTCAGATGCTTAAATTAAGTAAGATGGGAGAAGTTTTGTGTGAAGCGTAATCATCAGCGTGGACCTGTTAGACTGAATGGCCTGTGTCAGTCCTGTAAAATTCTGTGAAACAATTTGAGTGTTATGCTCCATTTTAAAAAAAATTGAACATGATGACAAATAGTTGTATCTGGTGCTACGTATTATATATTGCCCTGTAATTTTATTTTTGATGTAGTTTCCCTGGCTGCCTTCTTCCAACTAGGTTTAAGTGTGTTTTTATATTATATCTAACATGTATGTAGGGGAAACGGGATTTTTGAAAGGGACAAAATAAATGTGAAAACTTAAAGTTAAAATGAATTAAATGAAGAATTAAAATGTGGAAGAAGCTCTGTTATTTTTAAAGCAAGGGTAAAATATAGAGACACAAATCTTCTTTTAGACACCATTTCAGTGGTAACTTTGAAAGCATCCTGAAACAAAATCTCAATAATGCAGGGAGAGCCTAATTAAATTTGTACATTTTTTGAAATAAACATGTTCAGTTACTCTCGTGAAAATTATCCTCTTATACAGAATTTTAAGTGTAAGTAAAGGACTTTAAATCAATATTTAGTGTTTTTTAAAAACCTGAACTAAAATGGCACTTGGAATTCTAATTTTATTTCTGCTTTTAATTATTATAAGTAAAAAAAAAGGTCACAGAAGATAAAATTGGCAACTATGAGTGGAGCTAAAGAAAATGTGGAGCCTGGTATGAGTCCCGAAAACCATTGCAAACAATATTGCAGGCTCCATATTAAAAGTTTAATGAGCGGAACTTTGCATTAATTTTGATGAAACCAGAAGCCCAACAAATGTTTTAAATTCCTTTTCTCCAGAGTTGAAAATAACTTCTAAAATAATCTCCCACAGCACATGTATCTGTTTGGTTACCAGCATCAGATCTAGCTTGTCCAGATTGATCATGTCATGAGTGATGGTATGTAACTAGCTATCACCTTCAAATTACTTTCCCACCAAGTGCATAAAGGGAAGAGAATGATGCATCCTACTGTTGTCCTTTCTGCACATTAAAATCTGTGGTGTACAAGTTTTCTTTTATCTTGAAATATTCTGTATAATTATCATTTATATATTATACTGATTATTTTTGATGCCTGATTTGAACTAAGTTTTGGTAAATTTCTCTGTGGCAGTGTAGGTGCATCTAAAGCCATCCTAACTATAACAGGGAAGGGAGACACACTTGCCTCTATAAAAAGCTTTATTGTGTCTCAATGCGGCTCACATACAATTTAATTACATACAAAGTACGTTGGTTGTTATGTAGATAAACACAAAAGGCCAACATTTTGCATAGCAAGATCCAGCAAACAGCCGCGAGATGAATGGGTAATTAATCTGCTTTAGGTGGTGTAGGTTGAAGGAAGAATGTCTAAACATCTTTAAAGTTTTGACCATAAATCTGTCACGTTTTCAATTGTAATTTTTTGATTAAATATAATAATTACTTTCCAGATTTCTTTTACTTTTAAACTTGAAGTTAAATGGAGAGAGCATACAATAGATAATTCAGAAGGACTGTAGCACACAACAGGAATTGTTTCTCCTATGTTTACTGTACGCATTTTCAAAGATCCATTGGCTTTAAACTTTTTATACCTTTTAAAAAAAAGACTTTCAGGGTTCAGATTTCTTTGTAATTTTTTTGGTGCCCTTTATATTTGGTACATCCCATAGAATGGTGGATAGTGAGATATGTAAAATTAGAGACCTAAAGTCACGGCACACAAGTAGAAATTACATCTGTAGATTGCAAACAGTGTTGAGGCTGCTGATTTAGGGGATAAGCATAATAAAATAACTCTTTACTACTAAGCAGAGGGTTTAAAACGCATAAAGACCAGAGTCAGAAAGGAATTTTTTTTATGCAATAGGTCATTTGGATGTGGAATGCATTGCCATAAGTGTCCATTGAATTGGAGTCAATCGAATCATTTAAGAGGAAATTAAATAAACATTTAAAGAAGAAAAGTATTAAAGGGCACGGGGAAATTGGATTAGACTAGATAGCAACAACGTGGAGCTGGAACCAGAAGGGTATACTGAAATTTCAGCGATTCTACATGCCACATATACATGTGGTGCAAGTCTGTGTTCACAAAACCACCTTCGCTTCATGAGATTATAATATATTCCAAAGCAATTATAAGTAAATGGGCGCTAGATTTATGTAATTTTGTATGCTGGGTTTACCTAGCTTGAATCTTGGCGAATGCGACACAGCATTAATTATTATACTACATATCCTCCAGCTAGTTGCAATAATACAAAAGCTCTTTGTATTGGAACAAAGTGCTTGGTGAAGGTTTTTTTTTTAAAATGCATGTGTATAAAAAATGTATAGTTTTGAAGATAATGGAACAGGAAAAGAATGTTGCATTTTACAGGTATTTGGGCAGTTTGTCTATATCCATATTTAGAGAAGTCAATATAAAGTATGAAGCTTGCACAGTACCATATTGCCGGAATAACTTGGATTCTAACTGATTCGGTTATGCATGTGTTAAAAGCAGAATGCGCTTGGGGGTGTGACCCTCTATTATTTGGTCATGGTGGATTAGGTTCCTGACTTGAGCCATTTTTTAAAATGTCTTCCCTTCTTAAATTACTGATGGTTTAAAAAAAAAAAATTGCTGCAGCTTCTCTTTAAATCCATTTGGTTTGTGTGCTTTCGTTGAGAATGTTGAGTGCAACGCTTTATTTTAACCCCTTCACTTCTTCTCATCGCTCTCAAAGTAGCAATTCTTCAAAAATCTCCTTCCATATTGTGCCAAAGGATAATCTCAGTCAAAAGGTTAAGAGGGATACCTGCCTGCTGACTGCTGCCAATGCCATTCCGTGACTGCCTGACGGGCGTATTCATCTGTGTCATGCAGGGGGGATTAATTTGCAACGTGAAACATTTGTAAAGTATTTGAAATACTGTAATGCCACATGGAGGTGGGTCAGATTTGCTGTACCAAGGAGTGACTAATTGATGTGTTTTTAAAACACACATTTTTATCATAATGTTCCCAGTCTTAGCTGTGCCATCAAAAAAACCCTTGCATTTATATAGTCCCAAGTGGCTTTACAGCCAATGAAGTACATTTAAGGGAGTCAATTTGTGCGCAGCAATGTTCCATAAACAGCAATATGGCATTGAGCAGACAGTTGGTTTCATTGATGTTGGTTGAAGGATAGATATTGGGCAGGGAACTGGGCAGAACTTCCCTGTCCTCCTTCAGAATAGTTTCAAGGGACCACTTGTATCCACTGACAGGGCAGGTGGAGCCCTCTTAACATCTTCCTGAACTTTATGGAAAACCAATGGGTAAGCGCCCTGTGAGAGGTCAATGGAGGGCATCAGAATTAAAAAAAAAACATTTTGTAAGTCCTGATTATGATTTTCTTAAAGGACTTGAGGGAAAGCCAGCCGCAGACTGGGGTTGTAGAGACAGGCTCGAGATGGAAGTAGGCAGTCACTGGGGAGCACAAAGCTTTATTATTTCTAGATTGAAGATTAATTTAGGGTTGGTTTAAGGCAGGCGGGGGGGGGAGAGAGAGAGAGAGAGAGAAGAAATGCTGTTATGTGTAGCTGAATCTCAAAGAATGTTATCTGCCCAGTGGTTATATCGTGAATTTTTATTTAATGGCTGCTGGAGGCAGTGCTGTAATGTAAACACTGCACCAACACTTCCATGGAGGCACTATTGCTGATTTTAGTCAGTAATTGCACTCACTGTCTCTGCAGGATAAGTACCCTCACTGGTAAAGATGAATAGGAAACCAACCTTCCTATTTGGAAATGATAAATCAGAAAAAATTATAATTACTCTACCATGTTTTTAAACTTTACAGAAATTCAAGTGCTGAATAAGAGCGCTAAAGTGTAATGGTAAGGGTTTGAAACTGCAAAATCTTATACATTTGAACTGTATAAAAGTGGGGTACAGTACAAATGGGTGCTGGTTTGTCACTGTAAAACCGGTACAGTACTGGTGGATATAAGACTGCCCTATGTATTATGTGCAAATTAAAATGTATTGCCAATTTGAATTTATGCTGGAGCTTACTGGAATTAATATGTAAAGCCTTGTGATAACATTGCTGTGTATTTATTTTCAGTGGCTCATTGTTGGTTCCTTGATCGGAGGAATTGATCAGCTGGAATTACTAACAATGATTGAAAATTGCTGAGGAAAGAGACATGGTCAAATGGTTGGGTGAATTGTTACAACCAGTTTTGACCAAGTTTTCCACATTCACGGTGAAGAACTCCTTCATATTTGTAAGGCCATACAGGACTTGCACATCGATAGCAATGCTGTGTCCATGTACTCATTTGACATTGCTAGCCTATTCACCAACGTTTCACTTAAGGAAGCCATAGATATTTGCTCTGCAGCACTATATCATGGTGATCTAGACACATCACCATTGCATGAATCAGTATTCATTGAATTTATGAACTCAGCAACTCACGCACTTGAGTTGAGTTTTAATGACACCACGTATGCCCAAATAGATGGTGTTACCATGGGACCTCTCTAGGCCCAGCTCTCGCAAACACCTCTGTTGGGTTCCATGAGAAACGTGTCTTCGATGGAATGACACATAACCTCCTACCCCTTGCATATTTCCGATATGTGGATGATACGTTTGCTATATTTAAATCCAGAGCTCCATGTAACAATTTCCTTACATGTATAATGGGCTCCATCCTGTGCTCAAATTCACCCATGAATTGGAGCAGCCAAATGAACTCCCCTTCCTTGATGTACTAGTTGAGAAATATGCCAGGGGATTCTCTACCAAGGTCTACCGCAAGCCTACCTTTACTGGTCAATGTACACATTGAGATTCTTACAGTTTCACATGCTATAAGATTGGTCTTCTCGGCAACCTTGTACCATGTAAATAGGACCCAAGCCCACTATAGAAACATAGAAAATAGGAACAGGCGAAGGTCATTCTGCCCTTCGAGTCTGCTCCGCCATTCAATATGATCATGGCTGATCCTCTATCCTCGTGCAAGCTAGATGCTGAAATAGGGGCATCAAAGGCATCCTGCAGAATAATGGCTACCCTGATCAGATCATTTTGCACTGTATATCACGCAAACTCATGAACAGGCCTAAGGCTATTACTTTCAGCGTTGAAAAGTGCCCAGGCCACCTCAGATTACCCTGGAAGGGCAAGGCATTTCAAAAATTTGAGGAAATAGTGAAGCTAGCTGTTTCACGCTGCTACTATGCAGTAGCAACACAGGTGGTATTCGCCACTAACAGGCTGCTGCTGTCAATCCAAAAGATGCTCTATCACACAAATGAGAAATGTGGTATATGAATTTCAGTGCCAGTGTGATGCTAGGCATGTAGGCCATATGCCCCAAAGACTGGCTGATCATATCAAACAGCATGTCATAGCCGCTGTTCACAAGAGACAGGGCACAGACCGTACCCAACCAGCCAGCGTTTGCAAAACTCAAGACACAGTGTCCAACATTAGATGTGATTCTGTGATTGGACAACATTTGCCAAATAATCTTCAATGTGCTAAGAATTATGCTGACAACCAATTTAAGATTATCAATCAGGTTCGCAGTGTGGCTCATTTGGGTGTACAGGAAGCTACATATATCAATACACAGGGTCCTTTTCTTTGCAGGCAGAAAGAACATGTACATACATTGTGCCTGTTTCAGCTAAACAAAATAAGTGACAGCCATTCGCTGACTCATTCCTCAGGGCAATGCCTTGGCCAATCAGGGTCAAACTGCCTCGTTGAAATTTCAAACAATGCTTGGCAGATAACTGTCAGTCACTGTCACTGGTGCATTCTCCATGGCAACGCCACTTGCCAACCAATCAGCAATATCTTTTCATACAGTATAAAGTGTTGTTTTCCCCTTATATTCGGTATTCTTGCGAGTGTCCTGATGAGTACAAGGTGAAAAGCTTAGACATGTCCCTTTTTTCAGCAATGCTCAAGTTCTGTACTACCAAACGACTAAATGTTTGAAAATGTGATTGGCATCATTGCAGATATGGATCGACATTTTCCTTCAATCACTAATGTTGGTAAAAGAGTAGGCGCGGGCATTAAGTGAATTTCCTTGACCTATTTTTTTTATTGCTGATATTGATGAGGAAAATCTATAAGTCGGGATGGTTTCCTCAGTGTAAATCTGATGGTGATCTCCTTGTACTCAAGTATTTTTGTTAATTCTTCTACTTCAAGGTACTAGTTTCAGGAGCTCCTTCTATACTCCTCCTTGATGAGAGCCATCACTGATGACAACTGAAACACAAAACTATACGAAAATCTTGAATCTTTGCAATCTTATGAATTTTGAAAGCAACATTGGTGATTGGCGTCTCTCTTTTTAAAGACTGCGAGCTAAACACAAAAATATTAACTCAGTTCTGAAGAAGAGTCATATTGGACTCAAAACGTTCACTCTGTTTTTCTCTCCACATATGCTGCCAGACCCGCTGAGTTTTTCAAGCACTTTCTGTTTTTATTTCCGATCTCCGGTGTCCGCAGTAGTTTGCTTTTAGTTTAGATCGAGCTGCTTCGATTTATAAGTTACGACATTACAATAGTATCATCTGACGTTCTTATTATCATATGAAATTATTTGCACTGTGTACTGCAGTGCTTAGAATCATAGAATGGTTACAACACAAAAAGGAGGAGGCCATTTGGCCCATCGTGTCTGTGCTGGCTTTCTGCAAGAGCAATTCACCTAGTCCCACTCCCTTGCCTTTTCCCCGTAGCCCTGCAAATTTTCCCTCCTCGGATAATGATCCAATTTTTTTTTTTGAAAGCCATGACTGAATCTGCCTCCACCACACTTTTTCAGCCACTGCATTCCAGATTCTAAGCACTTTGAGCGTTTAAAAAAAAAAGTTACTATGTTGCCAGTGCGTCTTTTGCCAATCACCTTAAATCGGTGTCCCCTTGTTCGTGAAGCTTTCACCAATGGGAACAGTTTCTCCCTATCTACTCTGTCCAGACCCCTCTTGATTTTGAACATCCCCATCAAATCTCCTCTCAACCTTCTCCTCTCCAAGGAGAACAGCCCCAGCTTCTCCAATTTATCTACATAACTGAAGTTCCTCATCCCTCGGACCATTCTTTTGAATCTTGTGGATGGTGTTTTACAACAGCAACTTGCATTTATAATCACCTTTCATTTAAAAAATGGTCCAAGATATTTTTCAGAGGCATGACTAATAATGTTAGTTTATGCAAGGCTATGAGAAATTAATTGAGATGTAATGAAATGTAATTGCAAATTTTTCTTTTCATGCTGTATCTTATATTTTAAACTTTTGGCCTTGTAGATTTGTATTGAATGTGGTTGGGGGCGGTAGCAAAACTATACAAAATTCCATGGAAATGATCAGTTGTGTGTTTCCACTGATCAGGGTTACAGATTTTCGGCATCAGCCTGTTGGCCTCAGTAGTTGATTATATATAGCGCCTTACCACACCTCAACGTGCTTCACACAATGAATTCCTCTTTTGTTTCATGAGCACAGCGACTATTAGTAATGCAAACACGAGTAATTTGATAGGAATGTAGGAGCAGACCATTCAGTCCTTGAGCTTGCTTCGCCGTTCAATTAGATCATATCTGATCTATACCTCAACTCCATTAACCTGCCTTTGCTTCATTTCACTTGAAAATCCTTACCCAACGAACATCTTTTGATCTTGAATGTTCCAATTGACCCCCAGCATCCACAGCCTTTTTGGAAAGAGAATTCCAGATTTGTGTGGAAAATGTACTTCCTGATTTTTGTTCTTGAATTGGCCTAACCTTAATTTTTGTTATGTCTCCATATTCTTATCTCTATATCAGCTACATCCCACAAACAGGAATGAAATGAGTGACGTTTAGCTTGTAGTGTGGAATTTTGTGCAAATGAGAGGGTTCCTCAATTTGTTTTGTTGTTTTAAGTTACATGGATTGTTTGGAGTTTTTTCCAAAACAAAAGAGCACCTAAGAAAGGGAGCAGCTTAAACCAAAAAGAGAAAATGGAAACCAGGATAGAGGTGGGGATGAGAGCTGAATGCTGAGCAAATCCAAATAGAGAGAGAGCTTAAATGAAGAAAGTTTTGGGGCAACATGATTGGGTAGGGGATGGAGCTGGAGAATGAGACCGAGATTGAGTTTAAAAAGTGAGATATGGAGTCAATGTGCGGATATTGGAAAGTGTTGAATGGGAGGAGAATAGGAAGATTAATTGCAAAGAAATTGGGAGCAGAAATGTTATGTGAGGAGCAACTACGTTGAAGGAGTTAGCATAGTCAACAGGAATTTATCATACGGCATTGCACTTGTCAAGAGGTTTCTATTTAGGTATGTACTAGATTCTGCTGCATTTCATAGAATTTATGTCATATGCTTGGCTTCTCACCAGTTATTTGCCCTTTCATCTGTGAGATCAATATAGAAGACACATACATTGATAATCTAATTGAATGACGGAACGGGCTCAAAGGGCTGAATGGCAGACTCCTGTTCCTATCAGTAACCCAGAGGCCCAGACTAATGCTCTGGGGACACTGGTTCAAATCCCAACATGGCAGCTGGTGCAATTTAAATTCAATTAATAAAATCTGGAATTAAAAGCTAGTCTCAGTAACGGTGATCATTAAACCATTGTTGTTTGTTGTGAAAATACCCTCCATCATGTTGTGTGGTATTACCACCGTGCTAAATGGGATAGATTTTGAACAGATCTAGCAACTCAAATCTGGGCACCCATGAGGTGCTGTGGGTCACCAGCAGCAGCAGAATTGTACTCAACTACAATCTGTAACCTCATGACCCGGCATATCCCCCACTCTGCCATTACCATTAAGCAGGGGATCAACCTGGTTCAATGAAGAGTGTAGGAGGGCATGCCAGGAGCAGCACCAGGCATACCTAAAAATGAGATGTCAACTTGGTGAAGCTACAACACAGGACTACTTACATGCCAAACAGCAAGTGATAGACAGGGTTAAGCAATCCCAAAACCGACAAATCAGATCTAAGTTCTGCAGTCCTGCCACATCCAGTCTTGAATGATGGTGGACAATTAACCAACAAACTGGAGGAGGAAGCTCCACAAATATCCCCATTTTCAATGATGGGGGAGGCGTTGCACATGAATGCAAAAGACAAGGCTGAAGCATTTGCAGCTATCTTCAGCCAGAAGTGCTGAATAGATGATCCATCTCGACCTACTCCTGAGGTTCCCAGCATCACAGATGCCAGTCTTCAGCTAATTTGATCCACACCACGTGATACCGAGAAACAGCTGAAGACACTGAATACTGCGAAGGCTATGGGCCCTGACAACATTCCAGCAATAGTTCTGAAGTCTTGTGCTCCAGAACTAGCTGCAAGCCCAACCAAGCTGTTGCAGGACAGCTACAACACTGGCATATATCCAGCAATGTGGAAAATTGTCCAGGTATGTCCTGTCCACAAAAAGCAGCTCAAATCCAACCCAGCCAATTACTGCCCCATCAGCCTACTTTCCATCATTAGTAAAGTAATGGAAGGAGTTATCAACAGTGCTATCAAGCGGCACTTGCTCAGCAATAACCTGCTCACTGACGCCCAGTTTGGGTTCCGCCAGGGCCACTCAGCTCCTGACCTCATTACAGCCTTGGTTCAAACATGGACAAAAGAGCTGAATTCCCGAGGTGAGGTGAGAGTGACTGCCCTTGACATCAAGGCAGCATTCGACCGAGTGTGGCATCAAGGAGCCCGAGCAAAACTGGAGTCAATGGGAATCAGGGGGAAAACTCTCTACTGCTTGGAGTCATACCTAGAATGAAGGAAGATGGTTGTGGTTGTTGAGATCAATCATCTCAGTCCCAGGTGTGCAGGAGTTCCTCAGGTGAGTGTCCTAGGTCCACCCATTTCAGCTGCTTCATCAATGACCTTCCCTCCATCATAAGGTCAGAAATGGGGATGTTCACTGATGACTGTATAATGTTCAACATCATTCCTGACTCCTCAGATACTGAAGCAGTAGTGCCTATGTGCAGCAAGACCCTGGGCTACAATCAGGCGTAGCATATAAATAGAAAGTAACGTTCTCACCACACAAGTGCCAGTCAGTGACCATCTCCCACAAGAGAGACTCTAGCCACCTACCCTTGATAATCAATGACACTACCATTGCTGAATCTCCCTCTATCAACATCCTGGTGGGGATTGCCATTTGTCCAGAAACTGAACTGGACCGGCAATATAAGTACTATGGCTACAAGAGCAGGTTGGAGGCTGGGAATTCGGTGACAAGTAACTCACTTCTTGACTCCTCATAACCTGTCCACCATCTACAAGGCTCAAGTTAGGAGCATGATGGAATACTATCCACTTGCCTGGTTGAGCGCAGCACCAACAACACTCAAGAAGCTCGACACCATCAAGGACAAAGCAGCCCACTTGATTGGCACCCCACCCACCACCTTAAACATTTACTGTCTGCACCACCAACACACAGTAGCAGCAGTTTGTACCATCCACAAGATGCACTGCAGAAACTCACCAAAGGTTCTTTGACAACATTTTCCAAACCTGTGACCTCTACCACCACGAAGGACAAAGGCACCAGATGAATGGGAACACCAGCACCTGCAAATTCCTCTCGAAGCCACTCATCACCCTGATTGGGAAGGATATTGCCATTCCTTCACTGTCGCTGGGTCAAAATCCTGGAACTCTCTCCCTAACAGCACTGTGGGTGTACCTACACCACATGGACTGCAGCAGTTCAAGAAGGTGGCTCACCACCACCTTCTCAAGGGCAATTAGGGATGGGTGACAAATGCTGTCCTAGCCAGCAACGCATACACCTTGTGAAAGAATAAATTTAAAATATCTGAATGAATGAGTACATTCTGTTATTATATGATTTACTCAATAATTTCTGTTATTAGCATCATTTTCTGCATTTCAAAAGAACTTCTTGTGCTTATTCAGTGCCAACTCCTACTTTGGAAAGAGATTTTTAGGTGACCTCATTAAAGTTTTCAAAAATTCTGCAAGGAATTTACATATTAGTCAATGGTGAAGTGTTTAAAACAGATTAAAAACTGTTATGTTCGGAAGTTATGCAGGCAATTTAGTAAGTAAAAACCATTGACACAAAGTACAAAATGAAGTCAAGGTATATTTGGGATGTGGCTTAATAACGACTTGCATCGATGTAGTGCCTTTAATGTAGTAAACAAGCCAAGGTGCTTCATAAAAGTGTTAGCAAACAAAATTTGTCATCGAGCCGCATTAGCTAAGGAGGTGGGTTCAAGGAGTATCTTTAAAGAGGGATGGAAAGATTTAGGGAGAGAATTCCAGAATTCAGGACCTTGGCAGTTGAAACCCTGGCCACCAATCATGGAGCAATTCAATTAAGGGATGCGGAATAGGCCAGAATTGGAGGGGTCCAGGGATGGTGGAGGTTACAGAGATAGGAAGGGGCCAGATCATTGGGAAGGATTACTGGTGGATGATGATGTGGTTAGATCATAGGATCATAAAATGTTTATATTGCAGAATGACACCATTTGGCCCATTGTGACCTTTCTGTAAGAGCTAGCCAGCTAGTCCCACTCCTCTAACTTTTCCCTGTGTTTGATGTATGAAAATGGCAGGAGCTTATTGGGGCTAATCAGTTTTTCATGCTCCTAAAATTTATTTATGGGAATTTAGGAAAAGTGGTATATTAGAAGAAGCTGCATAAATCATAGAAGCAGAGTGCTTTCAGCAGAGAAGTGAAAGTGACAGGTTAAGCATATGCAGGCTTACTATCTTTGTTATCTGGCTGTTTAACATGGTGCTTTTGTAATTCACGAATCTGTGATTTAAAAACTAACAACTTCATACAACATTCCTGAACTATGACAGCAGCTAATGCAATGAAGTAATATGTCCACAGAGAGGCAGCATGCGCACACACACAAACATACACATTGCAGCACTTCACTTCTTTTTCTTGCAATGTTGCTTTGTTTGGTTATTAAAACTTTTCGCCATTAAGTCTCCCTCAAATAATCTGAGAGCTTTCTTCATCTTTTCACCATTGTGGTCATTTTAATGAAAACAAGAGTTTTGAGCTGCCACCAATTTTCCAGATTTACGATGCTTGACAAATATTTTCAATCTTTGTTGCGATAGATGATGGGTCTGATTTTCTCCATTTGTTGTTGGCCCAGGAAATAAGTTTATTTTATATGAATGGGGAGTAGAACCTATTCAGTCCTTTGCCCAGCAGTGGTCAAGATTCGCAAAATTGTGGGAAATCAGATTTTTAAAATAATTTCAGGAAGTTGGCTCCAGTTTTGGAGCCCCTGCCCATGATTACTGTTGAATCTGTAGTCCAGATTGACTAAAGGTTACAAGATATCCAAACTTTTAAAAAAAAAAATGTAGCTACAAAGGAAAACTGTTAACGGCTTTGCCAAGTAATTTTATTCACTTAACTGTTCTATTCCTTTATCAGTTCTAACTCTTTTATCAAGTTTGGCAAGAGGCTAATAATGCAATGCAAATTGGATTACAATTATAGTACTGTAACAGTCACACACTGGTTCTAGATAATGAAAGTGCATTTATATAATTTGCTTCATTGTAATATGCATATTACAGCACAGTGCAACAAATCTTTTCCTCAAATAAAGGCTGTGACACACCAAACTGTTTCAACAATTTCAGTCTGGGAAACTTTCCGCCCATAAGACGTAGCAGCAGAAGTAGGCCATTCAGCCCATCGAGTGTGCTCCGCCATTCAATGTGATCATGGCTGATCTGATAATCCTCAATTTCACTTTCCTGCCTTTTCTCCATAACCCTTGATTCCCTTACTGATTAAAAATCTGTCTATCTCAGCCTTGAATATACTTAACGACCCAGCCTCTACAGCCCTCTGCAGTAAAGAATTCCACAGATTCACTACCCTCTGAAAGAAGAAATTCCCCCTCATCTCTGTCTTAAATGGGCAACCCCTTACTCTGAGATTATGCCCTCTGGTCCTAGACTCTCCCACAAGGGGAAACAATCTCTCAGCATCTACCCTGTCAAGCCCCCTAAGAATCTTATATGTTTTAATAAGGTCATCTCTCATTCTTCTAAACTCCAATGAGTACAGGCCCAACCTACTCAACCTCTCCTCATAAGAAAATCCCTCCATACCCGGGATCAACCTAGTGAACCTTGTCTGGACTGCCTCTAGTGTCAGTATATCTTTCCTTAGATAAGGGGACCAAAACAGTTCTTAGTGTTCTAGGTGTGGTTTAACTAATGTCTGGTATTGTTTTAGCAAGACTTCCCTATTTTTATACTCCATTCCCTTTGAAATAAAGGCCAACATTCTATTTGCCTTCCCTATTACCAGCTGAACTTGTGTGTTAGCTTTTTATGATTCATGCACGAGGACCCCCAAATCCCTCTGTGCTGCGGCTTTCTATAGTCTTTCTCCATTTAAATAATATTCACCTCCTCTATTCTTCCTGCCAAAGTGCATAACAGTTTCCCACATTATATTCTATCTGCCAAGTTTTTGCTCCCTCACTTAACCTGTCTATATCCCTCTGTAGACTCCTTGTGTCATCCTTACCACTTGCCTTCCCACCCACCTAATTTTGTGTCATCCGCAAACTTGGTGATAGTACGTTCACTTCTCTCACCCAAATCATTAATATATATTGTAAATAATTGTGGCCCCAGCACTGATCCCTGTGGCACTCCACTAGTTACAGGTTGCCATCCTGAAAATGCCTCCCTTATCCCAACTCTCTATCTTCTATTAATTAGCCAATCCTCTATCCATGCTAATATACTGCCCCCAACACCATGGGCTCTTATCTTATTAAGTAGCCGTACGTGCGTTTAACATTGTGATTACTTTCACCATATCAGCAAGAGAGAGCACCTTTATAAGTGGTCTTTCCGTTATTCTCTGGGATGGAATTTTTGCCACAGTTTGTTGTTGAAGGATTTGTGTGCCACTAAAATGCTGGCAAGTTATTATAAGCGCTCCAGAGCTAGAACATTGGTACCTGATGAGGTTTTCGTCCGTAAATAATAAGCACTTGTCACGTTGATTGCTGTTGGGTTCCAGCATGCGATGTGGTGGAAAAGGCACCAAAATACTGCATTGGTTACTCGGTGACTTTTACACCTGGACAATGAAGGAAATTCCAAACTCCTTTCTTGCCAATGCAGTACTTTTGAATTGTGGTTACTGTTATAATGTAGGAAATGTGGCAACCAATTTGCTCACAGCAAATTCCCACAAACACCATCGTGTTAATGACCAGATCATCTGGTTTTTAATGATAAAAACAAAAAGCTAAAAGCTTTTTTTTCCAATAATTTATATAGATTCTTCTTTTCCCACCTATTTCCATTATTTTTAAATCTACAACTAATACTTTGTTAGTCTTTCCACCCCACCCCCACTAGAGCTGTACCTTGAGTATCCTGCCATCCATTCTTAATTAGCACTTTTCTTAGATAATATCACCACCTTCAACACCTCTTTGATCCTTTTGTCTGTGACATCTTTTGATTATCTGCTCCTATCACTGCTTGCTTGTCCCCACAACCACCCCACCCTCAACTTCTCTCTCCCCCCGCCCCCCACCTTAGACCAGCTTATATTTCACCTCTCTCCTAACTATACTTCAGTTCCGCCGAAGGGTCATGAGGACTCGAAACGTCAACTGTTTTCTTCTCCACCGATGCTGCCAGACCTGCTGAGTTTTTCCAGGTAATTCTGTTTTTGTTTTGGTTTTTAATTATGTTGATAAAGGGATAAATAATTGGGCAAGACAGCAGGGAGAACTCCCCAGCTCGTTTTCAAAAGAATGCCATGGGATTTTTTATGCTCACCCAAGAAGGCAAACAGGGCTTTGGTTTGACGTTGTATCGGAGAGCTTCCATTTCTGACAGTGCAGGACTCCATCAATTCTTTCCTGGAATGTTAGCCTAAACTTTTTGTGGTCAGGTCCAGAGTGGGACTTGAACCCACAACATCTGACTCAGGGGGGGCTAGAGAGCTATCCATTGAGCTGTGGCTGACGCATAAAGAGAGCTTATGAGTTGATTGGCAAAAAGTATTTAACAAATTGGCTTTAACAAAGCAGTTACAGCACTTAAAGAAATAAATCTAGATTTTGCAATTTGTTGAAATGTTTTATTCATTTAATAGTTATTCACATAACAGGGAGTTATCATTGAAAAAGATAGAAAAAGGGTTTGTGCATGGAGATTTAATTCTCTTAAATGTTTTCTTTTCAATTAGTCTTTTAACGTGCTTTACTGTATATGAATACACATAGACATTGTTTAAATGCTTTCTCTAATTAATGGACTGCAGCAGTTCAAGAAGGCAGCTCATCCCCGCCTTCTCAAGGGCAATTAGGGATGGGCAATAAATGCTGGCCGAGCCAGCGAAGCTCACATCCCTTAAATGAATAAAAAATATAATCAATTTGAAAATTTGATCACCCTATCTTGAGAGTGGAATTCCTGAAAAAGGGCCAATATGAATGGACAAGATCAGTTCCTGCACTATGAACTGGCTTAAAAATATAATTTGTAGATACACTTCCATTTGGGAGTTGCACTTTTGAGTGTAAAGTAAAATCACACTTTGAATGTTTCTCGTCGCCCCCCCCAAAGTTTGGATCTAGCATGCTCCTTCCTGCTCACAGTACAGTGCATCGGTTTTGTCTGAACTGACCTCCGTTCAGCTGGCACTTGAGGCTCTGCATTGTGTAAAGATGGTTTCAAAAGTTAAAGAGCAGCATATTCATTTGAATCAGATATTGTAATCAAATAGTTTGCCCTTAATACCTTAAAGCTTAGGTTCAAAAAAGAAAAAAAAAATCACCTCTTAGAAATTCAAGACATGTCCAATTAGAGCAATGAAAAACCTAGTTTAACATTTCGGGTGTGTTCTTTGTCCGAACAAGCATGTAAAACGTTAACTGATTCTAACAGATCTGTGTATTTTAGGCATTTTCAGTCTCTATTTCAGATTCCCAGTATTTGGGGTTGTTCCTTTATCTGTATCTTGAGCAGGTTTTTGTGACATTATAAAGAACCTGGCTTTCACAGACAATTCACTTTAACAAACATTCATATCACATACATTGGTTCTACAATATTTTGCACATTAAATAGGTGATTTAATTTAGATTGGAGTAGATTATGGGACTGTTCATTTATAAAGAAAACCTTTTTGTTTTGTTTCTATAATGTAGGGTAATTAAAGTGAAGGTTAGTGAAAAGTTATTAAAGAGAAGATTTTCGGTGAATTTTCATTATGGGAACAGGCGTACATCATTCAGCCCCTCAAGCCTGCTCTGCTGTTCTGTTTGATCATGGCTGATGCGTACTATAACCCCTTTTACCCATCTTTGGTACCCTTACTTGACTAAAATCTACTGGTGTCAGTCTGAAAATTTCAGCTAACCAAGGATCCAGAGTGTTTTGGGAGAATGAGTACCTGGTTTCTGCCTGTGGAGTCAGATTTTCTCTTGTTGGAGATGGTCATTGCCTGGCACTTGTGTGGCACGAGTGTTACTTTCCACCTGTCAACCCAAGCCTAGACATTGTTCAGGTCTTGCCGCATTTGTACATGGACTGCTCCAGTATCTGAGGAGTTGCGAATGGTGCTGAACATTGTGCAATCATCAGTGAACATCCCCACTTATGTTGGAAGGAAGGTCATTGATGAAGCAGCTGAAGATGGTTGTGCCTAGGACACTACCTTGAGGAATTCCTGCATTGGTGTCCTGGAACTGAGATGATTGACCTCCAATAACCACAACTATCTTCCTTTGTGTTAGATATGATTCCAACCAGCGGGCTGATCTACCTCAACACCATCTTTCTGCACTATCCCCATATCTCTTGATGTGCTCACTATCTAGAAATCTATCAACATCTGCCTTGAACAAACGCAATGACTGAGCCCTCACAGTCCTCTGAGATGGAGAATCCCAAAGATTCACCATCCTCTGAGTGAAGAAATACTCCTCATCTCACTTCTAAATGGCCTACTTCTTATTCTGAGACTGTGTCCCCTGGCTTTAGACCTCCCCAGCCAGGGAAAACGTCCTTCCTGCATCTACCTTGTTGAGCCCTGTAAGAATTTTGTATGTTTCAATGAGATCGCCTCTCATTCTTCTAAAGTCTAGAGAATGCAGGGCCAATCTCCTCAATCTCTCCCCAATGGACAATCCCACCATTCCAAGAATCAGTCTACTGAACTTTTGTTGCAGTCCCTCTATGGCAAGAATATCATTCCTTAGGTAAGGAGACCAAAACTATATGCAATATTGCAGGTGCAGTCTGACCAAGGCTCTGCACAACTGCAGCAAGGCAGCTTTACTCCTGCACACTCATCCTCCAGCAATAAAGGCCGACATACCATTTGCCTTCCTAATTGCTTGCTGCACCTCCATGCTAGCTTTCAGTGACTCATGAACAAGGACACCCAAGTCCCTTTAGACATCAACACTTCCCATTCTCTCACCATTTAATAAACACTTTGCATTTCTGTTTTTCCTACCAAAGTGGATAACTTCACATTTTTCCACATTATGTGCCAACATTCTCAATTAGCCTGTCTAAATAGCCTTGAAGCCTCTTTGCATCCTCCTCACAATTCACAAGAAGTCATATTCGACTCGAAACAGTAACTCTGTTTTTCTCTCTCCACAGATGCAGGCTGACCTGCTGAGTGTTTCCAGCACTTTCTGTTTTTATTTAAGATTTTCAGCATCCGCAGTATTTTGTTTTCACCTTAATCATCTTAATTGACTACCCGCCTCCTCGGTACGGACAACTGATCCATTTCCCCATCTGCCTCTAAGAATGTATGCGGAGCTGCCTTGACATGACTTCCTTGCCCCACATCTTCCCGGCTGCCCCACTTTCAAACACTACGGGGTTGAGAAAATCCAGCCCAATGAGTTTAAATCCCACCATGGCAGCTTGGGAATTTAAATTCTATTAATTAAACACTTGGAATAAAAAACTGATACCTGTAGTGGTGATTGCAAAACAGCATTGTTGTACAAACCCATCTGGTTCACTAAAGTCACTGAAGGAAGGAATTCTGTTTTCCTTAGTGGCCTAACCTATATTATGAATCCAGGTTTGCAGCAATGTGGTTGATTCTCAACTTCCTTAAATGGTCTTGCAAGGCGTTCACTAGTATACAAGAAGGTGGTTCACCACTACCTTCATGAGCAACTAAAGAAGGGCAATAAATGCTGGCTTTACCTGCGACGCCCATACCCTCCGAATTTATGAAAAAAACATTGAGTTGGAGTTCAACTTCTGTCTCCTCCCCTGCTCAAAGTCAGGTTACTTGTTCAGCAAGTTTAGTTTTTAAAAAAGAACTTGCATTTGGTTATCACAAATTGTTATGCAGGAAGTATGTACTAGGTGCCTGAATTTTAATAAATGATAGATATAAAAACAGTGCATCAACTCCTCTGCCATTTTAAAATTTAGTAGCTCGACTGATATTCTAGTAGCCTGGGGCAAATAAAATTCTGAGCGTTACGACCCTGGCTAAGTCTGAATTGTCAGAGATGGTCTTCCTTCCTCATAGCAATGTGACTTCAGATGAATAGAATGGAGGGAGGGTGGAAATAAAACCTGCCCTCCAGCAAGACTGCCCGTCAGTGGGATAGTAAGACTTTTGAGGCACTTTTTTTTTGTTTCCTGTGCTACAGTTGAGTTAAATGGGAAGTACAATAACTTGCTCAGTGATGTGAATGGCTGTCAGCCTGGCCCAATGGAGTGTATGCAGGATGTGAACAGTTTAACAATAAGATTAAAGTCTAGAAAATCTGATAATAAATGTAAACTGTACACAAGCAGTCAATTTACGGTTTCTAACGGTCTATAATCCATTGGAAGTTTTGCTTGACAAATGCGGTTAATTTGTCAGATTACAATTTGCATTACTAGTAAATTTATTTGCCATAAACTTTGAATCATTGTAGTTTATTGCCAGGGATGATCAAAACAGTTTTTATTTGACAAGCACTTCCTTCCTTTTGTCCATTCTAATTTAAATATACTACCACTAAGGTATTACAAAAATTATCTATAACAGAGCTTGATAATGACAGCACATAGCCTTTACTGTTTTTATTAAGTAGTAAGAGTACTTTCTACAAGGTAACACCGCATACCACACATACAGTAATATCAGAACATACTATATCAAATCAATACTTTGGTGTCAGTGTGACTCATTAATAGCACTCTTACCTATAAATCAGAAGCTTGTGTCCCACTCCAGAGACTTGAGCACCTAATCCAGGCTGGCACTCCCAGTGCAGGAAAGATAGAAAGACTTGCATTTTTAGAGCACCTTTCATGACTGCCAGATGCCCAAAACCACTTTACAACCAATGAATTAATTTTGAAGAGTAGTCACTGTTGTAATGTGGAAAACCCGGCAGCCAATTTGCGCACAAGCAGCAATCTGATAATGACCAAACTTGTGATGTTGATTGAGGGATAAATATTGGCCAGGATACTGGGGAGAATTCTCCTGCTCTCCTTTGAATAGTAACTTTGGGATTTTTACCAACCTTGAGTCTGGCTGGATAGAGACTGCTTGTCTTCAAAATACTGTAGTGCCATGGAATCTTTTTACATCCACCTGAGAGGGCAGATTGACCTAGGTTTAATGTCTCATCTGAAAGATACCACTGACAATGTACCACTCCCTCAGTACTGCACGGGAGTGTCAGCCTTGATTTACCAAGGAAGGGCTGCACTGTCAGAAGTGCGGCCTTTCAGGTGAGATGCTAAACCCCAGCTTCCTCTCAGGTGGTTGTAAAAGGAGAGCAGGGGAGTTTTCTTGTAATATCAGTGCAGACAACATGTTAGTAACAGTATGTAGAGTTCTGTAAGGTAACCATGCATACTACATCATTATATCTGCTCTGAAGAAGAGTCATATGGACTCGAAACGTTAACTCTGTTTTTCTCTCTACAGATGCTGTTAGACCTGCTGAGTTTTTCCAGCATTTTCTGTTTTTGTTTCAGATTTCCAGCATCTGCAGTATTTTGCTTTTATCATTATACCAGTGTTCATTATTCTGCTTTTAACACTGTCTGTACCAGGACTTTGTTTCTTTACTACAACCATTACCACCTCCTTTGCTTTTAGTTCTATGACATCTTTGTTCTTTAATCTCTCCCACGCTCTACCCTATCCTAGACCTTCCCTTTTGTTCCCCCTCCTCCTCCCCTTTCAGCTGCATAAAACACATCACATTTCTACCTCCCTTCAGTTCTGAAGCATTGTATTCGACTCGAAACGTTAACTCTGTTTCTCTCTCCACAGATGCTGCCAGACATGCTGAGTTTATCCAGCACTTTCTGTTTTTACTGCATCGTGATATCAGTGTATACTATTTGTATTACTTATACTAATATTATTTTTGTAATAGCTTACATTTTTTGTTGTGAATTTATTATTCATCAAGGATGTTAGTGCTGGAGAATGGAAAACCTTTCACTTCAGGCATTCAGTTTAGCCGTCTAGCACTCCCAAGTTAGGTAAAGAGTGGTAAAATACTGTAACAACAGTACATCATGGCCTTCATCCCCAGGGCCCTTCAGATTGCACCACGGAGACAGTTGTTATTATCTGTACCAGGCAACCTCCCGCAACTCCTCCTGAGTTCTACAGTACTGTGCCAAACTAGGGGCAGCCCTGCTTCCACTGGGAGCTGGATTCGGCTACAAGTTCATTGCATGCAGTTGTCACAGTGAGACGATTTCATCCCATAAGTTTTGGTTAGTTTTGAACATTGCTGGAAATCTGTCCTGAAACCAGAGTCCTTTGTTTTAAGCCAGGTGAGTGGCCGCTTTGGAGAAATAGAACATAAAGCAACTTCATTGACACCTGAAGCACTGATATTTAGTTTCCCAGAACAGCACAGAAGGAGGCCATTCAGCCAATGTGCCTGTGCCCCGCCCTATGATAGACTTATTTACTTAGTCCCATTCCCTTTTTCTCTGCAAATTTCTCCTTTTCAATTTTTCCTGAAAATCGAAGGCTTGTTTTTGCTTACCTGATTTATTCTTGGTTTGGGAGAAAAAGTTTCCTCTTTGCACTTGGTTGGCGGTTTTGATGTCTGTAGGTGTGCTGGACTCTGCTGTGTAATATGGAGAATGAGAGGGATTCATTGACAAATTTGTAAACCCAAGTTGACATCAGGTCTTCTATGAACCAAGAACAACAACTTCTTTAGTGTAGTAAAATGTCACTGAGGCAACGGAAAAGATTTGGGGACATGTCACATCAAGTTGTATCGAATCTACAGCACAGAAACAGGCCATTCAGTCCAACCGGTCTATCCCAGTATTTATGCTATACACAAGTTTCTTCCCAGTGTTCTTCATGTAATTTTAGTGACATATCCTTCTATTCATTTCTCCCTCGTGCTTATCTAGCTTCTCCTTAAAATATATCTATGCTAGCTACCTGAGCTATTCCTGTGGTATTGATATTCTCACCACCCTCTGGACAAAGAACTTTCTCCTGATTTCTTTATTTGATTTATTAATGACCATTTTATTTTTATCATCTTGTGTTGGTCTTGCTCCCAAGTGAAAACATCTTCTCTGTCTGTACCTTCAAATCTTTCATCATCATAAAGTCCTATATCAGGTCCCACTCAGCATTCTGTTGTCCAGAGGTGACCCAAGGCATTGTCAAAGCATTAGGTTTTGTGAAGGCTTTTAAAGGAATAGGAAAAAGTGTAAGAAGGCAAAGGGATTTAGTGTAAAAGCAAAATACTGCAGATGCTGGAAATCTGAAACAAAAACAGAAAAAGCTGGAAAATCTCAGCAGGTCTAACAGCATCTGTGGAGAGAGAAAGATGTAGTTAATGTTTCGAGTCATACGGACTCGAAACATTAACTCTGTCTTTCTCTCCACAGATGCTGTTTGAGCTGCTGAGTTTTTCCAGCTTTTTCTGTTGAGAGGGATTTAGGGAGTGTGTTGCAAATTGTGGGAGCAATACTGCTAAAAACACAAGTAGGGTGGAGTGGAAGGACGGTGGATCCAAAGCAGAGTTGGAACAGTGGCGGATGAGAGGTATTTGCTGCCACATAGGGATGGAGAAGATTGCAAAGATAGGGATGGATTTGGATGGACTAGATGGACTAACAGTGGAATGAGAATTCATAGGAACAGGAGCCATTGAGCCCTTCGAGTTTGTTCCACCATTCAGTGAGACCATGACTGATCTGTGACAGAAGAGTTTTTGTGCTGCTGTAATGTAATGGGTGTGGAGCCACAGCATGAAACTGCTTTGAATTGAGACTTAATTGGCAATCTCACTAAATGGTGGCACATGTTTAGCAGTCAACAGACTCCAGCAGTTAAGTTGCTTGCGATAGTTGCCACACTTTGAGTAGTCCTCTTGAGACCAAGAGCATTTTCAGTATTGATTGAGAAATTGTGTTAAAGGGCTAGAGCTCTAATATATTCCATCATCTTGAAAGGAGTACAAGAGAGTAAAAGAGAAGGATGAACTGAATTGGAAGATAATGATTAGTTAGTTCCAAGGACTTTAATAACAAGGATGAAGAGAAGCTTTGAGGGAGGTGAGGAGTTTTCAGCTTTGAGATTATAGGAAAAGAATGGGAGAGTAAGAGACATTGTATTGAGTTGAGTTTAACAGTGAAGCAAGAAATGAAGAGTATGTATCTTGAAGCTTATTGGGATCAAAAGTGCAACAAAAGCACCAGCAACTTATATTTATATGGCCAATTAACATTTAAATGGTCCCAGGGCACCTACTGAGGAGACATTGAAGCTAAGGAGCATTAAAAGCTGCTGAAGCTTTTAAAATTGTGAAGATTAGCAAGTCAAAGTGTTTTTGCAATGAAGTCCCAAAGAGAAGGGCTGAGATAACTTGAGCCTCTTTTACCATTGGTGAGGCTAAATGAGAGAGGAAGCGCAGATTAGTCAGAGATGGAAGAGTATGGAGAACTGCATACTTCTAAGAGATTGCTGAGTTAGGCCTTGAAGGGATCTGGATAGGCCAAGGATTTTGAATTCAATGTGTTGGGCAACTGGCAGCCAATGTAAGTTGATGAAGATGGGTAGTAGGCGATTGGGTGTGGAACAGGATGCGGGTGATGGTGAGTGGGAGACAGCGTGCTGAATCCTGAGAATATAGGGAAGATGGCAGAATGCGTCGACCTTGTGTTTAGAACTTAGTAGGAAAAAAACTGGAACAGGATTTCTAGCCTTTTTAATACCTGCAACTTGCATTTATAAAGCACCTTTAACTGAGCAAAACATTCCAAAGTGCTTGACAATAGCGTCTTCAAACAAAATTTGATTCAGAGCCATGTTCGAATACAGTATTCAGACAGGTGACACAAAGCTTGGATTAAGAGATAAGTTTTAAGGAGCATCTTAAAGAGGGAGGGAGAAGTGGAGAGGTTTAGGGAGGGAATTCCTTATGACCTAGCAGCTGAAGACGTGGCTGGCAGTGGCAGAGCAGGGAAAATCGGGGATGCTCAAGAGGCCAAAATTGGAGGAGCGCAGAGATCTCAGAGGTTTGTAGGGCTGGACGAGGTTACAGAGATAGGGAGGGGTGAGGCCATGGAGGAATTGAAAGCAAGGATGAAAATTTTCAAATCAACATCTTGCCAGACTTGGAACCAAGGTGAATCAGCAAACACTGAGGTAATGGATGAATGGGGCATGGTGCAAGTTAGGATGAGGACAGAAGCTTTAAACTAGAAAATGTGCCAAGACATGTTATTTAGAGAATGGAGCTTTGGAGTTGGAGTTGTGGAGTTTGGGATACTTGCAAGGAACAAAATACCAAATGGCATTTTTAGTTGTGAATGAGTTAAGATTACTCAGGGATGGGGTAGGATTCTTGAAACAACAGCATATGACTGAGAATACTACATTTAATTTCTTTACAAAAGACTTTTTGCAGACCACTTTGGTTAGTCTTGTATTGTTTGAGCATATGATAGTAATTATTTTTTTTAAAAACTGGCTTAACTACACGCAGCTTGTTAATTACAAATTTCCGATGGCTGGAAGTTCATCTTAAGTTATGCTGGGCTGTGTAGAGGTCCTCTAATACTTGCTGTATAGCGGATGACCAAGCTGTCTTTACAGCATCTTGGGTCAAACTACAAAGTTGAGATTTTGTTTTTTGCTGCAATAATTAATCATTTACCTATATAAAAATAATTTTTAAAAAGTTATTTAATCTGTTTTACTTTACCACCAAAATAGACAGTGTCAGAGTTGACTGACTGCAATATTGTGCTTGTAACAGAAGGTTAATATTAGGAATACTCAAATCACCCAAGGGATTCATCTAATGTTGTTTAACCAGAAGTTCAGATATAGCCCGTGAAAGGCTTAAAGGGGAATACTGCTCTATTTATTGTTTTAATATTTCAGTAGTTTACTCACGAACAAAATCCTTTGCCAAGTCTGCTAAACGATGTACAGATGTAGCGTATTGAAATCCAGCTGCTTATTTTGCACTCTCTGTTCTCTCCGGCAGAGATTCCGGCAGAGAAAGTAAATGCTTCTCCACCCTGCTGTCCATCCTGGATAGCGTGACATCTACGTGGCTGCCTTTATGCTCTACACAATCAATATATTTTATAACACTACATAGAACGTTTGGCTAATTTCATGAGGTTTTTTTTTTATGTGGCTTAATGCTGAAAAATATACAATACAGCTTCAGAGCCCATCATTAAGTCAACCTAGCTGGGATTTTGGTCTTGCACTGTTGCCTCTTGAGTCAGAAGGTTGTTGACTTGAGGTAATCCAAAACTCTGCTGCTCAAGCCCCATTCACCTATCACCCCTGTATTCACTGAGCTACATTGGCTCCCAGTTGAGCAAAGCCTCAATTTAAAATGGTCATCCTTGTTTTCAAATCCCTTGGCCCTCCTTCCAATAGCTCTACAACTGACAGATCTCTGTGCTCCTCTAATATCGGCCTCTTGAGCATCCCTATTTTTAATCGCTCCTCTGTGGGCAGCCATGCCTTTGACTGCCAAGGTTCTAAGCTCTGGATTTCTCTCCCTAAATCTCTCCACTTCTCTCCTCCTTTAAGACACTTCTTAAAACCTACTTCTTTTGACAAAGGTTTTGGTCCTATGCTATCTCCTTGTGTGGTTCAGTGTCAAACTTTGCTTTATGATACTTCGGTGAAGCGCTTTGGAACATTGTATAGCACCTTTGTTGTTGGGATGAAGTTCCACGCCAGAGATCATAGCACGTTCTCTTGGCCAAAAATTCAGTGCAGTCCTGAGGAAGTGCTGTATTATCTGAGGTGTTGTCTGTAGATGAATCATTAAACCAAAAAACAATGCCTTTAATCTATAAAGCACCTTTCAGGACCTCAGAACCACCCCTTCAATGGCAGCTAATTGACCCACAGCAAGCTCCACAAAAAGCAATGCGATAATAGCAAGATAATTTTTTTAGTGATGTTGTTTGAGGCTGAAATATCGACTAGAACACTACAGAGAATTCCCCTATTCCTCTTTGAAATAGTGACATGGGATCTTTTACGTCTACCTGAGTGGGTTTGTTGACTCAACCAAAAGTCAGCCTCGCCAAGAGTGCAACTTGCATGGAATGCTGGCCTGGATTTGGTGTTCAAGTCTCTGCAGTGAGACTTGAATCCACAACCTTCTGACTCAGATGAATCATAGTTGACACTACATCTTCTCACTCCAGTAATTTTGATGAATAGTGCCAGGAAAGATGCCAGGGCATTATTAGAAGACTGGAGAGTTCTCCTCGTACCTTAGCCAACATGCCTCCTTCAACCATCACCATCAAAAGCTGGTCATTTCTTCATCTGCTGTTTGTTTGTGGAGCCTTGTATCCAGATTGAATACTGGTCTACACTTCAACTGTAATTCATTGGATGTGTAAAGCTTAGAATGTCATGAGAATCTTTGCAAGACATATTAATGTAAGTCTTTGATTACCCTGGAGTACTGCATGAAGGAGAATGATAGAACCACACAGAATACCGCTAATACCTGAGACAACTACTTCAGTGCATTCTGGGCAATAGCTCTCAGTGACATTCCTATGTGTAGTCTGTGATGAATTATGGTTTCTAAAGGAAACTCTCTTTTAAGAAGGGCAAATTTAATAATTAACATTTCTCCTTGTGAATTTCTATGCTGATGGGCAGTAGACAGCTTTTCAATTTTACAGCTGTTGGCAATAATTGTGGCTGCAGGTTTAAAATGTTGGTCCAACATTCTCCCCTGACTGCTATTTTAATGGAAGCCTTCACCCGTTTATTTGAAATGTATTAAAACACTGTGATGGAAAGCTTATCCTGAGACCAAAAAATCCTTCTCCTTGGCTCAGTGCAATCTCAAGAATTTAAGTCCTGATTTTCAAATATTACTGTGGTATATTGGGCTCAGTAGATCCATTTCAAACTTTAGCCAGATGCTGTATTCAGCAGCACAAAACCTTTTGGAGGTTATAGATGAAAAGAAACAGCTGTAAATCTGAAATAGGGGAGAGCATATTGAAAATAGCCAACATCTGCAAAGAGAAAAGATGGATTAACCTTTCGAGTATATTAGCCCTTATTTCAGTATGAGAGTAACAAAGTCTTGCTGCAATTATACAAGGCTTTGGTGAGACCACACCTGCAGTACTGTGCACAGCTTTGGTCTCCATATCTAAGGAAGGATATACTGGTCTCAGAGGGAGTGCAACAAAGGTTTACTGGACTGATGCCTGGGATGAGAGGTCAGTTCTATGAAGAGAGATTGAATAGAATGGGCCAACATTCTCTAGAATTTAGAAGAATGAGAGGTGATCTGATTAAGATTCTGAGAGGGCTTAACAAGGTAGACACTGAGAGGCTGTTTTCCCTGGCTGGAAAGCCTTGAACTACAGGTCACAGCCTAGGATAATGGATTAGCCGTTTAGTACCGAGATGAGAAATACCTTCACTCAGAGGATCGTAAATCATTGGCGATTTTCTATCCCAGATGGCTGTGGATGCTCAGTCATGTATTTTCAAGACAGGGATGGATACATTCTTGGCATCAAGGGAAATGGAAATAGGGCAGGAAAGTGGATTTGACGCAGGAGTCCAGCGACAACTTTATTGAATGGTGAACCAGGCCACTTGGCCTAGACACCCTGTGAGCTGCCGACTACTGTTCCTATTTCTTATGTTCTCCTGAACTCTCATGAAGAGTCTCCACCCAAAATTCTACCCCACTTCCCTGATAGGAGTTGATAGTGAGTTAATAGTTTCTGCTCATCACTCTTAGCTCCTATCTCAAACCATTGCTGGTTTGACTGTAATTGTTGTTTAGTTCTTGGTCACGCTGTCCAATAGTTATAATGTAATAGAGACAAAGTGTGATTACATAGTATTTACAGCACAGAAACAGGCCATTCGGCTCGACTGGTCCATACTGGTGTTTATGCCCCATACAAGCCTCTTCCCATTCTACTTCATCTAACCCTATCAGCACGTACTTCTCTTCTTTTCTTCCTCATTTGTTTATACAGCTTTCCCTTGAGTGCATCCAGGCTTTTTGCCTTAAACTCTTCTTGTGGTAGTAAGTTCCAAATTCTTACTATTCTCTGGATAAAGAAGTTTCTCGTTTTGTTGGATTAGTAGTGGCTCTCTTATATTTGTGTCCTCTAGTTTTGGCCTCCCCCATGAGTGGTAACACCTACGTCTTCCCTATCACGATAGAAAAAAATTGCTTTTGTGTTTTGAAAGCAGCAATGTGTGCTCAGAGTTATTGTACCTATTGTGGAAAGTAGGTTTGTACTGGTGCTATTCTTAGTAATGGTGCCACCCACCCAAATAGATCTCTATAAATAGCAGGGTTTTTTTCCATCGATAATGAAAATTCCACTTTGGTCATTTTAATTTGTGCAATCCTTAATTTCCTCTGCACGTGACCATCACAGAGCCAGTAATTTGTGAAAGCATAACTGGTGTTTTTAATGCTTATCTTAATGCTTGAGGCGCAGCGAAGAATAACTTAATTTTCTACCTTCCCCGTACAGTGATACTGACTTCGCTGAGAACTGGGAAGCTCCCGATGGTGAGCAGAGGGAGTAGAACTAATTGGATGGTTCTACCAAAGAGCCAGGCATGATGGGCTGACTGGCCTCCTCCTGTGTTGTATCATTCTATGATTGTTGGCACAGAGCTTTACTTTGCACCCTGCCTAGATGAAGTCGAGAACAGCCAGATACCAATGTGCAAAAAACATAAAGTACTCCATTCCCTGTGACACTTTACCAGATTGCTTTGGCCTGGATTCCTTTTTGTGTTGTACACACATTGCTAACACATGCTGAATAACATGCAACTACGTTCATGAACAGTCATTTTCTGCTGTTAAGTTACTGGCTACAGTTTGCTGTAGTCCATAATTACGTGATGCTAACTGCTTGCACCATTTATTTGCTTTGAAACTCTTGTGTGTGATATGGGATCTGATCCCAACGTTATATATGAATGAAAGATTTAATCAGGTGCTGTACAGCACCAAACTAAACCTTCAGCCCAAACAGTAGCTGACACTTAAGTTTTGCCAACCATGTGAGTCTCTGAGTGAGATTGTTGTTTCCAGACTGCTGGACATGAGGCTGTCCCACCTTAAAAAAGGAAGTAACAATAGCATCTCTTCAGCTGTCTCACTCCTTATAGTGACAGTCATGGTTCAATGTGTAGCACTTTTGTCTCTCAGGCAGAAGGCTGTGGATTCAAACCCCACTCCAGAGATGAGAACACGCAATTCTTGCAATTCTTGGCACTTCAGTGCAGAACTGAGGAAGTGTACTGTTGGCATTGCCATTTTTCTGATGAGTTGTTAAACTGAAGCCCAGTTAGTTCTCTTGGATGGAAGTAAAAGATCCCAAGACACTATTCAAAGAAGAGTAGGGGATATCCCCCTGGTGTCCTGGCTAATATTTACCCCTCAACCAAAATCACTGAATCAGCTTATCTGGCCATTTTCTCATTGTTGTGGGAGCTGCCTGAGTGCAAATTGTTTTGTGCATTCCTCAGATTACAATAGTGACTATGCCTCAAAAATACATAACTGCTTGTAAAGCATTTTGAGATGTCCTGAGATCATGAAAGGCACTTCATCAGCAATAACCTGCTCACAGATGCTCAGTTTGGATTCCACCAGGGCAACTCTGTTCCTGATCTCGCTACAGCCTTGGTCGAAAGATGGATGAAAGTTCTGAATTGCAGAGGTGAGGTGAGAGTGACTGCCCTTGATATCAAGGAAGCATTTGACTGAATTTGGCATCAAAGAACCCTAGCAAAATTCAAGTCAATGGGAATTGGGGTAAAATCCTCTACTAGTTGGGGTCATACCTAGCACAAAGGAAGATGGTTGCGGTTGTTGGAGGCCAATCATCTCAGCTTAAGGAAATCGCTGCAGGAGTTATTCAGGGTAGTGTCCTAGGCCCAATCATTTCTGCTGCTTCATCAATGACCTTTCCTCCATCATAAGATCAGAAGTGGGGATGTCTATTGATGATTGCACAATGTTCAATATCATTTGTGACTCCTCAGGTACTGCCACAGTCAATGCATGCAGCAAGACCTAGACAACATTTGGGTTTGGGCTGATAAGTGACATTTGCACCACGCAAATGCCAGGCAATGGTCATCTCCAACAAAGAATCCAACCATCTCCTTGACATTAAGTGGCATTACCATCACTGAATCCCCCCTCCATCAATGTCCTAGGGGTTGCCATTGACCAGAAATGTAACTCGACTGACCATATAAATGATTTGGCTACAAGAGCAGGTCAGAGGCTGAGAATTCTACGGCAAGTAACTCACTTCCTGACTCCCCAAAGCCATTCCACATCTACAAGGCACTTGTCAGGAGTGTGATGGAATACTCTTCTCTTGCTTGGATGAGTGCAGCTCCAACAACACTCAAGGAGCTCGACACCAATCCAGCATCTTCACTGACACTGGGTCAAAATCCTGGCACTCCCTTCCTAACAGTACTGCGGGTGTACCTACACCACGTGGACTGCATCGGTTCAAAAAGGCAGCTCACCACCACCTGAAGGGCAATTAGGAATAGGAAGTAAATGTTGGCCTTGCCAAAGACACTCATCCCAAGACCGAATTTTTAAAAAAGTGTTATATAAATGCAAGCCTCTTCTTCTTTCATTAGAGCTACAGAAGGAATAATGCTACACTATCATCTCCCCATTGAGTGTAGTCACTTTTTATTTAGGCAGAAACGACAAACAGCACACAGCAAATCAGATTAATGACCAGTTGACTTTTTTTGGGGGATGTTGGACGAAAAGGATGGTCTAAGGTTGAGGTTTGAGTTTGTTAACATTTTGGGCTTCCTGATGTGAGAGGTGCTGACAGAAGATTGTGTTGTAGAACTGCTTAATGGCTCAGTGGATGCATGTTAGCAGCTCAAGTTTACCACCTATCTTAAATAAGCAACAAGGTAAATGAAACGGAGTGTGAAATGAGTTTTAAAAGTAAGAAGTGGTTTTGTTTAACTAAATCGGAGATTGGGAAACTTTGTTCTGTATGCATCACAAGAATGCATACCTGTATATGAAAGGCGGACTGAAAATCTGGGCCATACAAAGGACGAAGGATCCCAGGCTTGATTTTGCAGAGCCCTAGGTTAATCAATCTCAGTTTGGGTAGCATTGGCAAGAAGGACTGCAGAAATGGGTTTCCAGGCCTCGGACAATGGAAGGGAACATTTCTGTCCTTAACTTACGAATCGGCGATTCCTGATACAGGATGTACAGGTAGATCTCAGGTGAGGGCAGAATTGTGGTGAAATAGGCTGCGAACATTTGTATCCAGGTCACAGCTTCAGGTGAGGATGAAGGAATGCCAGGAATTAAATAGTTATTCTTTGTAGTGTTGGGTATGGACCACATGTTCTTGTACTATTACAGTATGACGGGACATGGATTTGTTCCATGATTCCCGCATGAGACTTTCTGCAGGCACTCCGGTAATTTTTAAGGGGCTAATTTTCTAGCCTGACCACGTTCAAAATATCAGCTTGGCTCAGTTGGTACCACTCTCGCTTCTGAGTCAGAAGGTCAGGGCTTCAGGCCTAACTCCAAGCATTGACAAAACCTAGATTGACGCTTGAGTGCAATACCGAAGGAATGCTGTCTAGTTGGAGTTTCTGACTTTCAGTGAAAACAGCTTGCCTTTGCATAGTGCCTGAAACATCCAAACGCACTTCACAGGAGATTATCAACCAGAATCTAATCATGAGTCACACATCAAAACATAAGGACAGAGAATAGATGTAAGTTTTTAAAGATGTCTTCAAGGAACCAATAGAGGTGGAGAGTGAAGAGGTTTAGGAAAGGCATTCCAAAGCTTGGGCCTTATTCAGCTGAAGACACAGGCACCAGTGATGGTGCAAAAGAAATTGGGGATGCTCAAGAGGCCAGAATTGGAAGAATGCAAAGCTCTCAAAGGGCTGGAGTAGGTTACAGAGATGGGGAAGGAGCAAAGCCAAGGGTTAATACATTAAAACATGGTCCTGTCTGCTTTGTGAAGGGAGTGTCAAACATTTGATGACACTTTCAAAACATTTCTTTGCCAATATTTATCCTTCGTCCAACATTCCCAAAAAAAGTCAACTGGCCATTAATCTGATTTGCCATGTGCAAATTGTTTGTCGCTTCTGCCTAAATAAAAATAGTGACTGCAGATTAAGGGCAAGCCTTAATTCACTGAGCTAGAAATGCAGAGGCTCAGGCTAATGCCATGGGCACATGGGTTCAAATCCCACTAGAGCAGCTGGTGGAATATAAATTCAGTTAATAAATCTGGAATTTAAAGCTAGTCTCAGTAAGGTGACTGTGAAAATATCGTCAATTGTTGTAAAAACCCGTCTAGTTCACTAGTGTCCTTTAGGGAAGGAAATCTGCCATCCTTATCTGGTCTGGCCTACGTGTGACTCCTGACCCACAGCAATGGCCTAGAAAGCCACTCATTTCAAGGGCAATTAAGGATGCTGACTTTGCCAGCGATGCCCAAATTCCATGAAAGGATAAACTTCAAAAGTAATTCATTGTTAGAATTTCATGGGATTTCTTACTGTTTCTACAGAATTGATGTAATATGGACAGCAAATTATTGCCATTGAATCATATGGCTTGAAGAACAGTGAGAACTTTCATGTAATTTAATGAGAAATAATACTGGGATCTATTTAGCAGAATGCCATTGAGGAAAAATCTCATCTTGTATATGCTCACGTTCCCATAAACACTTCAATAAAAATGTTAAAGCACACAAGGATCTGTGCTGCAGAAGTTTCTCCTTGATCCTGACTTGAGGAGCAGTATCCAGCTAGTTTTATTTACCTACTCCAGAGTTCTCATTTGGGTCATTTTCCTTTCTTTCTCTTGCTGTAAATCTTTTTTGTCCCATCGAGGTTTGGCGGATCGCAGCACACACATTGCCATGTTTGGCCTGCGAAAGAGACCTCCATGTTAAAACAAGCATGTACGCTGGCCCTTTGGAGAGCTTTCCTGTCAGCATCTTATCATGGTTATGATCAATTTGTTTTAGTTCAGTTACTCGCTTATTGATTTGGTTTCCTAGCTGTTTGTTTTGTTTCGTTGCATTTTCCAATTTGTAATGCCAGTTTTATTTTTGGAGGTTGCTACCAAGGATAAGAGGATCTGCATTACACGGTCTATTAAACTTCAACGCAGAGAGTTTTGTCACACACTTTGGAAGGGGAGTGCAGAGTTAAACATTAAGCACTAGCAAGCAGTATGAGAAGTCTCGGTCTGTGAAGCCTCAAATGTTTATGTTCTAGTTTTCTCGTTCATTCATTCATATAATTCTTTGGAATAGGTTTGACCCCTGTGTTAGCTGATCTCAGCCAGAGCTGTCTTTAGCAACATTGCAATTAGTCTCAGTGCGCCAGGCTGGGCAAGGAAATAAAGAAAATCAGCGGAGCTTCCCACTCCTGGTCACTGCCCAGAATCGCTGCTGTGAGTCTGTGCAGCCAGACACGGGAAGGTTGGGCACATGGGCAAAATACTGGAGAACTTCCAGCACCTTGTGGAATGGTTTCCCAGCACAATTCAGCATTCTCACGGGGTAAGATGGGATTGTACATCCTCATCCCAGTGGAATCTTAAAATCACACACAGAAATTAAGTTTTAAAACGTAACATATATAACATAGCAAATATATAAAAGCTCATGTTGCAATTTAACTTGTGATTTTTTTTTTTCTTGGGGAATATTTTCTCAGTTATCAGATTTCATCTCCTCCACAACTGAGCAGTAAACTATTACAAACAACAAACATTTCCATTTCATAGTGTTTACAGCAGTAACACTCAGTGAAGATTAGCTGCAGTGTTCCTGAGTTAGGGAGGAGAAAATCAACGCTTCTGATTGTTATCCAGTGACTGCTGCTAGAAGCTTGAATGGCAGGTCAGGACAGTTTTGTGCTCGATTGTCATGTGTCGTCCCCACCACATATTCAGATATTTTGGTGACAGTCAAAGCTCACCTATTGTCACTGGGGAGAAGTATGATAGAGTCAGAATGGGCACTTCGGGGAGGCACCAGAGTATATGTGGAACTTACCCTAGCATGTGTCAATGGTATATAGGTTATTACACTTGGAGTTATTAGCATTAAAACTGAGAGATAATGTGGTATGAGTTTCAGTGCCAGTGCAATGCCAGGTACGTAGACCATACATTCCCAATAACTGGCGGATCGTTTCAAGCAGCAGTGCATAAGATATGGCTGAAGCATTTGCAACAACCTTCTGCCCAAAGCGCCGAGTGGATTATCCATCTCGGCCTCCTTCGAAGGTTCCCAGCATCACAGATGCCAGCCTTCGACCAATTCGATTCACTTCAACAAACTGCTGAAGGCACTGGATACAGCAAAGGCTATGGGTCCTGACAGCATTCCGGTCAAAGTACAGAAGACTAATGCTCCAGAACTTTCTGTGCCCCTAACCAAGCTCATTCAGTACAGCTGGAAAATTGCCCAGGTGTGCCCTGTACACAAAAAGCAGGACAAATCCAAGCCGACCAATTATCAGTCTACTCTTGATTGTCAGTGAAGTGATGGAAGGGGTCAACAGTGCTATCAAGCAGCACTTGCTTAGCAATAATCTGCTCACTGATGCTCAGTTTGGGTTCCGCCAGGGCCACTCAGCTCCTGACCTCATTACAGCCTTGGTTCAAATATGGACAAAAGAGCTGAACTGATGAGGTGAAGTGATAGTGACTGCCCTTGACATCAAGGTAGCATTTGACCGAGTGTGGCATCAAGGAGCCCTAGCAAAACTGGAATCAATGGGAATCGGGGGAAATCTTTCCACTGGCTGGAGTATACCTAGCACAAAGGAAGATGGTTGTGGTTGTCGGAGGTAAATCATCTCAGTTCCAGGACATCACTGCAGGACTTGCTCAGGGTCGTTCGTGTCCTAGGCCCAACCATCTTCAACTGCTTCATCAGAGACCTTCCTTCCATCATAAGGTGAAAAGTGGGATGCTCACTATTTGTGACTTCTCAGACACTGAAGCAGTCCATGTGCGAATGCAGCAAGACCTGGACAATATCCAGGCTTGGGCTGCCAAGTGGCAAGTAACATCCAAGCTGCACAACTGCCAGCAATGACCATCTCCGGCAAGAGAGAATCTAGCCAACACACCTTGACATTCAATGGCATTACCATCGCTGAATCCCCCACTATCAACATCTTGGGGGGGGGTTACCATTGACCAGAAACTGAACTGGATGAGCCATATAAATATTGTGGCTACTTGAGTAGGTCGGAGGCTAGGAATCCGGCGGTGAATAACTCACCTCCTGACCACCCCACTCCCCTACAAATCCTGTCCACCATCTACAAGGCACAAGTCAGGAGTGTGATGGAATACTCACCACTTGCCTGGATGAGTGCAGCTCCCACAACACTCATGAAACTTGATACCATCAAGGACAAAGCAGCCCACTTGATTGGCACCCCATCCACCACCTTAAACATTCACTCCCAGCACCACAGACGCACAGTAGCAGCAGTTTGTACTATCTACAAGATGCACTGCAGGAATTCACAAAGCCTACTTCGCTAGCATCTTCCAAACCCACAACCACTACCATCTAGAAGGACAAGTGCAGCAGATACATCAGAACACCACAACCTGGAAGTTCCCCTCCAAGCCACTCACCATCCTGACTTGGAAATATATCGCCGTTCCTTCACTGTTGCTGGGTCACAATCCTGGGACCCCCTCCCTAATAGCACTGTGGGTGTACCTACACCACATGTACTGCAGCGGTTCAAGAAGGCAGCTCACCATTCTGTTCTAAAGGGCGAAAACAAAAAAACTGCGGATGCTGGAAATCCAAAACAAAAAATAAAAAATACCTGGAAAAACTCAGCAGGTCTGGCAGCATCGGCGGAGAAGAGTACAGTTGACGTTTCGAGTCCTCATGACCTTTCAACAGAGCTAAGTAAAAATAGGAGAGGGGTGAAATATAAACTGGTTTAACGGGGTGGGGGGGCGTGTGGGGGGGGGGGAGAGACTTCGCCCCACCCCCACTAGAGCTACCTTGCTTGTCCTGCTATCCATTCTTAAATAGCACATTCTTTTAGATAATATCACCACCTCCAACACCTCTTTGTTCCTTTGTCCGTGACATCTTTTGGTTATCTCCTCCTATCACCGCTTGCTTATCCCAACAACCAACCCCCCACCCCCTTCTCTCTCTCTTCTCCCCCCACCCACCCCCCACCCCCCCTAAAACCAGCTTATATTTCACCCCTCTCCTATTTTTGCTTAGCTCTGTTGAAGGGTCATGAGGACTCGAAATGTCAACTGTGCTCTTCTCCGCCGATGCTGCCAAACCTGCTGAGTTTTTCCAGGTATTTTTTATTTTTTGTTTTATGTTCTAAAGGGCAATTGGTGATGGGCAATAAATGGCAAAGCCAATGATGCCCACATCCCATGAATGAATAATGAAAAAACACTGGCAGCCGTATTTTCAGTTGTGCAGGCCCTAAGCCCTGGAATTCCTTCCCTTTACCTCTCTACATCATTCTGCTCCTTTAAGCCACTCCTTAAAGCCTACCTGTGACCAAGTGCTTGGTCATTTACCCTAATACCGCCTTATGTGGTTTTGAGTCAAATTGTGTTTGATGACCATCATGTAAAACACTTTGGGACATTTTACCGTGGTAAAGGTGTGTACAAATGCAAGCTGCTCTTGTTCTCTTAGTCTAGAAAGAAACTTCTGCAGTAATAGCTTTTCTTTTGATGACAGCGAATGTTGGCACAGGCTGTTAAATTTATCAGTCTTTTAGGGGACATCTTGGGCCTGCTTGCTATGGTGCACAGTGTGTTGGCTGATAATCAGATCACCTTTGTATCTGTTTCACCTTAACTGGTTCATTATGAATGTGAAACAGCGAGGAAGCACTTGGAAAAATATTGTCGGGTGTATTCAGTTGTGAACTGGTTCCAACAGTCCACTTCTAAAAACAGCAATGATTTATGTGCAGTTAAATTTAACCCTTCCTGCGCTTATCAACGTGATTTGATACACAACAGGAAACAGCTGGTGTTCTTCCAAACAACTCCGCATGTATTAATTAGTCCTGTAGGATCAATTTCTGACATGTTTTTCTCTGAACCTTCTTTCAGTATTGCAGCTTCTCTCGTTGTACTGCTATTCTATTTGGCTGTGTGTTGTATGTTTTGTCAAATTATTTTTGATGGAGCGTCAGTGTTTGAAGATGCAGCTTTCTTATTTGTTGCTGGCTGCAGGTTTTCAGCTCAAGATCAGGAGTTCAAGTGGCAGGAATCTACATCCCACAGCTCTGTGGCATCACATGGGACTGCTTCAAATTCCTTTGCTGTCGTGCTTCCACGCTCTCTTTGTTATAATTACATAGAACTGTCAGCACAGAAACAGGCCATTCAGCCCCACTGGTCCATGCCAGGATTTATGGCCCACAAAAGCCTCCTACCATTCCACTTCATCTCATCCTATCAGCATAACCTCTTTTTCTGGCATCAATTCCCACCCCCTCCCCCGCCCCAAACAACTGCTCTTGTGAAGTCATTGCCCGTTGCTCTATATGGTATCACAGGTACTTGGCTCCCTCATCCCCATGGCTGTGACTCATGCACATGCCTTAATTGTAAACCTCAGTGAGACATTTGACTGCAATGGATACCACAGCTGAGTATGATCTTGTCCCTCATTTGACATTCAGGGGGAGGCAGTGGCATAGTGGTATTGTCATTGGACTAGCATTCCAGAGACCCAGGGTAATGCTCTGGGTACCTGGGTTTGAATCCCAGATGGTGAAATTTGAATTCAGTAAAAATCTGGAATTAAATGTCCAGTTGTCATAAAAACCACCAGGATCACTTATCTGGTCTAGCCTACATGCTCTCTGAACAAGGGCAAGGGCAATTAGGGATGGGCAATAAATGCTGATAACATCCCATGAGCAAATAAAAAAAACTGCAAAAGGTCACTGAATACTAATCAGAAGAAGGACCCCTGACTGAATTTCCCCTCTCCCAACCATGAAAATATTTGTAGAGCTCCTACTGCCATCCTGATCAGACCTGATTGAGCCTTGGACTTTGTTGGCAGCATTCAGTTTCTCAGTGAATCAACTTGCTGAACACTCCCATGGCACTGTTCCATGGTGTCCGGGCCTCAATCAACATGGGAAAACACAGATCATCTGTCATTATTGCATTGCTGTTTGTGGGAGTTTGCTGTGGACAAATTGGTTGCTGCAATTCCTACATTATAACAATGACGACACTTCAAAAAATACATCATTGGCTGTAAAGAGCTTTGGATGTCCCATGGTTGTGAAAGGTGATATAGAAATGCAAGTCTTCCTTTTTTATTGACATTGAACTTGCGGATTAGGTTCATTTTCAGTTCATTTTAAGTTCATTTTCAAATCTATTCATCTTCTCTCGTGCACCATGGGGGCAATTTTAACTAGTCCCATCTGTTAGGAAACTAACAGGATTGGGTGGAATTCTTATTTTACACCCAGGTCAAGTTTCCTCTCTGTTGAAGTTAAGTTGTTCCTTTGGGTTTCCAATCTGGTGAGTTAGGTTCAAATAATACCTTCTACTTCAAGAGGCATACCCGGATGAAATAGATTTAAACCTTAAATAAAGGTGGATGCGTTATGTAAAAAGATGCAAAATATGTTTTATTCTTGGGATCAAACAGTTTATATTGTGCTTGTGAATTTACATATTAATGCATACATTTTTGAGTGGAAAGTACAAATACTAATCAGTAACTTATTTTCTTTTTCTTGCCAATAATTGCTTCAACCAATCCAAAATGAAATGTTGCATTATCCTGCAGGTTCCCAGATCATTGATCTGATGATGCTGGTAGTTGATGTGACAAAGGGCATGCAGACACAGTCTGCGGAATGTCTGGTGATTGGTGAAATTACGTGTCCCCGGATGGTGGTGATCCTGAACAAGATCGATCTCCTACCAGAGGCAAAGAAACAAGCAGCGATCGACAGAATGACGAAGAAAATGCAGAAGACGTTGGAGAATACAAGGTAATCCCACCTCATATACACCTGAGGACACTCGTGCTGGGTGGATTGAGTTAAGGTAAAGATCAGCCATGATTTATTTGAATGGCAGACCAGATTCAAGAGGATGAACGGCCAACTCCTGTTCCAAAGAAGAGTCAAATTGGACTCAGTACTCTATTTCTCTTCTTTCTGCTTTTATTCCTCTTCCGATATACTGACAGTACTTTGAGAATTCTGTTCTTCTAATTTTAAGATTATGTCCTTTTTGTCCTGGACTCCCCCAAATTCGACAATCTTCCAGATCACCCTTGTGGTGTCCATCTGACCCCTCTAAAGAGTGCAAACCTTTGCTTATTTGGACTATCATTTGTGAAGGGGCTTATGAATCTTCATTCAGTGTACTATACTCCATTGTGTAGTTACCCTAACCTCAGCACACTCCTGGGACACCCTCTCAACTTCTGAAATGCAGTGGCGGTGCTGTAAAGAAAAACAACACAGAAAATCATTAGTTCAGCAACAAAACAAATATGTTGGTAAATTAACAAAGACAGAATTTACAGAAGAACAGAAGTTTGATAATATCCTGAGAGAGAGGTATGCCTGTTTTATAAGTTGCTTTTTGCTGTCTTATTTATAAACAAAGTTCTAATTGCCTTCCCTTGGTGTCCCTGGGCTATGCTCAACTTCCACATTTGAATTTCTCCAGTCCTCTGGAACCACTCATGTATCTCAGGGAATTGGGAGATTATTGACAGTTTGCGATAATTTCCATCCTTACATCCCACCGTATCTACAGATAAACCTTATCCGGTCCTGGTGACCTATTGATTTTAAGTACAGGTAGCCTTTCTAGTGTTTCTTCTTATCAATTTTTAACCCATCCAGTGTCTCAACTACCTTCTCTTTCACTGTGACTTTGGCAGCGTCTTCCTTAGTAAAGACAGACGCAAAGTGCTCATTTAGTGCCTCAGCCATGCCCTCTGCCTCCATGTGTAAATCCCTAATCAGCTCCTCCATCCTTTTACTACTCTTTTACTATTTATTGCTGAAAGAAGACTTTTGGATTCCCTTTATGCCAGTTTTTTTTTTACCATACTTTCACTTTGCTTCTCTTATTAGTTTTTTCACTTCCTTTCTGATCTTTCCATATACAGCCTGCTTCTCATTTGTATTATCAACCTGACATCTGTCATATGCATCCTTTGGCTGCTTCATTTTACTCTCAAACTCTTTCATCACTAGGGAGCTCTCACTTTGTTTGCCTTATCTTTCCCTCCGGGGAATATAACTCCTCTGTCCCTGAACCATCTCCTCTTTGAAAATAGCCCATTGTTTCTTTACAGGTTCGCATGCCAACTTTCGATTCCAGTTTATCTGGGTCAGATTCGTTCGCACCCCACTGAAAGTAGCCCACCCCCAACTAATTTTTTCTGCTCTGAATTGCTCCTAGTCTTTTCCCGTAACTAGCCTAAACTTGATAATGCTATGATCGTTGTCTCCTAAATATTTCCATTTTGCCACTTGATTCACTTGGCCCACTTCATTCTCAAAACCAGATTCAGCAATGCCGCCTTCCTTGTTGAGTTAGAAATGTACTGCTCTAGAAAATTCCCCTGAACACGCTTTAGAAACTCTTCCCCCTCTCTTCCCTTTTACACTCTCCCAGTCTCTATAATTGCCTTGCAAATTTGTTCCTCTATATCTCTCCCACTTGTTGGCACCCATAGAATGCACTCAGTAGTGTAATGATACCTCTATTGTTTCTTAACTCTAACCAAGTAAATTCTGTCCTTAAGCTTTCTAGGACATCATCTCTCTCCAGCACTGTAATATTCTCCTTAATCAATGCTGCTACCCTTTCTCCTTTCTTTCTTCTCAATCTTTACCAAACACCTTATATCCAGGACTGTTTAGTAACCTGGATTGTCCATGAGCACATAGGAACAAAGGAACAGGAGTAGGCCATTCAGCCCACCGAGCCTGCTCCGCCATTCAGTTAGATCATGGCTGGTCATCTACCTCAGCACCACCTTCCCACTTTATTGCCATATCCCTTGATGTCATTAGTTTCCAGAAATCTATCAATTTCTGTGTTGAACATGCTAAATGAGTTTTCACAGCCTCCTGGGGTAGAGAATTCCAAAAATTCATCACCCTCTGAGGGTAGAAAATCCTCCTCATCTCAGTCTTAAATGGCGTACCCATTTTCCTGAGATTATATCCCCTGGTTTTAGACTCGCCAGCCAGGGGAAACAGCTTATCTACATCCACCCTGTCATGCCCTGAAAGAATTTTGTTTGTTTCAATGAGGTTACCCCACATTCTTTGAATCTCTCGGGAACACAGACGCAGTCTCTTCAGCCTCTCCTCATAAGACAGTCCCGCCATCCCAGGGATTAATCTGGTGAATCCCCATTGCACTCCCTCTATGGCAAGTATATCCCTCCTTATATAAGCGGACCAAAACTGTACACAATACTCCAGGTGAGGTCTCACCTCGGCTCTATAAGAGCAACAAGACATCTTTACTCCTGTACTCAAATCCCCTCGCGATGAAGGCCAACATACCAATTGCTTGCTGCACCTTCATGCTAAATTTTTGTGATTCAGGAACAAGGACACCCAGGTACTTTGGTCGCCCGCACTTCCCAACCTCTCACCATTGAAGAAATATTCTGTTTTTTCTACCAAAGTGAATAACTTCGCACTTATTCACATTCTATTCCATCTGCCGTGTTCTAGCCCATTCACTTAGCCTGTCCAAGTCCTCTTGTAGCCTCCTTGCATCCTCCTCACAACTTATGTTCCCACCCAGTTTGTTGTCATCAGCATATTTGGAAATATTACAATTGGTCTCCATATCCAAATCATTTATATATATATTGTGAACAGCTGTGGACCTAGCACTGGTCCTTACAGTACCCTCAGTAGTAACAGTCTGACATCCTGAGAATGATCCATTTATTTCTACTCTCTGCTTTCTGTCTGTTAATCAATTCTCAATCCATACTAGTATATTTCCACCAATCCCATGTGCTCTAATTTTATTTACTAACCTCCTATGTGGAACCTAGTCAAAAGTCTTAAGAAAGTCCAAATACACCACATCCACTGCTTCTCCTTTATCTATATCCTCAAAAAAACTCCAACAAGTTTGTCAAACATGATTCCCCTTTCATAAATCCATGTTTACTCTGCTCAATTTTACCACTCTTTTCTAAGTGTTGTTATCACATCCTTTATAATAGATTCAAACATTTTCCTTACTACTGATGTCAATATAACAGGTCTGTTGTTCTTCATTCTCCCTCCCTCCCTCCCTTAAATAATGGGGTTACATTTGCTACTTTCCAGTCCACTGGAACCTTTCCAGAATCTATAGAATTTTGAAAGATAACCGTCAGTGCCTCTGCTACCTCTCTGGCCACCTCCTTCATCACTCTGGTCCAGGGGATTTATCAACCTTCACTCCAGTTAACTTTTCAAGTACTATCTCTTTACTAATACTAATTTCTTTTAGTTCCTGAGTTTCACAAGTCCCTTGGTCACCTAGTGTTTCTGGGAGATTTTCTGCATCATCTTCCGTGAAGACAGACGCAAAGTAACTGTTAAGTTTCTCCGCCATTTCCTTGTTCTTCACTATAAATTCTCCTGTCCCCAACTGTAATGGGCCCACATTTGTCCTGGCTAATCTTTTCCTTTTCACATACCTAAAGAAGCTTTACAGTCCACCTTTATGTTCCTCGCTAATTTGCATTCATATTCTCTTTTCCCTTCCTTAATCAGTTTTTTGGTCCTCCTTTACTGGATTCTAAATTGCTCCAAATCCTCGGGCTTACCACTTTTTCTGGCATTCTTATAAACCACTTCCTTTGATCTATTTCAGTCTTTAACTTCTTTTGTTAACCAATGTTGATTTACCTTTCCCTTTGGGTGTTTGTGCCTTAGAGGAACGTATGTTGTAGACAGTGTAGTATTTCTTTAAATACTAGGCATTGCCTGTCTACCGTCAAGTCTTGTTGTGTATTTTCCCAATCCACCATAGCCAACTTGCCCCTCATAGCTTCATAGTTTCCTTTCTTCAAATTTAAGACCCTAGTTTCAGAATGAACTATATCGCATTGAAACTTAATGGAAAATTCCATCATATTATGGTCACTATTTCTCAAAGGCTCTTTACAGCAAGGTTATTAATTAGCTCTTTGACTCCTCAACGTACTTCTCCAGAAACCCATCTCGTACACACTCCAAGAATTCCTCCTCTACAGCATCGGTGCTGATTTGGTTAACCCAGTCGATGTGTAGATTGTAGTCACCCATTATTACTGTATTACCCATGTTACATGCATCTCTACTTTCCTGATTTAGACTGTGCCCAACATTAGCATTACAATGTGTGGCCTATAAGCAACTCCCAACAATTTTGCTGCCCCTTTCTGTTTCTTAGCTCCACCCAAACTAATTCTACATCTTGATCCTTCAATCTAAGACCTTCTCTTACTAATGTACCGATCTCGTCCCTTATTAAGAATGCTTCCCCACCTCTTCCTTTTTACCTTCTAAATGCCAAAATATTCCAGAGAAGATGGTGATGAGCTGCTTTCCAGAACCACTGCAGTCAATGTGTTGAAGGTACACCTGTAGTGCTAGGGAGAGAGTTACAGGATTTTGACCCAGTGATGGAATGGCAATATATTTACAAGTCAGCATTTTGTGAGACTTGGAGGGGAACATGCAAGGGGTGGCGTTCCCATGCATCTGCTGCCTTTGTCCTTCTAGGGGCATAGAGGTCATGCATTTGAGAGGTGCTGTTGAGGAAGATTGCTGCCAGTGCAACTCCTAGATCGTGCTGAAGATACTGGCTCTTGCTGTAGTGTAGTTCCACTGATGCCAGCAGCTTCCAGGATATGGTAACAGAGTGGTTATGTTGCTGGGCTAGTAATACAAAGAATGAGAGTCCAAATCTCATGATGGCAATTTTGAGAATTTGAATTTAATTTATTAGAATAAAATTTGGAAATAAAAGCTGGTGTCATTTAAAGTGACCACAAAGCTGTTGGGTTTGTTGTAAAAACCTTAACTGGTTCAATAACATCCTTTCATGAAGAAAATGTACCATTGTTACCCAGTCTGTGCTGTATGTGACTCCAGGCTCATGGCATTATGGCTGACTCTATCGGCCATCTAAAGTCTAGCAAGCCACAGCTGTACCAACTTTTCAGGATCACTAGAGATGGGCAACAACTGCTAACCATGCTTACACCCTGAGAATGATTAAAACTTGCCTAAGTGGCACTTCAGGGGACTGGCAGATGCCCTGCACTCCAATTTTAACCTAACTAATCTCTTGAGTAAGATAGAGATAAGAAGTGGCAGTCCAGGCGTACTGAGGCCAATTCTGTTATCCCAAGAGCTGCTGCAGCTAAGATCAGCTAATTCATTGTTGATCATAGATTGAACCTAGCATCTTCCATGCTATATGACTAATGATCTCACCAGGTTACGTAGTTACCCATTAAGCTATGAGACAAGCACTGTACATTATTTTTAACTTCTTGAAACGGTATCATCCATAAATCCTGGCAACCCATCTCTCTTCTTAGATTTGATATTTGCTGGTTTCTCCTGTGTGGACCCAGAGGTTTAGAAAGGATCTTTCTTGTATAGCATTTGCAGCACAAGAACAGGCCATTAAACCTTTATACTGCACTGTACTCCATCTCGCCTGACTAACATGTCCTTCTATTCCTTTCTGGCTCACATACTTGCCCAACTTCCCCTTAAGTGTGTTTTTATTGTAATTGCCTCATTGGTGATAAATCTTATAACAAGATGTGCCAGTATCTGCCTTCTGAGATATCCACGTAGTAATGAGAAGGTCACACACAGTTCTCAAGCTTTCATGGTGCACAGCTTTGTGGTTAAGAAGACAAAAGCTTGGGCATCCCGCTTTAAACTATAATAATATAATAATTAGTAAAGCAAAATGCAATGTTGAACTGTTCTAGGACTCTAACCCATTATGTGCGTAGCACTGACATTTGCAGTTCCCAAATTTTGCTGCCCCATTTCAATGTTATTCCATTCGCTTTCGCTGCTCACAATGAAGCCTGATACTGTTTTTGAACGCAACCCAAAATTTCTCTGTCTGGAAACAAGGGAATGGCTGTTTTTTTCCATAATTAATGAGCTGCTAATGAAATCCTGTTTTTTGATACTGCACAATCCAAAGTTATCATCTTTCCACTAACGGGCCGTTAATTATGGAGAAAAATGGGCAGTTTCAATAAAATAATTTCAGATCCTTTGTCTCCGAACCTAGTTTCTGCAAACAGAATATTTGGAAGAGAAAGATTAGAAGTTTTTTTTAATACCACGCACAACCTGAAAGAGTGGAAGCTGAATAGCTGAATCAACAATAGTTTTTAAAAAGGTAGCAGATAAATAATTTAAAAGAAAAACATTTATGTCACCCTCATAACTATCCTAATCTTTTAAAAATCATACAGCAGAGGAGAAGGCCACTTGGCCTCTCGTACCTGTACCGGCTGTTTGACATAACTACCCTATTAGCCCCGCTCCTTAGTTTTCCTGCACAACCCTGCAAATCAGTCCCTTTTAAGTATGTTTCTAATTGTCCTTTGAAGGTTGCTGAGGAACCTGCTACCACCACACTTTTCGGTAGTGCGGCCCAGATCTTAACAACCCCCTGTGTGAAGAAATTTCAATGGCTTTTGGTTACTTACCCACTTGCCAGTGGAAATAGTTTCTCCCTACTTGCTCTATCAAAACCCCTCGTAATTTTGAACACCTCTCTTGGGCCTCCCCTTAATCTTCTCAGTTCTAAGGAGAATAATTCCAGAAATCTCCAAATAACTTAACTCCTGAACAGATCATAAGTTAAAATTCTGTTCACTTCGCCTAAGGGGTCCTAAGTAATTAGCCACATAGGACCATCGGCATCTTTGTCCATTAGAGAGAGATAATTGGTTGCATATAGCTTAAGGGCATCAATCATTCTGCAGGCATGGAGCCTGGTGAGGAAGTATCTCCATGGGCTACCACAGCTGGTATGGGTGTCATTCTGCATCACTCTAGCCAACTGAGCTAACCAACCCCTTTGTGAGAGGTTCTACTCAGAATGCTAATCTATCTCGCTCTTGAGTATTGCTGACAAAAAGAGAGATTTTTTGTCAAAGCTTTTCGCAAGAAAATACCAATGTCGGGGGAAACGATACTGTATGAGGAGAGTGCTGATTGGTTGGCAAGTGGACTCTGACTGGTAGAGGCGTTGCCATGGAGAATGTACCAGTTGATGGTGATTGACAATTAACTGTCAAGCATTGTTTGAAATTTAAACCAGGCAGTTTGACTCTGATTGGTCAAGACATTGCCCTGGGGAGTGAACCAGCGAATGGCTGTCACCTATTTTGTTTAGCTGAAACAGGTGCAATGTGTGTACATATTATTCCTGCCTGCAAAGAACAGGGCCCTCAGCTGACAGAGTGCAGCTGAGGTAACTGAGTGAAGACATGGGCCAGAATTTTCCCGTTGGTGAGTTTGGGGCGGGGCCCGCTCGCCAACGCGGGATGACGTCGGGAGGAACCCCCGACGTCATCCCAGTCCATTTAAATCTTTAGGAACTATTTGAAACTCTTTCGAGTTATCAACAGTCACAGATTGCAACTCTTTCGAGTACAATCACAGTTCTTGGTTTCCGGGAGTGGGACATGAACCCACAACCCTCTGATTCAAAGGCGGGGGTGCTATGAACTGAGCCACAGCTGACACCGGACAGCGAAATCAACCCAATTGAGGCCATTGACAGGATAATTAAGATCATTAAAGACCTGCCCGTCCAACCTTAAGGCTGGTGGGTAGGCCGGGAGCCCCAGCGGGCTTCTGAAAAAACATGAAACCTCATCCACTGGTGGGATGAGGTTTCATGTCCGTTTTTAAAAACTTTAATAAAGTTTCTGTGCTTCTTATTAACATGTCCCATTTCGTGTGACATTGTCACATGAGGGGGACATGTTAATAATTTTTTTATTTTTCTATTTTTAAAGTTTTTTAGACTTTAGACTGTCAGTAATCTCCCTGAGACAGCACTTAGTCTCAGGGAGATGTGCGCTCTTTTGAGCGCATGCATGAAAGAGCGCACTTTGACAGATGGGGAATCCCTCCCCTCTCCCCCCGCACAGGAAGCGCATAGGGCTTCCCGTCGGGCAGCCCGCCCACTCAAAATGGCGGCAGGCCCTGTTTCGGCGGCGGGGGTCGGCTGCCTGCCCGCCACCGAGCCGGTGGGGCCCGCCCGCCCACCAAGGGCAAAATTCTGCCCCATGGAGTTTGGTGAGAGGGGATATTTTAAGTGTTAATTTTCTTAAATTTTGCTCTGGAAATCTAATCTAATCCGTGATTAGCAGTAGCTGGAAAGCACTGTGTAAGCAGGCTAAGTTCTTTCCTTCTTGTAGAAAGGGAAAACTCACTCTCAGCAGTGGGAGCTGAGTAGTTAATTAGCTAACGGGTTGAATCTGGTTACTGCAGCCCCCGTTCAGTGTACGATAAATTCAGGCCTCTTTAGTGCAGCCTTGGCAAACAGAGTGCGGCTGAGGTAACTGAGTGAAGGCTTGGAGTTTGGTGAGAGGGGGAGTTCCGGGAAGGAGGTGTTTGTTTCCTTTTTCTACCTTTCTCACCCTGTAGCAATTAGTTCTTGCTCTACTACAGGGAAATAAACTAGCTGTTTGCTCAGTATCTGGTAAGCGGGTAAGCTCTGTTCCACTCTTAAGATTTAAAATAGTACACAAATTGGTGGTAAAGTTAATAAAATATATAAAAAAGTAACATAAATAAGTGATTAATGTATTTTAAAAATTACCTAATTATATTAAAGGTGGCAGGACAGGTGGTATATCAAGGCTGCAGCACGTGGGAGCTTCTGGATGACATTGTGATCCAGGACAAATATGTCTGCAGTAAGTTTTGCAGCTTGAGGAACTTCGGCCCAGAGTCATTGAGCTGGGGGCTGAGCTGCAGACGCTGCGACACATCAGGGAGGGGGAAAGTTACCTGGATGCTTTATACCAGGAGGCAGTCACACCACTTGGGATAAGGTCTTCTGATTTGGTCAGTGGTCAGGGATAGGAGGGTGTGACTGTGAGTGAGGCAGGAAAGGGGACCCAGAGGGCACGACTGCAGGAGCGTGAGCCTCTGCAATTGTCCAATATGTCTGAGGTTCTCTCAGCTTGTTTGGATAAGAGCAGGAGCTGCAGGGTGGATGAGCAAACTGACCATGGCACCGTGGTACAGGAAGCAGAGCTAAAAGGAATGTTGTGGTAGTATGGGACAGTATAGTGAGGGGGATTGACACTGTTCTCTGTAGCAAAGAGCGAGAGTCCAGACGGCTGTGTTGACTGATCAGTGCCAGGGGTCCAGACATCAGTTGAGGGTTGGAGAGGAACTTGCAGTGGGAGGGAGAGGATCCAGTTGTTGTTGTCCATGTAGGTACCAATGACGTAGGTAGATCCAGGAAAGAGGTTCTGCGTAGAGAATATGAGGAGCTGGGCACTAAATTGAAAAGCAGAACCTCAAAGGTTATAATCTCTGGATTATTACCTGAGCCGCATGCAAATTGGCATAGGGTACGTCACGTTAGAGAAGTGAATATGTGGCTCAGAGACTGGTGTGGGAGAAGTGGGTTCTGGTTTGTGGGGCACTGGCACCAGTACCGGGGAAAGCGGGGGCTGTACCGTTGGGACGACCTACACCTGAACTGTGCTTGGACCAGTGTTTTTGCGAACTGTATAACTAGGGAAGTAGAGAGGGTTTTGAACTAAATAATGGGGGCAAGGGATCAAATCTGGAAAGATGTGGTATATCAAAGAGTAGAGACAAGGTAAGAGAGGAAAATCGTAATATAGAAATAAAGTTTGGAGCATGGCAGGAAGGGACAGAGAGAAAAAAACCTAAGGATGCACAGAGAATCAAGACTAGATGTCACAAAGATAACAAAAAGACAAAACTTAAGGCTCTGTATCTGAATGCATGCAGCATTCAAAGTAAGCGAATAGATGGCGCACATTGAAGTAAATAAAGACCTGATAGCCACTACGGAGACCTGGCTGCAAGATGACAAGGATCGGGTCCTGAATATTGAGGAGTATATGACCTTCAAGAAGAATAGGAAGCTAGATAATGGTGGAGGGGTAGCACTGTAAATCAAGGATGGCATTTGAACAATAGTTAGAGGTGACCTTGGTTCTGGAGATCAGGATCTAGAATCGGTTTGGGTGGAGATGAGGAATAGTAGGGGAAATAAGTCACTGATGGGAGTGGTCTGCAGGCCCCCTAACAGTAATCACAATGTAGGACAAAGTATAAAAGAAGAAATATTGGGTGCTTGTGATAAAGGGATGGCAATAATCATGGGTGACTTTAATCCACATATAAACTGGAAAAATCAAATTGGCAGTAGTACCCTGGATGAGTTTATCGAATACTTTTGAGATAGTTTCTTAGAGCAGCACGTTCTGGAAACAACCAGAGAGCAGGTTATATTAGATTTGGTATTACGCAATGTGACAGGATTAACTAAAGGCACCCTAGGTAGCAGTGACCACATATGACAGAATTTTACATCCAGTTTTGAAAGAGAGAAATGGCAACTATGTGGGCTTGAAAGTTGAGCTAGCTGAAGTGAACTGAGATACTAGGCTAGAGGATAGATCAAAAGAGAAGCAGTGGTTGACATTTAAGGGGATATTTCAGAATACTCAGAGTAAGTATATTCCTACTATAAAGAAAAATTCTAAGGGGAGGACCCACCATCCGTGGTTAACTAAACAAGTTAAAGAAAGCATCAAACTTAAGGAAAAAGCATATAACTGCGCAAAGATGAGTGGCAGGCCAGATGATTGGTCAGAATATAAAGATCGGCAGAGAATGACTAAAAGGTTAATCAGGTGAAAGAAATTGCAGTCTGAGAGGAAGCTAGCTAGAAATGTAAAAATGGATAGCAAGAGGTATTTAAACAGGAAAAGAATAGGTAAAGTGAGTGTCAGTCCTCTAGAGAGTGAGAATGGTGAGTTAATAGTAGATACTAAGGAAATGGCGGATGAAACGAACAAATATTTTGTTTCTGCCTTCACTTTTAGAGGATACAAAAAACATTTCAGTAATAGGGAGGTGGAGGGGAGAGAAGAACTTCGTGAAATTGCAATCACCATTGAAGCAGTACTGAGCAAACTAATGGAACTGTGGGCTGCCAAGTCTCCAGGTCCAGATGGATTTCATCCCAGGGTCTTAAAAGAGGTGGCTAATGAAGTGGTAGATGCGTTGCAGTTAATTTTCCAAAATTCTCTAGATTCTGGAAAGGTTCAATCAGACTGAAAAGTAGCAAATGTAATCCCTCTATTCAAGAAGGGAGGGAGGCAGAAAACTATAGGCTTGAAGTCTGTCGTGGGGAATTTGTTAAGAGTCGATCATTAAAGAGGTTATAGCTGGGCACTTAGAAAAGCTCAAGGTAATTGGGAAGAGTCAGCATGGTTTTGTGAAAGGGAAATTATGTTTAACCACTTTATTAGAGTTCTTTAAAGGAGTAACATTTGCAGTGGATGGAGGGGAGCCTGTAGTCATACAGTACTTGAATTTCCAGAAAGCATTTGATAAGGTGCCCACATCAAAGGTTATTGTGGAAAACAAAAGCTCATAGTGTAGGGGGTAACATTTTAGCCTGGAATGAAGATTGGCCGGCTAGCAGAAAGCAGAGAGTATGCATAAATGGGTCTTTGTCTGATTGGCAGGATGTGACAAGTGGAGTCCCACAGGGGTCTGTACTGGGGCCTCAACTTTTTACAATTTACATCAATGACTTAGATGAAGGGAGCGAAGGCATGGTACCTAAATTTGCAGATGACACAAAGATAGGTAAAACAGTATGTTATGAAGAAGACATGAGTTTGCAGACGGATATAGATAAATTGAGTGAGTGGGCAAAAATTTAGCAGATGGAGTATAATATTGGAAAATGTGAAGTCGTTCACTTTGGCAGGAAGAATAAAAAAGCAGAGTGTTACTTAAACGGAGAATGACTGCAGAATTCCAAGGCGCAGAGGGATCTAGGTGTTCTTGTGCATGAGTCACAAGGAGTTAGTATGCAAGTAACAACATGTAATCTGGCTAATGGAATGCTATTCTTTATTACGAGAGGAATTGAACATAAAAGTAAGGATGTTATACTTCAGTTATACAGGGCATTGGTGAGACTGCATCTTGAATACTGTGCGCAGTTTTGGTCTCCTTATTTAAGGAAGGATGTAAATGCGTTAGGGGTGGTTCAGAGGAGGTTTACTAGGGTGATATCTAGAATGAGCGGGTTGCCTTATGAGGATAGGTTGGACAGGCTAGGCTTTTCCCATTGGAGTTTAGAAGAATGAGGGGTGACTTGATTGAAGTATATAAGATCCTGAATGGTCTTGACAAGGTGGACGTGGAAAGGATATTTCCTCTTCTGCGTGAGCCCAGTACTAGAGTGCCCTATTTTAAAATTAAGGGTCGCCCTTATAAGACAGAGATGAAGAGAAATTTTTTCTGAGTGTTGTGCGACTTTGGAACTCTGTCCCAGAAGGCGGTGGAGGCAAGACCACTGAATATTTTTAAGGCAGAGGTAAATAGATTCTGGTTAGGCCACGGATTCAAAGGTTATCGTGGGTAGGTGGGAAGGTGGATCTTGAAATACAAATAGATCAGCCATGATCTTATTGAATGGCGGAGCAGGCTCGAGGGGCTGAATGGCCTACTTCTGCTCGCATTTTGTATGTTTGTATGTAGCTTCCAGTACACCTAAATGCTCCACCCGTGAGCCTGACTGACTATCTTAAATTGGTTCTCAGTGTAACTTTTAGCGCACTGAGGATTATTTAGCAAATGTTGTCCAATCGCAGAATCACATCTAATGTTGGACACTGTGTTTTGAGTTTTGCAAGCACAGGTTGATTGGGTACGGTCTGTACCTTGCCTGTTGCGAACAGCGGAAGGGGCATGCTGCTCGATATGATCCGCCAGTCTTTGGGACGTACAGCACACATACCTAGCATCACGCTGGCACTGAAGTTCATTCACCACATTACTCATTTGTGTGATAGGCAGAACGTCTTTTTGGTTTGACAACAGCTTGATGAATACCACTTGTGTTGCTACTGCATAGTAGCAACGTGAAACAGCTAGCTTCACCTGTTGCTCAAATTTTCGAGATACCTTGCCCTTCCTGGGTAATCTGTGGCAGCCTGGGCACTTTTCAGGGCTGAAAATAATGGCCTTAGGCCCGTTCATGAATTTGCGCGATATACTGTGTGAAAAGATCTGATTAGGGTAGCCATTATCGCGCAGGATGCCTTTGATGCGCCCTATCTTACTCTGTCAGATGTTGACTGACCTGTGTATTTCCCACAATTGTGGTTTTTCCTTATCATCTTTCCTTTTCTAAACTTTCTTTCTCTAATCTTTTCTTCCTATAAGTGTAGCACACACTGTTTTTTGCTAGGCAGCTCTCTGCTTGCCCTGTCTCCAGCATGAAACAACGGTTTGAAGACCCTGTACAGAGTTCTGGAGCTAAGTCAAAAAAGAACAAGCAGAAGCCAAGAATTTCATCTGGAAGAGAGACAATAGATTAGAAAAGGGCAATGTTTGAGTTTATTACTCTTATATAGAGGCAATGAAGTAGTCCCATTAGTTTGGTATTAGAAGACTATCTGATACTTTAATTAAATGTAGGGAAAAATGGTTATGTGAAATATTGGAGATCCTTTACCCATGGCTCTTTTACACTGCTAGAAGGAATGCAGAATAATCTTTTTGTGTGACATCTGACCCACTTTTATCTGTCTCAATGAATTAGCCTCAATACTTTCCTGCCTTCTCTCTCACCCTTCTCTGTCTTCCTCACCTTTTTGCTGTTATCTTTTTCTTTGATTTCTAGCCTTCCTCCTTTTATTTTATTGACAGCACTAATTATCATGCACTCTGGAACCTGTCCCTCATTTCTTCTAACCCTCAAACATGCCATCTTATCTAGCCCTGTCCCCTCCTGCATTCAATTATGTTGTACCATCACTTCCTCTAATTTATTCTTAAGACTGTAAAACAGTGCATCCCCTTACTTCCCTCAATCTCTCCTCTCTCTTAGAGTCATTAGGCTTTAAAACCCAAGCATCTGCCACTGGATTTATCTCATTTACTCTCTTTCTCTTATCTTGATCGTGCCATGGGTCTTGGTTTTATCACCTCAAGCTTCTCTCAGCTTGGAGAACAAGTACTTGTTGCAAAGGAGAGGCATTCTTTTAAACCGTGGAGTTTCCATTTGGAAGAGTACTCATAAAACTATCAGTGGTGTTTATGAATATATCTCTGGATTCCAGCTCTACATGAGACTGTCTTCTCTGTTAAGGCTAGATTCTGGAAAATAAAGCCCTTTACTTTTGCGTTCCCGGTTCTGAAACAAATTAAAATGAAACACCTCCGGGGCTTGAAGGCTGCTGAAGGTACATTCGGAGATTTAAAGATGTTCTGAAAATATTTTCTGTAAGAATATAAAAGATGAATTGTTGTATTGTTCTCAAGATATTGCCATGGTCCTACTGAATTTGCGTGACCAAATGTGCAGAGTTCAAAATTTGTTGTTATAATTGCTCCTTTAGGGTTCAGCTGAGTTTTTCTTTGCCTGTGCAGATGTAGTTATCTAATTTATTAATTTACATTTTAGTATACCCTGCCTGTGGGCAAGCGTTGAACTCCAAATAGCCTGTTACATTTGAATAGGTTTGGAATGGAAATGTATTTAGCAATAAGGGATATAATGTTATTTGCAGAATACATCTTGTTTAAATTGCAAGTTAATCCATTTAAACAGCAAATGTCTCCTTTTCTGAGGAGTATTTTTTGTGGGAGTGGAAACAACTCTATTGTGTTTTATGTAACGCGACAATTAGTTGTCATTTTTAAACAAGGGGACAATGATCAGCTTTGTTTAATATATTAGTAGATTTGTTTAATTGTGAAGATTTTACATGTTTCGACCAGCTAAAGGTTGCAAGTCGTATAAAATCAAGTATTAATGACCTGTGTGCCTCTTTTGAGTACAAAGCGATTCTTTCTCTAAATAATTTATCCAACTGAAGCATAGAACCAATTCTTTTTACAAACCATTTACCTAACTGAAGTATTTAACCCTTTCTTTTACCTTTCACAGTGACAGACTTTTTAAATGAGCCTTTTTGTTTCTGTGGACAGTCTATCTAAATCCTGTAGTGCCATGGCAGTCTTTCTCTGCTCACCTTTTCTCCCTATGATTTATGATGCCTTGGACACGGTCTTCATGCCAATTACAACATTACTACACTTTAAAAATGCATCATTGTCTGTGAGCGCTTTGAGACGTCCTGTGGTTGGGAAAGGCACTATATGAATGCAAGTCTTTTTTTCTTTTTTCCATTAGAATTCGTGGCTCATCGGTTAATTACTGGCTTTTTACATCTGGGATACTGGTGTAGATCCTACATCAAATGAACTCGTGCAGCCTTCAATTCAGCAAAGCTCACCACTGAGCTGGCAATCTATTAGAGAGAGACCAGAGAATGCCTGGTGTGGGAATTGGCGGGAGAAAAGAGCATCGCACTTGTATATTGGGCATGCTCTTCTGCAGCAGTATACTTTTGGGGAGGAACTTAGCGAGCTTTATATCACATCTTTGCTGCTCTTCTGACCTCTTTAAGTGCTTTAATTTGGACACAGGCTGGGGCTCTTTTCTCTAGACCTGACAGGGCTCTTTAAGTCAATGACTGGTTTAATAAGGTAAACGTAGAGAAGATTTGCTACTTGTTGGGGAGACCAAAATTTAGTGTTGCCAACCCTCCAGGTTTGGCCTGAAGTCTCCAGGAATTGAAGATTAATCTCCGGGACACTGCTGTGTGCAACTCTGGAGAAAAATAATCACAACATTAAAGAAGATTTTTTTTTTGTCATTTTCTTTGAACGTTTCTATTTACCATTATAAAAATGTTGAAACGGGGGGGAAAAGGCGGTTTGGCTGACAGTCAAGCATCATCCAATTGGGTAATGAGTCTTTTTGCTTTCCAATTGGCATAGGAAGGCAGTATGTTACGAGGATGGATGTGTTGGCTGACTAATGGCTGGAGCATGGGGGCAGGTCATGTGATGAAACCTCCAGGAATACATTTAATAACAGTTGGCAACCGCAGCAAAGCTAGAGATCATAAATATAAGCTAGGCACTAATCAATCCTTAATTTAGAAATTTTTAAAAAGTTTTTTTATGTTATTAAATGTGTTGGCTGCTGTTTTTAATCCACCCAGTTTAATGAGCACAGAATCATTTAACTAGCATGTTTCAATATTCGGACTTGAAACAGGGAACAAACTTTCGGTGTTGCCTTTAATTAAAAAATGCAAGGATTGAAGTTAAACTGTATGAATGCTGTGTACGAGAGGCTTTGGTATCTTCTGCTAAAATAACGGTGAAAGGAATTTCACACCAACCTGTTAAGCGTTTATACGCTAGCGCTAAACGGTGTAATTTCAAGGTCATACTTGCAGAAATAAATATGTAATTATATCATTTTAGGAAAAATGCCTGCATCTTTCTGTCTGTCCAAATAAAATGTGCCATTTATTTTTCCCTACAAATCCCTTTTTCTTTAAATAGCGCAGTTCCCCTGTGCCACACAGCACAGTAGCTGACAAGATGGACAGCTTGTCTTTCTGAAAGAGCTGCCACAAAGCAAGCAAGGTCACTCCCCAATTATCCTTCCCCGTACACGGAACAGCACGGTGCCTTCCCCGAGTAGCGTGAATGAGACTGGGATCTGGTCATTACTGCTCCAACCTAAATTCCACTGCTTCAGTGTATTGGTGCTCCAACAATCCAACGTGAGTTTTTGATCCCAGACCTCGGAAAGTATTTCATTATCAGCAGAGATGCTGGTCAACCCCACTGTATGCAGAATCCCAGAATCGTTACGGTGCAGAAGGAGGCCATTCGGCCCGTCATGTCTGCACCGCCTCTCTGAGCATTTTAACATAGTGCAAATCTCCTGCCTTTTCCCTGTAACCCTGAACGTTGTTTCTATTTGAATAATCATCCATTGAATGCCTCAATCGAACCTGCCTCCACCACACTTCCAGTCAGTGTATTCCAAACCCTAACTACTTGCTGTGTGAAAAAGTTTTTTCTCACCTTGCATTTGCTTCCTTTGCAAAACACTTTAAAACTGTGCCCTTGTCATTGTAACTATGAGAAAAATGGCTTCACTATTTTTAGAAACCTCCCCCCGCCCCACCCAGTTTCCACAGAGAGAATTTGGAAAGAGTTACTTTTGTTTGTTCTGAATGCATGGTGAATTCACACTATTTAAAAAAAAATGGCTCCAGTGATTAGTGCTTAATGGGATAACATTGATGCTGTTTTTAAAAAAAAATCAATTTAGTCTGTCCCAGCAGTTGAACATCACCTTATGCACCTTGTATTGGGAAGTCTTTAATCCCTTTCTGGCTGTGAACAGTGAGCCAAAACGCAGATTGATTCACAAAGACAGTCGAGGCCTTTAATAAACTGGCGTTGCGAGATAATCAAATAGTAAAGGCAATGAGAAACAGAAATGACCTTGTTTAAGTCAAATAAGATGATCTGCAGGTACAAGGTAGAGTTTTGTGTCCATTATGTGAAGACAAGTTGCTTAACCTAAACGAATCTGATCATAACTGCTGGTCTTTACATCCACCCATTGTGAAATCAAACATCTTAATGAATTCTTATGAATCTCAATCTGCCTTCCAAGTACAAAAGACATGAATATCCCGTTAGGATCTCGAAGAAATTATTATGTTCCTGGGTAATGCCATGGTACAAGAAGACACAAGACAGTGAGAGTCATCTCCCATGAATGTAAGGTGCTCTGTTTACTGGAGCAACTGACGCCATTGTACCTGAGAAGGTAGCTATGGCAGAATGGAATTACTGACGGAAGTATAATGGGAAAGATGCCCAGGCATAGGAAAGGTTTCCGTAGAGGGTTATTGAAATGACAATTGGGATTAAGCATGAGTTACGAGGACAAACCAACAAGGTTGACATGGAGAGGGGAATCTATAGGGGGTGATCTCATTGTGGTGAACAAAAATTTCGTCAAGACAAATGTCGATATATTTAAGAGTCACAGATTCTATAAAAGGGTGGAGGTCCATACTTAGAAGAGGGAGGATTAAGAACAGTTTTGAGTTTGTACTTTACCCAGTGGATGGTGAATACCAAGCGAGGTGGTGCACTGAATTTCTCAGCATATTCATGAGAGAGTAGGATAAGTACCCAATGAGCAACTTTACAACAGAAGTATAGGAGGTATTGGGTTAGATTTCTAACACACTAGGCCTGGTCACTTGGACTGCAGTGGTGTTTCTAGCCTACATTCTTGTGTGTTGCTATGCTCATTTTGGGTTGCATTTCTCCTTCAGTGAATTCTCAGGAGACTGTATGTGCCTTTTTAATGCATTTGCCGGAAGGCATTAGTCCATCAAGAATGTATGTGGAACCAAGCTTTGCCTCATTTCTCCACTACTTCTTGATTTGCATCACCTTTTGCTCTTGTTTTCACCCTTGGCAGTGTTCTATACATAGGCCTTGGCTCCCCACCTAGGTTTCGCAATCAAAACAAGAGTTGATAACTTATGTTATTAGTATACAATAGACAGAAATTAAAGAATTAAAAGATTACTATGGCACTGATTAATGTTCAACTCTTTCACTGGAGTATTTAATGATTCTTATTCCCCAATCACTTCGAGGCTCAGAGAACACAGTAATCTTGTACAAAGGCCACTGAATGCTGAGTATTCTGACCCATTGTACTCAAAACCATTCCCACAAAGCTGAAAACTACCAGAAAACCTTATGTGGTATGGTTCATTGCTGTGTAATTATCTGAATATTAAAGACCCAACTACAAATAGCAACTGGCTGAGATATAGAATTACCAGTACTGATCTTGGAAATGGTTCCCCACTGTGGCCATTTAGTACGTCAAGTATAATAGTTGTCTTAAACAACTACATGACTTGAGAAGTGTTGCAGTCATGTTGTGGGTGACCCTTTCCATAAAATAAATTCTCAATGAGTTTGCTCCCAAGTGTTCATTAGTTGAAACTTTCACATGCAAATGATGGAGCTGCCAGTCTAGTAGCTGCTCCTCAGCCCCATGTAAAAATGAAACGAGGAAATCAGGCTGTTTATATTTCTGACTGCAGCTGATGACAAGAAGACTGTCTCATGTTGTTTTAAATGGGAAGTGTTTATTGGACCTCAGGGGAATGTATATAGTGAGGCAAATTCGCTCTCCTGATTCATTTCGCTGTCTTGCACATGGATACTCAAAACACTCTCCTCTGGCTTACTTGCTCTCTTATTCTCCCCCCTCATTTTTACCGTATGTCTCTCTTCTGTTCAGCAGTCTCCATATAGAGTATATTAAATATGACCCCAGTCTTTTCTGCTCTGATTGTGTTTTCTTTCAATCAGCACTCTGTCTTTCTTCAAATCTTCCTATTATCCGCTGCTTTAGGATTAGTGGTATTGTCACTGGACTAGCAATGCAGAGACCCAGGATAATGCTCTGGGGACCTGGGTTCGAATCCCACCATGGCAGATGGTGGAAATTGAATTCAATCAATTTTTAAACAAAAATTCTGGAATCAAAAGACTAATGATGAACATGAAAACATTGTCGATTGTCATAAAAACCCATCTGATTCTCTAATGCCAAACTTATCTGGCCTGACTCCAGATCCATAAAGATGTGGTTGACTGTTATGCCTTCTGAAATGGCCTAGCAAGCCACTCATTCCTGAGCGTTAGCCAATGAACGTTGTGTGTACACCTAGTAAGAAGATCATGTTTGGCTCTAATGCCCCATAGTTGGCTAGTATGGTGTAAGGTGCAACACCTGCCCCTTTACTTCCCCTCTCCTCTTCTCATTGTCCAAGGGCCCAAACACTCCTTTCAAGTGAAGCAGCACTTCACTTGCACTTCCCTCAATTTAGTCTACTGCATTCACTGCTCCCAATGCGGTTTCCTCTACATTGGAGAGACCAAACGCAGACTGGGTGACCGCTTTGCGGAACACCTTCGGTCTGTCCGCAAGCATGACTCAGACCTTCCTGTCGCTTGCCATTTCAATACTCCACCCTGCTCTCATGCCCACATGTCCGTCCTTGGCCTGCTGCATTGTTCCAGTGAAGCTCAACACAAACTGGAGGAACAGCACCTCATCTTCTGACTAGGCACTTTACAGCCTTCCGGACTGAATATTGAGTTCAACAATTTTAGATCATGAACTCTCCCCTCCATCCCCACCCTCTTTCCGATCCCCTTTTTTTCCAAATATTTATATAGATTTTTCTTTTCCCACCTATTTCCATTATTTTTAAATGTATTTCCATCCATTGTTTTATCTCTGCCTTTTAGCCTATTTTGATCCCTTCCCCCCACCCCACCCCCACTAGGGCTATCTGTACCTTAATTAGCACATTCCTTAGATAATATCATCACCTTCAACACCTCTTTGTCCTTTTGTCTATGACATCTTTTGGTTATCTCCACCTATCACTGGCCCTCTATCCAGCTCTACCTGTCCTACTCCCCCTTAAACCAGCTTATATTTCACCACTTTTCTATTTTTCCTTAGTTCTGTTGAAGAGTCATACGGACTCGAAACGTTAACTGTGTTCCTCTCCGCACATGCTGTCAGACCTGCTGAGTTTTTCCAGGTATTTTTGTTTTTGTTATGGTGTATGACCATTTGGGTTATCAATGCTGCCTCTTGAACCATATCATCCTCCCCCACCAAAGAACTGAGATCGTGAGGGAAGGGGGAAGAAAATTTGCAGAAGGGAAAATTTGCAGAAGAATAATTGCTGTATTCAATCAATGAATTCAAGAATCTCCTACTGCTGTAAGTAAGTTGTCATTTTACGAAACAATTTGTTTTGTAGGTTTAATGGATGTCCCATCATTCCTGTTGCTGCCAAGCCTGGAGGACCCGATGCCCCAGAGACAGAAACTCCGCAGGGTATTTCAGAACTTATTGAGGTAAGTGCCCCCCCGTCCTTGGAGACAATTTACAAACCTGTTCCACCATAACTGCATTCTCATGGGGTAAATTCAGCAACCCATCTTGGTAAAGGTTATAAGAGTTAGGAGTTAGGGTACAGGCAATGGGAACATTGGTGTGGTTTGTCAGGCGATTCAACTTTGAGAGAGAACGGCAAATAGTGTAATATTTGTGATTAGACTGGGAGCAAGGGCTCAAAATGGAAAGGTTTCTCCTGTAAAGTTGTCCTTTAACTTGTGTGCACAATGGCACGGTTTTCCAGTTCCCTCATGAAAATGATATTTCAAGAAATGGAATGTAATCACTGCTATAGTAAAACTAAAAAGAAAGTTCAGAGTAACCTTTGAGTTCATCCATGAGGCAACTTGAAAATTCTCCTGCACAAATTCAGCACCACAAGCTATAATGCATCAAACTTGAGATTTTGTTTTTTCCTGACTGAATCTTCTGACTCTCTCCGTGCCACCCACCAAACCTACCTGGGAACATGGATGAGTGGCTCAGAATCCAACCTGATGGACTGCATAGACAGGAGCATGGATATGTGAGACAGTGGCCTCTTAATAGCTCAAAATGCTCCCTCTGGACACAATAGATGACAACTGACTGTATATTAGGGCTGTTGAATCAGAGGGAATCTCAGAGCTTTATTACATTTTTTGCATGGGTAAGAGGCAATAAACCTACTTTCAGACCAGTACCACATAGGAATTTAGAAACATAGCAACATAGCCATTCAGCCCCTCGAGCCTATTCCACCATTCAGGTATCACCCTGGTGAATCTGCACTGCACCACTTTCAAAGCCAGTGCATCTTACATGAGATATTGTGCCCAGAACTAAAATGCAGTGTACTGTAACCCCTTCAGTCCAGAGGTCTATTGAATCAGAAACACCAACTTGTCCTGAAATTTATTGAGCAGACCCAAGCAACTCACAGCATCATTTTAGTGCAGTACTTTAGGAACGGAAAAGTGGAAGATATCTGGATCTGTAAAACAATTTTTATTCCTGCTTTATAATGTTTTATCACAGTTTATGCTTCAGGTAAACACTTATATCTATGGTGTACCCTAGTTCACACATTTGTGGTTAGGCATTCTAATGTCATTCTATAATTCAGAAAATTCCAAAGTCCAGAAATAACTTGGTCCCAAGCATTCTGGACTGGAGAGGTTACAATGTACTACAAATAAGATCTAACCAGAGCTTTGTATAACTGTATCATAACTCCCACCCATTTTTATTCCAGCCCCTTTGACATAAAGGCCAAGATTCCACTATCCTTCATAATTATTTTTTTGTACCTGCCCAGGAGAATGATAGCATAGTGGTTTATGTTACTGGGCTGGTAATTTAGGGGCTTGGACTAATGCTTTGGAGATGTGAGTTCAAATCCCACCATGGCAGCTGGGGAATTTAAATTCAGTTCATTAAATCAAAACTGGAATAAAAAGCTAGTATCAGTAATAGTGACCACGAGATTACAGGATTGTCATCAAAACCCATCTGTTTCAGTAATGTTCTTCAGGTCAGGAAACCTGCCCTCCTTACCCAGTCTAGCTTATTTGTGATTCCACACCCACAGAAATGTTGTTGACTCTTAAACGTCCTTTCAATTTTCAAGGCGGACAAACAATGACGGATGAACAATAAATACTGGCTTTGCCAGCAATGCCCACATCCTATGAATGAATAAAAATAAACTAACTTTGAGGCTGCAGGCTCAGGACTGTGAAGGGCAAGTTTGAGGCAGCAAGTGTTTCTTTATACAGGGTGACCAAGAGCTGCTGCAGGTTCCGAGGAGTGGAATTTAAGGCCAGGACACTGGACTAATTTAGGAAGAGCACAGTGATGTAACACGAAGAGATTCGGATCAGTACTGTGGGAGGATGAGAGCAAGTGGGCCAAAGGGTCTGCTTCATTCAAACATTGCTCAAGTAATTTTTTCAACGGCGATAAGCAAGGGTCAGTGGCGATCCAAAGAGATTTAGGGGTGCGTGTACACAGACTACTGAAGTCAGGCACAAAAAATAATCAAACAAAAACAAATGGAATGTTATAAGAACATAAAATGCTGGAAAAACCCAGCAGCTCTGGCAGCATCTGTGGAAAGAGAAACAGAGTTAACGTTTCGAGTCTGTATGATTCTTATGGAATGTTAGCATTTATAACTAGAAGCTTAGACAACGAAGGGGAGGAGGTTTTGCTGCAGTTACACAGCCCCGGTTAGACCACGTCAGGAGCACTCTGCATAATTCCGGGCACTACACCTTAGAAAGAAAGTATTGGCTTTGGAAGGAGTGCAGCACAGATTGACCAGAATTTTACCAGGGCTCCAAGGGTTAGATTATGAGGATGACATAAATTAGACTTTTTCTATGGCATATAAGAGATTAAGGGGTGATTTGATGGAGGTTTTTAGGATTTTGAAAGGAATTGATAGCACAGACAGAGAGAAAATTTTCTGCTGGAAGGGTGGTCTAGGACAAGGCGCATGACCTTAAAATTAGAGTCAGATCATGCAGGAGATAAGTTAGGAATCGCTTCTTCATGCATAGATTAGTAGAAGTGTGGCACCCTCTCCCACATAGCAGTCCTACAGCCTTGGTTCAAACATGGACAAAAGAACTGAACTCCCGAGGTGAGGTGAGAGTGACTGCCCTCGACATCAAGGCAGCATTTGACCAAGTGTGGCATCAAGGAGCCCGAGCAAAACTGGAGTCAATGGGAAGCGGGGGAAAACTCATCACTGCCTGCCTAGCACAAAGGAAGATGGTTGTGGTTGTTGGAGGTCAATCATCTCAGCTCCTGGATATCACTGCAAGAGTTTCTCAAGGTAGTGCCCTAGGCCCAACCATCTTCAGCTGCTTCATCAATGACCTTCCTTCCAACATAAGGTTGGAAGTGGGGATGTTTGCTGATGATTGCACAATGTTCACCATTCGTGAATCCTCAGATACTGAAGCAGTCTTTATCCAAATACAGCAAGACCTGGACAATATCCAGGCATGGGCTGACAAGTGGCAAGTAACATTTGCATCTCACAAATGCGAGGTAATGACCATCTCCAACAAGAGAGAATCTAGCCGTCACTCCTTGGCATTCAATGGCATTACCGATGCTGAGTCCCCCACTATCAACATCCTGGGGGTTACTATTGACCTGAAACTGAACTGAACTAGCTATATAAATACTGTGGCTACAAGAGAAGGTCAAAGGCTAGGAGTAACTCACCTCCTGACTCCCCAAAGCCTGTCCACCATCTACAAGGCACAAGTCAGGAATGTGTTGGAACACTCTCCATTTGCCTGGATGAGTGCAGCTCCAACAACACTCAAGAAACTTGACACCATCCTGGACAAAGCAGCCTGTTTGATTGGCACCCCATTTCCAAACATTCACTCCCCCTGATGCACAGTGGCTGCAGTGTGTGCCATCTAGAAAATGCATTGCAGGAACTCACCAAGCTTCCTTAGACAGCACCTTCCAAACCCACGACCACTACCATCAAGAAGGGCAAGGGCAGCAGACAAAAGCAAAATACTGCGGATGCTGGAAATCTGAAACAAAAACAGAAAATGCTGGAAAAACTCAGCAGGTCTATCGGCATCTGTGGAGAGAAAGACAGAGTTAACGCTTTGAGTCAGTATGACTCTTCTTCAGAGCTCTGAAGAAGAGTCATACGGACTCGAAACGTTAACCCTGTTTTTCTCTCCACAAGGGCAGCAGACACATGGAAGCACCACCACCTGGAAGTTCCCCTCCAAGCCACTCATCATCCTGACTTGGAAATATATCACAGTTCTTTCACTGTCGCTGGGTCAAAATCCTGGAACTCCCTCCGTAACAGCACCATGAGTGTACCTTCACCACATGGACTGCAGCGATTCAAGAAGGCTGCTCACCATCACCCTCTTGAGGGCAATTAAGGATGGGCAATAAATACTAGCCTAGCCAGCGACGCCCACTTCTCATGAATGAATTTTAAAAAAATATAAACCTGACCACTAGATTTTTACTAGCCAAGGACATGGAGCCAAGGCAGCTGGATGGAGTTAGAATACTGAACAGTCATGAATGGTGGAACAGGCTCGAGGGGCCGAATGGACACTCCCTCTATTTCCTATATTCCTATGTAACAGGCTCGAGGAACTGAATGCCTACCTCTGTTCTTATGTAAACTCACGTTTGGGAGGACTGGATTTGTAATTACTGCTCAGTGTTTTCACAGTTCGAGCACACATATAAAAAATTCTCACGCACTCCCTTTGCAGCTCAGTGAAATTCAAGTGAGCATACTAAACAGATGAAAACTGTGAACTGATCATGATGTTTCAGATTATACTTCAATCAGCAGTAATATGACTGAAACATGATGCCTGCTTTATAAAAAAAAGTCTATCCAGTGTCTGTTTCTATTCCCTGTACCTCCCTGACTCCTGTTTTTTTTTTCTCTCCCTGACACAGCTCCTGATATCACAGACATACATGCCAAAACGTGATCCCTCTGGAACCTTCCTCATGGCCGTGGACCACTGTTTCTCGATCAAGGGTCAGGGCACAGTGATGACGGGTACCATCCTCTCTGGATCTGTCAGTGTTAACGACAGTGTGGAGATTCCGTCCCTTAAGGTAATAGCCTGCTCAAAGAACATTAAAAGGCCTCTGTAGCTTTCCTCTGTCCACACGAATGAAGAGCTGCATTCAGAGTCTAGTCTAGTGTTTCTTTTAAAGAGAAGGGAAGGTCTTAGCCTGTTAGGTCTAGGGGTAATTGGTGATTATTTGACGTTTATTTTGTTTAAAATTTATTTCCAAATGTTTATGTAGCTTTAATGCATCATTAGAACTGAGACCACAGTGACTGAACATCAAGTTTCATTTTTGTGATTTGTGATTCATGATATTTTGCTGGTATATTTTACTGATAATTTACTGGTATTTCGCGGAATGAATTCACAAGTCCAGTTGGTTTTCCTTCGAAATGGAAAACCAGTAGCCCTACCCATAATGAATAATGGGGCTGCTTTTCCCTATAATGTGAGCCCCTGGTTTACATGAATGAATTCATCAAATTATTCTTTTCTTGCATTCTATTTTGGCTATTGCACCTGTAAAAGCAAGGGCTTGCCATTAAAGACCCCCGGAAGGATGATTGTTTTTCTTTTTGGGAATGGCAGTGAGGACTTCATCAAGGTCAAAATAGAACTTTTCCTTAATATCTTCATGGGAGTCCAGGGTTGGGCTATAAGAGCTGATGATGGCAGCATATTGCTTAACGGCTGAGCTGTGGGTGATGTGTCGTGAGTTTTTTATTTTTAGAATTGGGGAGTTCTGGCAGTGCATCCAAGATCCTTTTCCAGATGGCAAAACCAACTCTGTGGAAACGAGGATGAAAGCAAAATACTGCAGATGCTGGAAATCTGAAATAAAAACATAAAATACTGGAAAAATTCAGCATGTCTAGCCGCATCTGTGGAGAGAGAAACAGAGTTAACGTTTTGAGTCCGCATGACACTTCTTCAGAGCTAAAGAGAAGTGGAAACATGATGGATTTTATACTGTTTAAGAGGGGGTAGAGCAGGTGAAGCAAGATAGAAGGTCAGGGATAGGTGGAAGCTAAGGAGAGATTGACAAAGATGTCATGGGCACAAGACAAGGGGAGTATTAATGGTAGTGGTAAAGACTAAAGAAGGTGCTGATAGTGGCAGAATGTGTTAATAGCAGAACAAGGCTCAGTGCTCTGTGAAAGCACAACATAGAAACAAGTGACAGATGGCCCTGTGGGGGTGGGATTGAGGAAAAAAGATAAAAATTGAATGAATAAATAAAAATAAATAAATAATAAAAATGAAAATAAATAATGAAAAAATTTAAAATTGAAATAAAATTTTTAACAATGGATTAATAAAGGAGCAGAGATGGAGCAGAGAGTTCATGGTTTGAAGTTGTTGAACTGAGCGTTAAGTCCAGAAGGCTGTAAAGTGCCTAGTCGGAAGATGAGGTGCTGTTCCTCCAGTTTGCGTTGGGCTTCACTGGAACATTGCAGCAGGCCAAGGACGGACATGTGGGCATGAGAGCAGGGTGGTGTGTTGAAATGGCAAGCGACAGGGAGGTCTGGGTCATGCTTGCGGACAGACCGAAGGTGTTCCACAAAGCGGTCACCCAATCTGCGTTTAGCCTCCCCATTGTAGAGGAGACCTTGATCCCTTCTGGACTTAACTTTGAGATCAACAACTTCAGACAATGAACTCTCTCCTCCAACTCTACTTTTTAATCCAGTTTTTTTTATTTTAATTTTAATTTTTACTCTTATTTATTTTCATTTTTTTAAACATTTACTCATTCAATTTTTTTAAATCCTTTTTCCCCACCACCTCCGCAGGACCATCTGCCACTTGTTTCTATGTTGTGCTTTCACAGAGCACTGACCCTTGTTTGTGCTATTAACATATTCTGCCGCTCTCAGCACCTTCTTCAGTTCTTACCACTACCATTAACACTCCCTTTGCCTTGTGTCCATGGCATCTTTGTCAATCTCTCCTTAGCTCCCACCTATCCCTGACCTTCTATCTTGCTTCACCTGCTCCACCCCTTTTAAACAGTATAAAATCCATCATATTTCTACTTCTCTTTGGTTCTGAAGAGTCATATGGACTAAAAACGTCAACTCTGTTTCTCTCTCCTCAGATGCTGCTAGAGCTACTGAGCTTTTCCAGCATTTTATATTTTTATTTCTGTGGACACCAGGGTCGCTGTCAATCTTTCCTTTCCAGTAGAAGGTGTATCCCCCTGCTAGTTCCTTTAGCTGCCCCTTCCCCAGGAAGGTGGGCCTCATTGAGGGCAGCGATGTCAATTTGGAGTCTCGATAGCTCACGCGATACGATTGGAGTTCTTCGTTCCGGGCAGTCACTCTTGAGATTATCTATGAGTGTTCTAACATTCCAGGTTGCAAAATTTAATGTTTTCTTTCTTTGACCATGAAAGTGGTGATCCTGCAGGGAAAGGTTCCCCAGCCAGGAGAAAGTGGGACAGCCTATTTTTAGGGCATCTTTTCTAACCCCCTCCCCATTTGGGGTGAGCAGAGGGTATCCTTAAGAAAACTGCTCAGTCACGGATGCTGCTGCCCAGAGACACCCATATCCCAACACAGGTGTCCAGTGACCTTAATGCATCTGTCTCCTGTGTGCAGGTAGTTGAATGTAGACACCCAGGTTCACAGCACTTTCCCCGTCGCCAATTTTCCATTGCCACAAGACTTGGCAAATGGACCCTGGTAAAAACATGTGTGTGACTTTGGGGAGCTTGGGATACCATCATTGTCCACATGATCTTGATGGGTTGGTGTCAGATTTTGGTGATGTGTTGAAGCACGATGACTAGGCCCATCTTGCTGGTGCAGCCTTCTTCCACCTTTGCAAGACACACAGTCTTCCTTAGCCTTCTACAAATTACAGCAGTGAATGTTTGTCACTGAAGACCTTTGCAAGTCAACAGAAGTCCTAGTGTATAGAGCAGTTGTCGTCACCACACTCCTGTACTGCAATGAGACCTAGACAGTATATGAACAACACGTAAAAACGCTAGAGAAATTCCATCGGCAATGCCTCTGTCACATCCTCCCCATTCACTGAGAGGACCATCAAACAAACAGTGATGTCCTTCTTGGATCCACCTCCATAAGTATTTAGGAAAAACTCCTTCAAAATCAACTTTGATGGACTGGACACTGTGTCCAGATTACCGAAATCTATCTCCCCCCACCAGGTACTGTTTTCTCAAATGGCGAATGTGCCAGAAGACAAAGAAAATGCTTCAAAGACACTTAGAAAATGCTTCAAAGACACTCTGAAACTTTTGTTGAAGTATTGACATTAATGACTGGGAGGAACTTGCTACCAATCATTCAGAGTGGCAACAACTTATCCTTCATGCTGCATCACACTTTGAGTCACAACATCCTAATAATGAGGCAGAGCGGCAGAAGGGAAGAATGAAAAGGAAGCAAACTTTTCTTCTATTCTTTCATGGGATGTGGACATGACTGACTCGGCTAGCTTATTGCCCAACCCTAATTGCCTTTGAAAAGGTGGTGGTGAGCTGCCTGCATGAACTGTTGCAGTCCCATGTGGTGTAAGTACACCCACAGTGCTGTTAGGGAGGGAGTGCTACGATTTTGACCCAGCAAAGTGAAGGAACGGTGATATATTTCCACGTCAGGATGGTGAGTGGGTTGGAGGGGAACTTGCAGGTGGTGGTCTTCCCATGCATCTGCGGCCCTTGTCCTGTGAGGTGGTAAAGGTTGCGGGTTTGGAAGGTGCTGTCGAAGGAGCCCTGGTGAGTTGCTGCAGTGCATCTTGTGGATGGTATACACTGTTGCCACTGTGCGTTGGTGGAGGAGAGAGCAGATGTAGAAGCTGGTGAATGGGATGCCAATCAAGCAGGCTGCTTTGTCCTGGATGGTATCAAGCTCTTTGAGTGTTGTTGGAGCTGCACTCATTCAGGTAAGTGGAGTATTCCATCACACTCTTGACTACTTTGCTTTGGTGTACAGGCTTTGGGGAGTCAGGAGGTGAATTACCCTCTGCAGAATTCCCAGCCTCGGACCTGCTCTTATAGCCACAGTATTTATATGGCTAGTCCAGCTCAGTTTCTGGTCAATGGTAACCCCAGGATATTGATAGTAAATAACAAATCCTGTATTCTGGATTCCAGTATTCGAGAGATGTATCCTGCCCCATGTGCCCAAAAATCTGTGCATCAAAAATTGACCTGCTCAGTCACATGAAGACCCGTGGCAGAAACTCACGACCCTGAGTAGACATCACCCTCAAATCGAGAGACAGCCGACAATAAGGGTTGCCATCAGATTAGCCAGGTCTGCATGTGCCCAATATCCAATGGGGAATATTACTGGGTGGAAGTCTAATTGGGATGAACCGTCTTGTTTGGCAGACACATTACCACTCTGCCCGAAACTCGCATTGAAGTATAAAATAATTTTTAAACAGAGTTTGTTTTGGTTCTGCTAAGTTCATTGATTGGAAAGTGAGGGTGGTGAGCAGAGGCAGTGAACCTGGCCTGTTGAGATGTATTGCTGGGCATCTAACTGACTATAATTACCATCTGGCAATGATTACTTGTGCTAACAGAGAAAAATCATTACATTCTGAGATTGTAGCAAAAAAAGCCATTAAAGTAATCACAGTTTAGATTTGGTGGGATTCTGTTTGGCCTACTGAGGGTTTTTTTGTTGTTCTACTTTGCACTTGTTTTGTAAATTAACTGTAAATTGGTTTGAATTCTTCCAGTGCGCAGTGATGAAATCTACTTTGGTTTTTACTTTTGTTTTAACTCTTTGTAGTGAAGTACCAACATTTTTTTAAAATTTTCTGATATACTTAATAACTGCAGTATAATTTGGACAGAGATGTTGTCGGATGCTCTATGCAGTGTGGTATCGATCAGAAAGGTTGCAGGTTCAAGGTGGTTCACTCGCCTTCAATGCAATCTTGGCTGATCTTCCAACATACATAGGAATAGACAAATTCAATCCTGCACTAGGTCCGTCTCACCTATCTCCCCAACATTTGCTCCTGGTTCCCCACTGCCTCCAATTTAAAAATTTCATCCGTGTATGTAAATTCCTTCATGGTTCACACTTCCCTCACTCTGTGACCTCCTTCAGCTTTATAATTCCTTCTCTCAAGAACTTTGTATTTCTCTGAGTATGGCCCATTGTACATCACTGCTCCCTTTCCCCCACTGCTGGTGGATTTAATCACACCCTGGAAACCCTTTTGTGTTCCCCTCTATCTCCCATCTTTCTTCAAAACTATCCATAAACCCACCTCTTTGTCTCGCCCCTAATTTCCCTTTCTTTGGCTCAACGTCCATTTTTGTCTGATTATTTCTCTGTCAAGTGCCTTGGGGTGATTTTTTTATAGTAAAGGCACTATATTTAGTTATTTCCATACAGTACACACATAATATAAATGACATTTGTGAGCTTCAAATACATCTGTACATATGGATTATTGTTATATGTTTATACAGGAGTGGGAGGTTGTAAGCATTTCCTTGAAGGTTGACTCCCCTCGATGGAAAGGGAGAGAGACATGAGTGATGACGTATGGGTAGGAAAGAAAGCCAGAAAGCTGAACCCTCATGTTATACACTGAGATAATTACAGTTAATTATGGTACATGAGTTTACACATTTACAATGGGAGAATGCTGATTCGAAAAGGAGAGTAAGCAGGATGAGTATTAAGAGCAGTGCTTGAGATTACCTTAGAGCATAAAAAAATGTGAATGATAAAAGAGATCAATGGTCAGATATTTGCTATTATGTTAACGACTAGCAACATCTATCAAGGAGAAATACTTTCACTTTAAACTTGAACAAAAGCTCTGTCGAGCTGGCTCATATGTCCAGAGATATATAAAGACAAGCTGTTGTATCATGCTGTATCCATCTGCCAAATTTCCTCACATACAATAATTTATAATTAAGTGCTGTGAATGTTGTTATGCAATATGACAATCAGTTTGGACAGAATGTTCCCACTAATGGCAAATTAATTAATGATCAGTTAACCTGGTTTTTGTGGTGGTGTTTGAGGGAAAAATGCTAGCTGGGACAGTGGGATACTCGCCTGTTCTCTTCTGAAATAATGTCACAGGGTTTTCAACCATCCTGGGATGAGGGGCTCACCTTATGAAGAAAGGTTGAACAGATTGCGCCTATACCCATTTAAGTTTAGAAGAATGAGAGGTGATCTTATTGAAACATGTAAGATCTTGAGGGGACTTGCTAGTGTGGATACCTGGAGGATGTTTCCTCTTGTGGGGGAGAGGAACTGGGGGACACAGTTTAAGAATAAGATAGAGATGAGGAGAAATTTTTTCTCTCACTGGATTGTTGGTCTGTGGAATTCTCTCGCCCAGGAATTAGTGGAGACTGGGTCATTGAATTTATTCAAGGTTGAGGTCGATAGGTTTTTGATAGACAACGGTTATGGGGACAGACAGGAAAGTGGAGTTGTGACTTTTCAAAAAAGAAAAGACATGATATTAGGTAGAAACAGTTTGTATAATTATGTCGTGAAGGACTGACCGACCCCATAGAATTAAAATCATAGGTGAGAACTGAAAAGATTTACGATCATTGTCAACATGTTTGATGAAGGTTGCCTGTACACTACTGTGGGTGGAGGAAATTCCAGGCAGATCTCATTGTTTTTCAAGGAAATATCCAATCATTTTCAATTGTGGTAATTGCAATTCGAGGACAAGAATTTCCCCTGAACAGTCACATCCTGTAGTAGGGAAGCCAGCTGCAGTTGTGCATGAAATACTGGGAACAGAAAGTTCCCGTACATATTTACCTCATTGCATCCAAAGGCAATTAAAATGCCCACTTGCAGCTAGTTTTCATGTCCCAGCAGGATGATCAATTGACCAGAATTGAGACAGCTTCTTACTCGTTCATCAACCTTGAGTTTTTGGTTCTTTTCTAATATACTACATCGATTTGTTTTTTCTGTCATGGTATGTAAAATTCTCCGGTCACAGGACAGCCCAGAATACTAGGTGCATTCCAGACGACATGACATTGCTGCTGCTTTCATTGGGAGGTTATAACACAGTTTGGTACATCTTTGAGGTATTTGGCAGTGACGGGATTGAGATCTTTATCCTATGGCCGAGTCTAGGAGAAAGGAGTGCCTTTTCAGATAAAAACAGAAAATGCGGGAAAAACTCAGCAGGTCTGGCAGCATCTGTGGAGAGAGAGAAACAGTTAATGTTTCGAGTCTGTATGTCTCTTTTTCAGCTTTGGTAGTCTCCATTCATTCAGAGGTCCGAGTCAGCCTTGCATGCCATTGATTCAGTGTGCAGTTAAATAATTGTACCTAAATTTTGATGCAAGTTCCTAGAGTAGCCTATAAGCCATTATGTAAACCTCTGTCATCATCACTCTGCATCATATGTATTGAAATATCTGCACTATAATGATGTATAACTTATTATGACTAGGCCTATATACAAGAGACATTGGGTGGAATTGTGCCAGATTTGCACTAAGTGCGGGAGCGGGTGGGAAATCAGTTTTACCCACCGGCCGCAATGGCGGGTTTTTGCGCTGTATCGTCCCAATCCCACCTCATTAATCACGCATCCCCAGGAAACATGCCGTTTCGTTGGCAGGACGGCCTCCGATTCGCTCGCCAAGCCGTCACCTCACCAGTGTTCCCCCCTTCCCTTGACACCATCATTCTCCCCCTCCTAAACCCCACCCCTTCGATACACTATCCTCTCACAGTCAAACCTCTCCCAGTCAAACCTCAATCTTCCTCTCCCACCACCCCCCAGTACACCTTCCTCTCCCACTCACAGCTGGACCTTCCTCTCCACCCCCTTGATGATCGTCTGTAGCAACCCATGGCTAAGACACTGATGTCCCGAAGCAGATCCTCAACGGTGACCTTCCACCTTCTGTGAGCTGCTTCGAGGCGGAGGCATGTCCATATAAATCTACCCAGCATGCGATGCACGTGTTCCTCCAGGGTCCGGTAGCTGAAGGGCTCCAGCATCTTCTGCTCCTTGGCTGCCCATGATGTGAGCAAGGATTTGGCGGTGAGTCCCAACTTCTGCACACCACACTTGTCAAGACGTGTTCTGCACCGGCCTGTTTTCCCGCTGATGTGGGTGGGAAATTTGATGTCGGGGGGGTGGGGGGACGAGGATTCCGGTGAACAGGGCTTATAATGATATGCAGGTGTATTAAAATGGCATTCCCGATGTGCGGCAGCAGGACAGGCGGTCTGGCATTAACGGGTGGAGCGGACGATCGCAAACTGGTTTCATGATGGCATGTAACCGATTTTTTTGGCCTTTCTCCCATATTGTCCGTTCATGCCCGCCATGAAGCTAGACGCCAGCGGGGGTCAGGAAATTCCGCCCATTGAAATATGAAATGCTTGGTTATTTGTTATGACATTTCAACAATTTATTGAAGCCAAATCCCTATCTGGCCCCTCCTTCCTATCTCTGTAACCGCTTCTAGCCTGACAACCCTCTGAGTGCTACATTCCTCCTTGCTGTGTCTTCAGTGGCCAAGATCCTAAACTCTGGAACTCTCTCCATAAACCTATCAGCCTTTCTACCTCTCCTTCCTCCTTTAAGACCTTCCTGAAACCTATCTCTTTGATCAGGTGTTTGGCCAGCTGTCCTAATATCTCCTTTGGTGGCTCAATGTCAAATTCTGTTTGATAATACTCCTGTGAAGTGTCTTGGGATGTTTGTACACAACTGAGGACATAAATAGGAGTTTTAATTTTGGGAACTGACCAGAAATTGCCAAGTATATTGTTAAGCCTAACCTGCCCAACTTTAGCTTGTTCATTTGTCTTTTGCTAAACTTCAAATAAAAGGCAGATCACTATTTAAATAGCACCTTATCATTTCCCAGCAATTTTCTTGCATAATAAGAAATGCTGGTCCATGTGACCTGGTGACCTATGACCGAGAAGCCGTACCAACAGCAGAGGGGAGAACAGAGAAGGCACGCTTAAAAGGTGTTGTATGTGTGTGAAATACAGTTAAACAGGACAGAAAGCCAAAGATAAAAGCAAAGTACTGCGAATGCTGGAAATCTGAAATAAAAACAGGAAATACTGGAAAAACGCAGCAGGTCTGGTAGCACCTATGGACCTGTGGGGAGAGAAACAGAGCTCTGAGGGTGAGTCATATGGATTCAACTTGTTAACTCTGTTTTTCTCTCTCCACAGATGCTGCCAGACCTGCTGAGCTTTTCCAGCATTTTCTGTTTTTATTTCAGAAAGCCAAAGACTTGGTTAGGGCATAAATTATGAATTGAACGATTTTACTGCTGCTGCTTCAGTTTTGCTAGAGCCAACCAGAACGTTTAACAGAGTTTATTTAAGTGATGGATAAAGGAACCTCTGGGAAACCTGTACCACCAAGACTGTTGTATGCCTAGCTCAGAAGGGTCTGCAGACTTGTGCTATTTGGGTGATGACTGTCTCTGGGGACTTCAGATGGAGTATGGCTGCCAGTGCACACTGCTCAAGGTCAGAATTGATTTAGTGGGAAAGTGAGAGACCCTGCATACGAGAAGCTGAGTTTCAGAACTTTGAGAAGCTGAGAACTTTGGAACAGCACAAAGTGCTACAAGTCTGTGGGGAGTGATGCAGGTGCTTGTAGTTGTTGAAGCTGTAGCTTTGTTGTATCAACTATTTAAAGTGACATTGACCTTTTTATTTGAAATATCACTTGCCTGTTAATTCATGTTTAACTTTCATTGCTTCTGATTTGTGTTAAAGCAAAAGTTACAAAAAGTGCAATTTTGTCGGCAATTTCTTCATTTGGGGAGTCATTCAGTAAATTTGATTATTTTGGTTTACAGTTTCCCCAAAAGGATTGTAACAGATGCTTCATGGGAGCGATTAGCAAAAAAATTTGGCTCGCAGGCTTGATGTATCGTTTGAACAACAGCGTTTCTGACAACAAAACATCCCTCTTTGTTCCGCTGGGATGGCAGCCTAGATTATGGGCTTAGTCCAGGAATAGAATTTGTATCCAAAGCTTCTGATTCAAAGACGGGTGCTACCAACTAAGCCAAGCTGGGACTTAAAACATTCACCTTAATCAGTATAAAAGAGCATCGTTGTGATTGAAGGTGATATTACTGTTTCTATCTAGTGTGCACTGGGACTGTTTGCTGGAAACCTTGGGCTGGAAACAGTACTATTCATTACAAAGTACTGGAATAAATCATCCTGTGCTCGAAAACAAACACATGAAGCTGATTAGCGAAGAAGGCTTGATCTTTATGTGTGCAATCCTCAGAAAGTTCAGATTTAAGAAAAGAAAATGATTGGATTTTGTTTTTTATATGAGAAATTATGCTTCTCGAAGGGAGTTACACGTGACTGCACTCAGGGCTCAGATGAAAATTATTATAAACTGCAAGAGCAATGTCTGTATGGTTTGGGGATATAAACCACACACTAACATTTGTCTCCAATGCTTTACATGGTGTACATACCTTCTCTCCGTGTATAACCCTGAGACATGTCTCACTAGAAGGGCACTCTCAAAATGCAAACTCTTGTTGTAGCAGAGGCAAAACTTGTGGTGTTGCTGATGGGCAAGTTCAGGGAGTTACTGCTTGAATAAAGGCAGAGCATATGATAGAAGCTCAACTTTCCCCAATTATCTACCGTCTGTTGTATTCATTCTTGAGATGTGAGAATTGCTGGCAAGACCAGCATTTATTATCCATCCCTGAGAAGGTTGGTGATGGGCTTCCTGCTTGAACCTCTGCAGTCCATCCTGTTCCAAAGTTCTGTTAGATAGTTTTGGTAGGTGAAAACCCTGTAACACAATGAAGAAATGGCAGAAATACATGCCCAGGTTGGGATGGTGTGTGACTTGAAGGGGAACTTGGAGGTCGTGGCATTCCCAAATATCTGTTACCCTTGACCTTCTAAGTCGTGGAGGTCGTGGGTTTTGGAGATGCTGCCGAAGAAACCATGCCCTAATATTTGTCTCTAATGATTTAAGTACTTGTTTCCTTTCTGTGCATCACCCTGGCACATGTCTGCACCACAAACTGTTGCAGTTGTAGCAGTGAATGAACCTGTGATGTTGCTGATGACAAGTTTGGAGATTTGCTGGGGTAAGTTGTAGCAGTGCATCTTGTAGATGATATCACACTGCTTAGGCTATTGGATAAGGTGTCCCCCAACTTCTGGATGGAGTTGATCTTCTTAAGTGTTGTGTGGAGCACCTATTGGATGAAAATAGGGAAACGGAGCAAGGGGTCAAAAGCATTGTCTTGACTCCTCTGATCAACCAGCATCATCATTGTTGGTCAGCAATGGTTCCTATCTGTTTTTGTAATCAGATTGCTCAGTGATAAGCATGTGGCAAATAAGCACTTGTGTGTTTTAAAAGACATTGTCCCATCGAGAGTTAATGCAGGACTCTTAATTACTATTCCTGGAAAAAAACACCCTTTTACAAGAAAAGGTAATTAAGCCGTTATAAAGAATCTGTAAACTTCTTGACCCTGGTGGACTCTGTACAAAACGGGTCACGTAGTAGCTTATGGCTCTGAAAAAAAACCATGCCTGGAAAAGCTGTGTTTAAAAGTTGGTTTTAGTTTTCCTTTGAGAAGAGAAAGGACCAACTGGAGAAAGGAAGACAGTGGCCTTTTTGCAGCCCAGAGCCAGTCCACAGCTGGAAATGAATATAAGCCGCTGCTAAGTTGCCATGTGCTGGAATAGAGTACCTGCAAGTTTTCCTCGAGTCTGCCTGAAAAGCAGTGCAAGAGTCATCGATTGTTTCACAGGTCAGCACGGAGAGACCAACTATATATCCTGGACACCATTTCAAGGACTGCACCATTTTTCCTTTTCCACAAAACCATTGACTTTTAACCTTTGGCAGAGTTCCTCTATTTTTATTTATTTTTTTGTGCATGCTTGTGACTTAGGGTGTTTCGAAAGAATAATTAGAATACTTTCATATTCCATACTGCATGTTAATAAGCTTTGCCTTTCTATTTGACATGACTGGTTTTATAATACACTGATAAGTTTGCTGTTTATTGAAAGAAGCCTGGTTAAAGTCTCTTTTATTCTGGGTAGCAGTAGCGAAGTTAAATGATTGGCCATTTTGGTGAGTGAATCAATCTTATAAACTAATGGTGTGACCTGTGGAGAAGTGGAGTTTGATCAACTGCACACTCTTCCCATCCTGGTTGTAGGAGGAAGCCAGCACATGTTGATTCATTTCTGCAAATGGCAGCCTTACCAGATCGCCTCTGGCATTGCTCATGGTTAGTTGGGACTTGAAGTGCAGCTATTATTTATGGCTGCTATAAAGGTGCTATGTTTAGCCTTACCCTATCCCTTCAAGACAACTGTTCCACTATTCCTTAAGGGAACTTATCACTGAGCAATCTGATGACAAAAACAAATAGGAGCCATTACTGACAAAATAACGCTGCTGTTGATCAGAGGAGTCAAGACATCATATTTTCTGTTTTCTTATTCTCTTCAATTAGGTGCAGCTGCCGAATACTCAAGAAGATCGATACTGTCCAGGAGAATGCAGTCTGTTTGAGGAATATCTCACCCACTAGCGTACCATGGGTGCATTGTGTAACATCTACAAGATGCACTGCAGCAACTTGCACAAGCTCCTTTGGCAGCACACCCAGAAACCATGACCTCCACTACCTGGAAAGTCAAGAACTGGAGGCTTATGCATTTTCTGAGTTGAAATAGGGGCTAGTTGTTGAGGAAGATTCTGTGGATTGGCAGTTGCATGAAATATCCTCCTTGGTGCCCTGGCCAAAATTGATTTGTCAATCAACACACACAAAAAAAAAACTATCAAGTCATCGTTGAATTACAGTTTGTGGGAGCTTGCAAAATACTGGAAATAAAACCAGAAAATGCTGCAAGTGCACGACAGACCTGTAAAGGTGCACGACAGACCTGTAAAGGTGCACGACAGACCTGTAAAGGTGCACGACAGACCTGTAAAGGTGCACGACAGACCTGTAAAGGTGCACGACAGACCTGTAAAGGTGCACGACAGACCTGTAAAGGTGCACGACAGACCTGTAAAGGTGCACGACAGACCTGTAAAGGTGCACGACAGACCTGTAAAGGTGCACGACAGACCTGTAAAGGTGCACGACAGACCTGTAAAGGTGCACGACAGACCTGTAAAGGTGCACGACAGACCTGTAAAGGTGCACGACAGACCTGTAAAGGTGCAACATTTTGGGTCAGTTTTTACAGAGTCCGTACTTGAGATTTTAATCTGTCTTCTCTGTCTCGCATATTCTGTGTATCTCTGATGTTTTATGGTTTTTTAAAAAAGATATTTCTGTGGTATATTGATGCATTTAGTTGAACTATACAGTGCAGAAATGTTATCAGATTTACATAATTAAGCATAAAGTTTAAAGCCTGGAGCATTTTTTAGGGAGGAGAGTGATACAGTTATTTTCTTGAATCTTTTTGCATTTTTAAAATAATTATTTGAATTTTTTTTAGCGATAATCAGAGTTCTCAGTTTGTATATGTGATGTCTGTGTCCCTTTCTGTTGCAGTATGACAGCAGTGACTACAATCCAAAAGTACTTCATAGGCTGCTTAAAAAGGGGCCAGGGGAGGAGACTGAAAGCAGGAAACTATAGGCCAGTTAGCCTAGCATAAGTTTCTGGAAGGGCTTGACCTTCACTGGTCAATACACACGTTGGGATTATTACCGTTCCAAGTGCTATAAGATTGGTCTTATCGGCAGCCTCGTAATTAGGGCCCAAACCATTTGTTCACCATGCAAGCTTGATACTGAAATAGAGTGCATCAAAGACACCCTGTGGGATAATGGCTACCCTGATTAGATCATTTCACATTGTATGTCGCACAAACTCATGAATGGCCGTCACTTTCGGCCCTGGAAAGTGCCCAGTCTACCTCTTTACCCTGGAAGGACAAGGTATCTCAAACATTTGAGCAGCAGGTGAAACCAGCTGTTTCACGCTGCTACTATGCAGTAGCAATACGAGTGGTATTTGCCACCAACAAGATACTGCTGTTAAGCCAAAAAGACATTCTGCCTATCTCACAAATGCGTAATGTGGTATATGAATTTTGGTGCCAGTGTTAGGTATGTGGGCCATACGTCCCAAAGACTGGCAAATCATATCAAACAGCATGTCCCTTCCACTGTTCACAATGGGGAAGATAGAGATCATACCCAACCAGCCCGTGCTTGCAAAACTCAAAACACAGTGTCCAACATTAGATGTGATCCCGCGATTGGACAACATTTGCTAAATAATCCTCAATGTGCTAACAATTATGCTGACAACCAATTTAAGATTGTCAGTGGGGCTCTCGGTGTGGTACGTTCGCGTGTACTGGAAGCTACGTATATTAATACACAAGGCCCTGTTCTTTGCGGACAGAAAGAACATGTACACACATTGCGCCTATTTCAGCTAAACAAAGTAGGTGATAGCCATTCACTGGCTCATTCCTCAGGGCAATGCCTTGACCAATCAGAGTCAAGCTGCTTCGTTTAAATTTCGAACAATGCTTTGCAGTTAACTGTCAGTCACCATTAACTGATGCATTCTCCACGGCAACCCCTCTACTAATCAGAGTCCGCTTGCCAACCAATCAGCACACTCTTATCATACAGCATAAAGTTGTTGTTTCCCCTAACATTGGTATTCTTATGATTGTGCAAGATGAAAAACAAAATGTCTCTTTTCGGCAATATTCTTATTTATTTTGTCGCTTGAGGGTGAATGCTTTCCAGGACCCCCTGGTAGAACCCCCTGTTCTCCTTCGATTAGCGCATTGTAATCTTTTAAGTCCCAATACAGGCAGAGGGATCCCAGGAAATTGCATGGCTCTGACTTGGGGGCTGAAGGGAGAATGGGGTGGTATGAGGTAGATGGTGGATGGGACTGACACAATGGGCCAACTGGTCTTTTCTTGTCTCCTTTTGTGTCTGCTTGCATATAACACCTTCTACAACAGTGCAGCATACGCCCGGTTATGCACTGAAGTGTCATTCTAGGTTTATGTGTTTGAGTCATTGTGGGCTTGAACCCACAATTCTCTTACTCATGGTTGAGTGTGCTATAATTACTCTCTGACTTTGAAGAATGAGAGGAGATCTTATTGAAACGTGAAAGATTCTGAAGCGGTTGACAGGGTAGATGCTAAAAGGATGTTTTCCCTGGTGGTGAAATCTAGAACCAGGGAGCATAGTGTCAGAATAATATAATGTAATGAACCATTGTCCACAAGGGATCATAGGCATCTCTCTATGTCAGAGAGACAAATGGTTATATAGCTTGAGGGGCACCATTCCACATCAAGCATGGGGTAAGGCAAGGAGGCAGACCTGCATGAAATACCACAGCCGTTACGGGGATTGAACAAGTGCTTTTCGTGTCATTTTGTACCACATTCTGGCCATCTAGCCAATTCAGCTAACCAACCCCCACAGTTTCAGAATAAGGGTCGCCCATTTAAGATGGAAATGAGAGAGAATTTCTGCTTTGAGCCTTGTGCATCTTTGGAATTCTCTAATCCAAAGAACTGTGGTGCTTGATCTAAAGCACGGCTATGAAACACTTTTAAACCTGTCCTATTCTGCATTGTATTCTAAGGACGGTCTCCCTAGACGTGAAATGCCTATGTAATGTTGCTTCCACAGCCCACGTCCACCGCACACAGCTGGAAGAAAGATGGGAAATGGATTTTCCTCAGCGCTGGAAATGCAGTAGGAGTGACGCCAAATTGGGCTTTAGAAGTAATTGATTTGCTCAGTCGTTTTATTTGGAAGATGGAATTGTATATGCTCATTTATGGTATATTTGATCACCTTAAAGAAAAAATAGTGCAGCTTTATTGAATTTTTCTCCTTTCCAACTAGCTGGACAACTGTTTTAAACATCTGATGACAATATTATAACCCAAAACAGGCAATTCATCCCGGCTAGCCCATGTCCGTATTTATACCCCCACTTATGGAGGCCATTCAACCCATCAAGTCTGCACCACTCTTTCCAATAAAAGAGGAATGAAACTGTTTGAAAAATGCCTGATTTGTTTTAAAATAGCCTATTCCAAACGGTGACGATCACAGGCTTCAAAGGTATAAACCACCTACCCTTTCTCCTGCCCCTCCTCCCCCTTACTGCCACGAAATACTGGAAATATGAAATAAAACCCGTACGTGCTGCAAATGCTCAACAGACCTGTAAAGGTGCAGCATCTTGAGTCAGTTATTACAAAGGGTCTGTACCCGAGATTTTCTGTCTTTTCTGTCTTGCCTATTCTGTGTATTTCCGATGCTTTATTATATTATTTTTAGAAGAGATTTTTGCGGTATATTGTTGCATTTAATTGCACTATACGATGCAGAAATGTTATCAGATTTACACCATTAGGCATAAAGTTTAAAGCCTGGAGCATTTTTCAGGGAGGAGAGTGATTCAGTTCAAGTATTTTCTCAAATCTTTTTGCACTTTTAAAATAATTCTTTGAAAATGGTTTAATTTTTTCAGGCGATAATCAGAAGAGTTCTCAGGAGTTTGTATATGTGACATCTGTGTCCCTTTCTGTTGTAATTAAAGTACAGCAATTTGTTCCTATCTGCACGAGCAACATTAACTAATAACTCGTATTGGGAGGAAGGTCATAAGTTTAATGGTGTGTATTATTCAGAAGCCAAAAGAGCCAAAGGGAAAAGAGCCAGGCAGAGCTGCTCTAATGCAAACCATAAGCTGGGAAGGAAGGTTGTGGCTTTCACTTCTCTCCTGAAGGCAGGCAGGCGACCTGGTCAATAGAGTGCACGTAATCCCAGAGGGATCTGAGCTGAGAACAGGGATTGGGTTACTGCATGAAACTCCTTACAGTCCAAGCTTTAAAGGAGTAGTGAGTTCTAGTTTGAAATCTTTTCTGTTAAAATAATAACTTTGTTATTGTATTTTGTCACGGTCAAGGAATTCTTGGTTCGTGGCAGATTCCAACTTTTAGGAATGCAGGGGCTGGAGTAGGCCACTCAGCCCCCTCAAATATGTCTCTCCACCCACCCTTTTGATTTTCTACCTTCTTCTTGAGTAGGGTGCCTGATCCCCCTTTTCAGGGGTACAGTTTCAGCATCACCCAAGTGGGCATTCTCCCTACCCATTGGAGATCTTGCCAGACTGTTTGTTTGTGGAAGGCCACAGTAGCTGACTATAATCCTGTCCACCTGTGATCTTCCAGCAAGAGTCATTGACTAACAAGTAGGAGCAGGGAGCCAGGCTTACTGCCTCTTTCTCTTCCCTGATGCCGAGGAGACCTGTAACAGTTAGCTGCTGGTGTAAATTGAGATCAGCATAGAACCATACAGCAGAGAAGGAGGCCAGTTGGCCCATTGTCCCTGTGTCAGCTCTTTGAAAGAACTATCCAATTAGCTTTTTTTTAATATTTGTTCATGGGAAATTGGAGCCACTGGCTCAGCCAGCATTCATTGCCCAACCCTAATTGTCCTTGAGAAGTGGTAGTGAGCTGCCTTCTTGAACCGCTGCAGTCCCTGTGTTGTAGGAACGCCCACAGTGCTGTTAGGAAGGGAGTTCCAAAATTTTGACCCAGTGACAGTGAAGGAACGGCGATATATTTCCAAGTCAGGATGGTGTGTGGTTTGGAGGGGAACTTGTAGGTGGTGGTGCTCCCATGCACCTGCTGCCCTTGTCCTTCTGGGCGGTAGAGGTCGTGGGTTTGGAAGGTGCTGTCAAAAGAGCTTTGGTGAGTTGCTGCAGTGCATTTGTAGATGGTACACAGTATGTAACTGTGGTGGAGTGAGTGCATATTTATTGTGGTAGCTGTATTGTGGCCACTCAAACAGGCTGCTTTGACCTAGATGGTGTCGAGCTTCTTGAGTGTTGTTGGAGCTGCGCTCATCCAGACAAGCGGGGAGTATTCCATCACACTCCTGACTTATGCCTTGTAGATGTTGGACAGGCTTTGGGGAGTCAGGAGGTGAGTTACTCTCTGTAGAATTCCCAACCTCTGACTTGCTCTTGTAGCCACAGTATTTACATTGCTGGTCCAGTTCAATTTCTGGCCAATGGTAACCCTAGGATATTGATAGCGGTGAATTCAGTGATGGTAATGTCATTGAATGTCATGGGGAGATGGTTAGTTTCTCTCGAGATGGTCATTGCCTGGTACTTGTGTGGCACGAATGTTAACTTGCCACTTATAGGCCCAAGCCTGGTTATTGTCCAGGTCTTGCTGCATATGGATGCGGACTGCATCAGTACCTGAGGAGTTGCCAATGGTGCTGAACATTGTGCAATCATCAACAAACATCCCCACTTCTGATTTTATGTTGGATGGAATGTCATTGGTGAAGCAGCTGAAGATGTTTGGGCCTAGGAGAGTACCCTAAGGAACTCCTGCAGCAATGTTCCAGGACTGAGATGATTGACCTCCATCAATGACAACCATCTTCCATTGTGCTAGAAATGACTCCAACCAATGGAGAGTTTACCCCCTGGTTGTCCTGTACTCTCTCCTTATTCACCAGCATCCATTTTCCAGCTGAGGACGATGTCGAATCTGGTTGCCTATTTGTCACGATTTTCACACATCTTGCTGCTTGGATTCCCCACATTTCACAGTAATAGGACGCACTTTCATTTACCTTTCTCCCATCACCATTGACCCCTCAGTTACCTTAAAGACTCTTCACCTTGCTGCATCTCTCCGAACCTTCAGAAACCTTTCCTTGAAACCATAGCTTTTCCATGCCTTGACTGCACATCTCTTTAATATTTCACCACATTTAGAGTTCAGATACAGGCTCTTTACGTGTCAAATTCCAAGTAACTTGTGAAGGTTTTTCTGAATTGCCCTTCTTGCAGTTAATTACTGCTAATTAAATTGAAGAATTTCAGATTACAGGTCATTTTTTAGTGTGCTTGCCTTGGTCAGCAAGTTTCCTCAACTTTTGTCCTTCAGTCTGTCCACAAAATTTGACGCAAAATGTTATACTTGGAACAAACAAAAGGAAGATGCTGGAACGAATTGGAAGCTATGTTAAACATGCCTGTGGTACAGATTGCTGGAATCTGTCCCTTGGTTTAAGTACAGTGATTGAAGATATCAGGCGACATTGTTCCGGAGGCTCTTTGCCATCTTGCTGTGTGCATTTTTGTGAAAATTTCTGCTGATGGATTTTTTTCAAGAAACGTATCGTCAGTGGCCTGAATGCAGTGATAATTAAGTAGATAAAAAATAGAATTTATGACACAGGAAAAGACCATTTGACGCAACAGGTCTATGCCCTACACAAGCCTTTACCAGCCCTACTTCATCTCACCATATCAGCATATCCTTCTATTCCTTTCACCCTCATGTGTTTATCTAACTTCCCCTTAAGTACGTTTATGCTATTCGCCTCAGCTACTCCTTTTGATAGCAAGTTCTACATTTGTGTATTGCTGAAAAAAGAGACATGCTGTCGAAGCTTTTCATCTTGCACTCAACAGAACAGATGACAGAATGCCAAATTTCAAAGGGAATAGCAATTTATACTGCATGAGAAAAGGAGTGCTGATTTGGCTGGCAAGTCATTTCTGGCTGGCTGGGACATTGCCATGGCAAATGCACCAGGGAACTATTGTTCCCAATTGCTTCTGTTTATTCAAAAAAAGTGCAATGTCTGGATGTATTCCTTTTGCCTACATATGAGCAAATGTAGTTTCTAGCAAGCGTAAGTCTGAGTCGTTGCAAGTCCGACTGATAATCTTAAATTGGTTGTTGATGTAATTCGTAGCACACTCGGAATTGTTCAGCAAATGCTGCCCCATCGTAGAATCGCATCTAATGTTGGACATTATGTTCTGAGTTCTGCAAGCAGGGGCTGGCTGAATACAGTCAGTGAACTGCCTATTGTGAACAGCCAAAGGAATGTGCTGTTTGATACGATTTGCGAGCCATTGGGACATACAGCCTACATACTTGGCATCACACGGGACTGAAATCAGTATACCATGTTACTCCTTTGTGTGCTAGGCAGAACACCTTTCTGGTTTGATGGCAGCCCCCTGATAGTGGAGAATACAACTCATGTTGCCACTGCGTAGTAGCAGCAAGAAACAACCAGCTTCACCCGTTGCTTAAATTTTTGAGATACTTTGCCCTTCCAGGGTAATTTAAGGTAGACTGGGTACTTTCCTGATCTGAAAGTGGTGGCCATGGGCCCATTCGTGATACACTGATCTGATCGGGGTAGCCATTAGCCCTACTTCAGCATCAAGCTTACACGGTGAGCAAATGGCTCAGGCCCTATTTATGAGATTGCTGATCAGGTTAATCTTGTAGCACGTGGAGCTGTAGGAATCCCAATGCATATATTGACCAGTGAAGGTAGGGCTTACAGTAGATTGGCCTTATTGGCAAAATATGATCCCTAGTTGTGTTCCTGACGTTTTGGTAATATTTGTCATTCTGGAAGAAAGGTTTAACTGAAAAATTGGGTTCCACTTTCATTATACTTCTTTCCAGGAAGTTATTTTCAAAATTTGTTTTTAAAAATGTACCAATTAATTCATTCACTTCTCTCACAACTCTGAAGTCAAGAATTGTTGAGAAATAAACTGATGGTGACTGAGGGCTTTAGCCTTCTGTTTCTAACATTGGTGTACTGCTTAAAATAAGTTAATTTGATCTCGTTTTATTTTTCACCTTCACAAGAAATTTAGTTGACAAAAACAGGTTAATTCATCATCAGCTATTTGCCACCTTCATTTTTAGTTTACACAAACAACATTGAGCAGAACCCTATTTCTGACAGAGGGGTTGCACTTGAGATACTGTCCTGACTTTTTTCTCTTTATGGTACAGAATGATCTATTTGCTTCCTGCATCTTTGAGTTTATTCAATAGCTAGATAGTTTTGATACATGCCCAGGATAACAAAAAGAAAACTTTTCTTTAATTTATTTGAACTACTGATTTTATTGTGTGGTTGAGAGGACCCCCCTCACACCTTTAAAGAAGTAGCAGCATATCATACTACTGGGGCTGTTAGGCTTTAATTGTCAAATAAACATATTGAACAGGAAATGAAGAAGTGAATAAATAAGTGATTTTTTTTTTACTTATAAGCAAAATTGCAATAGATAACTCATTGATTAAGGGGAGTAATAAATAGTTTGTGATTTCTGTGTTAATTATATATTTTATAAATAACTTACACTTGTATCTCTCTCAAATTATTACCAACTGTGGCAACTACCTAACCTAGTTTCTTTGTAAGATCTAGACAAACTCCTTGAATTTGAACAGTATAGACTAACAATTATTTCTGAAAATAGTTACCTCGGCCTCCTGGATTTGAATAGCTGTCGTTTAAATAAAGGCACTGTCAGTCAGGTGTGCCATTGAGCAGATCACATAGTATGTTTGTGTTTGAATGCTCTGGCTTAGGTCCTCTTTCAGCTATCTGCTGTGAAGACATTTCAATACTAGACCATCAGCTCAATGTGTATTCTGTTAGGCAGGAGCTTCATTTCTATGTTATTGTTTTTTAGCTCCTTGTGTATTATTTCAGAATTAAATGAGCCAATAGTTAAAAGGTTAATAAAATAGCTCATTTTTTGTTATTGTGCTCTAATTTCAATGAAATAAACTGAGGTACTATTGTCTTGTTCCAGTGAGGTTAGTGGCCAGTAATGATATTATTTGGAGAAGGTTAGAGAGTTTTCTGTGTGCTCTGCTCAACATTACTCCCTGAGCCAACACCAATAGCTAACTAGCCATGCATCGCATTGCTGATAATGAGAGTTTGCAGTGTACAATATTCTGCCACATTTGTCATTGCCATTTCTTGCATGGTTAGCTCTTGAAGTGATTAGTAAGTTTGAGAGATGTAATAGGGTGCTATGTAATTGTAAGCTTTCGTTTGGTGAAGCGGGAAAGGTGTAGTGTGCAGTTGTATTCCTTCAACACTGGAATGAGAGAGAACAGCTGGGACATGGAAGAGTGCAAAAGATTATTGCACTGCACCAGTTACGTAAGAAAGATGCTTTGGCAGTAGTTCATGGATCAAACTCGATTAGAAATTTAATAACTAAAGGCTCTGCTTGCTAACTAGCAGAAACAAGTTAAACTTTAAAAGGAAAAAAAAATGCTGGGCTGTGGGGAAAAAGTAGAGGGGGTTGAGATTAATTGGATGACTCTTTCAAAGAGCTGGCACAGGACCAATGAATCAAATGGTCTGTACTATATGATTCTATGATTCACTCTGAGCAGAACTCCCAACAACTTCCGAGACCAGAAAGTTCATGATCTATTCCAAATTCAGCTATCTTTGAAGAGAAAGTATATTAAAAGTTCTCCTGCTGATAGCGTTCCATAAATAGAAAGTGATGCTCGTAATTCTGATTTTAAAACATTGTGGAATCCCATACATTTCTGTTCCTTTTATGCTTTATGTCCATGGTGTTGGTGCGTGACAGAGTGCACATCAGTCAGTCCATGGAAGAAGGAAGTGTCTACTTATGGGCATAATTTGCAGTTACACTAAAGGATTGGGACAGTCATGGAGTTAGTTTCCCCTTTAATTTTAAGATATATCCTGTGATAAAATTCTTCTAAAACATTTAGATAAATTCATTACAATCTCACAACAGGAAGCAGATTATGTGATTTCGCTGTTGGCAGCCAATTTTTTTGTCTAAACATGGGCAAAGCTTACTTGTACATAAACCCCAAACTCATTTCGGAATGATTAACTGTTCATTCCTTTTCAAAACAAACACAGACAGGCGTAAGCAAACAGCACACAATATTTTAGATTGACCTCAAATGAACTTTCAGCTTCCTAATTTGGTGTTCTGTTTAGACCAGAACGTAAGGTTTCAAAATTATGCTTTGCAACATTAATGTAGAATACTGGTGTGAAATTCTCTTGCCTGCTATCTGGATGGAACCGGTAACCCATGAATGGTACAAAGAATTTTATATGATTGTGCTGAGCTGGTATTCCACCTTATAATTCAAAGATGATGAATACTGCTTGTGTGTTTGGAGGCTTAAGAGTTAACTTTAATCTGTTTTCCTGGGGGTTAGATATGTGTCACTTGTTCATTCAAGAAGTGTAACCTTGTTACTGGAGATAGAAACTGGCCGACAGAGGGGAGGGAAAGTACTGGACAATATAGGGGTGAGAGGTTCAGTTGATCTCAGCAGCCTCTCTAGGCTGACATCATTCACCTCCACTCTTTCTCTGGTCAGACTGTTCTGCACAAAGCCCATCCTCTGCGTGTCCTGATTAAAATTTAAACTGTCTGTCATCTCTTCCCTTCTGAGTATGAAAAAAAGTACTGAGGACGGGAGATGGAAAGGATATGGATAACTGAAATGCATTTTATGATTTGAGAAGGACTTGATAAATGCATTCACAACTGTATTACTGATAAAATGTCACAGTCACCTTCACTTGCGGTCTGAGTTTTGTATTCTACATTTTCCCAATTCAATATTTGGTTTGTGCTACAAATAATAAACCATAATTATCTGTAGTGAAGAATGTAACAGAACAAATTATTATAGGTCACTGTAGGTCACCTTAGCTGACTCCTCCATCTTATCAGAATTAAGTGCCCTCTCCATGAAAAATAGGGTAATGTTTAACATAGTAAAAAAGAACAAAATCTGGAAATTTGAAATTTTAAAACATAAAGAGCTGGAAGCAGACAGCAGGCCCACTAGTACTTTTATTTTTGGCTCTGAGACATTCCTCAAAATGGTCTAAGATGGAATTTTGCCCTCAAAAATGTTAACCTTTCTGTCCCTCTTTACTGATGTTGGCAGACCTGCTGTGTGTTTCTAGCCTTTACTAGAACTATGAAATAAAATGCAGGAACTATGAAGTAAAACACCTGGAAGGACAATAACAAATCCATCAACAATTGATAAAATAAAATGGAGGATTTAGGGATCAATTCCTTTCGCATAGTTTGCAAATGGTTTGAGGAAAAACCTCATACTGGAAACGTTCAAGAACTAGGCTAATTAATAACTAAGAATAAGAGGTGATATTTTTAAAACATATAAGATCCTGAGGGGACTTGGCAGGGTGGATGCTGAGAAGATGTTTCCCCTTAAGGGAGAGACGAGAACTAGGAGACAAGTTTTAAAAGTAAGGAGCCTCCCATTTAAGACTGTGATGAGGAGAATGTTTTTCTCAGAGGGTCGTTAGTCTTTGGAACTCTCTTCTCCAGAGAGCAGTGGAGGCAGGGTCATTGATTATTTTTAAGGCTGAGTTAAATAGATTCTTGATTGGCAAAGGAGTCAAAGGTTATAGGAGGTAGACAAGGAAGCAGAGTTGAGGCCACAATCTGATCAGACATGATCTTATCAAATGGAGGAGCAGGTTCGACGGCAGAATGGCCTACACCTGCTCCTAGTTTGTATGTTCGTATGCTATGACCTGGTAAATTGGTTTATATCATCTGAATTTAATTTTCTTATTTCCCCCAATTGAAGGAGATTTTTACAGTACTGACAGAGTAAGAGGAGCTGATGTTATACTATTTGCTAATGTTGAATCATACTTAATCATTGAACATTTATTGAATTAAAAGCATCAAATAAAATTATACTTTATCACGCCATCTCAAAGCCTGTTCACACAATGAATTACTTTTGCTGCACGCTAGCTATTGTCATGTACATACACAGGAGCCATTCAATACCAGCAGTATTCCACAAACAGCAATGAGCTATAAAACCAACATTGCAAAATTTCTTTTCTCTGTTACATAAATAATAACAAATGAAAAGAAAGCTCTTGAATGCTAGAACTATGAAATAAAGTGCAGAAAGTATGAAATAAAATGCAGGAACTATGAAATAAAGTGCAGGAACTATGAAATAAAATGCAGGAACTATGAAATAAAATGCAGGAACTATGAAATAAAATGCAGGAATTATGAAATAAAACACTGGAAGGACAAAAACAAATCCATCAACAATTGATAAAATAAAATGGAGGATTTTGGGTTCAATTCCTTTCACACAGCTTGCAAATGGTGTGAGGAAAAATCTCGTACTGGAAACGTTAACCCGGCTTTTTACCGGATCTTTGCAGGTCTACTGTGCAATTCCTCCTTTTGCTGCTTGATTTTCCTTGTGTGCGTACAGGATATAAACACAACTGCACTCTTGTGTAAAGGTGATACTCAGTGCCTTTATAGATGACACAATGCTTACTTGTTTCCATGTTCTATCTTTTAATCCATGTAACATTTAAGGAACACGTAGAGATTCAGCAGAATGCAGTTCCCATTTAACAATGTTCTGATCCTGTTTTGTGAAGCATTGTCCCAATTTGGAAGTATATTCATCTTTAATAGAGTATAGAGATCAGAACATTTTTAATTCTAAGTGTGACTGAACAACCAACGTTTAAAAATCTTTTTGTTGTGATCACAATTTGTGAGCACGCAAAGTGAAATGCCGGGGCTTTTTTTTAAATAATAAAAAGGTCCTACCATATTTCCATGATTTTTCACATGAAGAGTCTCTGTAGCATTGTTTGTGTTCTCAGATCTGAAAGGAGTTGTATGATCATTTCCAGACTCAAGCATGTGAAAGATACAGCGATAGCAGTGAGAGAGATTGAGATAGAAAAGATACGCCATCCTTTAAAAATGCCCAAATATCTTCCACGATTCCAAAAAAATGTATTCGCCAATTTAAAAAGAAAATTGCACTGTTTGTTTTGAGAATTTTATACCCATAATTTCAAGGACAGTAGCTTTAGAAAAAAAGTTTTAACTTTGTCCTCTTGTTCAAGTAACATTTCTTAATTTTTTACATTGCAAATGCAATGCAGTCCTTTAAATGTTAATATCTATGAAAAATGGCATTCGTAAAATATTAAATCAAATGCCTTTTGGGTGGGAAAGAAAATAAATGAAAGCCAGAAACTTTGTCGGCTCCTGCTTTGTTTTAGTTATGAGTTTCTGTTCTTTTTTTTGGGCTCTATGCAGTTGCCTTAATTTCACAAGATTAACCAGACCTTACTCAGCCCCCTTGTTCAACTTTATATTTGTCTGTATGTGAAAATAATTCATTACACACCCGGCATTGACACCTTCCTCCACTCGGCTGTCACTGACTCCCTTTTTTTTTCAAATCGGTATCCGCTCACATTCAATTTGTATTGAGTGTTTGGACAGCCATTTTTCAAATAACGGAGGCAAATATAAAGAGGAGCAGAGGATTAGACAGACTTGCGGTTCAGATACACAACTCTTTAAAGTGGGAAGGCATGTTGACAATGCAGTAAAAAAAAAATGCTTTTATACTTCTATATATAAAACAAAAGGATTAATGCTAAACCAGTACAAATCATTGGTTATGATGCAGAAAAATTTTGTGTTCAGTTTATGGTGTCTTATTGTAGGAAGGATGTTGATCTTATTGAGACAGTGCAGAAGGGATTCATCTAAGGCGATTTTGAGGAGATACTTTGGCTATGAGGGGAGACCAGAGAAACTGGGGTCACCGTTGTCTTTTTCCTAGAACAGAGAAGCTGATGAAAACTGATTTGACTTACGGGGTTTTCATAAGGTAAATGTGGAGAAGTTTTGGACTGGCTGGTGAGGAGATTACCAGGGGGCATAAATTTAAGATCATTACAGAATTTTGGGGGAAAAAATTAAATCCTTATAGAACAATACTAAGTGCCCAGCTCATTCAGAAAATAAAGACAAATGCTCAGGAGCTGAATGGTTCACTTTAGTGTTGTCAAATTCAATGATTCCACGTATTTTTCTTTGTTCTTTGTTCTTTTCTTTGTATTTTCCTTGCTTATGCTGAGATTCTGCATTATCCCCTTCTTAGATATAACTGCAAACAAAATAAAAGGTCTTATATGTAATTTTTTTCAAATGATATCTTAAGATTCAAATTTGTTAAAACATCCTTGATCACTACAGTTTTCTGGAAAGCAAAGTTATCATCAATACAGTTCGACTTTGCTGCCTCAGATAAATATTACGCAAGACAAGGCAAGACAAGAGTGCTGAATACGGAAGTACACCATTGTGCAAGGATTCCCAGCATGTTTACCATCTTGAGTCAGTAGTGACTCCTTTGGCTGGGTCTTTTGAGCCAAATGGATGACAGTTTTATCCCCAAGGACATGCTCTATGGCGAGCTTGTTATCAGCATGAGACCAACAGGCCACCCACGTCTGACACAAGGATATCAGCAAGCAAGACCTCAAATTGACCAGGATTGGAGTTGATACATGGGAAGCCCTCACTGCTGACCAGAGTGCCTGGAGACAAAGTCAGGAAAGGCATGGAAAAGGCAGAGGACAAAAGAAATGACCAGATGGTAGAAAAGAAAGCCCACCAGAAAGAAAAACCATCAGTTAACCTTGAGCCAACGCTATTCATCTGTGCCAGCTGTGAAGGGACTGCCAGTCATGAATTGGCCTCGACAGCCACAACAGACTATGTCCAATCCAGAATTGACCCTGGGCATTGTCCATCATCTCCCGAGACAGAGGAGTGCTAATAACCAATAGCTAGTCCAAGTCAAAAAGCAAAATACTGGAAATATGAAATTAAGGGACAAAACTGCAGTTCAGAACTTGATTGTGATGAAAGGTCATCAACCTGAAACATTAACTTTATATTACAAAACAAAAAACAGAAATACCTGGAAAAACTCAGCAGGTCTGGCAGCATCAGCAGAGAAGAGCAAAGTTGGCGTTTCGAGTCCTCATGACCCTTCAACAGACCTGCTGAGTTTTTCCAGGTATTTCTGTTTTTGTTTTGGATTTCCAGCATCCGCAGTTTTTTGTTTTTATTAACTTTATATTTCCCTCTCTGCCTGACGGTGGTGTCTGACCTGCTGAATGTTTCCAGCACATTCTGTTTTTATCATTTGCCCTGACAACAATTTTTAAAATAAAAATGGAAAACAGGAACATTGATCTGAAATGGAAATGTTGGTTAATTTTCAGTGGGAATCCCTCATTAGAACGGACTGGTGGTGGGGGGGGGGAGAAAAAACAGCCAGGTTGTGAAGGTTTCCACTTGCTATTCTTTCTCCATTAGTCAGTCAGATAGTGGTGAACTGGCTGTGTGTTTCTAGAATTTCCTATTTCCAGATTCCTTTTTTTTTAATTGCTGAATTTGTAACACTCGACAGTTTTTTACATTTACTGTAATTGCAGCCTTGAGTGTAGTGAACTTGGACTGTAAAATATGTTGTGCAGTTCCATTTTTACTGTTGCAAATTATTCCCCAAGAATCAGGATTTGAAAAAAGCAATAACAATTAGTGAACACCACAGTTAGAGGCAGAAACGTAACAGGGTCTGTACCAGGATCACTTGTTTTCTGTGGGGTAGCTAATTCTGTCTTTTTGAAAATGAGGGCAAGGAAGAGTGTGAATTATGTGCAAGACTCCCTTGAATCGAAAAGGTTTCTATACTGCACTACTCTAAGGTATGGAATCTGGGATCAGGATCTGAGCTGGCATTTCAGTGCCGTCCCAAGAGTGTGCTGCCAGTGCAGGTGCAATCATAAGACCATAAGACATAGGAGCAGAAATTAGGCCATTCGGCCCATCGAGTCTTCTCCGCCATTCAATCATGGCTGAAAAGTTTCTCAACCCCATTCTCCCACCTTCTCCCCGTAACTTTTGATCCCCTTACCAATCAAGAACCTATCTATCTCCGTCTTAAATACACTCAATGACCTGGCCTCCACAGCCTTCTGTGGCAATGATTGAGATGAAATTTTGAACCATGGTATTAACTTCCTCTTCCAGTGGTTCAGATGGGTGTGAAAGATCCCACAGCACTATTTGAAGAAGGGAGCAAGCTCTCCCTGCTGCCTGGTCCAAAATTCTTCCCTCGATCAATACCAGAAAATAGTAGATTAATCGATAGGGTTGCCGGTCCTCCAGGATTGGCCTGGACTCACCAGGAATTGAAGATCAATCTCCAGGACACTGGAAAAAAAACCATAAGGACATTAAAAATGATTGGGTTTTTTTGTCATTTTCTTTGAACTTTTCTGCTTACCAGATATGAAAATATTGAAAATGGCAAAAAAAGGATATTTGGCTGACAATCAAGAACACAGGAACACACGAAATAGGAGCAGGAGTAGGCCATTTGTCCCTTTGAGCCTGCTCTGCCATTCAATACGATCATGGCTGACCTTGGGCTTCAACTGCATTTTCCCTCCCACTCCCCATACCCCTTAATGCCCCAAGAGACCAAACATCTGTCTATCCCAGCCTTAAATATATTCAACCATGGAGCATCCACAACCCTCTGGGGCCGAGTATTCCGAAGATTCAAAACCTTTGAGTGAAATAATCCCTCCTCATCTCAGTCCTAAATGACCTTTCCCTTATCCTGAGACTATGCCCCCATGTTTTAAATTGGTTGGTGGCAGGAAGGGCACCCGGCCATAAAACCACATGCCAAATCCAAAAAATGATGGTTGATGTGCAGGTGGTCAACCAGCATTGTGACAACCACATGTAACATGGGAAAAGCCGAAAGAGCAGCAGCAGCAACTCCCAGTGCGTTGCTGAGGGAGTGCCGCCCCATCAGAGATGCCACCTTTCTGATGAAATGTTAAATCAAAGCCCCGTCTTTACTCTTGGGGTCCTAAAAAATCCCTTGGCACCATTTTGAAGAGGAGCTGGGGAGTTCTCCCCAGTACCTTGGTCAATATTTACCCTTCAAACATAATTACATCTCTTAGATTAGGTAGTTCAAATTTGGTCTGTGATCGGAGACAGGAGGGTGTGACTGCAGGTGAGGCAGTATGGGGACGCAGGGGTAGTGTCCGAGGAGCCTCGGCCCTTGCAATTGTCCAACAATTACAAGGTTCTTGTAAGCTGTGTGGATGCAGGGAGGATGTGCGAAATGACCACTGCATCTTGGTACAGGGAACCATTCAAGTGGGGGCGGAGGAAATAGGAACGTAGTAGTGAAAGAGTAGGAACAGTATAACTAGGGGGGCAGGTATTGTTCTCTGCAGCCATGAGTGTGAGTCCCAAAGGCTGTGTTGCCTGCCCAGTGGCAGGGTTAAGGACATCTCCTCAGGGCTGGAGAAAAACATGGAGTGGGAGGGAAGGGATCCAGTTGTCATCGTCCACGTTGGTATCAATGACATTGATAGGACTAGAAAGGAGGTTCTGCTGAAAGAATTTGAACAGTTAGGAGCTAAGTTAAAAAGCAGAACCTCCAAGGTAATAATTTCGGGATTACTATCTAAGCCACGGATAAATAAAGTCAAGGAGTTAAATGCGTGGCTCAAGGATTGGCGTGGGAGGAATGGCTTTCAGTTCATGGGGCACTGACGCCAGTACTGGGATAGAAGGGAGCTGTTCCAGTGAGATGGGCTTCACTTGAACCGTGCTGGGACCAGTGTGCTGGCGAATTGAATAACTAGGGCTGTAGAGAGGGCTTTAAACTAAATAGAGGGGCGGGGGGTGAGAATGGTTCTGGAGAGGGGATACGTAGGCTTACAAAGCAAAAGGATATGGCAGCATTGCAGATCAGTTATTTAGGTAATGATACCCTGAGTGTGATAGGAAGGGATAGAGTGTACAAACATTAAAAAACAGCAGTAAGTAGGGTCAAAGGGGGAAAAATTGGTAAAAAGGCAAAGTTAATGGCTCTTTACTTAAATGCACGTAGTATTTGGAACAAAACAAATGAATTAACTGCACAAATAGAGGTTAATGGGTTTGATCTTATAGCCAATACGGAGACATGGCCACGAGATCAAAGCTGGAAACCAAATATTTAGGGGAAAGTGACTTTTCGAAAGGACAAGCAGGAAGGAAAGGGTGGTGGGGTAGCTTTGTTAGTACAAGATGGAATAAGTACGATAGCAAGAAAGGATTTTGGATTGGAAGATGTAGTTCCATCTGTGTGGAGGTAAGAAATAACAAGGGGAGGAAGACACTGGTGGGAGTAGTCTATAGGCGCCCTAACAGTAGCTATACTGCAGGACAGAATAAATCAGGGGATAACGAGGGCATGTAAAAAAGGCAGCGCATTAACCTTGGGTGACTTTAATCTTAGATTGGAAAATCAGATTGGCAGAGGTAGCCATGAACAATAATTCATTGAGTGTATTCAGGACAGTTTCCTCGAACAATATGTGTGGGTCCAACCAGGGATCAGGCTATTTTGGATCTGGTAATGTGTAATGAGGCAGGTTTAATAAATGATCTCAGAGTAAAAGATCCCCTAAGAAACAGTGACCATAACATAGTAGAATTTAGCATTCAGTTTGAGAGTGAGAAACTTGGGTGGGAAACAACTGTGCTAAAGTGAAATAAGGGTAATTTCAAAGGAATGAGGGCACAGTTGGCTGGATAACTGGGTTGTGTTGAACTGGGAAAGGAATTTAGCAGAAAAGACAGTTGATGAACAATGGCAGACATTTAAGAAAGTATATCATGCATCACAACAAAGTCCTGCATGGTATGTTGCCTGCCCGGTGCCAGGGTGAGGGACATCTCTGACCGGCTTGAGAGGATATTGGAGAGGGAGGGGGAGGATCCAGTTGTTGTGGTCCACGTCGGGACAAATAACATAGGTAAGACTAGGAAAGAGCACCTGTTTAGGGATTATCAGGAACTAGGAACTAAATTAAAGAACAGGTCCTCAAGGGTTATAATCTCCGGATTACTACCCGAGCCACGTGCAAATTGGCATAGGGACGCGAGAATAAGGTAAGTAAACACATGGCTAAAGGAGTGGTGCGGGAAAGAGGGGTTCCATTTCGTGGGGCACTGGCATCAGTATTGGAACAGGAGGGATCTGTACCGTTGGGACGGTCTCCACCTGAACCGATCTGGGACCAATGTTCTAGCGAAAAGGGTAAATAGGGTGGTCAACAGGACTTTAAACTAGAAAGTTGGGGGGAAGGGAAGGGTAAAACTCCAAGAAGTATGACTAATGGGAAACAAAGCAGCAGGTTAGCGTGTGGGGTGGGTTGGGGGGGGTGGTGGTGGATTCAACTTCATGGAAAATTATGAAAAAACTGAAAAGAAAGGAGAGCCCAGGAGAGGCTATTATTAAAGTCTCCAGAACACAAAATAGGACAGAGTGTTTGGAAAGGGCTAGGAATCTAACTTCAAGCACATCAGATAATGGGACAACAATGAGAAAGGGGACGGGAAATACAGGACTGAAGGTGTTGTATCTGAATGCATGCAGTATACGAAATAAGGTAAATGAGCTTGTGGCGCAGATTGAAATTGGCAGGTGTGATGTGGTGGGCATCAGGGAGACATGGCTGCAAGGGGGTCAGGACTGGGAGCTAAATATCCAAGGATATACATCCTATCGAAAAGATAGGCAGGTTGGCAGATGGGGTGGAGTTGCTTTGTTAGTAAGAAATGAAATTAAATCGATAGCAAGAAACGCGTAGGGTCAGATGACGTAGAATCTGTGTGGGTAGAGTTGAGGAACCGCAAAGGTAAAAAAAACCATAATGGGAGTTATGTACAGGCCTCCGAACAGTAGTCAGGATGTGGGGCACAATATACACCAGGAAAGAGAAAAGGCATGTAAGAATGGCAAGGTTACAGTGATCATGGGGGATTTCAATATGCAGGTAGACTGGGAAAATCTAGTTGGTAATGGATCCCAAGAAAAGGAATTTGTGGAATGTCTACGCGATGGCTTTTTGGAGCAGCTTGTGGTGGAGCCCACTAGGGAACAGGCAATTCTAGATTTAGTGATGTGTAATGAGGCAGATTTGATAAGAGACCTTAAGGTGAAGGAACCCTTAGGAGGAAGTGACCATAATATGATAGAATTTACCCTGCAATTTGAGAGGAAAAAACTGGAATCAGATGTAACGGTATTACAGTTGAATAAAGGCAACTACAGAGGCATGAGGGAGGAGCTGGCCAGAATTGACTGGGAGATGAGCCTAGCAGGAAAGACAGTGGAACAACAATGGCAGGAGTTTCTGGGTGTAATTTGGGAGACACAGCAAAAATTCATCCCTAGGAAGAAGAAGCATACTAAAGGGAGGACGAGGCAACCATGGCTGACAAGGGAAGTCAGGGACAGCATAAAAGCTAAAGAGAAAGCATACAATGTGGCGAAGAGCAGTGGGAAACCAGGGGATTGGGAAGCCTACAAAGACCAACAGAGGACAACTAAAAAAGAAATAAGGAGGGAGAAGATTAAATATGAGGGTAAACTAGCCAGTAATATAAAAGAAGATTGCAAGAGTTTTTTTAGATATATAATGGGTAAGAGAGAGGCAAAAGTAGACATTGGGCTGCTGGAAAATGACGCTGGAGAAGTAGTAGGGGAACAAAGAAATGGCGGAGGAACTGAATAGGTACTTTGCGTCAGTCTTCACGGTGGAAGACACGAGTAACATCCCCAAAGTTCAAGAGAGTCGGGGGGCAGAGGTGAGTTTGGTGACCATTACCAAGGAGAAGGTGCTAGGAAACTGAAAGGTCTGAAGGTGGATAAATCACCTGGACCAGATGGATTACACCCCAGAGTTCTGAAGGAGATAGCTGAAGAGATAGTGGAGGCATTAGTGGTGATCTTTCAGGAATCACTGGAGTCAGGGAGGGTCCCAGAGGACTGGAAAATCGCTAATGTAACCCCCCTGTTTAAGAAGGGAGTGAGGCAAAAGACGGGAAATTACAGGCCGATTAGCCTGACCTCGGTTGTTGGTAAGATTTTAGAGCCCATTATTAAGGATGAGATTTCAGAATACTTGGAAGTGCATGGTAAAATAGGGCAAAGTCAGCATGGTTTCATCAAGGGGAGGTCATGCCTGACAAATCTGTTAGAATTCTTTGAGGAGGTAACAAGTAGGTTAGACAAAGGAGAGCCAATGGATGTTATCTACTTGGACTTCCAGAAGGCCTTTGACAAGGTGCCGCACAGGAGGCTGCTCAGTAAGATAAGAGCCCATGGTGTTAGAGGCAAGGTACTAGCATGGATAGAAGATTGGCTGTCTGGCAGGAGGCAGAGAGTGGGGATAAGGGGTCCTTCTCAGGATGGCGGCCGGTGACTAGTGGAGTTCCGCAGGGGTCAGTGTTGGGACCACAACTTTTCACTTTATACATTAATGATCTAGATGAAGGAACTGAGGGCATCCTGGCTAAGTTTGCAGATGATACAAAGATAGGTGGAGGGACAGGTAGTATTGAGGAGGCAGGGAGGCTGCAGAAGGATTTGGATAGGTTAGGAGAATGGGCAAAGAAATGGCAAATGGAATATAACGTGGGAAAGTGTGAGGTCATGCACTTTGGTAGGAAGAATAGAGGCATAGACTATTTTCTAAATGGGGAGAGAATTCAGAAATCTGGAGTACAAAGGGACTTGGGAGTCCTAGTCCAGGATTCTCTTAAGGTTAACTTGCAGGTTGAGTTGGTAGTTAGGGAGGCAAATGCAATGTTGGCATTTATTTCGAGAGGACTAGAATATAAAAGCAGGGATGTGTTGCTGAGGCTTTATAAGGCTCTGGTCAGACCACATTTAGAATATTGTGAGCAATTTTGGGCCCCGTATCTCAGGAAGGATGTGCTGGCCCTGGAGAGGGTCCAGAGGAGGTTCACGAGAACGATCCCAGGAATGAAAGGCTTAACATATGAGGAACGTTTGGGGCTCTGGGTCTATACCCAATGGAGTTTAGAAGGATGAGGGGGGATCTGATTGAAACTTACAGAATACTGAAAGGCTTGGTTAGCGTGGACATGGGGTAGATGTTTCCATTAGTAGGAGAGACTAGGACCCGAGGGCATAGCCTCAGAGTAAAGGAAAGACCTTTTAGAACAGAGATGAGGAGAAACTTCTTTAGCCAGAGATTGGTGAATCTATGGAATTCATTGCCACAGAAGGCTGTGGAGGCCAGGTCATTGAGTGTATTTAAGACTGAGATAGATAGGTTCTTGATTGATAAGGGGATCAAAGGTTACGGGGAGAAGGCGGGAGAATGGGGTTGAGAAGCTTATCAGCCATGATTCAATGGCGGAGCAGACTCGATGGGCAGAATGGCCTAATTTCTGCTCCTATGTCTTATGGTGTTATGGTCTAACTCTTCCCAGTGAGGAAGAAGGATTCTAGGAAGGGGATAAACCAACCATGGTTCACCAAGGAAGTTAAGGGTAGTATCAAATTGAAAGAAAAAACATACAATGTGGTAAGCCAAAAGATTGGGAATGTTTTAAAAACCAACAAAAGTTGACCAGAGAAATAATTAAAAGGGAGAAAATAAACTTTGACGGTAAACTAGCAAGTAATTTAAAAACGGACAGTAAGAGCTTCAACAAATATATAAAGGAAATTAGAGATAGTGTTAGATACAAGGAAGAGGCATACAAATTGGCCAGAAAAAACAACAGACCTGAGGATTGGGAGCAGTTTAGAATTCAACAAAGGAGGACCAAGCGATTGATTAAGCAGGTGAAAATAGAGTACAAGAGTAAGCTTGCAGGGAACATAAAAACTGACTGTAAAAGTTTCTATAGGTATGGGAAGAGAAAAAGATTGGTGAAGACAAATGTAGGTCCCTTACAGTCAGAAACAGGGGAATTTATAATGGGGAACAAAGAAATGGCTGACTAACTAAATACATACTTTGGTTCTGTCTTCACAAAGGAGGACACTAATAACATACCAGAAATGTTGGGGAATATAGGGTTTAGTGAGAGGGAGGAACTGAAAGAAATCAGTATTAGTAGGGAAATGATGTTGGGGAAATTGATGGGATTGAAGGCCGATAAATCCCTGGGGCCTGATAATCTACATCCCAGAGTACTTAAGGAAGTGGCCCTAGAAATAGTGGATGCATTGGTGATCATCTTCCCAGATTCTATAGACTCTGGAACAGTTCCTACAGATTGGAGGGTAGCTAATGTAACCCCACTATTTAAAAAGGTAGGCAGAGAGAAAACAGGGAATTATAGACTAGTCAGCCTGATGTCAGTAGTGGGGAAAATTCTAGAGTCCATTATAAAAGATTTAATAGCTGAGCACATGGAAAACAGTGGCAGAATCAGATAGAGTCACCATGGATTTATGAAAGGGAAATCATGCTTGACAAATCTACTGGAATTTTTCGAGGATGTGACTAGTAAAGTTGATGAGGGGGTGCCAGTGGATATGATTTATTTGGACTTTCAGAAGACTTTCAACAAAGCCCCACATAACAGATTGGTGTGTAAAATTAAAGCGCATGGGATTGGGGGTAGCGTATTGAGATGGATAGAAAACTGGCTGGTAGACAGGAAACAAAGAGTAGGAATAAACGGGTCTTTTTCCAAATGGCAGGCAGTGACTACTGGGGTACTGCAGGGATCGGTGCTGGGACCCCAGTTATTCACAATATATATTAATGATTTAGATGAGGGAATTAAATGTAATAGCTCCAAATTTGCAGATGACACAAAGCTGGGTGGGAGGGTGAACTGTGAGGAGGATGCAGAGATGCTTCAGTGTGATTTGGACAAGCTGAGTGAGTGGGCAAATGAATGGCAGATGCAATATAATGTGGATAAATGTGAGGTTATCCATTTTGGTGGCAAAAACAGGAAGGCAGATTATTATCTGAATGGCTATAAATTGAGAGAGGGAGGGGAATGTGCAACGAGACCTGGGTGTCCTTGTACACCAGTCGCTGAAGGTAAGCATGCAGGTACAGCAGGTGGTAAAGAAGGCAAATGGTTTGTTGGCCTTCATAGCCAGAGGATTCGAGTACATGAACAGAGAGGTCTTGCTGCAATTGCACAGGGCCTTGGTGAGACCACACCTGGAATATTGTGTGAAGTTTTGGTCTCCTTATCTGAGGAAGGATGTATTTGCTATAGAGGGAGTGCAGCGAAGGTTTACCGGACTGATTCCTGAGATGGCAGGACTGACATATGAGGAGAGATTGAGTCGATTAAGATTATATTCGCTGGAATTCAGAAGAATATGGGGGATCTCATAGAGACCTATAAAATTCTAACCGGACTAGACAGGGTAGATGCAGGAAGGATGTTCCCGATGGTGGGGGAGTCCAGGGGTCACAGTCTGAGGATATGGGGTAGACCATTTAGGACTGAGATGAGGAGAGATTTCTTCACCCAGAGAGTGGTGAGCCTGTGGAATTCGTTACCACAGAAAGTAGTTGAGACCAAAACATTGTATGCTTTCAAGAAGGAGTTAGATACAGCTCTTGGGGCGAAAGGGATCAAAGGGTATGGGGAGAAAGCGGGAGCAGGCTATTGAGTTGGATGATCAACCATGGTCATAATGAATGACAGAGCAGGCTCTAAGGGCCGAATGGCCTACTCCTGCTCCTAGTTTCTATGTTTCTATGTAAAAAGGAAGAGAGAGGCTAAAGTGAACACAGGCCCCTTAGAGAACGAGGCTGGGGAAATAATAATGGGGAAGTAGAAAGTGGCAGGGGAATTGAATGAATACTTTGCATCAATCTTCATAGTAGAATACACTAATAGCATTCCAGAAACACTAAATAATCAAGGGGGAAAAGATGGGGAGGAAATAAATACAATAACTATCACAGAGAGAAAGTACTAGAGAAATTAATGGGGCTAAAGGCCAATAAGTCCCCTTGACCTGATGGGTTGCAACCTAACACATCAATGGAAGTAGCTACAGAGATCGTGGATGCACTGGTAGTAATCTTCCAAGAATCTTTAGATTCTGGAAAAATCCCAGAAGTTTGGAAAACTGCCAATGTAACACCCTTATTCAAAAAGTGAGGGAGACAAAAAACAGGTAACTATAGGCCAGTTAGCTTAACATCTGTCATTGGGAAAATGTTAGAGCCTATTATAAAGGATGTAATAGCAGAGCTTCAGAAATACATAATGTAATCAAGCAGAGTCAGCATGGCTTCATGAAGGGGAAATCACACCTGACAAATTTATTTGAATTCTTTGAGGATGTAACAAGCATGATCGATAAAGGGGAACCAGTAGATGTAATATATTTGGATTTCCAAAAGGCGTTTTGTTGAGGTACTGCACATAAGGCTACTTAATAAGATAACTACTGGTGCACCATGGGGATCAGTGCTGGGGTCACAATTATTTACTATATATATAATAATGACTTGGATGAGGGAAGTGAATGTACTATCACCAAGTTTGCGGATGACACAAAAATAGGTGGGAAGGTCAGTAGTAAGGATGACACAATCTGCAGAGAGATATAGACAGGTTAAGTGAGTGGGCAAAAACTTGGCAGATAGAATATTATGTGGGAAAATGTGAGGTTATGCACTTTGGCAGGAAGAATAGAGGATTATTTAAATGGAGAAAGACTGCAGAAAGCTGCAGCACAGAGGGATTTGGGAGCCCTCGTGCATAAATCACAAAAAGCTAGCATACACGTTCAGCAGGTAATGGGGAGGCAAATTGAATGTTGGCCTTTATTTGAAAGGGAATGGAGTATAAAAATAGGGAAATCTTGGTAAAAGTATCCAAGGCACTAGTTAGTGACCTCACCTAGAATACTGTGAACAGTTTTGGTCCCCATATCAAAGGGAAGGTGTACTGGCATTGATGGCAGTCCATAGAAGATTCATTAGGTTGATCCTGAGTATGGAGGGATTTCCTTACGAGGAGAGGTTGAGTAGGTTGGGCCTGTACCCATTGGTATTTAGAAGAATGAGAGGCGACTTTATTGAAACATATAAGATTCTTAGGGGGCTTGACAGGGTTGATGCTGAGAGGTCATTTCCCCTTGTGGGAGAGTCTAGGACCAGAGGGCATAATCTCAGAGTAAGGGGTCGCCCATTTAAGAGATGAGGAGGAATTTCTTCTCTCAAAGGGTAGTGAATCTGTGGAATTCTTTACCGCAGAGGGCTGTAGAGGCTGGGTTGTTAAGTATATTCAAGGCTGAGACAGACAGATTTTTAATTAGTAAGGCAATCATGGGTTATGGGGAAAAGGCAGGAAAGTGGAGTTGAAGATTATCAGATCAGCCATGATCTCGTTGAATGGCAGAGCAGACCCGATGGGCCGAATGGCCTACTTCTGCTCCTACGTCTTATGGTCTTATGGTGTTATTACTAAAGAAAAGATCATCTGATCATGATCATATTGCTGTTTGTGGGATCTTGCTGCTGCTACATTACAACAGTGAAAAGCACTTAATTGGGTGTAAAGCAATTTGGTTTAAATTGGTTGTGAAAAGTGCGACAGAAAAACTGTTCTTCCTTGCTTTCTGTTGTCTGTGTCATTAGGTTATTTCACAGGGCACTAGGCCAAAAACCAAGCCTTGCATGTCCCCGGGCACATTGTGTTCAGGTGTATATCAGTCCCAGGCTCTAAAATTATCGCAGCTTGTATTGACTGCTTATCTTTTGTCTCTCATCTACATGGGGAAATGCTTCTCTTTGGCTCACTACCACCCCTGCAAAATCTGTGCGAGGATGAGCAACTTGACAAGTGTAATCCTGTGTTCATGTCGCTACACGATGTAATGCAGTTAAAGTTCTGCACCATTGGTGTACTGTGTGGTAACTGGCTGCCTGCAGGACCTCAACTTTAATATCCACCTAATAGCATCAAAACAGTTTTGTTTGTGACTGACCTGCACACTCTTTAACTCCGAATTTGATTTGAGAAACCAGATTGTACTATTTTTAAAAATTTATCTAATTATTTCCATTCGCCACTTGGGCAGATGCAAAGCAGATTTTTGACAACTGACAGCCACTTCAAATCTCGCCTGTTAAATGTGGGGGACCGGTTTATAAACTGGTAATTAATTTGTCAGTGGCAGATGACAACTTTGTTGGGGCTTGTGAGTGTCTTTTTCATTTGGTAGAAATGATAATTAGTGATTAATGATGGTCATAACCACATCACTGGATTGTGATGTTTTGTGTTATTGGCACGGCTGAAACTCTACAATTGCCTTCCAGCAAACCGGAAGTGGATTTTTATTTATTTTTTTGTCAATCAACTTCTCCAGATCCCTGATTAATGCGATAATGGCTTTGAATGACTTTCTGCATTTTTCCATTTATATTTAATTGTAACCATTCTGAAAACTCGGAGGTAAAGTTTCTCAATCTGCGCTGTGTTTAACTGACCTCAGGCAGGCAGCTACAGCACTAGTATACTTGGCTGCAGTGATTGCACGCGTGCGTGCGGGTGATGGGTGAGGATAGGAGTATGCTTGGCAGGTGATGTCTCCTGGGGTTGATCAGTCTGCTGGCATGTCATTTTTTTCCACCCCGAAGGGTTCATTTCTAAAAAAAAAATGTACCCCTCCAACAAACAAAAGAAACGTGAAAGGAAAAACTGCATCTTGCCCCAAGCAGGAAAACGTCTGCCTTTGTCTTAATCATGTTCCTGTATAGCCACTTCACCACTCAGCCTAAATAATATTAGATGACTGACAGATTTGGATGAGTAAGACCATTCAGGCAGCTCTGGTTCATCTGTTCAGAAAGACCCTAAGCTCCCCTAGCACAGCATGCACATGTTTATTACATGGTTCCAATGCTTCTTTCCTTCCCTATTTCTGTAACCCCCTCCAGCTCTGCAACCTTTGAGATCTCTACAAGATCTCTACAGTTCTGGCCTCTTGCACATCCTTGATTTCTAGTGCTACATCATTGGCAGCCATGCCTTGAGCAGCCTGCACCCTAAGCTCTGGAATTCCCTCCCTCAACCCCTCCATCTCTCTCTCCATTGAGACACTCAGTAAACTCTACCTCTTTGGCCAAACATTTGGTCACCTGTCCTAATAGCTCCTTGTGTGACTCAGTGTCAGAATTTATCTTTGTTAATCCTGCCCTGGAATATTTTATTACATTAAAGGCGCAATATAAATACAACTTTTTTTCTTGCTTCCTACCCAGAAATACATTTGAAGCGTATATCAGTCTTTGTATGAAGAACTTTGTGACATTGGCTCTACATTTGCCTTTTGCCATTTGAAATTGTGTCCACTTGACTTTCTGTCACTATTCATTTTGTATTAGTACCCTGGACTTAGCTTTTCACATTGTTTACTTTCTTGTATACTTCTACGATGGTTCCCCTCTTAGTTGCCTAAAACCTGAAGGACTGTATTTCTCCTGTCTTTTCTCTTAACTCAGTAACACTAAAGTTCACCTCCTGCTGATTTTGAACATTTTCCTTGTGCCTAATGAGCAAAGATGGACACCACACTGAAGCTGTGACAAGAGGAGACTCATTTTATCCACCGTGCTTCATCCCGATGATTTTTTTTAAAAAAATGTCTTTTACCGATATCTTATACTGTGCTTGGGGCTGATGGCTGAAGATGTTTGCTGCATTCTGTCTTAAATTCACAATCAGCACTGTAAACTGTGAGCATATCTGGACTTATTGACCCAGATTTTAATATTGGGTGGAGGGGTGTGGGTGAGGGGTAAGAATGGTGCCACCAGATCCAAATGAGGAAGAGCATCTAGCAACAATTGAGATATTGGAAAAGGCTGGATGTGTATCCATGAATTTCTTCAGACTCGCGCCTGAACCCAATCAGGCCCATTACCTCATGGGCCTGCAGGATTGGGGAATATGTATGGTTGGAGGTTGTAACCTGGAACTTGTGGGATTGATTCCAGGTAGTCAGGGTAAAGGTGAGTTAGAGCTGGGTGGATTTCACAATCCACCTCCTGTCAGGCTCAGTGGGGAGGTGAAACCATCACCAGCTTTCCCCCCCTCAGGCCCCTGACTAAAATTGCAGCCTGGTCCCGTGACCTCATCGGGTCTCCCTATTCACAGAAGGCTCCCTCTGCCTTCCTGTAGGTGTCTTGTCCGCTTGATCAGAAGTGTATTTAATATTGGGACCAAGTGAGAAGGCAGCAGGATTACAGGGGCAGAGTGCAGGAAGTGTTTTCTCAATGTTCTGAAGATCTTTAGCCTGGACATCCAGGGCCAAGCATCAGCAAATGTGAAGAACCGTGACTTTGTGCGAGGGAGATCGCTGGAATTTATGTTGAAAAGGACCGATTCCTGTGGGAGCCCGCTGTTGGCTGTGTGTGGGTGACTCATTTGATCTCCCAAGTGCACAAGGAGCTGTTGGTTGCTGATCGTGGAGTTGATTAGCTGTGGGGTTTTCCCACAGCAGATGATTTTGGAGTGTTTCAGCAGCATGCCTGTGCATCACACTGTGCCATAGGCACAGGATAAGTCAACAAAGGTAATTCCTGTCTTCAGACCTTTCAAGAAACCAGCCCCAATATGAGGTCAATGTCAGAATCTGCTCAGGGCAGTTCCGACCTGTATGCAGACTTGGAGGGGGGCACCCCTGCTTCCAGGGAACGATTCAGTCTGTTTAGCAGGAGGCATTCCAGGACCTTGTTGACACCAGGATGAAGGGGTGGCAGCTGTGTGGGACGTTGAGAAAACATCGAAGATCCATGTTCTCTGGAAGCTTACTTCAGAAAATGGAGACCCTGACCAAACACTGCCAAGACTGTCATTTCAGCCTTCCACCTGAACAACTCGAAGGCCAGGGAAGAACTTCATGTTCAGTTCTGTGGCCAATCATTAACCCATGACCCAACGCCAAAATACCCTGGCATCACTCTTGACGGTACTCTGTCCTATCGGCAACACCTTCAGAACATCAGAGCAAAGGTCGAGATGCGAGTGAATCTCAAACAGAAATTGGCCAGCTGGAGCAGCAGAGTCAACACTCTACACACTGCTTCACTCACCCTGCTCTACCCAACAGCAGAGTACTGCTACTCAACTTGGCTCAAGAGCCGCCACAGAAACGTGGTAGATAGCCACCCTCAGGAAGTTGTGACGATTTATTTCTGGAATGTTAAGATCAACAAACAGCTCGAGTGGCTTCCTGTGCTAGCACCCGTTGAACCTCCTGATGTCCGCAGGGAAAACATCCTCCTCAAAGCACAACACTGCTGACAGTTAACAATGCATTCCCATTGATTGAAGATCTCAAAAAAGTCCCAGGCACTCATCTGAAACCCCCTAGTCCCTATTGGAAAACACTTCACACGCTACAACTGGCGACAGCCCCACCTCTCAATGGACACCTCCTAATTTTTTTTTATTCATTCACGTGATGTGGGCTTCGCTGGCTGGGCCAGCATTTATTGCCCATCCCTAGTTACCCTTGAGCAGGTGGTGGTGAGCTGCCTTCTTGAACCTCTGCAGTCCATGTTGACTGCAGACATCACCAATCACAACCTGGTAACTGACCCAAGCGTTGAAGTCCCAGTTTTCACCTTCCACAGAAAACCTGGAGAACCCTCAACTACTTGAGAATGGCCCAGGGAAGATGTGGCCACTTGCTGCACAATTGGAACATGAGGGGTAGCTCAAATTGTGACGTGACCATCCAGATCAGACCATCGTCCACATACTGAAGTCCTGCCCTGAGAGATCCATTGCAGGTGGCATCATAGCTATTCACACTGTGTCAGCTGAAACCGTTGAACGGATTGTTAACTTTGACACTTCAAACTATAACTGCTTCCCTCGCCGTATGACTAAAAGAAACATGCAAGTTGCTGTTCTGATTTCCACTTTTCCAGACATGGACAATTAAATTATTTTTAATTCATTTACAGGATGTAGGTTTCACTGGCTGGGCCAGCATTTATTGCTTATCCCTAATTGTCTTTGAGAAGGTGGTGGTGAGCTGCCTTCTTGAACTGCTGTAGTCCCTGTGGTGTAGGTACACTCACAGCGCAGTTAGGGAGGGAGTTCCAGGATTTTGACTCAGCGACAGTGAAGGAACGGCGATATATTTCCAAGTCAGGATGGTGAGTGGCTTGGAGGAGAACTTCCAGGTGCTGGTGTTCCCATGTGTCTGCTGCTCTTGTCTTTCTAGATGGAAGCAGCTGTGGGTTTGGAACGTTCTGCCTAAGGAGCCTTAGTGAGTTTCTGCAGTGCATCTTATAGATGGTACACACTGCTGCCACTGTTCATCGGTGGTGGAGGGAGTGAATGTTTGAAAATCAGAGCCATTGAGCCCACAAAAATATCGCAGCAAGAAATCAACCCTTAACCCACTCATTTTGCCTCCATGGCTGTTTATTCTTATCTTTTTTCTTATTTCGGACTAACACCTTTGTAACTCTGTGTTGAGTAAGTCGTTCATTTTGTACTTTGTTGAAGTGTTCACCTCACTAGATGGCAGTCTGCTCCATAAATCGCCAACACTGAGCATAAACAGATCATTGGTGAAGATTGTGGGTTCTTCGGCTCGTAGTGACATCCAGGACGAATGAATCGACAACTAGCAGCAAATCCTGCGACTTCCTGCATGAATCGTAGGCGCCAAGATTTTATACCTAAGCACTGAGTCTTTGTATAAAAGGTCCTGGACAAAGTGATAATGCCAATTTCAAAAGGATAATGACTCCCTTGCTTCAATAATGTGCTCTCATTCTTCTATCAGATATCAGTTACCCTAATCATAAACTCTGAAATCTTCTATTCTGGTTTTACACAGAACCCTTCATTATGACCACTCCACCAATTCCTGTCATCATATCAATAGCTTGAAGTATTAGGATAAATAAAATCTCACGTTAAAATATAGAACTCCTGGAGAGCTCCCTACTTTATTTGAAATAGGACAATGGGATCTTTGATGCCCTGGCAGATGTCTGATCTAAAGGACATCAGCTCCACAATTGCAGCACCAGATTATGCACTGAAGTCCTGCAATTGGACTTGCACCTGCAATCTTCTGACTGAGTGAGAATACCTGGCAGCATTAGTGCCTTAGGAAGGACTTGTACACCAGTGAGTTCCACCTGTAACATTGGCTGTGCACATGCTATTCTACAGCCCATCATTTCATATTGCTAGCAGTCTCTCAAGGTAATTCTAAAAGAGGAAGGTCATTTGGCCCATCTTAATTCTTCAACCCCAGAGACCCTATTACTGTATCAGTTACATCTTAAATGAACCCAGGGCTTTGCCTCCACTTTTCTATTGAGGTGCCCATTGCGTACACTCTTCCTGCTATTGGTCTTTTACCAGTTTGAACCTGTTCCCCTTGTCCGATATTTACTTCTTCCCTTTATCATACAAGATCTATTACAGTAAAACTAAACATTGAGTGCACAGCTTCTTTATCTCCATCCATATATAGTTTCTTAACAAGTGTGATTAATTGTAAGCATCTGATTTTTTACAACTTTGATTGATCTGTCAGTAGATGGAGCCAGAGGCTTTGTGTCAGTATTGATTTTCAGCCTACTTTATTTTTGTTTTGTTGAAGTGAAAATTAGTGCAAACAACAACTTCATTTTTCAGTTTGATTTTTATGCCCTTTCTCCCTTCTGAAGCCACTAACTTGTCTGTCAATGCAGGCAATCTACCTCTTATCCCACCCAAGTGGTCATTCTTTAGATGTGTGTGTGGACAACAGCTACTTACATTTATGTAGCACCTTTAAATGTCGTGAAATATCCCAAGACACTACACAGGAGTGCCAGACCCTTTGACATCAAGCCATGTAACGGATTAAGACAGGTGACCAAAAGCTTGGTTAAACATTTTTAAGGAGCATCTGAAAGGAGAAGAGAGAGATAGGGAGGTTCACTTGATGGAATTCCAGAGTTTAGGGCAAGGCAGCTGAAGGCTTGTTTGCCAATGGTAGGACAACTAAAATTGGGGATGTGCAAGAGGCCAGAATTAAAGGAACGCAGAGGTCTCAAAGAGCTATAGGTTTGAGGAAGTTACAGAGGTGCGGGGGGGTGGCGGCGGCGGCGGAGGCCAAAGAGGGCTTTGAACACAAGGATGAGAATTTTAAAGTTGAGGCATTGCTGGACCAGGAGCCATTGTAGGTCAGCAAGCACAGAGGGTGAAGGGAGAGCAGGGCCTAGTGCAAATAAAGATACAGGCGTTAGGGTATTAGGTGAGTTCATAGAGTGTTGGCTTGCGATTGGATTACGAAGGGCCTCAGAATCAAGTCGGTCTAATCCACGCTCAGCAACGCTTGCTGACACTGAAACCAATTGTAGTAGTCTCATAGTCACCCTGGCTGAACATAGGAGTGTAGGAAATATGAGCAGGCTTATGCTGTATGGCCCCTCAAGCCTGCTGTCCCATTCAACAAGATCATGTGTGATCTTCTACCTCAAGTCTACTTTCCTGCCATATCTCTATGACACTTAATGTCAAAAAATCTTATCGATATCTACCTCGAATATAATCAATGACTGAGCAGCCGCAGCTCACTTGGGGTAGAAAATTTCAAAGATTCGCAACACGTTGAAGTGAAGAAATTTCTCTTTGTTTCAGTCCTAAATGATCATCCCCTTACCCTGAGACTATGTCCCCTAGTTCTAGATTCCCCAGCCAGAGGAAACAATCTCTCAGCAGCCATCCTGTCAAGCACTGTCGGAATGTTATGTGCGAATAAAGGTGACTCAGCACAGACCGAGGACTGTACCTGTCATTTTTCTGGGTCAGCACCAACAAGCTTGGGATATTGACAGGCCAGACCTTCAGGGAAAGCTCAGCAGTGACTTTGTACACATTGAAAGTAAAAAGTTTAATTTACGTTTTGCCATGGGTGCATTCAAAAACATTATTCAGCTGGAGTAGTACGTGAACAAATCCATAAGTACAGGCTTTCTCCTCACAATGCGCGTCCCGGTTCAATCAAATACTTCAATCTGTTAGTAGAGTGAGGCAGTGTGTAATTGTTATGAGCAAACTCATTAACAGTTCCACATATTTGCAAAATTTAAATACATACAGATAACTGCCAAAATCTTCAAACACCTTGAATAATTTTGGGACGTAATGCCTAGTTACATCTTTTTGGACTAAACAAATTTTACTCAATTGTGACTGTCAAAGATTCAATTTATGTATTGAAGTTTCATGTGTTTTATTTGTTTTAAAATATCCAGCATTAAAAATTACAATCCTAACTGAGGGGAGAAAAAAACACCCTCTCCCTTTCGATTCACAGCCAGTTAATTTACTTCTTATTTTGAAGTGTAGTCACTGTTGTACTGTCGGAAACACAGCAGTCAATCCCCACAAACAGCAGTGTTATATTAATCAAGACTTATGCTTAGTATTGTGAGAAGAGTTGATAGAATAATTGCTTAACAGTTATTAAATGTCACACTTTGTTATCTGGATCTTGGGGTGCATTTATACTGCACTCATGTTTCAGCCAGGCAGTACCCTGATTACTCTGCCAGAGCAAAACTTGAGCTCTGCTGTACAACTGTGAACTCATTCAATAATTATATTTTTGAATATTTAACCAACGTGCTGCAGAGTCTGCACTCTAACCATTGAATACAATGTAGGTCAGATTAGAAAAACTGTCCAGGAGATCCAAGAGATCCCACAGACACGTTTTTGTTTACATTGTATTACATATGCACAGAAACTGGCCATTCAGCCCAACGTTCTACACCAGCTCCACACAGGAGCCATCTTCCCAACTTCCTTCATCTAACCCTCGTGCTTACCTAGCTTCTCTTTAAACAGATCTATTCTTGCCTCCTCAGCTACTGTCTGTGGTAGCAAGTTCTACGTTCTAACTAGTCTATGGATGAAGATGGTTTTCCTGAACTCCTTATCATTAATGATTATCTTATTATAATCTTGTATTAATGGCCCCTCGTTCTGGTCTCGAATACCACTGTGCACTCCCCCGGCCACCCAAAGTGGAAACATCTATCTACGTTTACTTTATCATATCAGATCACCCCTTAGCCTTCACTCTTCTAGAGAAAAGAGCCGCAGCCTGTTCAATCTTTCCCAATACTTATAAACCCGCCCATGGCCCCTTATGCCCTCCATGCCAACCTATGTGCCACTGCTCATGCCCCATGGCCCCTTATGCCATCTATGCCAATCTATGCACCATACTCATCCCCATGGCCCTTATACCTATCATGCCAACTGACCCAGTATCCACCATGGGCAGACCTATGCTGAGATTAAACAAAATAAAATTCCAAGTGTCTATTACAGACTGGGCAGAATTTTGCCCTAGGTTGGCGGGCGGGCCCCACCGGCTCGGTGGCGGGCGGGCAGCTGAACTCCGCCGCCAAAGCGGGCCCCGCCGCCATTTTAAGTGGGTGGGCCAATTAAGGCCCACCCAGCGGGCCACCTGACGGGAAGCACTATGACGGGATTCCCCATCTGTCAAAGTGCGCTCTTTCGTGCATGCATACGAAATAGCGCATATCTCCCTGAGACTAAGTGCTCTCTCAGGGAGATCACTGACAGTGCTTCAAAGTGTCAAAATAGAAAAATAAAATAAATATTAACATGTCCCCCTCATGTGACAATGTCACACGAGATGGGACATGTTAATAAATCTCACAAAGTTTATTTAAGATTTTTAAAACGGACATGAAACCTCACCCTGTCAGTGGATGAGGTTTCATGTTTTATCAGAAGCCCGCCGGGGCTCTTGGCCTGCCCGCCAGCCTTAAGGTTGGACGGGCAGGGCCTTTAATTATCTTAATTATCCAGTCAATGGCCTCAATTGGCCATTGACAGGTCGGCAGGTGGACGGCTGATTTCGCTGTCCACCCGCCTTCCTGAATATTTAAATGGGGCGGGATGATGTCAGGGGTTCCTCCTGACATTATCCCGCGTCATTTTCCCGTCGGCCTGCGGGCCCCGCCCCCAAATCGCCGATGGGAAAATTCAGGCCTTTATTTTTAAAAAAAATTTTTTAAAACCCATTTACTACATTTGCATTCCTTCAACTACATTATCCCATATAACAACAAAAATTTCATTCAATTGCATAATCCCCTATAATAACAAGCATTGTAATTCATAGTCCAACTTCAAGAGAGTTCATAACCACTTGGAGCTGTCAATCAAATTGTAAAATGGCAGGAACCCTACTGTGATAATGGATCATTGTGAAATCAGTCAAAAAGCACTAATCCAGTAATGGTAACCCTAAGGCTTATGTGAACAGACAGAATGAAATAGCAAGCGATCACTTATTTAACACTCCAGTTTTTTCAAAGAGTTGAAGGGCTGGAGTTTTAATGACTTGATAGCTTGACAGTTCATCTTGATACTTTTGACAATCGTTTTTGACAGTTCCAATGAGTTTATGCACTTTTTATTCACATTCCTGCCTAATTTTAGCAATCCCAAAGGGCATTTGATCTCTCCCAAAGGGCACCCAACCTTGCCCCCAGGGTACCCGACCTCCCTCAAAGGTGTCCCGGGACCATATCCAAAGGCGTACCTTACCTCTCAAAAAGGGTACCCTGGCTATCCAAACGAATTCACAAAGTTCAGACCTGCCCCTACCAGGTCTAATCTGCACATATCCTGTTTCAGACACCTCTCACACAAAAATCTCAACCCAGCCCCCACAAAAACGGTAGCTGCCATGTTCAAGGGCAGATCTTCCAGATGCAGGCCTCTTCCACCATTTTCACCACAACAGTGAGGTGAAAATTCAGGCCCAGAATTTTTCACAGTACTCCATGTGTGATATAACCAAGGTTCTATACATGGGTAACAGAATTTCTCTATTATCCGATTCTATCCCTCTAGAAATTGAACCCAGCGTTTAATTTGTTTTATAGCCTTATTATCCTGCATCATTACTTTGAGTGACTTGTGTATCTGCACCCTCTGGTCTCTCTGGCCCAGTACTCCATATTGTGGCCTGCTTATTCTTCCTACCAAAATGTACCACCTCGCACTTAGCTATATTGAAGTCCATATACCATTTCACACCCATTCTGCAAAATTGTGAATGCCTTCCTGTATTTTATCGGTGGTCTTCTGTATTAACTACACCACCAATTTTGTGCGATCACAAATTGTACTTTGGACTCCCAAGTCCAAATCATTTATGTAAATTGCAGGCGTGCCAGCATCGACCTTTGTGAAACGCCACTTCTAACTTTTTTGCCAGTCCAAGTAACTACCTTTAATCCTTACTCTCTGTTTCCTGTTTTGTGGCCAGGTTGCTATCTATTCTGCTACTGAAAGTGACTGCCCTTGACTTCAAGTGTGGCATCAAGGAGACTTAGTAAAACTGGAGTCATTGGGAATCAGGGGGAAAACCCTCCAAATATTGGAGTCATACCTAGCACGAAGGAAAATGGTTGTGGTTGTTGGAGGTCAGTCATCTCAGCTCCAAGATATCACTGCAGGAGTTCCTCAGGGTAATATCCTAGACCTAACCATCTTCAGCTGCTTCATCAATGACCTTCCTTCCATCATAAGGTCAGAAGTAGGGGTGTTCGCTGATGATTGCACAATGTTCAGCACCATTCACGACTCCTCAGATACTGAGGCAGTCTATGTCCAAATGCAGCGAGATCTGGACAATGTCCAGGCTTGGGCTGACAAATGGTAAATAAAATTTGCGCCATACAAGTGCCAGGCAATGACCATCTGCAACAAGAGAGAATCTAACCATCACCCCTTGATGTTCAATGACATTAACATCACTGAATCACCCACTATCAGCATCCTGGGGGTTACCATTTGCCAGAAACTGAACTGGACTAGCCATAAAAATACTGTGGCTGCAAGAGCAGGTCAGAGGCTAGGAATCCTGTGATGAGGAACTCACCTCCTGACTCCCCAAATCTTGTCCGCCATCTACAAGGCACAAGTCAGGATGTGATGAAATCATTTCCACTTGCCTGGATGAGTGCAGCTCCAACAACACTCAAGAAGCTGGACACCATCCAGGACAAAGCAGCCGCTTGAATGGTATCCCATCCACAAACATCCACTCCCTCTACCACTGACGCACAGTAGCAGCAATGTGCACCATCTACAAGATGCACTGCAGAAATTCACCAAGGCTCCTTCCAAACCCATGACCACTACCATCTAGAAGGACAAGGGCAGCAGACAGATGGAAACACAACCACCTGGAAGTTCCCCTCCTAGTCACTTACCACCCTGACTTGGAAATATATCCCCAATATCCACTGTCGCTGGGTCAAAATCCTGGAACTCCCTTCCTAACAGCACTGTGGGTGTACCTATACCACATGGACTGCAGCGGTTCAAGAAGGTAGCTCACCACCAGCTTCTCAAGGGCAACTAGAGTGGGCAATAAATGCTGGCCCAGCCAGCGAAGCCCACACCCCATGAATTAATTTTTTAAAAACTTGCTTTCTGACTTCTGACCTTAGTCATGAGTTTACTATGCGGTATGTTATTGAAGGCTGTTGCAAATCTAAATATATTACATCTACTGTATTACCCTTATCTATCCTTGCTGTTACATCTTCAAAGAATTCAGTAAGATTAATCGAGCGTGACCTCTCATTTTGAAATCCATGCTGGTTATTCTTTATGTTATCAGTTTCTAGATGTTTTTCTATTATACTTTTAAGTAAGGATTGCTTTATCTTTCCCGCCACCGACGTTAAGCTAATTGCTCCACAGTTTCCTGGACTTGCTCTACTTCCCTTTTTAAATATAGGGATCACATTGGCTGTTCGCCAGTTCTCTGGCACTTTTCCCTTGTCAAATGAGTTATCATATATGTGTGATAGTGTCTCTGCTATCTCTTCCCGAACATATTTTGATGTGCACAAATGCAATCCATGCGAACCAATGGTTTTACCCCCTTTAAGTTTGATTAGCTTATCAATTATCTCCCCACCCCATCTATCTTAAATGTCTCGATATCTTTTTGATCATTTCTTCTAATGTCATGTCATCTTGTTAGTCTCTCTGATAAATACTGAGTCAAAGTAATTATTATTTCTGCCATTTCACTGTCAATACCTGTGTTTATCGTGTGTAATCCTTTGTGGTCCTACCTCTGACTTGATTTGCTTTTGTTATTTATGTATCTTTTAAGTAATTTTTCTTTTTCTATTCCTTGATAATTTACTTTTGTAGTTGTTTTTTGGTTTCTTTGCTAACTTTCTATTCTATTTTGTCATCCTCCTTTATTGTCTCGGTACTTAGTATATGCCTCTTTGTTTAGCTTCAAGTTTGCTTTTATTTCTTTATTCATCCATGGTGCATCATTGCTGCTAGTTTGTTCTTGCTGTTTGTGGAATTTCTCCTGAACACTCTTGGTCACCATTTAAAATTTCTCCCACTGCTGTTCTATTCACATATAATTACATAGGCTTCACAGCGTGCCACTTTATTTTCCCTAGTTCCATAGTCACCCCTTAAAAACAGCTTTTTTTTCCAATTTATTACTTTCGTCCTTGTGATTTACTTATGTCCTTCTCAGTTATATTAAACCTTATTGTGTTGTGATCTTTATTGCTTAGATGTTCCCCTAAGTTTACGTCCCTTGTGTGTTCTGGGTTTTTTTTTAACCTATTTCTGGATCCAATGCTGCTCTGTCTGTTCAGCTTTTTAACATGTAGTTTGACCTTTAATTGGAGTTACACTTTGTGCAGTGTCAAACCTAACTCCGTGGCTCGCCCTTGGTACTGCTCAGCTGGAGGCCTGAATTGACACCACAATTTAAATACGAGTGGAAAGTTTCTTTTGTTTGTTTTTTTGTACCAGCAGTTAAGGTATTTTCTTGTTTTAATTTTCAAGAGCTGCACCTTTTTTGCTTGTAACTCCTTCCCCCATTCCAAGTGCCACGTATCAAACTGTCTCTTAAAAGGACTCTGTCATCATTTTGGAGACCTAAAGGATCTTAAGAATAAAATCATAGAATGGTTACAGCGCTGAAGGAGACCATTCAGCCCATTATGTATATGCCAGTTCTCTGCAAGAGCAATCAGCACTCTCACTCCTACTCCCTTCCCCCATAGCCCTACAATTCTTTATTTCTTGAGGTGCTTATCCAGTTCCCTTTTGAAAGCTCCAATTGAATCTACCTCCAGCACACTCTCAGGAAGTGCCTTCCAGATACTAACCAGTTTTCTGTGTAAAGAAGTTTTACCTCATGTTGTTGGTTCTTTTGCCAATCACTTTAAATTGGAGTCCCCTGGTCCTCAACCCTACTGCCAATAGGACCAGTTTCTCTCTCTCTCTAACCTGTTTAGACCCCTCATGATTTTTAACATCTCTATCAAATCTTTCCTCAGCCCTCTCTTCTCAAAGGAGAACCAGCCCAGCTTCTCCAATTTATCCATGTAATTAAAGTCTGGAACCATTCTGGTAAATCTTTTCTGCATCTACTCTAAAGCCTTCACATCCTCCCTAAAATTTGGTGCCCAGAATTGGACACGCTCTTCCAGTTGAGGCTGAACACTGTTTTGTAAAAGTTCATCATAGCTTCTTTGCTTTTGTACCCATGTTTCTATTCGCAAAGCTCAGGCTTCTGTATTATCTTTTATCACTTTCTCAACTTGCCCTGACCACCTTCAACAATTTGTGCACATATAAACCCTGGTCTCCTGTTCCTGCACCCGCTTTTAGAATTATGCCCTTTGTTTCATATTGCCTCTTGTCATTCTTCCTCCCAAAATGTGCCACTTACACATCTATGCGTTAAATTTCAGCTGCCACGTGTCTGCCAATTCCATCAGCCTGTATGTGTCCTCTTGAAGTCTATCACTATCCCCCCCTTACAGCTCGCAATACTTCCAAGTTTTGTGTTATCTGCAAATTTTCAAATTGTGCCCTGCACACCCAAGTGTAAGTCATTAATATAGCTCAATAAAAGCAGTGGGCCTAGTACCGACCTCTTGGGAACCTTCCTGCAGTCCGCGGGTCAGCCATTCGCCACTTCTGTCTGTTTCCTGTCACTCAATAAACTTTGTATTCACGCTGCCATTGTCCCTTTGTTCCATGAGTTTCAGCTTTATTAGCAAGTCTATTGTATGGTACTTTATCAAATGGTCTTTTGAAATCCATGTACACCACATCAGCTACATTACCCTCATCAACGCTTTCTTTAGCTTATTAGAAAAACCCAATTAAGTTAATTAAACACGATTTGACTTAAGCGAATCTGTGCTGGCTTTCTTTAATTAATCTGGACTTGTCCCACTTGTCCTTGTGACTGTTAATTTTGTCCCGAATTATTGCCTCCAAAGCTTTCCCAACACCAAGGCTAAAATAACTGGCTTGTGGTTGCTAAGTTTATTCTTACACCCTTTTTGAATATTTGTGTAACAGTGACAATTCTCTAATATTCTGGCGCTAACCCTGTATCTAAGGAGGATTGGAAGATTAGTACCTCCGCAATTTTCTCCCTTACTTCCCTCAGCATCCCCTGATGCATTCCAGGTGACCTATTAACTTTAAGTACAGCCTGCCTTTCTAATACCTCCTCTTTATCAATTTTTAGCCCATCCAGTGTCTCAACTACCTCCTTTCACTATTACTTTGGGCACATTTTCTTCCTTGGTAAAATCACGTGCAAAGTACTCATTTAGTGCATTAGCCATGCTCTGCCTTTTCGTTTATTCTTCCATAGGATGTGGGCATCACTGGCTAGGCCAGCGTTTATTGCCCTTCCCCAATTGTCCTTGAGAAGTTGGTTGTGAGCTGCGTTCTTGAACTGCTGCATTCCATGTGCTGTAGGTACACCCACAGTGCTGTTAAGGAGGGAGTTCAAGGATCTTGACTCAGCAACACATGTAGATTCCCTTTTGGCCCCTAATTGGCCCACCCCTCCGCTTACTGGCCTTTTACTATTTATATTCTTGCAGAGGACCTTGGCTTCCCTTTTATGCTAGTTGCCAGGAGACCTTGTGGTCAACTATTGTCCGCACATATACACTTCCCAGTAGGAGCGACTGCACAGCAACAAGGGGTGGGTTTGCTGGCTGATTTTCCACATCCCTCAAGGAAAAGGGAAATTGGATAGAATCTTCAGATAGGAAAAGATTGCACGGCCATTGGGAAACAGCGTGGAAGAGTGGGACCAGTTGACCAGAGAAAGCCAGAACAGGGATGATGGTCCGAATGGTTTCCTCCTGTGCTGTGTCTGGGGACCCTGAGGCTGACTGTGGTGTCTTTAGTGCTACCCAAGCCAAGATCAGCTAACGCCTGCACAAAACACAGATTGAATGTCAGACTTTCTGGTCTCTGGAGTTTACCTCTAAGCTGAGGGTAGTGGAGTATTGTAACATTGTCAAGAAAGATTTTCCCGCAAATAATTAAGGAAGTTAAAGACATTAATACAATTCACACCTGAAAACGTGAGACAATGAGGAGTGATTATAGCATCATAAGGCTTAGGTCATTCATGGAAAAGGACAAGGAGCAAACTCATGTAACAATACTAGATTCAAGGAGGGCCAACTTCAGTGGGTTGAGAACAGATCAGTCCCAGGTACATTGGAATCAAAACAGAAAAAGCTGGGAATACCCAGCAGGTCAGGCAGCATCTGTGGGGAGAAACAAAGTTAACATTCCAAGTCGATGACGACCCTTTGAAGGGTTTTGTTTTGCAAATTGGAACCAAAGGTTGACAGGCAAAACTGTAGTGGGACAATGAACACTTTAAAGAGGAAAACAAAAACAGAATTACCTGGAAAAACTCAGCAGGTCTGGCAGCATCGGCGGAGAAGAAATCAGTTAACGTTTCGAGCCTTCATGGCCCTTCGGCAGAACTGAAGCATAGTTAGGAGAAAGGAGAGATATAAACTGGTTTAAGGTGGGGGGGGAAGAGAGAAGTTGAGGGTGTGGTGATTGTGGAGATAAGCAAGCCGTGATAAGCCTATCACGGCTTGCTTATCTCCACAATCACCACACCCTCAACTTCTCTCTTCCCCCCCCGCCCCCCCCCCCACCTTAAACCAGTTTGTATCTCTCCTTTCTCCTAACTATGCTTCAGTTCTGCCGAAGGGCCATGAAGGCTCGAAACGTTAACTGATTTCTTCTCCGCCGATGCTGCCAGACCTGCTGAGTTTTTCCAGGTAATTCTGTTTTTGTTTTGGATTTCCAGCATCCGCAGTAGCTTTTAACTTTAAAGAGGAGACAGCTCAGTTATAGTTGAGGTACATTTCCAACAGATGGAAGACAGGACAAATAAAGCCAGAACTCCGAGTATGACGAGAGATAGAGAATTAAGACGAAGTAGAAAAGGGGGGCATACGATAGATGTCAGGTTGATAATTCAAGGGAGAACCAGGTAGAATATATAAAGTTCAGAGGGGACGTGAAAAAGAAAATCAGAGAGACTTAGAGTATGAGAAGAGGTGGGTCTGCTGTGAAGTTCCTTCATGGTTAAATAACCTGGTAACACTTGAAACATAGCAGTCCACTTGAAGATCTGGCACTTGGGTAAGATTTAATGTGAGGTTTGGAAAACCGGGACTCCGCTCTCTGCAGCAGAGAAAGTTAAGTCTAGTAGTAGTGTTGAAAACTATGACAAGTTTTCAGAGGGTCAGTGAATCAGTAACGAGGAGGCATAGACTGACAAGTACCTGAATAAAAATATTAAAGGATACAGGGAAATGGAATTAGTTACAAAGTATTGCAAAGTACTTACAACTCAGAAACAGGCCATTTGACCCATTAGAACAATGCAGGTGTTTATGGTCCACCTTATTTCATCGAATCCCACCAACATATCTTTCAAATCCTTTCTCCCTCATGTCTTTATCTAGTTTTCCCCTTAAATACATCCATGCCAGTTAACTCATCTTTCCTTGTGATCGCGAGTTCCATATTCTCACCACCGGCTGGGTAAAGAAGATTTGGCTGAATTCCCTATTGGATTTACTAGTGGCATTCTTTTATTTATGGCACCTAATCCTGGTCTCTCCCCCTATTGGAAACATCTTCTCTACATTGACCCTATCAAGCCCCCTATCAGGTCATCTCTCAGCCTTCTCTTTGCCCGTGTAGAGCAAGCATCAGCACAGACATGATTGGCTGAATGGTCTTATAGTTTCCACAATTTTGTCTTTCACTGGCTTGGTAAGAAGATAAGAATAAAGACCATAACATCTAGCTGCTTTTTAAACATCTGTAATGATTATGCAGCTGACAGAAGTATGTAAAAGTGGAATATTTCAACTCGGATGCTGGCATATCACCAGTGTCCTCTCTCTGCCTCCAAATTCAGAAAATGTTTTTTTGGTGAATCTAAGTGTGTTTTGTTCAGAGTAAGAGATCTTTTGTTTGGCCCAAGTCCCCAGTTTGTGCTGGGTTATCACAGCTGTAATCTCTGCAAACATACCTTTCCCTTATGTGGCTTCATCTGAAAGCGCAGATTTCATTTCCACATGTACGCTGCATAATGACACCCAGCTCTACCTCACCACCTCAACTCCCCCGCTGTTGCTTATCAGTCATTCAGTAATGGATGAGCAAAAATTTCCTCCAATTAAACATTGGGAAGACTGAAACCATTGTCTTAGGACCCTGCTGCAAACTCTGTTTCCCTACCCACAACTCCATGCCTCTCCCTGGTAACTACCTGTGTGAGATTAAACTAGACTTTGCACAACATCAGTGTTGCATATGTCCCAGAGATGAACTTCTGACCACCATCATTGAAAACTGCCTAATACCACCTCCATAACGTTGCCTGACTTCACTCCAACCTCAGCTCATCTTCTGCTGAAAGCCTTCTTCATGCCTTTACTACCTAGAGGCTTGACTATTCCAAAGTATTCTTGGCTGGTCTCCCACATTCTACCCTCCATGAACTTGAGGTCACCCAAAACTCTGCTGCCCTTGCACCAAGTCCCATTCACCTATTGCCCCTGTGCTCACTGACCTACATTGGCTCCTGGTAAAACAACATTTGGATTTTAAAATTCTCATCCTTGTTTTCATACCCTTCCATGGGCCTCATCCCTCCCTATCTCTGTAATCTCCTCCAGCCCCACAACCCTCTGCAAGGATCAGTGCTGGGGCCTCAGCTACTTATATTCTATATTAATGACTTAGACAAAGGGGCCGAGAGTAACATATCCAAGTTTGCTGTCGATACAAAGCTAGGTGGGCATGTAAGCTGTGAGGAGGACACAGAGAGGCTGTAAAAAGCCAAAGACAGGTTAAGTAGGTGGGCAACAAGGTCGTAGATGGAGTATAAAGTAGGAAAGTTGGAAGTTATTCATTCTGGTGGTAAGAATAGAGAAGCAGAGCATGTTTGAAAGTCACGAAACTTCTAAATGTTGTTCAAAGAGACTTGCGTGTACTTGTACAAGGAACACAAATGGCAAGCAGTTAGGAAGGGAAATGGCATGTTGACCTTTATTGCAAGGGGAATGGAGTGCACGCATAAGGAAGTCTTGCTATAATTGTACAGGGCTTTGGTGAGACCACACCTGGAGTACGGTGGGCAGTTTTGGCCTTCACATTTAAGGAAGATTATACTTGCATTGAAGCGGTACAACAAAGGTTCACTAGATTGGTTCCTGGGGTCAGAGGGTTGACCAATGATGAGAGGCTGAGTGAATTTGGCCTATAGTCTCTGCAATTTAGAAGAATGAGAGGTGATCTTATTGAAACATAAAAGATGCTGAGGGGTCCTTACAGGTTGGACACTGAAAAGTTTTTTTCTCTGGCTGGGGGGCCTAGAACATGGACACACAGTCTCAGGATAAGGTGTCTGTGGTAACTATGGCTTCATCTAATGTATAGTATACTTTTAAGAAGAATGTTACAATGGAAGATCACATGGCCTTGTATAACCAATAGAAGAGTAGCGCGGGCTACCTCAGTAGTTAGTTGGAAGTTAGTTGTCTGCAAGTGAGCAGCAGAAATATGAAGATAGTGTTTGGTGTAGAAGCACACGTGTAGCTGCTGAGTATCTTTTAAATAAACAGAATGTGTTCCACATAAGAAGTGTCTGCAGAACTAGATCTGAAGTACCAACTTGGTCACCCTGAGCTGCTTCATCAATGACCTTCCTTCCATCATAAGGTCAGAAGTGGGGATATTCGTTGATGATTGCACAATGTTCAGCACCATTCGTGACTCCTCAGATACTGAAGCAGTCCATGTCCAAATGCAACAAGACCTGGACAATATCCAGGCTTGGGCTGACAAGTGGCAAGTAATATTCGCGCCACACAAGTGTCAGGCAATGACATCTCCAACAAGAGAGAATCCAACTATTGCCCTTTGATGTTCAATGGCATTACCATCACTGAATCTCCCAATATCAACATTCTGGGGGTTACCATTGATCAGAAACTGAACTGGACATGTAAATACTTTGGCTAAAAGAGCAGGTCAGAGGCTAGGACTCCTGTGACATATAACTCACTTCCTGACTCCCCAAATCCTGTCCTCCATCTACAAGGCACAAGTCTGGAGTGCGATGGAACACTCCCCACTTGCCTGGATGAGTGCAGCTCCTGCAACACTCAAGAAGCTTGACACCATCCAGGACAAAACAGCCCGCTTGATTTGCACCACATCCATAAACATTCACTCCCTGCACCACTGATGCACAGTAGCAGCAGTGTGTACCATCTACAAGATGCACCGCAGGAATTCACCAAGGCTCCTTCGACAGCACCTTCCACACCCATGACCACTACCATCTAGAAGGACAAGGGCAGCAGATAGATGGGAACATCACCACCTAGAAGTTCCTTTCCAAGTCACTCACCATCCTGACTTGGAAATATATAGCCGTTCCTTCACTGTCACTGGGTCAAAATCCTGGAACTCCCTTACTAACAGCACTGGGGTGTACCTGCACCACATGGACTGCAGCAGTTCAAGAAGGCAGCTCACCACCACCTTCTCAAGGGCAATTAGGGATGGGCAATAAATGCTGGCCCAGCCAGCGAAGCCCACATCCCGTGAATGAATTAAAAAAAAGACGTGCAATTCGGACTCACAAGTTGCCACAAACTAGTGACGAGGATAAAACGAAGATAAAATAAAGATTAAGTGGAGACCCAACAAACTTGCGACAAAGAAAAAGACAAGGATATAGCGAGGATAGAACAAAGATACAATGAACTAGTGCCAAGAGTAAAATCATGGAGGAAATCAAAAGAATTGAAAGCAGGCTATACCTCGCACGATCAGAGTAAGTAGAAGTTTCCGTTCAAATCGTTGAAGCAACACCCTCAAAGCAAGCTACAATTCAGAAGAATTGATCCATTCGATCCAGCCACAGACGCCTCGCGTTCTATATTCAAGCAAACGAAATTATGGGGGAAGAGAAGAGGCAGGCGATCCTCTTATCTACATGTGGGAATAAAGCCTAAGGCTTAATTTGAAGTTTGATGGCACCCAGTGCCCCAGATTCGAAAAATTTTGATGAGTTGGTGGACCTTGTGAAGGGTCATTACCAGCCAAAGCCCTTGGTAACAATGCAACGTTTCAAGTTTAATTCAAGAAATAGAGGCCCTGGGGGAGACAGTTGCTTGTCTTGTGGCAAGCGTGAAACAGTTCACAGAATATTGCGAGTTTGGTACATCTTTAAACGATATACTCAGAGATCGTTTAGTGTGCGTGTGTGAATGAGGACACAATTCAGAAGAGATTGCTGCCTGAAACAAGTTTGGATTTTAAGAAGGCACTAGAGATAGCAGTGGCCCTGGAAAGCGCAGTAAGGGATTCAAAAGCCAGGCAGGGTGCACAAAATGGTGCCTTCCTCCACGTTGGGTGGGAAGCCGCAGCCAAAAAGGGCGCAAATATGCGAGACTCTGCCGAGAAGCGGGAAACAGCCACCGCTAGCCGAAAAATAAAAATAATTGACTCAGCAGCGAAAATAAGGAATGGTGGCAACAGAGGTGGAAATAAGCAGATTAGTAACGATTGGCAATTTTTAAAAAAAATCAAATGTTTTTATTGTCATCGAAATGGACACATAATGAGACAGTGCAAGGAAAGAATCAGGCAGACTTTCAAACAAAAGAGAAAACCTCGTGAGATTTATAGTGTAGAAGAACCTGAAGCAACAAATTCAGATATTTATTCATTATTTAATTTGAAGGTAGGGAAAACAGAACCAATTTATGTAACAATAAAAGTGAATGGCAGACCTATTCGGCTGGAAGTGGACACAGGAGCTTCCACTACAGTGATTGGCGAGTATACCTTCAAATACCTAAATTATGGTGAGCAGAAATTAAGTTTGGAAGAAACTGATGCCAAATTAAAAACTTAACACGGGTGAAGGCATCCAAGTCAAAGGCATAAGTAGAGTAGCCATTATGGAAACCAATCAGCAAAGCTACCCTTGGTGGTGGTAGCAGGAGAAGGGCCAAATCTCCTGGGATGAAACTGACTAAAGGAGATTAAGTTAGAATGGGCTGAAATTTTCAGCTAAGAGCAAGCGGGATACCAGAGCTTCTACAAAAATACGCCACAGTCTTCAAGGGTGAACTTGGGAAGGTCCAGGGGCTGCAAGCAAAAATTCATTTGCATCCGGAGGCAACCCTGCGATTCATGAAGGCGAGACCACTGCGGGAAAGTGTCGACACCAAACTGGACAGATTAGAGAAACTGGGCGTCATACAACCTGTGCAATTCTCAGAGTGGGCAGCGCTAATAGTCCCCGTACTTAAACCCGACCAAAGCATCCGAATTTGTGGAGACTACAAATTGGCAGTTAACAAAGTGACTAAGCTGGACAGACACCCCACACCAAAAACCAAAGACCTGTATGCTAAGCTGGCAGCTTCTTTTAGAGTTAAAACAATTAACTAAATTAACAATAACAAGGGAGAAATCAAGCACAGCCCCTAAGTCAGGTCAGCTGTAAAATCAAGGAAAAACTTTAAATGCTAAGCTGGCAGGTGGAACTGCCTACATGAAGCTTGATATGAGTCATGCTTATCAGCAATTGGAGTTAGAGAAGGCCTCCCGGGAATTTGTCACAATTAATGTCCACAAGGGGCTGTACCAATATACTCAATTACCTTTCAGCATCCCTTCAGCTTGTGCTATCTTCCGGAGAACAATGGAAAGTTTACTGTAGGTACTGCCCCACTTTGCAGTTTATTTAGATGATGTTCTGGTGCCAGGACTCATTGAAAAGGAGCCTTTGGCGAACTTAGGAGAATTCTTAAAATGTTTCTTGCAGCCTGGGGTGCGTTTAAAAAAAGAAAAGTGCATATTCCAAGTGAGGGAGGTAACCTATTTAGGTCACCGGGTAGATTCACAGGGCCTCCACCCACTTGAAGAAAAAGTGAGAGCCATAAAAGAGGCACCTGCGCCAAAGAACACCTCCGAGCTTATGGGCGGTTCTTACCCAATTTGTTGACAGAACTGGCACCCCTGCATTCTCTACTCAAGAAGAACCAACATTGGTTTTGGGAGGCACCCCAGAAAAAAGCTTTCACTAAGGTGAAACAATTGTTACACTCGTCCAACCTATTTGCACATTTTGACCAGAGGAAAGAATTGGTGTTGACAGTGACGCACCCCCCTATGGAGTGGGAGCAGTGCTCTCTCATCTGATGGACGATGGCACGGAATGGCCTATAGGATATGTGTCAAGAACGCTTACCTCAGCAGAAAAGGGATACGCACAGGTAGAAAAGGAAGGCCTGTCAATCATCTTTGGTGTCAAGAAATTTCACCAGTACATGCACAGCTGCCATTTTACTATCGTTTCTGACCACAAACCATAGCTAGGATTGTTCAGCGAAGACAAGGCTATACCACCCATGGCCTCAGCAAGAATACAATGATCGGCATTGATCCTGGCAGCATATGAGTGTACTTTTGTACATAGGCCAGAAAATCAAATTGCAAACGCTGATGCACTGAGTCGTTTACCTTTACAAGAAAATGAAGAAGATGTCCCAGTTCCACAAGAACTCGTGTTATTGTTGAATTTCTTAGATTCATCACCAGTATGTGCCAGACAGATCAGAGACTGGACAAGTAGGGACCCAGTCCTATCTCAAGTACGAGAACAAGTGCTTCATGGTTGGTCACAAGAACTTGTATCTGACTAAATGAAACTGTACTTTTGCAGAAGACATGAAATAACCAGCCAGGATGGTATCTTATTGTAGGGAGCATGAGTGATAGTTCCTCCAAAGGGAAGAAAGCCACTGTTAATTGAACTACACAACGCACATCCAGGAATATCCCGAATGAAGACCATAGCACGCAGCTATCTATGGTGGCCTGGGATGGATGGAGAAATAGAGAGCTTAGTAAAGAATTGTGTGCCGTGTCAGCAATTGCAAAAGTTACCTTCAACAGCTCTGTTACACCCTTGGGAGTGTCCAGGAAGGCCATAGGTACGATTACAGATTGACTATGTGGGACCTTTTATGGGAACAATGTTTCTGCTCATTGTGGATGCCCACTCAAAATGGAAGGACATATATGATGTGAAGTCACCAACGTCTTCTGCTACAATTGAGTAGCTATGTCAAAGTTTTGCAATTAATGGATTACCAGAAGTGGTTGTATCTGATAACAGCACAGCATTTACGAGTGCTGAGTTTCAGCGGTTTATCAGCGTCAGCAGTATGACGCATGAAAACTTCGCTGTACCATCCTTCTTCGAATGGACTAGCTGAAAGAGCAGTTCAAACGTTCAACTCATGCACGAAAAAATTAACTGGAGATTCCCTAGCAATAAAGCTAGCACATTTTCTTTTTCATTCCTCATAAAGCAACAGGCGCCACACCTGTGGAATTCTTTTTTATTTGTTCATAGGATGTGGGCGTTGCCGGCCAGGCCAGCATTTATTACCCATCCCTAGTTTCCCCCTAGTTCATGGGGCATTTAAGAGTCAACCACATTGCTCTGGGTCAGGAGTCACATGTAGGCCAGACCAGGTAAGGACAGCAGATTTCCTTCCGTAAACGACATTAGTGAACCAGATGGGTTTTTACAACAATCAACAATGGTTCCATGGTCATCATTAGACTTTTAGTTCCAGATTTTTATTGAATTCAAAGTCCACCACCTGCCATGGTGGGATTTAAACCCAGGTCCCCGGAGCATTATCCTGGTTCTCTGGATTACTGGTCCAACAACAATACCACTATGCCATCGCCTCCCCATTGATGGAATTAATTATGGAATTATTTATCATTAATTAATAATGGAATTATTAATGAAACGCCATCTCAAGACGAGATTGAGCTTAATAATGCTGAACTTAGGGGGGGGAAGGTGAAAAGGAGTCAAGGAAATCAGAAAACTAGACATGACTGGCGTAGTCGTGAGAGGAAATTTACCGTGGGAGAGACGGTCTATGTGAAGAACTTTGGAGAAGCACCAAAGTGGTTACCAGGTGAAATAAGTGCAGTGACTGGACCTCTGTCTTACCACGTGAAGGTGGAAGGCCGAGACATAAGGAGACATGTGGATCTATTGAGGAAGAGAGAGACAAATCATCAAGAAATGATTCCACCAGTGTTCATGACCGAGAACTCAACCTAGTACAGATGTGCCTGAAGCGCCTGTTGTACCTACAAGAGTTGAGAAAACGGGTCTGCAGGTACCTGCTGAAGAATGTAATGTTCAGACAACTCCAGAAAATGAGGTTCCTAACAAAGCAACTGAAGTTGTAGAGCTGAGACGTTTTACGCGCCAAAGGAAACCCTCAGAAAGACTGAATTTGTAAATTACTTACCTGTGTAAATAATTTGTTATTCTGAGAAAATTATACTTGTAAATGTAAACTGTGTTTCTGAGTAAAGGAGCAGGAATGTGGTAACTATGGCTTTATCTAATGTGTAGTATACCTTTAAGAAGAATGTTATAATGGAAGATCACATGACCTTGCGTAACCAATAGAAGAGTAGCACGGGCCACCTCAGTAGTTAGTTGGAAGTCAGTAGTCTGCAAGTGAGCAGAAATATGTAGATAGAGTTTGGTGTAGAGGCACACGTGTAGCTGCTGAGTACCTTGTAAATAAACAGAATGTCTTCCACCTAAGAAGGGTCTGCAGAACTATCTATCTAAAGTACCCAACTCGATCACCCCATACCCAATGTGCAATTGGGACTCAAGTCACAACAGTGTTGATTATTTAGGACTGAGGTGAGGAGAAATTTCTTCACCAGAGGGTTGTGAATACTCCATTGTTCAGTATATTGAAGGCCGATTTGGACAGATTTTTGGGGTCTCAAGAAATCAAAGGATATAGGGAGCAGGAGTCGAGATAGAAGATCAGCCATGATCATATTGAATGGCAGAGCAGGCTCGAGGGGCTGAATGGTCTACTCCTGCTTTTTCTTATGTTTTTATTATTTCTATCTGCGCTCATCTAATTTAGGTCTCTTTTGCCTCCTGCACTTTAATTGCTGCGCTATTGGTGACTGTGCCTTCAGTTGTCTTGGCCCAAAGCTCTGAAAATACCCCCCTAAACCACTGCACCTCTCTACCTCGCTTTCCTTTTTTTACGACGCTCCTTAAGCTTATCTCTTTGGCCATCTGCCCTGATATCTCCTTATTTGACTTGGTGTCTAACTTTGCTTTATAACACAATTCTTGTGAAGCACCTTGGGATGTTTTATTCCGTTGAAGGTGCTATCTAAATATAGTTGTTGTTATGTTCTTAATGAGCTGATTTCAGGAGTAGCCGAGAACGCAAAAAACAAATGCTGCAGATGCTGAATATCTGAAATGAAAAGAAATGTCTGTTGAAGGGAATTGCTGCATGGCTATTTAAAGCAAAAATGGTATTTTAGAAACCTGAATCTGAACAGTTGCTAATTGAAGGAGCTTCAGCCTTGAAAACATCTTGCTGCCTGATTATCATAGCAGTGGTCTGATTTGAAAATTGTGATTTTTAAAAAGTATTTTGACCACTATCACCATCAAGTTCAAACTTTAAATTTTCTGCTAATTTAGTGCATTTATAATGCAGCCTGGGGCCAATTTGTAGCCTGTTTCCTCTTTATCTGTAGCCTTTGGCAAATTTTTGTTCCTGATTTTTTTCATTGAGAATCTGCTCAGCTGTAAGACGATGTCATATTTTGGTTCTGAACTGTTACCTTGACCCTAAAGAGATAAAAGTGAAGAGCGTGACAGCGAAAACTCAATGTGAAACTCCCTACACTAATATTTACATGCTGGAGGATTATGTGGGACCTGGACAACATATGCTAGGCAGAAGAAGAGGCTGAACAGATTCCGCCTTCGCTGCCTCAAACGTATCCTCGGCATCTTTTGGCAGGGCAACGTCATCAACTCCAAGGTCCTGGAGTGTGCTAATTCCATCAGCGTACACTCATTGCTAAGGCAATGACGTCTGCGCTGGTTTGGCCACATTCATCAGATGAATGACAGCCGTTTACCCAAAATCCTCGTGCATGGTGAGCTAGCCACTGGGTTGCATCCATACCTCCGCTACAAGGACAGTTGCAAGTGAGATATGAAGATGGTGGACATTGACAATGACAACTCGGAGACAGTCGCTGATGGCCGTGACCTCCAGAGGCTGACTTTTGGAAGGGCATTGGAAGAGGAGAGCAGAAATGAAAAGCTCAGCTGGCTGAGAAGGGAGCCCAGGGAAAACCGAGGCCAGTGGATCATGCACCACCTCAGTCCACTGTCTTCCTCTGCAGCAAAGGTGGCAGAGACTGCCACACACCAGGGATTCCTGGGCCAAACCAGGCGATGCTTAACACAGAGTTGACCACCATCATCTTACGAGAAGGCAGACTGCCAGCAAGGGAGGATTATAGCACTTTGTCTGGGTTCAATTTTACAAATTAAAGTATTAACCAGGTATAGCATTTAAAGGATTTGTTGATTGAAACAAGACGCTGAGTGGGTGCAGGTTTCCTTGGTGACCTTCTGAGTACAAAATAGATCAGGTTACAAGCACCAAGTGATCCTGTATTGTCATTCCCTTAAAGGACCTAGCAGTGTTTTATTATCCGCCCTCTTCTCCCCATCTTTCTGATTGCAAAGTTCTGTTCTCCGTTCAAAATCAAAAGGAGCGGGCGGAAGCCATTCAGCCCTTTGAGCCTGTTCCACCAACTTTCAATTATGGCTGATATGTATTTAACTCCATCTACTTGCCTCAGTTCTGTAACCTTTAAAACTTTTGTCTAATAAAAATCTGTTGGTAGCTATCCTGGGCTGTTGCAGGTGCAGACCCTTGGCCCTTCCCTCTGTAAGTGCAGTGTGTTAGAGCATTCTTGGATTGGTTCTAGATTCCAGTTGGGTTTGAAGCCCTCAACAAAAAGTCGGTCTGAACTCCTCTAATTCTGGCCACTTGTGCATCACTGATTTTAATTGTTCCACCATTGGTGGCTGAGCCTTCAGCTGCCTGGGCCCCAGTGTCTGGAATTCCCTAAACCTCCCTGCCTTTCTACCTCTCTATTTCCCTTTAAGATGCTCCTGAAAATCTGACTCTTTGACCAAACTTTAGTTCATCTGTCTTAATTATCTCTCTATGCAGCTTGGTGTCAAATTTCTTTTGATAATCACTCTTGTGAAGCACCTTGGGACATTTTGTTGCATTAAAGATGCAATACAAATGTAAATTGTTGTTGTTGAATTAGTGCTTCACAGATCAATTAAGTTCGGAAACCATTGAGGTCTCCTTGCAAAATGAGTGCATCATACACAGAACAAGTTAGACTCGTAGACGTCTATAGCACAGAAGGAGGCTATTCAACTCACTGGGTCCATGCCGGTCAACAAAGACTTGACTACACTAATCCCATTTTCCAGCGCTTGGCTCATAGCCCTGGAGGCTATGGCAGCGCAAGTGAATATCTAAATACTTCTTAAATGTTGTGAGGGTTTCTGACTTAACCACCCTTTCAGGCAGTGAGTTCCAGATTCCCACCACCCTTTGGGTGAAAAAATTTCTCCTCAACACCCCTCTTAGCCTTCTACCTCTTACCTTAAATCTATGCCCCCTGGTTATTGACCCCTCTACTAATGGAAAAAGTGCCTTCCTATCCACCCTAGCTATGCCCCTCATAATCTTATACAGCTCTATCAGGTCCCCTCTCAACCTTTGCTGCTCCAAGGAAACAACCCCAGCTTATCTAATCTTTCCACATAGCTCAGACCCTCCAGCTCAGGCAGCATCCTGGTAAATCTCCTCTGCACCCTCTAGAGTGCAATCACATCCTTCTTTACAATATGGTGACCAGAACTGCACGCAGTACTCCAGTTGTGGTCTAATCAGCATTTTATACAGTTCCAGCATAACCTCCCTGCTCCTGTATTCTATGCCTCAACTAATAAAGGCAAGTATCCCATATGCCTTCTTAACCGCCTTATCTACCTGTCCCGCTACCTTCAGGGATCTGTGGATGTGCACACCAAGGTCCCTCTGATCTTCAGTACTTTCCAGGGTCCAACCATTCATAGTGTAATCCCTTGCCTTGTTAGCCCTCCCCAAGTGCATTACCTCACACTTTTTTAGTAACTATTTCTTCAGAGTTAAGAGTATATGAGGTGGGCTGGGGTGTAATTTTGAAATGACTCATTACCCACTTGTCAAGCTTCACTGAAGTTTAAAAGAAACATGACCACACAGTTGCTAACCCCATTGGTTATCTTCCCTGCAAGTTGAAAAACATGACAGCGTTTACTCATCTACATTAACCTTCAAATTGATTTTTGGTTTTTCTGAATGACTCGATGCTTGTGACCCTGAAATACGGACAGGTTGTGACCTGACCTCTCCTGGACTTACAAAGTCAAGAAGATAGTTTCTTTAATTCCTCACCTAGGTACTCTGCACACACTTGGGTTTAATTTTAATTTGTGAATCCTTTAAATGCTCCATACAGTTAGTATTTCATTGTATAAAATTTGCACCTCCAAAGTAAATATTCATGTTCAGAAGCCACTTCAAGTCCTAAGCCACACTGGATTTTCTGCTGCTGCAGAGTTGTGTTAATCATTTTGGAATGATCTTGGTATTTTGGTACCAAAATAATCATTTAAAGATTCTGCATTTTTCTTCAAATTTACTTTACAATAGGCATTAAAAAGGTATCAAGCATTATGTTTCCCTGCACGGCCGAAATCATAGGTGAAAGGCTGAGTCATTATAATAATATGATGAGTTGCAATGTAACTGCAAGTCTGAACCTTTCCTTACTGGAGTTTTGTCTGCAGATTTGGTCTCCTTACCTAAGGAAGGATACACTGGCCATAGAGGGAGTGCAACAAAGGTCCACCAGACTTTTCCTGGGATGGCAGGATTGTCCTGGAGAGATTGAGGACACAGGGCCTGAATCCTGGAGAGATTGAGGACACAGGGCCTGCATTCTCTAGAGTTTAAAAGAAAGAGAGGTGAAATGTACAAAACTCTTACAGGGCTCGACAGTGTAGATGCAGGAAAGATATTTCCCCTGGCTGGATTGGGGAGTCTAGAACCAGGGCTCACAGTCTCAGAATTAGAGGTAGGCCATTTCGGACTGTGATGAGAAGGAATGTTTTCAGTCAGAGGGTGGTGAATCTTTGGAATTCTCTACCCCAGAGTGCTGTGGAGGCTCAGTCATTGAGTTTGTTCAAAGCGGAGATCAATAGATTTCTGGACACTAATGACATCAAGGGGTATGGGAATATTGCAGGAAAATGGGTCGAGGTAGAAGATCAGCCATGATCGAGTTAAATGGCGGAGCAGGCTCGAGGGGCTGAATGACCTCCTCCTCCTTTCTGTTGCTTTCTACTGCATTTTTCATTTTTTCCTTTCATTTCTCCCTCCTCTTTCCACCTAATCTCTTAATCCCTTTCTTCCTTTCCTCCCTCCCTCTCTTCCTTTCCTTTCCTCCCTCTCTTCCTTTCCTCCCTTCCTCTCTTCCTTTCCTCCCTCCTCTTCTTTTGATCAGCCCCTTCTTTCATTATTTATCCTGTCCTTTCTTTTCTTCCTTTCCTCTCTTCCTTTTTTATTCCCTCCGCTTTCTGTCTTTCCTACTTCCACTTTCCTTCTTCCTTCCCTCTCTCTTCTTCTCTTGTTGCCTCCTTGCTCTCCTTTTTATCATTTCATTCGTTCTTCTTTTATCCTATCCTTTCTGTCTTTCTTCCCTCCCTCTTTCTCCTTGTCTGCTTTCCTCCCACCATCCTCCGTTCCTTTTCTGTTGTGCCCATATTTTCTTGTATTTCTGGACTGTTTCAAACATTTATTTTTGTGTCTAACATCATGATTCTGGTTGTGCCTGGCTGACTATTCTAGGAAGTAGGGAAGCCATTCTAGTTTTTATAGCGTCCCTGTCTGTATTTTTCTTTTCCACAGACCCCAAACCTCTACCGTATAGATTTCCATAAAACTTAACTTAGTTACTGTCGGTGATTTTCCCTCCTTTGTATTTTGTAAAACTGCAGTACTCTGCTGTAGACATCCCAGAGTATTTGAGTGACAGTAATGAAAGTAGTACTTGGCAACGGCTGCAGGACATTCTAAAGGGGGAGGCAAACAGACAGAGATCGTGGTACATATCGGTACCAACAACATAGGTAGAGAGAGGGATGAGGTCCTGCAAACAGAATTTAGGGAGCTAGGAAACACATTAAAAAACAGAACCTCAACGGTAGTAATCTGGATTATTTCTGGTGCCACGCGCTAGTGAGTATAGAAATAGGAGGTTAGTCCAGATGAATGCGTGGCTGGTGAGATGGAGCAGGAGGGAGGGCTTTAGATTTCTGGGACATTGGGACCGTTTCTGGGGGCGGTGGGACCTGTACAAGGCAGACGGTTTGCACCTGAACCGGAATGGGACCAACATCCTTGCGGGGAGGTTTGCTAGTGCTGTTGGGGAGGGTTTAAACTAACTTGGCAGGGAGATGGGATCCTGAGAGGAGGTTCAGCAAGGGGAGATGCACAGCCAAAATTAGAAGAGAGAGCAAGTGAGTCTGGAAGGCATAGAAATTATAGGCCGGTTAAGGCACAAGGGAGTTTGGCAAGGTCGGATGGTATTTATTTTAATGCAAGGGGTCTGACGAATAAGGCAGATGAGTTGAGGGCACAAATTAACACATTGTTGTCACAGAGACATGGTTGAGAGAGGGGCAGGATTGGCAGCTCAATATTCCAGGATATAGGGCCTTCAGGCGAGACAGGGAAGGAGGTAAAAGAGGAGGGGGTATCGCAATATTGATCAAGGAATCAATTACAGCAGTAAGGAGGGATGACATCTTAGAAGGCTCCTCAAATGAAGCCATATGGGTAGAACTGAAAAACAAAAAAGGAGCATTCACATTGCTGGGAGTGTATTATAGGCCCCCAAACTGTCAGAGAGAAATAGAAGAGCAGATATGTAGGCAAATTTCAGAGAAGTGTAAAAATAATAGGGTAGTAGTAGTGGGCCCTGCAAGAGAGGGGGCGGTCCTGGACTTAATTTTAGGGAATGAAGCCAGGCAAATGGTAGAGGTATCAATGGGGGAGCATTTTACAGATAGTGATCATAACTCTGTTAGATTCAAAGCTGTTATGGAAAAGGACAAGGGTGGGCCAGAAATCAGAGATCTAAATTGGGGGAACGCCGATTTTAATAAGATCAGATATGATTTGGCCAGAGTGGACAGGGAGCAGATACTTTTGGTAAACCTGCGTCAGAGCAGTGGGGCTCATTCAAGAAGGAATTAGGGAGAGTACAGGGCCAACATATTCCAGTAAAGACAAAGGGTGGGACCAATAAATCCAGGGAACCCTGGATGTCGAGGGATATATAGGATTGGATAAAAAGAAAAAGGGAGGCTTATGGCAGATACCGAGGGCTCCAAACAGCGGAAGCCCTAGAGGAGTATAGAATGTGTCGGGGGGAACTTAAAAAGGAAATCAGGAGAGCAAAAAGGGGACATGGAGAAACATTGGCAGGTAAAATAGAGGAAAATCCAAAGTTATTTTACAAGTACATTAAGAGTAAGAGGATAACTAGGGAAAGAGTAGGGCCCATTAAGGACCATAATGCGTGTGTAGCTGGAAGACGTAGGTAGGGTTTTAAATGAACACTTTGTGTCGGTGTTCACAAGTGAGAGGGACGACGTGGGTATGGAAATCAGGCAAAAGGACTGTGATATGATTAAAAGAAATTATCATAGAAAGGGAGGAGGTTCTAAGTGGTTTGGCAGGCTTAAAAGTGGACAAATCTCCAGGCCCGGATGAAATGCATCCCAGGCTGTTGAGTGAAGCAAGGGAGGAGTTAGCAGGGGCGCTGGCAATAATTTTCAATACCTCTCTGGCCACAGGAGAGGTGCCAGAGGGCTGAAGGACAGCCAATTTGGTACCGTTATGCAAGAAGGGAGGAAAGGATAAACCAGGGAACTACAGGCCAGTCAATCTAACCTCAGTGGTGAGGAAAATATTGGAAGCAATTATAAGGGACAGAATTAATCTACACTAGGAGAGGCAGGGATTAATGAAGGACAGTCAGCATGGTTTTGTTAAGGGGAGGTCATGTCTGACCAATTTGATTGAATTTTTTGAAGAGGTGACCAGGTGTGTAGATGAGGGCAATGCATTTGACATAGTCTACTTGGACTTCAGCAAGGCTTTTGATAAGGTCCCGCATGGGAGACTGATAACGAAGGTAAAATCCCATGGGATCCAAGGCAATTTGGCAAATTGGATCCAGAATTGGCTGAGTGGCGAGAAGCAGAGGGTGATGGTTGAGCGGTGTTTTTGTGGCTGGATGCCTGTGTCCAGTGAGGTTCCACAGGGATCGGTGTTGGGTCCCTTGCTGTTTGTGGTATATATAAACGATTTAGACTTGAATGTAGGAGGGTTGATCAGTAAGTTTGCGGATGACACAAAAATTGGTGGGGTGGTAAATAGTGAGGAAGATAGCCTTAGATTACAGGAGGATATAGACGGGCTGGCCAGATGGGCTGATCAGTGGCAAATGGAATTTAATCCTGGTAAGTGTGAGGTGATGCACTGGGGCAGGACAAACAAGGCACAGGAATACACGATCAATGGTAGGACCCTGGGAAGTACCGAGGATCAGGTGGACCTTGGTATGCATGTCCACCGGTCCCTTAAGGTAGCGGGACAGGTAGATAAGGTGGTTAAGAAGACATATTGGATACTAGCCATGGTATAGAATATAAGAGCAGGGAGGTTATGCTGGAACTGTATAAAACGCTGGTTAGGCCACAGCTAGAGTATTGCGTGCAGTTCTGGAATGCGCTTTATAGGAAGGGTGTGATTGCACTAGAGAGAGTGCAGAGGAGATTTACCAGGATGTTGCCTGGGCTGGAGAGTTTTAGTTATGAGGAGAGATTGGATAGACTGGGGTTATTTTCCCTGGAGCAGAGGAGATTGAGGGGTATAAAATTATGAGGGGCATAGATAGTGTCGACAGGAAGGAACTTTTCCCTTTGGTGGAGGGATCAATAACCAGGGGGCATAGATTTAAGGTAAGGGGCAAGAGATTTAGAGAGGATGTGAGGAAGAATTTTTTCACCCAGAGGGTGGCAGGAATCTGGAACTCACTGCCTGAAAGGGTGGTAGAGGCAGATATCCTCATAACATTTAAGAAGTATTTGGATGTGCACTTGCGACGCCATAGCATACAAGGCTACGGGCCTGGTGCTGGAAAATGGGATTAGAATAGTTAGGTACTTGTTTAACTGGCGCAGACTCGATGGGCCGAAGGCCCTTTTTCTGTGCTGTAGAGCTCTATGACTCTATGACTCTAACATCATCACACATAACATGGGCAGGGACCTGAGTGTGTACAACAGTAGTTTCATCCTTATTACCCCATACTTGCTGATAAATGTTCTTCCATGTAAGATTCCAACACCCCAATCTTTGGGTAAAATTAAAACAAAAGAAAGTGAGTACTTTCTAGAAGTATCAAGATCCTTTTACTCTGCAAATACACAGGAATCTCGCTAATAGTTTCACTTAGTATATAAGGTGCCTAAGCTACTCTGTTGTGGTTTTTTTTGTAGGTATTTGGGCCTGCACTCAAACCTTTTGCTTTCAAATTGCTCCCTCCTTAGCTCTATAACCTCCTCCAGCCCTACAAACCCCAATACCTCTGCACTCCTCCAATTCTAACCTCTTGGGCATACCTGATTTCTTACACTCCACGATTGTGCGTTCAGTTGCCAAGGCTCTAAGCTCTGGATTCCCACCCTAAACCTCTCTGTGTCCACTCTCTTTTAAGACAACTCTTAAAACCTACATTTTTGACCAAGCTTTTGGTTGCCTGTGTAATATCTCCTTATCTTGCTCAGTGACAACTTTTGTCCAGTAACCATTCTGTAATTTGTCTTGGGATGTTTTGCTATGTGTATGTAGCTATATAAATTAAAATTATTTTTTCTGATGGGATTTTCATTATATCTTTTTTTCCACTGTCTGAGATTAGCTGTAATGAAGGAGATTGGCAAAAGGGGACGAGTATAGCACCACTGGCCTAAACCCGACTTGGCTGCATAAAAGCACCATGATGATAGTTTGCTTTGGATAGCCTGCATGTATTATATATCTTTCGGTCAATATGATTAGGCTTTGGGAATCAACACTTTGGCGAGACCCTACCTTATTTGCAAGTGTTTATCTGACCAACAGACTGTGTTACTTAAAATATTTAACTAGTTGACTCATTTGACGGTGAGTCAGGACTGTTTATCTTACTTGTCACTCTTGCTTTTGTGGAGGGTTGTTTTTCACTGTTACTCTGCTTCTTTGTTGTCTAATGACTTTGTTCCTTTTCTCCTCTCTGTCCAGCTAGGAGGTGGCTGTTCAATGATGTAGGGAGATAGAGTGCTTGCAGTGTAACTGCAGTTGGCGGATCCATTCCCCTGTATTGTACTCTCCAGTTAGACAAGTGCTGCTGTGCTATCTCAGTTAATCCCTATGGTTTATCATGCCACCATTCTCCATGAGCATCAGTCATATAGACTGCTCTCCTAACCTATATTTCATTGTATTTTACCACTTTCCCTCGAAAGAAAGCCTTGCATTTATATGGCGCTGTTCATGGCCACCAGATGCCTCAAAGTGCTCTACAGCCAGTTAAGTACTTTTCGAAGTGTAGTCACTGTTGTAATGTAAGAAATGCAGCAGCTAATTTGCATGCAGCAAACTCCCACAAACAGCAATGTGATAATGATCAGATAATCTGTTTTTTTGTGATGTTGATTAAGGGATAAATATTGGCCAGGACATCGGTGATAACTCCCCTGCTCTTTGAAATAGTGCCATGGGATCCTTTTCATGCACCCGAGCGGGAAGATGGGGCCTTGGTTTAACATCTCACCTGAAAGACGGGACCTTTGACATAAGATCATAAGAAATGGGAGTAGGAGTGGGCCTTTTGGCCCACTGATCTCCTATACCATTCAATAAGGTCATGATTGATCTGATTGTACCTTTAACGCCACCTCCATGCCTGTCCCCCATAACCCTTGTTCCTCAGTACTGCACTGGAGTTTCAGCCTTGATTTTACTGCTGACGCCCTGGAGTGGCACCTGAACCTAAAACCTTGTGACTCAGAAATACATAGCGGATATATAGGTAGCCTGAGGCAAGAATAGGTGCGAAGGCACCCCCAGGAGGCAGGAATGGCAGAGGTGTGGGGGACTGCCGTTTGAGTAAGGCCCACAGTGGTGCAGCATGAGGGACTGTGTGTGGGCAAAACCCTTGGCAAAGGGTGGCCCAAGGCCTGAATGAGTGAAGCTTATGACAATAAAGATAAGAGGTAGTGTGGTGGGTTGTGATCTGAGACTCACATGTTGGGAACATTGGCTGAATGGCTTGTGTAGGCCAAGTCAGGAATATGGCTGGTCGGGGGCCTAAGAAACCAGGCCTGAGGCCCATGATGGGGACAGTGACGATCTGGTTTCTCGCCTCTCCCAAGAGAATAAATGGCTCCAGGTAAGGTGGAGAGAGTTATTATCATGATACTATATGGGACAGTCTAGATGGACCATTTGACTTTTTCCTATCTGTCATTTTAGTATGCTTATACCTGGGCCAGTAGCTAATGAGGACAGAGGAATTGAGGGTGTTTGTTTTGAGAAGGGGACTGCAGACTGCAGTTAGAAGGGGTTTGTATATAGTCTGAAGTGATTCCATGATTGACAATATTGCCTAAAATTGATGGAAAGGAAGTTGGATGATTGTGTTTAATGGGGAATAGGGTCCAGGGAATAGGAGGAAAACCTAATGGGCACGATGGGTTTGGAGACACCATGGGGAGGAATGGGGAGAAGGTAGAGTAAGATGTGGGAATGGGGCTGGTAGGAGGTTTGGCTTCGTGGACGGGGGAAATGGAAGGAAGCAATAATAGGAGAATGGATAGCCCCTATCTTGGTGACAAACAATGAAAACCATAAGATCTTTGCACTTGGAGGAGGTGAGAATGAAGGGACCAGGAAGGGTGAGCTTAGGGAGTAGAGAAATAGTCAAGTAATTGTCCTGCATTTTCTGGTGGTAACGACATATAAAGGCTGTGGTGGAAATTGTCAGCGTTCCCTGTCATTATTCCACTGAAACTGACAGAAACTTTGGGAGTCTGCACATGTGCAGAATAATGCAAAGGACCAGAAGTTGCTGGATGATTCTATACTCCTCTAGAATGTGCACCGTTGAGGCCTCTCCAGACTGCAATCCCTAAGCAATCAGTGAATTGACTAAAAGCTTCCACTTTTATGCTGTTAGTTTCACTTGAACAACCTTTGGAAAGTTACACCTTGTTGAATGAGGTGTAACTAGGTTTTAACTTCATAAATGCTAAACACTATCACCGGCCCTGAGAAACACATTTTATATTTCTGGAATAGTAAGTTTCTCCATTCTGATAAATTTTACATCTTTTAATAAAATCTAAAATGATATTTTGACTTCTATCTTAATCCAATTATAATCATTTATTCCACTTTCTGAAAATTTAAAATAAAAGTAAAGGCTAATTGTTGCTTTTAACTTCCTGGTTTGCTGTCTATTAGAATACTCCAATGTGATTGGCTGCTTAGCTTACTTGAAGGTATTATTGCTGCACGACACCTGGAGCTCCTCTTGACTTGACACCAGATTTAAGCTGCTGTCGGAAAGGGGGAATCAAATTGCTTGATCTTTGAGGGTAATGGTGCTTCACCGGTGAGTGCAAAATCCAGCCCAAATTGATATGCTCCTAATGTCCTGGCTGGTGACAAGAAAGTATTTCTCAACAGTCTTTGTCGACAGATGTATTAATCTGTATTCTGTATAACTCCTCTTGTAACTCAATGGTAATGCCAGTTTGCAGCTGAACTATGCCGATTAGAATAATTAAATTCTCAATCGATGATGAGATCACTGGCAGTTCATGGGGAGGTGGTAGCGTAGTGGTATTGTCATTGGACTGGTAATCCAGAGATCCAGGGTAATGCTCTGGGGACCTGGGTTCGAATCCCACCCAGCACATGGTGAATTTGAATTCAATAAATATCTGGAATTAAAAGTCTAATGATGACCATGAAACCATTGTTGATTGTCATAAAAACCCATCTGGCTCACTAATGTCGTCACCTGGTCTGACCTACATGTGACTCCAGACCCACAAAAATGCCCTCTGAACAAGGGCAATTAGGGATGGGCAATAAATGCTGGCCTAGCCAGCGATACCCACACCCCATGAATGAATTTTTTTTTTAAAAGTTCCAGGGCACAGATGGGGCCTCATGGTCTGAGCCAGAGAGGGCGGGAACATTACCATCCAGTAACCATTGGTGAAAAGGGCATGTCTGCCAACACAAGGTGAGAATGGATAATAAAAACAAAATACTGCAGATGCTGGAAACCTGAAGTAAAACCAGAAAGTGCTGGAAATACTCAGCAGGTCTGGTAGCATCTGCGGAGAGAGAAACAGCATTAACATTTCAAGTCGAATATGACATTTCTACAGAACAGAACTACAGTTCTGTAGAAAAGTCACTTTTGACTCCAACTGCCAGCTCTGTATCTGTCTCCACAGCTGCTGCCAAACCTGCTGAGTATTTCCAGCACTTTCTAGTTTTATTCAAGGTGAGAATGGGATGTTTAGCGGTGGTGGCTCTGACAGTCCTCACTGGCTTGATTCATACACAAACATAGAAAATAGGAACAGGAGTAGGCCCTTTGGCCCTTCGAGCTTGCTCCGCCATTCAGCATGATCGTGGCTGATCCTCTATCTCAACGTCATGCTCCCGCTCTCTCCCCATACCCCTTGACGCCTTTAGAGCCTAGAAATCTGTCTATTTCCTGCTTAAATATATTCAGTGACTTGGCCTCCACAGTCTTCTGTGATAGAGAATTCCACAGGTTCACCACCCTCTGAGTGAAGAAGTTTCTCCTCATCTCAGTCCTAAATGGTCTACCCCCATTTCCTGAGATTGTGACCCCTCATTCTAGACCCCCCCAGCCAGAGGAAACCTCATCCCTGCATCCAGTCTGTCCACCCCTGTCAGAATTTTTTATGTTTCAATGAGATCCCCTCGCATTCTTCTAAACGCCAGTGAATATGGGCCTAGTCGGCCCAATCTCTCCTCATACAACAATCCTGCCATCCCAGGAATGACAAAGAACGGCCAACCTGAGGAGGTAGTAGAGGACTTTGGAAACTTGAGGATCCATACCCCAGACTTCTGGAGAGGAAGAGAGAAAATATGAAATATATGTGGCCGGCACATACATGATGAGCTGAATGGCCTCTTTCTGTGCCGTAACTTTTCTGTGATTCTATATAGATAGATTTGACCACGTCTTTCCTGTGCTTGGATGCATCTGTAACTTTTGTCGTTTTTGGTTTCCCAACATGCTACAATTTTTTTTGTACTGTTTTTTAAAAAAAATTCTTCAACCAATGGAACCTTTTTGAATAAGCTCAAAGACTTCTCCCTTTGCCTGGCTCTTACCATCATGTATTTACGAATATAGGTCTCCTGTACTGTCATATCCTGTATTATAATGGGACAGACAGGCGAGATGTGGCATTTGATTTCAAAGCCTGAGTAATAACATGCAAGTTCTAAAAAGGGTCATCTTTTTATCAGAAGCCAAGGATACAGCGTTTGTACAATATTAATCATAGTCGAGCAAGTAAATGGCTTTTGTGTTTCAGCGCACTGAGGATAAGCATGCATAATTTATATGCCCCTGTGGCCTGAGGTTTTTGTGATAATATTTCCTTAGGAATTTAACTTCACTGGGTTTCTGTCTCTTTTTAAAAAATCCTCTGTCTCACAAATTTTTCTCTTGATTTTTGTCTTCATAGGTCAGCCGAAAGGTCAAGTCCATGCAGATGTTCCATAAGCCAGTGAACACTGCCATCCAAGGTGACCGAGTAGGGATCTGTGTCACTCAGTTTGATCCCAAACAGCTTGAGCGGGGCCTGGTCTGTGCCCCAGAGTCTCTGCGTACATTAAATGCCGCTGTTATCTCCGTGAAGAAGATACCTTATTTCAAAGGATTAGTCCACACCAAAGCTAAGTTCCACATCACTGTTGGCCATGAAACGGTCATGGGAAGGGTGACATTCTTCAGTCCCGCCCCTGAGGATTTTGAGAGCGAGCCTGTGATGGATTGCTTTGTCTTTGACAGAGAATATCTCTATCAGGAAGAATACCTATCGCAAGCCAAGAGCATTGGCGCTGATAAAAGCCTGGCCAATGACCAAGCTGAGGGAGGCCAGGTGCCCAGGCAACAGTGGGCCCTGTTGGAGTTTGAGAAACCCGTGACGTGCCCCAAGCTGTGCCTCGTAATCGGTTCCAAGCTGGATACTGACATCCACGCCAATACCTGCAGGCTTGCTTTTCACGGAGTCTTGCTGGAAGGTTTTGAGGAGAAAAACTACGCAGAGGTCTCTCTGCCCAAGCTGAAGGTCTTCAAGCTGAAACACAAAGAGGGGCAAGTGGAAAGGGTAAGCAAGTCTGATACACCAATATTTGACATCTATCACCTCTGTTTGATGTTTTCAGAAGTGGAATGGCTGAAAAGAAACATTACAACAAGAGATTTACAAGTCCATTTTCGTAAATCACCAATCATTAAGCTGCAATTTAAGAATAGGTTATGTCCAAATTTTAAATTCTTGATGAAAATTTTGAAACTGTACCCGTGATAGTTTTCACTAAAGTTTGGACAGAGTTTCCACTGGAGAAATGGGCCACTCGGCCCAACTCATCCAGGCCAGTTTTGGGCTCCACACAAGACCCTCCTCCTTCCCCACTTCATCTCACCCTATCTGCATATCTATTCCTTCCTTCTTTGTGTACTCACCTAGCTTCCCTGTAAAGTCACCATATTTGTTCAACTATTTTTCTTCTATTTTCCCAATTTAAGAAGTCAAGAATTAGTAACATCAATCTGATCTATTGAAACTTCATCCCTTGTCTACTGTAATTCTCCTGTTGAAAATGTTGCTCTCATACCCTAACTCCCATTTCAGCCATCAACAATATTTTGAACAATCCTAATGATTCCATCACTTCTGTCCTGCTTAGCAGATTATTGCAAACACACTTGGATTAATGATGCCCTTATTAAATTTAAACTTATTCGCGATCACACACCAGGATGGTATTTTGTTACAGATATGCTTGCTGACCTACATTGTCTACACATTGAGTAGTGGATGTTGGACAAGCAGTCTGACAACTTAGAGACAATATGGGAGATTGAGAGAGGTGATAGTGAAGTAGAGCTGGATGTGGTGAGTGTACATGTAAAACTAGTGCTGTGTTTTCAGATGATGTCACCAAGTGGCAGCCTGTAGATAAGAACAAGGAGGGTGTCAAAAATAGATCCTTGGAGGACACAAGAGATAATGGTACAGGAGAAGGAAGAGAAGCCATTGTAGCTGATTCTCTGGCTATAATTGGATAGATAAGAATGGAACCAGATGAATGCAGTCCCATCTAGTTGGATGACAGTGGAATGGAGGATAGTGTGGCCAACCTTGTCGAAGACTGTAGCCAGGTTGAGAAGGGAAAATTTGTCTTTGGACAGTCAGATATAATGTCATTTGTGATCTTGTTAAGACCTGTTTTGGTACTTTGGCAGGAGTGGAAACCTGATTGGAGGGATTCAAACATGGAGTTTAAGAAAAGATGGGCATGGATTTGGGAGGTGACAACACATTCAAGGACTTTTGAGAGGAAAGAGAGGTTAGAGATGGGGTGATAATTTGCATGAATGGAGGGATCAACAGATGGTTATTTTGAGGAGAGGAGTGATGATGGCAGATTTGAAGAAGAAAGGGACGGTGTCTGAAGGGAGAAAACCATTTAGCACTATCAGCTAAAATGGGAGTCAGGAAAAGAAGCTGAGTGGTCAGCAGTTTATTTGGAATAGGATCAAAGGAGTAGGTGATGAGGCTCATGGACAAGGTGAACTTGGGGAGGGTTTGAGGAGGGAGAAACAAGAGAAAGTAAACAAATATGCGCGTTCAGGACTGAGGCAGGGAGGAGCTTTAGAGCAGTGCTTTGCAAACTTTTTCCCACTGCCACCTCATTTTGAAGCTTGAAAACTACCATGACCCCAGAGTAAGAGTGAGGGGAGGGGATGTGGTAGAGGTAGGTAGAGTTGTGAGAGTTGGGTGGGGGGGGGGAGATTTTTGAGTGTTGAGGTGAGAGAGTGTTAGAGCGGTGAGAGTGGGATGAGGGTCGGAGAACAGGCAGCAATGTTTTCTTCATCTACTGCTTTGCAGCCTGTGCTGGAGGCAGCGATTGGGCATCAGCTGATTTCATAAGGCTGTGCCCACTGGACCAAGGCAAGAGAAAAACCATGTGCGCGCATGTCCAGGGGCCTTGGAGCCGATCCCAGGACTGTCCCATCTGATTCTCCGTTCCACAGCCGCCATTGCTGCCATGAAGGAGAAGGGGGTTCGCGATTCCAGTTGCTTGCTTGTGACCCCACTGGAGGTCACGGTGCATTATTTGGGGAAATGCTGCTTTGGAGCCCGGTGGGCTAGTGGAAGGGAGTGAAGTGACAGAGACAGCTGATCAGATGGTCTCAATCTTAGCAACAACAAAGTCCAAGACCTGCTTGCATTTGCTGTTGAAGGTGAGGGTGGAGGAAAAGAGCGGGGGTTGTTGGGGGTGGGGGGTGGGGTGGTGGGGAGGTTAAGAAGAGGCCATTAGGCCCGTTAAGCGTTTGTTGATGTTTTTGTCCACAGAAGCCACCTAATCTAATCTAATACCACACTCTTCATTCACTGTCCCTCAGACAATCCACTTTTTCAAGCAACTACCTAGTTCTTAATTTTATTTAAAGTTTCAGCAGAAAATTGCACATTCTCACCATTTTTTTTTCAGAGCTTTTTAAAATTCTTTAAATAAAACTGCTTACTCAAGAAAATACACACAAAACAATTTCTAGATATACCACTCATTCTAGTTATATGTGGGCTGAAAAACAGGTTCTTTTTGCTGCTGCACATGTGAAAGTCTGAGAGGGGGATATCAGCGGCTCCACTGACTCTGAGAGGGAGATATCTGCAGTTATACTCCACTCAGGTTGAGAAGGGGATATCTGTAGTTACTCTGCTCAGTCTAAGAAGTGGGGTGGATGGGGGCGCTTGGGGAGGGGTATGATTTGTGTTAAACCCCGGATCTAAAAGACAATGTATGATTTTTTGTCACACCACATGCAACAATTTAGTTGCAAATGGCTCTTTAGGGGCATACCCTGCAGAAAGTGAGTGAGTTATTTGCAGTTAAATCGCAGCATGTTCTTTAGTTATCATAATTAGAGCACATAGAACAGGGCTCCAGTGATTGAACTGTGAAGATTGTATTAAGGGAATTTGATATTGCTATATAGCCCTAGCACTGGGTGCATGTGGTACTTCACTGATGTTACAAAGCCAGTCTGCTCCTACCTTCCAGCAGTGGCAAATGCTTATTTTACACGTGAGAAGCTATTTTTGCTGCCTTCAGCGTCCATTCTACCCATTCATATGTTCTGCTCAATACTGTGGATAAGATTTCAAGAGCGAGCAGATAAATGGTACCCAATCTGTGGAGTGTAAAATAGGCTGCATTGTTCACCATGTTACAGTAGCTATTTCAGATTCAGAAGTGCAGGATGTAATACTCCTTTTGTCTTACTCAACAAAGAGCTGAAAATACAGTGAATCTGAAAAGTTCCATTCTGTGTAATGCTTGCACATCCTGATTGTCTTGCACTTTAAAAAAAAATTCTGCTATCGCATTTCAGCACTCAGCAAGACACAACCAGCTTTGTCTTCCTTGATAAAGGATGCTGAACACTCCTGCTTTATTGCTAGCACCAAAAAAACCTTTGCAATCTAATTTCTTTTTTATCTTACAACGTTATCCCATGTTGTGCCATAACTGTTGTCTTTGTGCAGCCGTTGGGGTGGGAGTGGGGTAGGGTAGGAGGAAGGTCATTCCAGTCCACCACTTGTAGATCGCGGCGTATAATTCGACCGTTGAAGCCTCAAAATCCTTCCAAAAATGTACGTCGACTTATACACAGAGTATAAAATGTGAACCACCAAGTGTTGGTGTAGGTGATCGCCGTTTGGAAATGTGAAACAAAACATAACAATGGTAATTCAAATTAAATCAATGTGGCACGTTTATTGAACTAATTAATTCTACAAGGATACCTTTAACTACAATTGAAACATTTTAAAAGCTGTCAAATTCATTGTCATCGGCATCCAAGGTTTTTGCTGCTGTCTGATGATGAATCCCCGGAAACTGGTAACTTTGGCATCAAGGTCTTTTGGTAGCCTCTGAGCGACCTTGGTCTTCTGCTGCAACACGAGACATTTATGTTTCATAAAGCAGCTACACCAACTAGCTGTTGCTCTGAAATTTTTGCTGGGCTCAGGGTTTGATTTGGCCGCTTAAGTGCGTATACGTGCGTTGCATTTCTGGTGAAAAGGTAACCATCCTGACAGTCTTTGAGGGCCAGTTCCGATACACGCTTCTCAAGATCAGTCCAGTGGCTAGTCTCTGTTCTCACTGTGCTTCGGTCTTGAGCATCCCCTTCAGGGTGGATTCCTCCTTCCATTCACCGAACTCCCTCGCTGCAGCGGCTATTTGACGTGGGCAAATGTTACAACTTTTAGCTTGAAACCAACTTCATTCTCCTTTTGCTCTTCATTCTTTTTGCTGGAGGACCCATTTCTGTTTGTCGTTTGCCATGCACGGTCAGCTCTGTGCGGGCATGCCTTCAACTCCCACACATCTTCTTGGCAACACAGTCCACGTCACCTGCTTGATTCCATTCACCAACTTATAAAGTGAGTAAAACATGTATACCTGAGGTGAAAAATTGAGGCCAGCTCCTAATATGAGGACAGCATTTCTTAACAGTAAAGGAGGTCGACTTATAGGCTGAGTATAGACCTAACCATGAATTTTGGTGCCGAAAAATGGGGCCATCTTATACACAGGGTTGGATTTTGTATCACAATCTATGGTAACTTCTCTGTAGCTGTCACCTGTGCAGCCTTATGACTGGGCTAAAAGATAGCATTGCTGGGGTGACACATATGAACCTTTCCTTCCTTCCTTTCAAGGTAAAGCCGAAATGCTTTGGTTGGAGAGATGAAAGTCGATATGACTTCAAAAGGGAAGCAGATCTCCATGCTGATGTGGAAAGCCGCTGGGAGTTTGGAATGGATCTGTGGGTGCATTGAGAGGATGGTGTATCAGTAGAGAGATAGTGTCTGGGCGTTGATGGAAATCTGAAAGCAACTTGAAGGATCATCAGAGAAAAGGAGAATATCATTATCTCTGTATCGTCCTCCAGCCCTACAATCTGCAGTCCTCTATTTTTGGCCTCTGCTCATCACGACTGCCTTCACTCCACTGTTGTCAGTCATGCCTTTAACTGTCTAAGCTCTAGAATTATCTCCCTAAACCTCTCCACCTCTATCCTTCAAAACCTACCACATTGTCCAAGCATTTGGTCACCTATCCTATATCATCTTATGTGGCTTGGTGTCAGTTTTTGTCTGATAGCGCTCCTGTGAAGCACCTTGGGACATTTTACTACATTAAAAGCGTTGTATTAATGTAAGCTGTTGTTATCGGGAAAACAAAGCATGTTTGGGAGTTTAAAGAGGAAATCTCTGAAATGCTCTGGAGTGAAGAGAAGTTTGTATTCAGATTCCTACTTCGTTCAGTATTGCTGGAGACCATATTCTAAGTCTCAATGAGTCATAGACAGTGAGTGTAGAAACATAGGAGCAGGAGTAGGCCATTCAGCCCCTCAAGTCTGCTTCGCCATTCAACTAGATGATGATTGATCTTCTACCTCGATGACATTTTCTCGCACTTTCCACATATCCTCTCGTATATAATATTTAGAAATCTATCGATCTCTGTCTTGAACATGCTCAATGACTGAGCCTCCACAGCCCCCTGGGGTAGAGAATTTGCCCTATAATGTAAGTTCATAGAATCAGCACAGAAGGAGGCCTTTTGGCCCACTGTGCCCGTGTAGGCTCTTTCAAACATTTGTCCGATTAGCCCCACTCACCCCACTCCTTCCACGTAGCTCAGAAAATTTTCTTCCTTTCTGTAGAACAAATCTTCCACAAAAGCAACAAGTACTCCCAAATCTCCAGGTTCTCAAATAGGATAAACTAGAGTGGTGGTGATGTGTTAAAGTTCACTTAGGGAGTGCACTTTCACATGTATGTTGTAGTGTGGAACTATGGATAGTGATGGTAGAGGCTCCAACATTCTTTCCATCTCATGGCTGACCAGGAATCTCTTCCACGCTTATGGCCTGCCATTGGTGTGCGTTGGAAGGACTTGCAGATTGAAATTTAATCTGTTTGGCCGAATTATGAACACACCTTCCTTGGCCATCAAGTCCTGGGGTAGATTTTAAACATGGAGCTTCTGGCCCAGAGACAGAGACACTACCCACTACGCCACAAGACCTCTCTTAAACTAGAGAAAGGAATATAAATGCAAATGGAACTGAGTATCCTGGCCTTTGGGGATGATTGCCGGAGTTCAAAGTCCAGGTATGTTTTATGGGCAGTAATTCGTACACCCCAAGGTTAAGGCATTTTAACCTTGAAATTATGCTGTGCAATATTGGTTTGAAACTTCTGTTAAAATAACAGACAGAATAATTTCGTATGAGTGTGTTGTGTAATCAAACATTAATAATTGCAGTGTTAATTTCAAAGGCATTATTTGACAGCATTTAATTAGTTCACTTTGTGTACAATTCTTTCTGCACTTAGCCTGCAAGTGCTTCAAGATTTAAAAAATGGGAAGCTTACAATCCTTAGCACTGACATCCTGAACTTTAATGAGCACAAAATTTCCCCATCCCATGAATTTAATAAATCTATTATATTTTGTGGGGAAAATATCCGTGTATTACAAATAAGGGATATTTAAACAAAGCACAAATTATAGAATGTGACTTTGTATAAAAAGTATTCGATTTTACTTAGTTCTACTCAAATCATCCTCCAAATGTTATGCAAGATCCTAGCGTTTGTGCGTACATTTATGCAAGTGTATTGGAAGGATATATTGCAAGATATTTTGCTAAGGCAAATCAGAGAGGGGCAAGAGTTTCTTGAATATGTTCAAGAAAATTTTCTATAGTATGTTTCCAGTCCAACAAGAAAGAGGAGGCACTGCTAGATCTGATTCTTGGAAATGAGGTAGGCCAAGAGGATCAGGTGTCATTAGGAGAACATTTAAGAGACAGTGATCATTGTATCATAAAGTTTAAGTTGTCTATGGAAAGGATAAAGAACAATCCAGAGTGAGAATAATCAACTGGGGAAAGCCAACTTCAATGGGGTAAGAAAGGATCTGAGCTGAACAAATTGGAATCAAAGGTTGGCAGGAAAAATGGTACCTGAACAATGGACTACCTTCAAAGAAGGGAGAGTTTGGACACGGTCAAGGTATATTCCCTCGGAAAGGAAAGGTAGGGCAAACAAACCCAAAGCCCCTGGATGACAAAAGAGATAGAGATTCAGATGGAGAAGAAAAAGTGTGCTTATGACAGATGTCAGATGGACAATACAACTGAGAACCATTCTGAATATTGAAGGTTCAGAAGGGAAGTGATAAAGCAAATAAGAGAAGCAAAGAGAGAGTATGAAAAGAGACTGGCAGCTAACATAAAAGGGAATCCCAAGCCGTCTTAGACATATAAAGAGTAAAAAGGTGGGAGAAGGAGGAGTATGACCGATTAAGGACCAAAAAGGGGATTTACGAATGGATGCAGGGGAATAGCTGAGGTATTAAATGAATACTTTGCATCTGTTTTTGCCAAGGAAGAAGATGCTACCCAGGCCATGGTGAAAGAGGAGGTAATTAATATACTAGAATGATTTAAAATTAATAAGGAGCAAGTATTGCATAGGCTGTCCATTCTTAAAATTGATAAAGCACCAAGACCGGATGAGATGGATACTGAGAGAAGTGAGAGTGGGAATTGCGGAGGCATTGGCCATAATTTTTCAGTCTCCTAGAAGACTAGAGAATTGCAAATGATACATACTTGTCCAAAAAAGGATGTAAAGATAAGCTCAGCAGCTACAGACCAGTCAGTTTAACTTCGGTGGCGGGGGAACATCTAGAAACAATAATTTGGGACAAAATTAATTGTAACATGGACAAATGTGGATTAATTAAGGAAAGCCAGCATGGATTTGTTAAGGGAAGATTGTGTTTAACTAATTTGCTGGAATTTTTTGAAGAGAGGGTTGATGAGGGTAATACTGTTGATGTAATATACGTGGACTTCAATCAAAAGGCATTAGATACAGTACCACACAACAGACATCTGATCAAAGTTATGACTCATGGTAAAAAAAGGACACTAGCAACATGGATACAAAATTGGCTGAGTGACAGGAAACAGAGTAGTGGTTATCGGTATTTTTCAGACTGGAGGAAGGTTTGTAATGGAGTTCCCCAGGGACCCTTGCTCTTTATGATATATAGCAATGACCTAGACCTTTGTGTGCAGATGGTATAAAAATAGGGAAGTGTTGTTGCAACTGTACAAGGCATTGGTGAGACCGCACCTGGAGTACTGTGCACAGTTTTGGTCCCCTTACTTGAGGAAGGATGTAGTTGCATTGGAGGCAGTTCAGAGGAGATTCACTAGATTGATTCCAGAGATGGGGGGGCTTGTCTTATGAGGAGAGATTGAGCAGTTTAAGCCTATACTCGCTGGAGCTTAGAAGGATGAGAGGAGATCTAATTGAGGTATATAAGATGCTAAAGGGGATAGACAAAGTAGACGTGGAGCGGATGTTTCCCCCTTGTGGGGCATTTTAGAACGAGAGGCCATAGTTTTAGGCTAAGGGGTGGTAGATTTAAATCAGAGATGAGGAGGAATTACTTTTCTCAAAGGGTTGTGAATCTGTGGAATTCACTACCTCAGAGTGCTTTGGATGCCGGCACGCTGAATAAATTTAGGGAGGAGATAGACATATTTTTAATTAGTAATGGGTTGAAAGATTATGGGAAGAGGGTGGGAAATTGGAGTTGAGGCTGAAATGAGATCAGCCACGATCGTATTGAATGGCGGGGCAGGCTCAAGGGACTGAATTGCCTACTCCTGCTCCTAGTTCTTATGTTCTTATGATACGAAACTTGGAAGCATTGTGAACTGTGAGGAGCATAGTGCAGAACAAGCTGGTGAAATGGGCGGGCAGGTGGCAGATGAAGTTCAATGTGGAGAAATGGTGAAATGATTCATTTTGGCAGGAAAAACATGGAGTGACAATGTAAAATAAAGGTTACAAGTTTAAAGGCGGTGCAGGAGTAGAGGAACCAGGGTATATATGTACACAAGTCATTGAAAGTGGCAGGACAGGTTGAGAGAGCAGTTAATAAAGCATACAGTATCCCAGGCTTTATTAATAAGGGAATAGTGTACAAGAACAAGGAGGTTATGTTGAACAAAAATGCTGGAAAAAATGGGCGAGGGTGGAGGAGAGAGAGTTCATGGTCTGAAGCTGTTGAACTCAATGTTAAGCCCAGAAGGCTGTAAAGTGCCTAATCGGAAGATGAGGTGCTGTTCCTCCAGTTTGTGTCAAGCTTCACTGGAACATTGCAGCAGGCCAAGGACGGACATGGCATGAGAGCAGAATGGTGTGTTGAAATGACAAGCGACAGGAAGGTCTGGGTCATGCTTGTGGGCAGACAGAAGGTGTTCCGCAAAGCGGTCACTCAGTCTGTGTTTGGCCTCTCCAGTGTAGAGGAGACCACGTTGGGAGCAGCGAATGCAGTAGACTAAATTGAGCTCTGAAGAAGAGTCATACGGACTCAAAATGTTAACTCTTGTCTTTTTCTCCACAGATGCTGTCAGACCTGCTGAGTTTTTCCAGCATTTTTTGTTTTTGTTTTTGTTTCAGATTCCCAGCATCCGCAGTATTTTGCTTTTATCTTAAAGGTTATGTTGAACTTGTATAAGACAGTAGTTCGGTCTCAGCTGGAGAATTGCATCAAGTTCTGGGTGCCATGCTTTAGGAAGGATGTGAAGGCATTGGAGAGAGTGCAGAAAAGATTCACGAGAATGGTTCTAGGGATGAGGAACTTCAGTTACAAACATAGATTGGAGAAATTGGGACAATTTTCCTTGGAGAAGAGAAGGCTGGGAGGAGATTTGGTAGAGGCATTCAAAATCATGAGAAGCCTGGACAGAGTAGATAGGGAGAAACTGTTACCGCCAGTGAAAACTTCATGAATGAGAAGGCACAGATTTAAAGTAATTGAAAAAAAAAGCAAAGGTGACATGAGGAAAAACTTCTTCATGCAGCGAGTGGTTACGATCTGGAATGCATTGCTTGAGCATGTGATGGAGGCAGGTACAATTGAAGCATTGAAAAGGGAACTAGATTATTATCTGAAAAGGAAGAATGTGCAGGGTTACAGGGAGAAAGCAGGGGAATGGCACTAGGTGAATTGCTCATTTGGTGAGGACACGATGTGCCAAATGGCCTCCTTTTGTACTGTAACAATTCTATGAATCTCCTCCCTGGCAATGTGTAAAGAATTACATTCCATTACATAGTCTATTTCTGTCCTTTAAATTCTGTGTTATTCTATGTGACAGAGCAGGTCTCTGCTAGTGTTGGTGTTCCATGGGAGCGCCCAACCCTACTTCATCTCACCCTATCAACATATCCTTCAATTCCTTTCTCCCTCATGTGTATCTAGCTTCCCTTTAAATGCATCTGTGCTATTTGCCAGAGCCACTCCATGTGCTAATGTGTTCCACATCCTAACCATTCTCTGGGTAACGTAGTTTCTCTTGAATTCCTTTATTGAATTTATTGTCTGCTGTTTATGGCTCCTTGTTTTGATTCCCCCACATTTCTGCCACTCTCTTCCCCGCCTCTCAACTCTGAAGAGGGAAGACCAGGATAATACAACAATATGGAAATGAGTGTCTGACCTGCTTCAGAAATGGTGACCAACCCAAAGATGAGCCAGGTCAGATTGGATGACCCATTGTGCATCTCCTCCCACTCCAACATGGCTTCCTTGATCCTGAACTGTGAAGCTTTTAAATATTTAACTCCTACATGTGAAGCAACATCTAATCCTAAAATGAAAAATCGGTGTCAGAGCCATTAGGCAGTAAAACCTTTATTGGAAAGTCAAAAAGACTGACACGCGCCATTATTTCTTATCGGAGGCTCATCTTAAGAAAGCCTCTGCTTATTTAAATGGTGATTCACCCTCTGGCTGCTATTGTTCAAAGTGTCGTTTTTACGATGAAATTAATTGCGACAGAGTTTTAGGTATAATTAACTTTGAATGTATACAACACGTCTATTAAAGGAAAAAAGGATCCAAATACAATATAACCGCACGTGCTTAAAAGTTTGTGTCATATGGAACCCATGTATATGTTTTGTTCTTAAAAAAACAAAGTCGTTATGAAAAAGACCAGGAAGCAAGGACACCATTGATGCTATGGTGTTCGCAAATCCTACTTTGGGTCTGTTACGTTCTGAACATTCAGAACATCCAAGCAGCTGGTAAGCTGAAACCACTTTTATATTTGAGAATTGTGACAACACTTGCGGACCGAAAATAACATAACTCGCTCACAATTTGTTTTTTTTCTTGAAGTGAAGATCTGTTCCTTGTTTCTTTATTTCTTCCCTTGAAATATTCAGGATCAGGTTTTGCAGCTGTCAGTTGATAAAAAACATATGTGCAATTTGAAAAACTACAAAGGGAACTTTGTGCATAAAGGGTTAAGGAAAAAAATGTCAAAACTAATCTTAACCACATATTGTCTTTCTTAATTGTACTGTAGCCAACGTTTATGTTGTCTGGGGACATTTTCACTGCTAACCCTGGTCAGATAAAATTAGCCTTTCAAGAATATACTGACCCAGATTTAACCCTGCACTGGAATTCGACATGACACCCACAATACTGAGCTAGCACTGTGTAACAGTTGCTGACAGAATGCTATTAGAAGTTGTGGAATTAGATCCAAAGATGGTTTGTGGCTTTTGCATAGCTCCCTTTGCTGTAACTTGGAAACCTTTATTTGTTGCAAATAAAGGTTTTTGTTTTAAATGAATTTCTGTAAATCATAAGCGAATGTTTATCCCTCAACCCGACATCACTAAAAACAGACTATCTGGTCATCATCTCAGTGTTGTTTGTGGGAGCTTGCTGTGCACAAATTGGCTGCTGCATTTACAACATTACAACAGTCACTACACTTCAAAAGTATTTAATTGGCTTAGAGGGCTTTGGGATATCATGAAGTCATGAAAAGCACAATATGAAGGCAAGTCTTTCCTCCTTTATGAACTTTTATGTTCATTTTTCTCCCTTCTAAACAGGCATTTTTTTTTGATCTGCAATGTAATTTAAACATTTTAGTTTGGTTTTTACTATCTGATCTGTCACTAATCTCGCCCTTCTAACATCTCAACTCTCTGTTCAAAGCTAATTCCTCTGGCACCTGATTCTTCCAGAGAACTCACCCCTCTAAGCACCCTAACTGTCCCACTGTAGCTTTGCCTTCTAAAATTCGAACTATCCTGTTGAACCTCATTCATCTAAAGTAATGGTTGCACTGCCAACAGCAGCCCAGAGGTTAAGTGTTCAAATCCCATTGTTGATAGTTATGAAATTTAATTTAATAAATCAGGTTCAGAGTCCTTTGATGAAACAAGCCTACCCTCCACCACCTCAGAGCAAGTAGGAATGGGCAATAGTTGTGACCGGGCTGTCCCATTGTGGTTTCCTAATTCTCCTAGCTTTGTATCGAGCTGTATTTTTGCTATGTCCAAAATCTATTCACTGCTCCCCCTAAAATTATTGCAGAGTTTGTGAAGGAGTTATCAGTGCCTGGCAATTTGGTCCTCAAAACTCAAGCCTCCCTGTCCTGTCTGTGCTTATGTCTTTTCTGCTGGATTGGTCTGTTTGAGAGCTGCAAGGTTTGGAAGGAACTGTTATTAACATTGGTTATTTCGCTGAGGATATTGGGTGTCAGAGGTGACTCAATCAACAGCAGCCTGACCTCTGAGTTAGAAGGTTGTGGGTTCAAGTTCTACTTCAGAGCAGAAAAACCTTGTCTGGCACTTCACTGTAGTACTGAGGGAGTGCTGCACTGTCAGAGATGCTGTCTTTTGGATGGGATGTTAAACTGAAGCCCTGTCAGGTGGACGTGAATGATTATATGGTTGCTATTTTAAAGAGCAGGCAGAGTTCTCCTCTGTGTCCTGCCAAACATTTAGCCCCCAACCTACATCATTTTATAAAAATACATATTATCTGCCCATTGTTCCCATTGCTGTTTGTGGGATCTTGCTGTGCAAATTAGCTGCCTCGTCTCCTACATCACAACAGTGACTATGTTTCAAAAATTCTACATTGAGCAAAGCGTTTTGGAATGTGATGTGGTCATGCAGGTTCCTGTATGTATTACTTTCTCTGAAATTATTTTTTCTTTTTAAATTCAAGAACAGAACACTCAAATTTTTAGTATTAGCAACTTGAGACACTTGCAAATTAGTTGGAACGTGGATTAAAACTCGATAATTAGCGCTCCAGGTCACACTATGTGCACTTGCATGGCTCATAAAACAAATATGTAAATACAATGTCTTATTTGAACTGTGCAAGTTTACCACTTCCCCATCTATTATAACGAGTAATGTGTCAGTTTGAAGACTTAATAAACCAATTTTATCCATTAGCAACAGCAACTTGCATTAATGCGACACCTTTAACACAGTAAAATATCCTGACGTTATGAAACAAAATTTGGCACTAAACTACAAGATATCTACAATAAAAAAAGGAGAACTCTAGAAATATTTGATAGGTCAGGTAGCACCTGTGGAGAGCGAACCAAAGATAAAGTGTCGGATATTTGCTACCAAGGCAGGTAGCTCGAGTCGGGAAATTTTCCAACTCAGTAGGACTGTTATGACCACAGCCAATGTTAATTGCACTGCAGACCAAACCCCAGAGGGAAACCTGGCTTATGGGACATACCTTTTTTTTTGTATTCTGAAAACAAGAAGTCACACTGATCTCAGCAGCAAGAAATCCAGTTAATACTTTTGGGTTTTTAAAAAGTAAAAGTTTTATTTACAAGAATAAAAGAAAACTTAAGCACACAAGATTGCAGTTGCATCGTTAGACTTAGTCTTACAAAACATTCCCCCAAAAAGACTCTCTACTTGGTTAGATCCACAAGTAAACACCTTCTAGGCAACACTCCCTTATAGCGAACCCCTTCTATTAACCCCTTAATATCCCCCCTTCTATCTATCTATGGAACTCCTGCAAGATGCAAACATGTTTCTTGTTACCTCTGACTTCTCTTTGATATTCAAACAAACTCTCCACTTATCCAAAAATGCAAATATTAGATCTAACCTATTCACTTGTACCTCAAACCTAACACCTCTACCGTTTTCATGTTTTAAACCCTCCAGACAACCTGTCTCCTTTTAATCTATACCTACTTAATTAAATCATACATACACACACAGAGATACAGCCTTGTTCACAGAATAACACAATTTTCCCCAAAATATTTTTTTAAAAAATCTATTTCCCACACATGCTCGGTTTAAAACACCCAGTCACACACCGCTTTTAATACTTGGGCAGGGAGGCGGGTGGGTGGGTGGGCGCAGATACTGGATTTCGCCCCAGTTATATTAAGAGTAGTTAGGCCCTCAAGCCCTGACTCCTCACACCCTCACCACCATAGCCACCCCCCCATCCGCTCTTCATGCCCCCTCCAGGCCAACTCCAAGCCAACTAACCCAATATCCACCATGGACAGACCTCAGAAGCCATGTGGAGGTGAAATAAACTGAACTTCTAAAAATCTATGAGAGTTCTCACTCTACGCACTCGTTGGAGGTCTGTGTGAAAATCTCACCCAAAGTTTCAGGTCGATGACCTTTAAGCGCATCAATCTAAGACATTAACCCTGTTTCTCTCCTCACAGTGGCCTGACCTGCTCAGTGTTTCCGGTGTTTTCTGTTTTTATTACAGATTTTCAGAATCTTTGGTATTTTGCTTCATTGTAAAAAAAAAAGACAGGTGGGTTTTAAGAGACTTTTATAGGAGGAGACAGAAGCAGAGATGGGAAACTGGGGAGAGAATTCCAAAGCTTAGGGCCTAGGCAGCTGAAGCCATGGTCACCAGTGGTGGAGTGATTAAAATTGGGCATGGACAAGAAGCCGGAATTGGAGAAACGCAGAGATTGCAAAGGATTTGGAGGAGGTTACAGAGATGGCAAGAAGCTGGGCCTTGGAGGGATTTGAAAACGATGAGAATTTTAAACTTGAGGCATTGCCAGACTGGGAAACAGTGTAGGTCAGCAAGTCCAGGGCTATGGGTGAATGGGACTTGTTGCAAGTTAGAATACAGACAGCAGAGTTTTGGATGAGCTGAAATTTATAGAGCTTGCAATTTGGCAAGCTAGCAGTGGAATAATCAAGTCCGGAGGTAACAGATCATGGCTGAGAGTTGAAGCAGCAGATAAACTGAGGCAGGAGGGGAGATGGGTGGTACTAAGGAGGTGAAAGTCGATCGTTATGGTGATGGAGAGGATATGGAGTCTGAATCTCAGCTTAGAGTCAAATACAACGCCAAGGTTGCAAACAGTCTGGCTCAGCCTCAGAAAGTGGCCTGGGAGAGAAATGCGTTCAGTGGCTAAGGAATGGAGTTTGTGATGGGGATCAAAAACAGTAGCTTCTGTCCTCCCAATATTTAATGGGCAGAAGCCTTTAGCAGCCATCTTCATATCTGTTGAGCTGGATAGAAGCCCAGTTTCGGAGGTTAACTGGAGCTTCCACAATGTACCTGAAATGTACAGCAGTACTTCCCAGGAACTATGCTAAATATTTTGATTTGAGGTTTGGGATAGATGCCAAAGTTTGCTTAACAGAAAATCAAAAGCAGGCCTCCAAAGTCACTGGAGTATGCAAACACACTGCCAACGAGGAGGGCGCTACCATGACAATTAGGTTGGTTTACTGATGATGGTGACTGTGTAGATGAGTAAACATACCACCATGCATTGACAAGTCCATGATCTGCAGATGGATTGAGATGTGCCTGTATCTTGCCTTTCATGGTTGAATTGCATATTTTGGATTTCTTTCACTCAAGTTAGCCTTTACCTTTTTTCCCACCCAGTGTTCCCCTGTCTGTTGCTAAAAACGCTGACCATGCTGTTCCACAGTCATTTCAGGATTTCTCTTAAGTGAACTGATTACTGAACATCAACAAGACATTCAACTATGAGCAGAACCACAGCCAAGTGTGTTTTTTTTTAATTTATTCGTTCATGGGATGTGGGCGTCGCTGGCTAGGTCAGCATTTATTGCCCATCCCTAATTGCCCATCCCTTGTTCAGAGGGCATTGAAGAGTCAGCCACATTGCTGTGGGTCTGGAGTCACAGACCAGGTAAGGATGGCAGATTTCCTTCTCTAAAGGACATTAGTGAACCAGATGGTTTTTTACAACAATCGTCAATGGTTTCATGGTCATCATCATTAATTCCAGATTTTTAAAAAAATTGAAATTGTACCATCTGCCGTGGTGGGACTTGAACCTGGGTCCCCAGAGCATTACCCTGGATCTCTGGATTACCAGTACAGTGACAATACCACTACGCCACCCGCCTTGAGCCTGTTCCACCATTCAATGAAATTATCAATGGTTTACCATGTACTCGCCTAACTCTGTATGCCCGCCTTTGCTTCATATCGCTCAATAACTTTGGTTTAAAAAAAAAACTCAGTTTGAGTTAAAATTAACAATTGCCCTAGCATCAATGCTGTTTGCGGAAGAGAGTTCCAAAGCTCTAGCACTCTTTTTGCAAAGTTTCCTAACTTCACTCCAGAGTGGCTGGCTCTAATTTTTAGATTATGCCCCCTAGTCGTAGACTCCCCAACCAGCGGAAATAGTTTCCCACTATCTACTCTATCTGATCCCCTTAATATCTTGATTCAGTATTAGTTTCCTTGGGACGTCCGGCAAGCTATCCTCTTCCTCCGTGGCAAATATTGATGCGAAGTAATTATTTAACATATCTGCCATTTCCTTATTTTCATTTACAATGTTACTGCTCTCAGTTATTAAGAGGCCCACATTGCTCCTGACCATCCTCTTTTTTATTAATTTAATTGTAAAAATGTTTTATGTTGCTTTTGATAGTCCTTGCAAGTTTCTTTTCATACTCCCTTCTATCTATAGCTCATACCATCTGTTTTGTCACCTTTTGTTGTTCTTTGCACCTCTCCCAAGTTACCAGATCTGTGCTGATTTTTGCATTTTTTAAATGTTTTTAGTTTTATGCTGTGCTTTTATCTCTTCTGTCATCCATGGCTTTTGTTGGCAAGCAGACCTCCTGCCCCTTAGGGGTGTAAACTGGTTCTGCAGATGTGTCCAGTTTACTGTGGACAGCCTGTCTCATTGCATTGAAGTCAGCCTTACCTAAGTTCAGAACCTTACTAGCTGTTTCACATTTCTCCCTTTCAAACACTACGCTGAATTTGGTTGTGAACCGAATTAGGCTGTGAACTAAATGGGGCCCTTTACTCGATACTAAATCTAATATGGCCTTCCTCTCTTGTTGGTTCCCGGACATATCGTTGCAGAAAACTCCCCGGAATGCGCTCTAGAAACTCTCTGCCTTTCTGACAGGTGCTGGTCTGCTTATCTCAATCTATATGAAAGTTAAAATCCTCCATCAAAGCCACTCTGTCTTTTCTACATGCTTGTCTAATCTCTGCCTTTATACATTCTGTCAGTTCACAGATGCTACCAGAAGGCCTGTACACAATTCCCTCTGTAGCCTTATATCCTTTTCTAATTCTTAATGCGAGTCATAACGTTTCCACTGCCTACTTACCTCTCTTTATAATCCCCTCATATCATTGAAGTGATTCCATCCTTAATCATTAAGGCTAATCCTCCCCTCTACTATTTTCTCTATCTTTCCTGTAGACCTTATAACCTAGTATATTGAGTCCCCAGTCCTGACTATCTCACAGCCATGCCCCAGCAATAGCTGCCATGTGATGCCCTTCAAGTTGAATTTGTGTCTGCAATCGTTCAGTTTGTTCCTTATATTCTGTGCGTTTGTATAAAGAGCACTTTATTTGAGCCACACACCTTAACCTGTCTTTCTACTGGAATGTTTTGTACATGCATTTCTTTATTTCCCTCTCCTGGTTTAATTATTTTACATCTTTTAGCTTTCCATTTACCTCTAGTCCCTAAAGCACAATTTCAGCGTGTTACTCTGCTCTCTTCATTTTTGTTTGTTTTCAAACTATTATTTTTACTACCTTTTCCACCTCAGCCCAACCCCTCCTCCCAGTACTAGTTTAAAGTTCTTTCAACTGCCTATCTATCCTTTTGTCAACTCTGGTTGGACATATCCCTGGAGGATATGACCTCCTGCCTTCTACCACCCAACCCCCAAACTCCTGTGATTGGTTGCTCAACATATCCAATGGCAAATTTCAACGGCAAATTTAAACAAGACACAATTTTCTATTAGTTGCTTGGTAGTACAGAACTTGAATATTGATGAGAAAGGAGACATATTGTTGAAGCTTTTCACCCTGCACTCATCAGGACAGATGAAGGAGTGCCAAATTTCAAAGGAAGCAACTATTTATACTGCATGAGAAAAGGGTGTTAATTGGTTGGAAAGTCAACTCTGATTGCATGAAGCATTATCATGGAGAATCCGCCACAGAACAGTTATTCCCCCAAGCTTTTGTTTAATTCAAAAAATACACAATGTCCGGACATGTGCCTTTTGCCTGTAGGGGATAGGTCCCTGCATATGAATATACGTAGTTACTGACAAGTGTAAGTGAGCTACATAGCAAGCCTGACTGATAATCTTAAATTGGTTGTTAGTGTAATTTTTAGCACACTCAGAATTCTTCAGCAGTGCTGTCCAATCATGTAATCACACCTAACCTTATGTATTGCGTTCCGAGTTTTACAAGCCAAGCGTGCTGAGTAAAGTCAGTATTCTTGTCTATTGCAAACAGCTGAAGGGATGTGATGTTTGATACCATCTGCCAATCGTTAGTATGTACGGGCTACATACCTGGCATTACGCCAGCATTGAAATTCATATACCACATTACTCATTCGTGTGGTAGGCAGAAAGTCTTTTTGGCTTGATGGCAGCTTCCTGTTAGTGGGAAATACCACTCGTATTGTATAGTAGCAGGGTGAAAAGGTTAGCTTCACCTGTTGCTCAAATTTATTCCCTCTATGATCTTTCTCCTGGGTGTTGCTCCTAACAGTGCCCTGCAGATCAATCTTTAATTCCTGGAGATTCCAGGGCAATCATGGCGGATCGGCAACCATACTATTAGAACTCTGATCCCAGGTGGGCTCAGGTGGAGCCTCTCCCAATTGTGCAGTTGCTTCCTGTGCCTTACTGATGCCAGTGTTCTGTGAAATGGAACCCCTCTACACAACACCATTCTTTCAAACACATGTTCAACTCCCTAAAATGCTTATCCCTGTGCTCATTTGTACACATTTTGAGTAATAATACGGAAGCTATAACCCTCGAAATCCTGCCCTTTTATTCAGTTCCTGGCTCCTGTTTCTCCTCAAGGGGATCTCTGGCCACCCTTTCCTATGTTGTTGGTGCCAACATGGATCCTCTTCCTCCCTCATGAATATCCTCTCAAACCAGTTAAAGATGTTCTTCAACTGGCACTGGGTAAACAACATACCCTGTGGGACTCTCGATCCTGCTTGCAAAGGTTGCTACTTGTCCCCTAATTATTGAATCCCGTACAACTACCCTGACATCGAGGCAGCATTTGCCCAAGTGTGGCAGCAAGGAGCCCTAGCAAAACTGGAGTCAATGGGAATCGGGAAAAATCCCCACTGGTTGGAGTCATACCTAGGACAAAGGAAGATGGTTGTGGTTGTTGGAGGTCAGTCATCTCAGCTCCAGGAAGTCGCTGCAAGCAGTGCCCTCGGCACAACCATCTTCAGCTGCTTCATCAATGACCTTCCCTCCATCAGAAGGTCAGAAGTGGGGATGTTCACACAATGTTCAGCAGCATTCGCCACTCCTCAGATACTGAAACAATCCATGTCCATATACAGCAAGACCTGGACAATATCCAGGCTTGGGCTGACAAGTGGCAAGTAACATTTGTGCCACACAAGTGTCAAGCAATGACCATCTCCAACAAAAGAGAATCTAACCATCATCCCTTGACATTCAATGGCATTCCCATTGTTGAATCCCCCACTATCAACATCCTGGGGGTTACCGTTGACCAGAAATCAAACTGGACCAGCCATATAACTACTGTGGCTACAAGACCTAGCCAGAATCTGGGTGTTTTGCAGTGAGTAGCTCACCTTCTGACACCCCAAAGCCTGTCCACCATCTACAAGGTACAAGTCAGGAGTGTTGAGTGCAACTCCAACAACACTCAGAAAGCTTGACACCATCCAGGACAAAGCAGCCCGCTTGATTGGTACCACATCCACAAACACTTACTCCCTCCACCACCGACGCACAGTGTCAGCAGTGTGCATGCATCTCTGCAAGATGCACTGCAGCAACTCACCAATGCTCCTTTGACAGCATCTTTCAAACCTGCAACCTCTACCACCTAGAGGAACAAGGGTAACAGATGCATGGGAGCACCACTGCCTGGAAGTTCCCCTCCAAGCCACTCACCATCCTGACTTGGAAATATATCACCATTCCTTCATTGTCGCTGGATCAAAATCCTGGAACTCCCTCCCTAACAGCGCTGTGGCTGTACTTACACCACATGGACTGCAGTGGTTCAAGGAGGTGGTTCACCACCACCTTCTCAAGTGCAATTAGGGCTGGGCAATAAATACTGGCCTGGTCAGCGACGCCTGCATCCCTTGAATGAATAAAAAAAACTACCAGATTACATTTCCCTTCCTCCTCTTCCTTTGGACAGTCTCCTGCTCCATGGCGCCATGGTTAACATTCAGCCTATCTTTCTGACAGTCTTTATCCTTATCCTCACATGCCAGCATATAACTTCAATTATATACCTTTTTGACCCACATTGCAAGTGCTCACTCAGCATCCTGCTTACCTCACATATGCACAGACGACTGTGTTCCCTTTAATTTTTTTTTCGTTGTGCACGACCTGTTTGTTGTGCTGTACAGCCCTTTAAGATGGCCACCAAGCCATGGACATGTGTATCTTGGAGGCAACATGGATTGTGTGCTTGCTGTTTGTTGCACGGTACATTCTGGATTGTTGCGCAGTTTCTTGCTCACTCAAGGTAGAGGTAACATTGCTCACATTCATGTATACTCACGTGTATGGATGCACCCGTGCACACTTGCACGCGTGCATACTCACACTCACACACAGACTCACACATGTGCACACACTTTCCAACAGGATTCATTGGATAGGGATCAGGAGTGGAAAGGCTGGCTATTTTTTTTCTTTTTCTCTCTAATTCAAGGCTACTCAAATTAATTGCAAAACCCCGACTAAAACCCAACAGAGCACGTCGTGTAGACCAGGGATGAAAGCTGGAAGTCCCACTATGAGAACTGGGTGGGGTTTTTACCCATCGCAGGAGCTCATATTTTTATATTTTGGTCACCGCTCTGAAAATCTCCACCTTGGTGTGGATCGCTCTGTCGTACAATTCTGTGAAGTGCCTTGGGATGTTTTTCTACATTAAATGCACTACATAAAGGCAAGTTGTTGTTTTAAACCGTCCTTTGGAATTTCTGGTGATCTAAACATTTAAAGGGGGTTTAGCTACCCCACAGCATAAAGCCCTTGTTAAAAACCACAATGAAAATTCACAGCTCAAAGGATTATGTCGAGGAGAGATAAAAACAATGGCATAATCAAAACTTGATAAGATCAGTTCAATTTTGTGAACGAAAACTTGAGTTTGACCTCACTTATTTAAAGGTCTCCACTGTACATTAAACTTTCTCGATGTATGGGCTGTAAAACAGGAAGCTGCATCTTTAAACCATGGGCTTCTGTTCATGTGGGTGTGTTGGCCTTAAAAACCCTGGTAACAAGGAGCTGTGGGTGGCATGTCTTGGGTTATCCAGAGTCCATAGCGTGAGTGGATATCTCTCCGCATTATGTACCTTGCTGGACTGTGGGTTTGCACTGACGCCGAATTAAATATTTCACTCGTTTGAAGTCTGGGAAATGTGTTGTTTGGTTTCACTTGACTGCAGAAAGTATGCTTAAAGCAAAAGTGAAAGAATGCAGAGAGAAAACTCCTTCCATAAGTAGATTAAAGGTGCAGTTTGTGTGATGATTAATACAGGGGATGGTGTAAAGCTATTGAGACTGCTACAGCACATACTATGCCTGCGTTTGCTTGGTGTCTTGTGTCTGAAAGTGCTTTGATTACTGTAGGAGTACAGTGGTGGTGGTTATGTGGAAAAATGCAACACCCATTCTGCACCATTAACATCCCAAGAACAGCAATGGCATGAATGGCTAATTTATCACATACAGGAGAAAGGAGTAGAGGTATTGGATTAGCTGCAGAGGGATAGGAGGAGGCTTGTGCAGAGCATAAAGGCCCACATGGGCTGGTTGGGGCAAATTGGGAAAGGTGGTATAGTCGTTGTGTTACTGGACTGAGACCTGGACTAATGATCCAGAGACATGGGGCTGGATTTTAAGGGGTAGCATTGTTTCCACTACCCCCCACCCCCTCCCCCGACCACCACCACCACCATTGGTGAAATATTAGCAGTGGGTAAAATAATGGCATTAAGAGCTAGCTACCCAATGCCTCCCCCACCTCCCCTCTGAAAATTTCATACAGATTGGGGGGCGGACGGGTAGGTGGCAGGAAGGCCTCACAATGGATGTTATGTGCACCCCCATCCAGCCTTCAAATCTGTCTGCTGGAGAGTGTAAAATCCAGCCCATGAGTTTTAATCCCACCACAGCAGCCAGGGAATTTAAATTCAGTTAATTAAATTAATATTTTTTTAATTCATTCACGGATGTGGGCTTTGCTGGCAGGGCCAGCATTTATTGCCCATCCCTAGTTGCCCTTGCAAAGGTGGTGGTGAGCTGCCTTCTTGAAACCACTGCAGTCCATGTGGTGTAGGTACACCCACAGTGCTGTTAGGGAGGGAGTTCCAGGATTTTGACCCAGTGACAGTGAAGGAACGGCGATATATTTCCAAGTCAGGATGGTGAGTGACTCAGAGGGGAACTTCCAGATGGTGGTGTTCCCATCTTTTGGCTGCCTTTGTTGTTCTAGATGGTAGTAGTCGTGGATTTGGAAGGTGCTTTGGAAGGAGCCTTGGTGAATTCCTGCAGTGCATCTTGTAGATGGTACCCACTGCTGCTACTGTGCGTCAGAGTTGGAGGGAGTGAATGTTTGTGGATGGGGTGCCAATCAAGCAGGCTGCTTTGTCCTGGATGGTATCAAGCTCCTTGAGTGTTGTTGGAGCTGCACTCACCCAGGCAAGTGGGGAGTATTCCATCACACTCCTGACTTGTGCCTTGTAGATGATGGACAGGCTTTAGGGAGTCAGGAGGTGAGTTACTCACCGCACGATTCCTAGCCTCTGACCTGCTCTTATTGTCACAGTATTTATTTGGCTAGTCCAGTTTAGTTTCTGGTTGATGGTAACCCCCAGGATGTTGATAGTGAGGGATTCAAAGATGGTAATGCCATTGAGCATCAAGGGGTGATGGTTAGATTCTCTCTTGTTGGAGATAATCATTGCCTGACACTTGTGTGGCGCTAATGTTACTTGCCACTTGTCAGCCCAAGCCTGGATATTTTCCAGGTCTTGCTGCATTTGGACATAGACTGTTTCAGTATGTGAGGAGTTGTGAATGGTGCTGAACATTGTGCAATCATCAGTGAACATCCCCACTTCTGACCATATGATGGAAGGAAGGTCATTGATGAAGCAGCTGAAGATGGTTGGGCTGAGGACACTACCCTGAGGAACTCCTGCAGTGATGCCCTGAAACTGAGATGATTGACCTCCAACATCCACAACCATCTTCCTTTGTGCTAGGTATGACTCTAATCAGTGGAGAGTTTCCCCCCAGATTCCCTTTGACTCCAGTTTTGCTCGGGCTCCTTGATGCCACACTCGGTCAAATGCAGTTTTGATGTCAAGGGCAGTCACTCTCACCTCACCTTGGGAATTCAGCTCTTTTGTCCATGTTTGAACCAAGGCTGTAATAAGGTCAGGAGCTGAGTGGCCCTGGCGGAACCCAAACTGGGCATCAGTGAGCAAGTTATTGCTAAGCAAGTGCCGCTTGATAGCACTGTTGATGACCCCTTCCATTACTTTACTGATTATGGAGAGCAGACTGATGGGGGCGGTAATTGGCCGGGTTGGATTTGTCCTGCTTTTTGTGTACAGGACATACCTGGGCAATTTTCCACATAGCCAGGTAGATGCCAGTGTTGTAGCTGCACTGGAACAGCTTGGCTAGGGGCGCGGCAAGTTATGAGCACAAGTCTTCATTACTATTGCTGGAATATTGTCAGGGCCCATAGCTTTTGCAATATCCAGTGCCTTCAACTGTTTCTTGCTATCACGTGGAGTGAATTGAATTGGCTGAAGACTGGCATCTGTGATGCTGGGGACTTCCGGAGGAGGCCGAGATGGATTATCCACTCGGCACTCCTGGCTGTAGATTGTTGCGAATGCTTCAGCCTTATCTTTTGCACTGGTGTGCTGGGCTCCCCCATCATTGAGGATGGGGATATTTGTGGAGTCTCCTCCTCCAGTGAGTTGTTTAATTGTCCACCACCATTCACGACTGGATGTGGCAGGACTGCAGAGCTTAGATCTGATCCATTGGTTGTGGGATCGCTTAGCTCTGTCTATCACTTGCTGCTTATGCTGTTTGGTATGCAAGTAGTCCTGTGTTGTAGCTTCACCAGGTTGACACCTCATTTTTAGGTATGCCTGGCGCTGCTCCTGGCATGCCCTCCTGCACTCTTCATTGAACCAGGGTTGATCCCCTGGTTTGGTGGTAATGGTAGAGTGGGGATATGACGGGCCATGAGGTTACAGTTTGTGTTTGAGTTTCATTCTGCTGCTGCTGATGGCCCACAGCGCCTCATGGATGCCCAGTCTTGAGTTGCTAGATCTGTTTGAAATCTATCCCGTTTAGCACAGTGATAGTGCCACACAACACGATGGAGGTTACCCTCGATTTGAAGCTGGGATTTCGTCTCTACAAGGACTATATGGTGGTGACTCCTACCGATATTGTAATGGACAGATGCATCTGCGGCAGCCAGGTTGGTGAGGATGAGGTCAAGTATGTTTTTCCCCCTTGTTGGTTCCCTCACCACCTGCTACAGACCCAGTCTAGCAGCTATGTCCTTCAGGACTCCTCCAGCTTGGTCAGTGGTGGTGCTACCAAGCCACGCTTGGTGATGGACATTGAAGTCCCCCACCCAGAGTACATTTTTCACCCTCAGTGCTTCCTCCAAGTGGTGTTCATCATGGAGGAGCACTGATTCATCAGCTGAGGGAGGGCGGTACGTGGGAATCAGCAGGAGGTTTCCTTGCCCATGTTTGACCTGATGCCATGAGACTTCATGGGGTCCGGAGCCGATGTTGAGGACTCCCAGGGCAAGTCCCTCCCGACTGTATACCACTATACTGCCACCTCTGCTGGGTCTGTCCTGCCGGTGGGACAGGGCATACACAGGGGTGGTGATGGTGGTACCTGGAACATTATCTGTAAGATATGATTCCGTCTGTGAGACGGCTCTCCCAATTTTGGCTCTAGTACCCAGATGTTAGTAAGGAGGACTTTTGCAGGGTCGACAGGGTGAGATTGCTGTTGTCATTTCCGGTGCCTAGATCTATGGTTTCATTCCTTTTTTGAGACTTAGTCACAGTTTGATACAACTGAGTGGCTTGCTAGGCCATTTCAGAGGACATTTAAGAGTCAACCACATTGCTCTGGAGTCACATGTAGGCCAAACCAGGTAAGGACGACAAATTTCCTTCCCTAAAGGGCATTAGGGACATGGTTTCGTGGTCATGGTCATCATCAGACTTTTCGGTAACAGATTTTTATTGAATTCTAATTCCACCATCTGCTGTGGTGGGTTTTGAACCCTGGTCCCCAGAGCATTACCCTGGATTACCATTATGCCATCACCTCCCCTGGAATTAAAAAACCGGTTTCAGTAATGGTGACCATTAAAACGCCCGATTAATTTTTACGAGAATGTCCTTTAGGGAAGGCAGTCTTCCGCTGTTACCTGGTCTGACCTATATGGGACTCCGGGTCCACAGCAAAGTGGTTGATTCTTAATTGCTTAGCAAGCCATTCCGCTGTCAAGATAGCAGTTTGCCATCACCTTCTAAAGGGCAGTTAGGGATGGGTGAGAAATGCTGGACTTGCCACAGTGCTCACATCTCGTTGATGAATTTTTAAAAAAATAAACTTAAAAAGCCTGTTTATGCTCTGTAGATCCTAGATAATCCAATCTTTATTAAGGGAGGAATGTTGGCCAGTATTCCAGCAGAACTCCTTTATTCTTGAATAATGATATAAGGCCTTCAACAGCCAGCTGTGCAAGATAAGGCAAGATTAGTTTAATGTCCCACCAGAAAGATGATTTGAGAAATAATACATTATATAGGTGGAATGCTTTCTATTTCCTGCATTGATTTAATTCCTGCCATGACATTATTGGCTTTATTTTTTGCATTTTGCTTAGAATTCTTCTGTTAGCTGCCTTCCTTTAAGACTGAGTCCAAGTTTTCCCAAGTTATCCTCATAACTCGGTTTTCTGACTCTAGTAATCAAGTGAGAAAATCCAGAGCAACAGAAGCTCATTTGCCCCAAAATAGCTGTTCCATCAGCAGTTCATATCTGATTTATTCTGTTATGGACTTCCCTCCCACTACCCATTGAACTATGTCGAACACCATGTACCTTCCTCAGCTTCCCTTGAGGAGGAGATGGAAATTGAAGTGCTGTTGTTAAATATCTCTATATTACTTGGTAGCTCCTCTTCTTCTAGTGCTCCCCAGAATTTAGAAGCTAAACGGCTGATTTGATCGAGTTTTAAAGATATTAAGAGGGACAGGTAGGATGGATGGAGAGAAAACATTTCTGCTGGTTGAGGCATCTCAACGAGACTAAAAATTCGAGCCAGAGATTTCAGGAGTGAAATGACCTTCCACACACGAAGAAGTAGAAATTTGGAACTCTCTTCCACAAATGGAAACGGGTGTTCAATCAGTTGTAAATTTTAAAACTGAGTTTGATAGATTTTTGTTAACTAAAGGTATTAAGGGATAATGGACAAAGGCGGATAAAAGGAAGTCAGTCGCATATCAGCCATGATCTCATTAAACAGCGGAACAGGCTCGAGGGGCAAAATGGCCAACTCCTGTTCCTAAATTCCTAAAAAAATTTTTGGTGATGTTCCTTTTTGAAGTTGCCCCTTGTTCCCAAGTGAACTCTCTTTCCACATCTTTCCTGCGGGGACTAAAAGTTTCCTAAACTCCAATCGAGACTTGGGAATTTTGTACGTCTTTTGCTCACCTGGGATACACTCTCAGGCTACGCTCTCTCTTCCTTCAATGCATTCACCATATTTACATTGTATTACTCTTGAAGGCTTACTTTCTGCATTACCATGAAAAAATCATTGAAACACCGATTACAGCACAGAAAAAGGCCATTCGGCTCATTGTACCTGTGCTAGTTCTTGAAAAGACCTATCCAATTAGCCCCACTCGCCCATTGTGGCCCCATAACCCTATAAATCTTCCACATTCAAGTATATTTCTGATTCCGTTTTGAAAGTTACTGTTGTATCTGCTTCTGCCTCCCTTCCAGGCAGTGCATTCCAGATCATAACAACTCATTTAAAAACCGTTCTCCATATCTCTGGGTCTTTTGCCAATTGCCTTAAACCTGTATCCTCTAGTTACTGATGATTCTGCCAAACATATGTATGTACTGCCAGTTTATACCTCCCAGTGTGTTGCATTGCAAAATGTGATTCTAGCCTCTTGTCAATAGGACAGCTTGTTCTGCAGTAATGACTCAGCAGCTCACAATGCCACTACTTTCGTCAATTTATTTTTAATCTTTCAAAACGAACATACTGGAGAAGAATAATCTGAGAGAGTGCTGGATCCACATGAACTGCTGAGGTCTTCCACAATGCCTCATTGGTAGTTCTCTTTACACTATCCTGCGAGGTTGTCTCTCAGAGTGTCGTGGACAAGTTTACACATCCAGATACAGCTCCTGAGTCTACTACACTCATTGGCAGTAGCCCTATATCATGTTCCCAAATGCTAAAAAATTTGCCAGCCTCATTGTTGAGATCGATCGACAAGATCAACCTGTCAAGTTCATTGATGTTTGATTGATTGAAGAAACTGCCTCAAAAGGAATAAAAGACTTGCATTTATATAGCACCTTCTGTGACCGCAAGATGTTCCAAAACACTTTCCAGCTTTTGAAGTACTTTTCCTTTGTAGTTATTGTTGTAATATAGGAAAATGCAATGGCCAATTTGCACACAGTAAAATCCCACAAGCAGCAAGAAGATAACGATGGATAATCTTTTTTTTGTGATATTTGTTGAGGGATTGGCCAGGGCACAAGGGATAAATGCTCTTCTTTTCTTCGAATAGTACCATGGAATCTTTTGCATCTACCTGGGAAAGCAGGCAGGGACATCTTTTAATGTCTTATCCGAAAGATTACTTCCTCAGTACTGCAGTGGGAGTATCAGCCTAGTTTTTGTGCACAAGTCTCTGGAGTGAGACTTGAATCTAGCGATTTCCTGAGTTTAATTCGCTAAAAATATGTTCCTTAGTGTCAAACCCTTTCGGACAAGGGCATTAAAGTTAGAGGCAAGGGAGAAATTGAACAAATCGGCATCATATGAAATAGAGGGCCAAAAGCCAGGTAGTTGTGAGCTTGACAGTTCAGTTGTAAGCAACTTTGGGATAGGGATGAGATATTATAAAATAATTCAAAGTTAAATTTTGAAATACAAAATCAACTTGTCCGTTTGGAGAGTTCACAAACCAGTGTTCGTGTTTGGCAACTGTTGCAGAGAAGAATGTGAATTGATACCTTTTGGAAGGGAGAACGAGGAGAGACAATATTAGCTAAGTAGTACAATTTTATACAGGTGCAGAGAACCTGGGGTGTATTTGCACAAATCTTTGAAAGTGGCAGGTCAGGTTTTTAAAAAAAACATTTGGGACCCTCAGCTTTATAAACTGAGACATGGAGTACAAAAGCAAAGAGGTTCTGCTAAAACTTTATGAATCACAGGTTAGCCCTCAGGTGGAATATCATGTCCAATCCTTGGAACCACACTTTAAGAAAGATGAGGGTTCAGAAGAAACTTACTAGAATGGTACCAGAGATGAAGGGAATCAGTTACATGGAGAAACTGACAAACTTAGGTTTTTTTCTCCCTAGAGCAGAGAAGGTTAAGAAGAGATTTGACAGAAGTGTTCAAAATCATGAAGGGTTTTATTAGAACAAATAAGGAGAAACTGTTTCCAGTGTGAAAGGGTTGGTAACCAGAGGACACAGATTTATGGTGATTGGCAAAAGAACCAGAGGCAACATGAGGAAAACGAAAATTAAGCAGTGAATTCTTACGACCTGGAATTTGCTACCTGAAAGGGTGATGGAAGCTTTCAATAGCAAAAAGGTATTGGATACATACTTGAAGGGGAAACATTTACAGGAGCGAGGGGAAAGGACAAGGGTTGGGACTAACTGTATAACTCTTTCAAAGAACTGACACAGGCACGATGCACTCAATGGCCTCCCTCTTTACACGTGAACACACATGATTTGACCAGTAGAGGAACAGTGGGGGTGAAATCAAATGACTTAAGGTCAGGGAGCCAGGGGAGGCTGAAGATTAAATCCATGGGATCACTGGTCATGAGGAAGCTGGTCTAAGCAGCAGATGTCGGGTTGGCAGGCAGCAATACTTTGAGATTTTCAATAATGTGAAAGGACCCTGCACAATTTGTTTTCTACTCTTGCCTAGTCTTGCAAAATGAACATTAATATAAAGCTGTATATCAATTTTTTATTTTTTGGAGATGTTGTTTGAAGGATATTTTTTTGGCTAGGACATCAAGGGATGCTGTCCTGCTCTTTAAAATAATGCCATGGGATCTTTTACATCCACTTAAGTTCCACTTAACAAATCATTTAAAAAGCAGCACCACAGACAGTGCAGCACTTCCTCAGTGCTACACTAGTATTAACATAGATTTATGTGCTCAAGTCTCTGCAGTTTAGCAGTTAACATATTTTGGTAGCCAGGACACTGGGAGAACTCCTGAATCATCTTCCAGTCGTGCTGGGGAGAATCAAAAGACGTTTTCTACTTTTCTCCAAAACTCTTTGACAGACCTTAAATAGGCTTTAACGAGCAGTAACAGAGCTTAAAAAACATTACTAATTTCACCTCCCTGTTTTTGAATGGAAAATAGGAATGAGCACAGATAAAGAGGCAAGAAAAACTCATTTTTTTTCTTGGTTTTAAAAATGGTGAGCACCACCTGCTTGTGTAGGTTGTATTGAAAATTTTAATCACTAACCATTGCTTTCAGTTGCCAAGGCTCCAGGCTCTAGAAAATACCTCTCCGCCACTCTACCTCTATTTCTTCCAATGAGGCAATTCTTAAAACCTACCTCTTTGACCAAGCTTGTGGTCATCTGATCTAATATCTCCTTATATAAAACAAAATACTGTGGAGGCTGGAAACCTGAAATAAAACAAAAAAGTGCTAGAAAAACTCAGCAGATCCGGCAGCGTATATGGAGAGAGAAACAGAGTTAGCGGGCAGAATTTTACATCAGCGGGATTTTGCAGTCCCGCCAAAGTCAATGGATTTTGAATGGCTCGCCGCATTTTATGGCCCTGCCCTCGCCGCAACAGGTCCGTCAAATTTTGCCCCGTGTTTCTCTTGAGGAATCCGATTCGACTCGAGATGTTAACTCTGTTTCTCTCTTCACAGATGCTGCCAGACCTGCTGAGTCTTCCCAGGATGTTTTGTCTAATATTTCTTTAAGAACATAGGAGCAGGAAAGACCTGTTAGCCCATTGAGCCTGGTCTATGATCATAGCTGATCATCCACTTTCAATGCCTTTTCCCCTACACTGCCCACACCCTTTTATGTCATTGAAATCTGTCAATCTCTGTTTTAAACATACCCAATGACTGAGCTTCCACGGCCCGCTGGGGTAGAGAATTCCAAAGATTCGCAAACCTCTGGTAAAAAAAAATTCTCTTCATCTCGGTCCCAAGTGGCTTCTCGCTTATTTTGAAATTATGTCCCCTGGTTCTAGACTCCCCAACCAGGGGAAACATCTGACCTGCATCCACCCTGTCTATTCCTTTAAGTGTTTTGAAGGTTTCAATGAGATCGCCTCTCATTCTTCAAAACCCTAGAGAATACAGGCCCAGTTTCCACAATCTCTCTTCATAGGACAGTCCCGCCATCCCAGGGACAAGTCTGGTAATCACTAAGATAAAAGCAAAAAACTGCGGATACTGGAAATCCAAAACAAAAATAAAAATACCTGGAAAAACTCAGCAGGTCTGGCAGCATCTGTGGAGAGGAGCACAGTTAACGTTTCGAGTCTGTATGACTCTTCAACAGAACTAAGTAAAAATAGAAAAGAGGTGAAATATAAGCTGGTTTAAGGGGGGTGGGGTGGGACAGGTAGAGCTGGATAGAGGGCCAGTGATAGGTGGAGATAACCAAAAGATGTCATAGACAAAGGGACAAAGAGGTGTTGAAGGTGGTGATATTATCTAAGGAATGTGCTAGTTAAGGGTAGAAAGCAGGACGAGCAAGGTACAGATAGCCCTAGTGGGGGTGGGGTGGGGTGAAGGGAGGGGATCGAAATAGGCTAAAAGGTAGAGATAAAACAATGGATGGAAATACATTTAAAAATAATGGAAATAGGTGGGAAAAGAAAAATCTATATAAATTATTGGAAAAAAAAGGGAGGATCGGAAAGAGGGTGGGGATGGAGGAGAGAGTTCATGATCTAAAATTGTTGAACTCAATATTCAGTCCGGAGGGCTGTAAAGTGCCTAGTCGGAAGATGAGGTGCTGTTCCTCCAGTTTGCATTGGGCTTCACTGGAACATTGCAGCAGGCCAAGGACGGACATGTGGGCATGAGAGCAGAGTGGAGTGTTGAAATGGCAAGCGACAGGGAGGTCTGGGTCATGCTTGCGGACAGACCGAAGGTGTTCTGCAAAGCGGTCACCCAGTCTACGTTTGGTCTCTCCAATGTAGAGGAAATCGCATTGGGAGCAACGAATGCAGTAGACTAAATTGAGGGAAGTGCAAGTGAAATGCTGCTTCACTTAAAAGGAGTGTTTGGGCCCTTGGACGGTGAGAAGAGGGGAAGTAAAGTGGCAGGTGTTGCACCTTCTGCGGTTGCATGGGAAGGTGCCATGGGAAGGGGTTGAGGTGTAGGGGGTGATGGAGGAGTGGACCAGGGTGTCCTGGAGGGAACGATCCCTGCGGAATGCTGCCAGAGGGGTGAAGGGAAGATGTGTTTGGTGGTGGCATCATGCTGGAGTTGGCGGAAATGGCAGAGGATGATCCTTTGAATGCGGAGGCTGGTGGGGTGATAAATGAGAACAAGGGGGACCCTATCATGGTTCTGGGAGGGAGAGGAAGGTGTGAGGGCGGATGTGTGGGAGATGGGCCGGACACGGTTGAGGGCCCTGTCAACCACCGTGGGTGAAAAATCTGTGTTCCTCTCCGCAGATGCTGCCAGACCTGCTGAGTTTTTCCAGGTATTTTTATTTTTGTTCTGGTAAACATTAGTTGCATTCCCTCTATAACAATAGTATCCTTCCTAAGGTAAGGGGACCAAATCTGCATACAGCACTCCAGGTGCAGTCGAACCAATGTTCTATACAATTGAAGCAAGACTTGGCTACTCCTGTACTCAAATGCTCTTGTGGTAAAGTCTAACATTCCATTAGCCTTCCAGTTGCTTGCGTGTTAGCTTTCAGTGACTTATTGAGGAGGACACCCAGGTCTCTTCGTACATCTACACCTTCTAATCTCTTACCATTTAAGAAATATTCTGCACATCTGTTCCTCCTACCAAAGTGGATAACCTCACATTTTTCCACATTATATTCCATCTGCCACTGTTCTTGCCCACTCACTAAGTCTGTCCAAATCCCTCTGAAGCCACTTTGCATCCTCCTTATAACACACATTTCCGCCTAGCTCTGTTTCTGTGTCATCTGCGAACTTGAAAATATTACATTTGGTCCCCACATACAAATCATTGATATGTTTGTGAACAGCTGGAGCCCAAGTACTGATCCTTGCCGTACCCCACTAGTCACAGCCTGCTAACACGAGAATGACCCGTTTATTCCTACTCTCTGTTTTCTGCCTGTTAACCAATCCTTATGTGGCTCGGTGTCATATTTTGTTTTATAATGCAGCATCTTGGATCATTTTATTATATATAAAGATGCCACATAAATACAAGTTGTTGTTGAAAATCGAGAATTTTAGTTTTACACAGCATTACATAGAATGCACAGCATAGAATCAGACCATTTGGCCAACTAGTTTATGCTGGGATTTATGCTCCACAAGTGTCAATATTGTCTTGCTTGTTGTAACAAAGAGTTGAAGGTTGACATCTGTTTTGTCAGTGACTCTTGGCCCAAGGAGTGGATGTAGATGTGAAAAAAATCAAAATGTTACCCACTGTAAGAAATAAGCCCGTTAGAGACAGGCCTGTTACCTTTGCTATTTGTATCTGGATCCCACCCAGAGTGAGGAGAGAAAACTGTTGTCTTCTGCTGAGATCCAAATGTCCTTGGTGTAGGTGTTTATGCAATTGCAGACTAGTTACCAGTGGACAATTGCCCTAGCCTCAAATTAACACTTTGGGACTGAAATTCTGTTCCTGGTACATTGGCAAAACCAGCCACATCTTGCCAGGTGCATTGTGTACTGCTGGCATTCAGAGGGTAGTCACCCTTCCCTAATTTAAGTGCCTTTCACATGCAGCAAAATGAAATGTATATCTGGGCATTGCAAGGGAACTTTGAAGCAATTTTCTGGATGCCACTTATGGACAGTTTTACATCCATCACTAATGCCATTACACAACAGTGGAAAACAAACCCGGGGCATTTGTTACTTAAAGAAAAAATAATCCTTGAGATGAAGTGTTGATCGCTTATATATTTGTAAGGACAGATTTGAGAATTTAGCTGGATATATCGATGAGGATAAATGAAGACGGGTGGGAAGAGGTTTGTGCGGAGCATAAACACTGGCATGGACCTGTTGGGTGGAGAGAGAGAGAAAAAGGCAAGGTCCCTCCTCTTGATCGTTGTTCATTGTACAACCCCTCTGTCCTCCCTTTTTTTTGAACGTGTATATGCTCATAGAATGGCCGGTTCCTGTGCTTTAATTACAATGCAGTAATGTCCAAATGAGCAGGAAGAAGGAAAATTCCCTCAAGACTGCACTGTGAAGTATCCTCCTAGTTTACATTCCTGGCAAATGAGGTTTGTACTGCAGCAAATTGACTCAATGCCAACTGATTCAAGTTTTTAAAAAATGTATTCTCGGGATGTGTATGTCACTGGCAAGGCCAGCATTTGCTCCCCTTGAAAATTTGGTGGGCCCTCTTCTTGAACCGCTGCAGTCCATGCGAAGGTGCTCCCACAGTGCCGTTGTGTACTTTTTCTGACTATTCTTTCAGCCAGTGTGCTACACTTCATCTCAACACTTCAGGCCTAAATAGACAGAGAAAAAAGAAGGCAAGATTCCTCCTCTTGATCGCTGTTCATTGAACAACCCCTCTGTCCTCCCTTTTTTGAAAGTGTATATGCTGGTGGACATTTAGTGAGGACAACAATTTGACGGTGTTATTCTATCTAGTTAACTAGCACTTGTTACCCAGGCTCAACTCATGGCCATTTGAAGTGACGTAGGGGTGAGATAGAAATGGACTCCTGGAAAGTCAGGAGATGAAGACAGAGAACTGTAAAGAGTAGAGGAGAGGGAAGAAACCATCCTGGCGTTTTAATCATTTTAATTTCAAAATTAATTTCTGTTTTTTGTTTAATGTTGGTGAATAATTTAAATGTGTTTTTACTTGAGGCGACCATATGCAGTTTTTTCAAAATATATACGTATACAGGATTCACTGTAATAACTTAATCCTGAGATAGGAGAAGACTTGATTCCTTCCATTTTATGAGGTTTAATGAACAACTAAATGCTCAATGGCTTTGTACGAACATTGAAAGATATGTAGTGTATGGAAGCCGGAAATTACAGTTCCGATAAAGTGACAATTAGATTTTATGTTCTGTTTGAATTTTCCTGACTGTGAATGCTATTTAATATTGTATTGGGGTTTCAACATGTGGAGAAAGGAACTTTAGAAAATCCAACCTTTTTTAGTGTGCAATTCAGATGCTTCCCTATCTTTCAGCATCAGCCATTATCATTTCCTGTCCGTCTCCAATGCTGAATATTACGAAGTAGAATTAAAGCAACATTACCTCATCATTTATTCCAGCACTTTGAATAACCATCACACTGTAATCCTGGGTTATATGTTTCCATTTTGCTGCAAACACCTGAAAATTTTAAATATTAAAATAGGGCAGAGGAGGGGAGGAATGGAATTTTAAACCCCAATTTGACTCTTTGTACTGAAATTAACTATTAAAATTGAAATTAAGCATCACAAATGTTCAGGTTAATTTTTTTAACAAAACTTTTCATATCTAATATTTTTCTCTGAGAGTCTTTTTAAAAATTGATATGCTTAATTTTTCTACAGAAGTATGGGTTCATTTAAAACCTTTTCCTTTAAAGAACCGATTTTCCTTTCCAGACTTCAAAATACCAATGTATTTTCTATAGTGTTTTTCGGGCTGATTTTCCATACGTTTCACATTCTTGATGTTACAACGTGGAATGGGAGAAATGGCCCAAATCCTCTAATTATTCGGACATGGCTTGGTTTGTTATTTAGAACAGACTGAGTTTCAGCCATACAACCTGCTGAAGCCCCATTACTGTCCTGGTGAAGCCATAATGATTTTATAATGTATTCTTTTGCAATTTTTAAGCAACAACAATAACTTGGATTTATAATTGTACCTTTAACATAGGAAAACATGCTAAGGTACATCACAAAGAGAGTTCTTAAACAAAACTTGACACTGAGAAACTCACCAAGACCCCTTAGGCAGCACCTTCCAAACCCATGACTGCTACCATCTAGAAGGACAAGCAGATATTAGGACAGGTGACCAAAAGCCTGGTCCAAGAGGTTGGTTTTAAGGTGTGTGTCCGAGGAGGAGAGACAGTTGAAGAGGTTCAGGAGGAAATTCAAGACCCTTGGCAAAGCACAGCTGCTGATGGTGCAACGATTAATATAGGGGAGGTGCAAGAAGCCAGAATTGGAGGAACAGAGAGATCTTGGTGGAATGTAGGACTGAAGGAGGTTACAGATAGAGAGGGCCAAAGTCAAAAATGAATTTGAAAACAAGGATGCGAATTTTAAAAATGATAAGTTGCTGAACCTGGAGCCAATGTAGATCATCAAGCACAGGAATGATGGGTGACTGGAATTTGGCGTGAGTTATGATACAGAGTTTTGAATGAGCTGAAGTCTAGAGGCATGGATGAGAGTTTCCACAGTAGGTGAGCTTAAGCAGGGCAGAGTCAGACAATGGTCACTGAAGTGTATGTAAGTGGTTTTGGGGATGGTTTAGATATGTGGTCAGAAACTGATTCAGCCTCAGGCAGTTGGCCAGGAGAGAGATTTAGTCAGTTGCTAGGGAATGGAGTTTATGGTGAGAACAGAAAAAGGAGACTTTGGGCTTCTAGATATTTAATTGGAGGAAATTTCTGCTCATCTAGTATCAGATGTTAGGCAAGAAGTATGACAAATTACAGACAGCAGATGGGTTGACAGATATGGTGGTGAGGTGGAAGTGGGTGTTGTGAGCATACCTGTGAAAACTGACATGGTACTTTCAGATGATGTCGCCAAGGAGCAACATGCAAATGAGAAATAGGAGGGGACTAAGGATAGATTCTTCAGGGATTCCAATGGTAACGGTGTGGGAGTGGGGGAGAAGCTACTGCAAGGGTTTCTCTTGCTATGACTGTATAGGTAAGAATGGACCCAGGTGAGTGCAGCCCTTACCCAGCTGGAGGATAGAGAGACATTGGAGGAGGATTGCATGGTGACAGATCAAGAAGGATGAGGAGGGATAGTTTACCATGGTCCCAGTCATAATGGATACAATTTGTGACTATGATGAGGGCCCCTTCATTATTGTGGCGGGGGTGAAAACCTACTTGGAGGGATTCAAGAATGGAGTTCCGGAAACAATAGGCACGGATTTGGAAGTGAGAGTGTACTTGACTTTGGAGAGGAAAGAGAATTGTCAGTTCAGCAGCTCAGAGTGTGGATGAGAGTAGCTGAAAAGGAAGTCAAAGTAAATTGTGCTACTCACTTCTTTCACTGCACTGTTGGTATTCTGAAACCTTCCCATTCATTAAATTTACTTATGACAATTAAAGTGAAAATTATTTTTAAAGTATGGTTTAAAACTGTTAGGAATAACACTTTCCCACGCTTTCTCAACTCATTTTAATGGAAAAACTAGCATGAAATGTGGCGTAATGTCAGTAGCGATTGATAGCTTATTGGCCCGGATTTTATAGTAGTAATGGTGGTGAAACTGTCGGTGTTCACCATCATTACTCCATTGAAACTGTCAGCAACTTCGGGAGTCCACATGTGCACAAAATAACGCGGAAATCCAGGACTTGCTGTCAGTGATTCCACACTGCTCCAGAGGGAGCACACCTTCAGGTTCACAACACAGTTCAGGGTCTCCCAGAATACGATCCCTAAGCAAATAGTTTATTGACACATACTTCCACTCATACACTTAGTCTCGCTGTAAAAACCCTTGAGAAAGTTATAGCTTGCTGAATGAGGTGTAGCTAGGTTTTTAACTAACTTCATAATTACTGCTAAACACCCTAACCAGCCCTTATAAGCCAATTTTCTATTTGTGGAATGTCAAATTTCTCCATTACAATTAAAAAAAAAAGCTCAGCATTTTTAAATAATATTTTAAGTTGTTTATAATTATTTTACCTTCCCTCCTAACCTATCTTCATAGCATTTATTTCACTATCTCAAATATCAGTGCTTTTAACTTCCTGCTGTGCTCACTGTGGAAAGACTTCAATGTGATTGGCTGCTTACCCTGCCTAATGACATCACTGCTGCTGGATGCCTAGAGATTCCCTTGACTTGATGCCAGATTCAAACTGCCATCAGGAAAGGGAGAATATGCACCACGAAGATCACCAGATTCTTTGTGGGCAGCTTTCACCAGAGTCCGTGGCAAGCATTGTTGCTTCACCCCTGACCACAAAATTCTAGGGCATTTAACACAGCCTGATGTTTCCTACGCCTCCAAAAATATTTCATGAAGCGTGAGAGAGAATAAGACTTTGTGTTCATCAAGATCATGTTAATTTTCTTCATGCCGTGTCAAATTGAAAATTTATTTTACTTGCGGCCAAACTGACTCATGAATAAACTTAATGAGCGGGAAAATTTCAAATAGCAACACTGCAGTAAAAGGAGTGAATAGAAACATAGAAACTAGGAGCAGGAGTGGGCCATTCGGCCCTTCGAGCCTGTTCCGCCATTCAATATGGCTGATCCTCTATCTCAATGCCATATTCCCGCTTTCTCTCTATACCCTTTGATGCCCCTAATATCCAAAAAAATTATCAATTTCTTTCTTGAATATACTCAGTGACCCGGCCTCCGCAGCCTTCTCTGTGGTAGAGAATTCCACAGGTTGACCACCCTCAGAGTGAAGAGATTCTGAGACTGTGACCCCTGGTTCTAGACTCCCCAACCAGGGGAAACATCCTCCCTGCATCTAGTCTGTCTAGCTCTGTTAGAATTTTATACGTTTCAATCAGATCCCCTCTCATTCTTCTAAACTCTAGTGAATACGGGCCCAGTCGAACCAATCTCTCCTCATACGACAGTCCTGCCATCCCCGGCATCAGCCTAGTGAACCTTCGCTGCACTCTCTCTATGGGAAGTATATCCTTTCATAGATAGGGAGACCAAAACTGCGCACACTACTCCAGGTGTGGTCTCACCAAGGTCTTGTATAACTGCAGTAAGACATCCCTACTTCTGAGCTCAAACCCCTCTTGCAATGAATGCCAACATACCATTTGCCTTCCTAATTGCTTGCTGCACCTGCCTGTATACCTTCTGGGTATAAGGACACCCAGATCCCTTTGTACATCCACATTTCCCAACATATAACCATTTAAATCATACTCTGCCTTTCAACACCGAAGCATGTAACTTCACATTTATCCACATTATACTGCATCTTCCAAGTGTTTGCCCACACACACAACTTGTCTAGATCGCCCTGAAGCCTCCTTGCATCCTCCTTACAACTCACAACCCTGCCCAGTTTTGTGTCGTCAGCAAACTTGGAAATATTGTATTTGGTTTCCTCATCCAAGTCATTTATATATATCATGAATAGCTGGGGCCCAAACACTGATCCCTGCGGTAACCACTAGTCACCACCTGCCACCCGGAAAAAGACCCATTTATTCCCAATCTCTGGGCAGAATTTTGCCCTTGATGGGCGGGCGGGCAGCTGATCGCCGCCGCTGAAACAGGCCCCGCCGCCATTTTAAGTGGCGCTTCCTGTGCGGGGGGCGTGGGGGTGAGGGGGGAGATTCCCCAATTGCCAGAGTGCGCTCTTTCGTGCGTGTGCACATTTCCCTGAGGCAAAGTGCTGCCTCGGGGAGATCGCTGAAAACCAGTGAAACTTTAAAAACAGAAAAATGAACAAATCATTAACATGTCCCCCTCATGTGAAAATGTCACTCGAGTTGGGACATGTTAATGAAATACACAAAAACTTTATAACAATTTTTAAATTCCATTATCGAACCTCATCCCGCCACTGGATGAGGTTTGTAAAAAACATCTTACCCGCCTGCCCGTAGGGCCCGTGCGCCAGCCCGAAGTTCGCACGGGCCCCTCAAAATCCTGATCGATTGGAGAGTTAATGGCCTTAACAAGGCCTTTAATTAATGGCGGGCACGCGTCCCACTGCATAGCTTGCCCGCCGATCGAAATATCGCGATGCCGCGCGCTGACGTTGGGACACTCACATGACATTTTAAGCACTGGCGTGCGGACTCCGCCAGAAGATTCTGCCCTCTGTTTCCAGTCAGTCAACCAATTCTCAATCCATTCCAGTATATTACCGCCCCCCTGATCCCATGTGCTTTAATTTTGCCCACTAGCCTCTTATGTGGGACCTTATCAAAAGCCTTCTTGAAATCCAAATACACCACATCCACTGGTTCTCCCTTATCTATTCTACTAGCTACATCCTCTAAAAACTCCTGTAGATTAGTTAAGCATGATTTCCCTTTTATAAACCCATGCTGACTTTGTCTAATCTCGTTAATGCTTTCCAAGTGTTCTGTTGCCACGTCTTTTATAATAGACTCTAGCATTTTCCCCACTACTGATGTTGGGCTAACTGGTCTGTAATTCTCTGTTTTTTCTCCCCCTCCTTTTTTAAATAGTGGGGTTACATTTGCCACCCTCCAATCTGTAGGAACTGCTCCAGAGTCTATAGAATTTTGGAAGATGACCACCAATGCATCCAATATTTCCAGGGCCACTTCCTTTAGTACTCCAGGATGTAGTTTATCAGGCCCTGGGGATTTTTCAGCCTTTAACTCCATTAATTTCCCTAACACCATTTTTTTAACTAATACTGATTTTCTTCAGTTCCTCCCTCTCCCTTGGTTCCCTAACATTTCTAGGAAATTATTTGTGTCCTCCTTTGTGAAGACAGAACCAAAATATGTGTTCAATTCTTCTGCCATTTCTTTGTTCCCCATTATAATTTCCTCCGTTTCTGACTGAAAGGGACCTACATTTGTCTTTGCTAGGGACCTACATTTGTCTTTGCTAATCTTTTTCTCTTCACATATTTATAGAAGCTTTTACAATCAGTTTTTAAGTTCCTTGCAAGTTTACTCTTATACTCCATTTCCCCTTCTTGATCAATATTTTTGTCCGCTTTTGCTGAATTCTAAACTGCTCCCAATCCTCAGGCTTGCTTCTTTTTCTGGCAATTTTATATGTCTCCTCTTTGGATCTAACACTGTCCCTAATTTCTTTTGTAATCCATGATTGAGCCACCTTCCTGTTTAATTTTTGCACCAGACAGGAATGAATAATTGTTGTAATTCATGCATACATCCCTTAAATATTAGCCATTGCCTATCCACCATCAACCCTTTTAGTAAGGATCCCCAATCCATCATTGCCAACTCACGCTTCATGCCCTCGTAGTTCCCTTCATTTAGATTCAGGACTCTAGTTTCAGATTCATCTTCTCCACTCTCCATCTTAATGGACAATTCTATAATTTTATGGTCGCTCTTCTCCAAGGGACCCTGCACAGTTTAGGATAGCCTGCTCTCTAGTTGATTCCTTAACGTATTGGTCTGAAAAACCATCTCGTACACACTCCAGGAAATCCTCCTCCACAGTGTTATTGCTAGTTTGGTTTGTCCAATCTATATGTAGATTAAAGTCACCCATGATTACAGTTGTACCCTTATTGCATGTGTCTCTAATTTCCTGTTTAATGCCTTCCCTTACATCTCCGTTACTGTTGGGGTCCCCATAGACAACCACCACTAATGTTTTCTGCCCCTTGGTATTTCTTATCTCCACCCAAACAGATTCCATATCATGATTTTCTGAGCCAATATCCTTCCTCACTATTGCATTGATTTCCTCCTTTACTAGAAGTGCTACCCCACCTCCTTTCCTTATTTGTCTGTCCTTCCTAAATATTGAATACCCCTGGATGTTCAGTTCCCAACCTTGGTCACCCTGCAGCCATGTTTCCATAATTGCAACTATATAATAACCGTTTATATCTATTTGTGCTGTTAATTCATATCACAGGGTTAATTTATTTTGATGTCTTTCACATTAGGCTAATCTCATCCACTCATTGAGCTGCTGAAGTAAAAATTCTGCTATTTAGTATTGGCCTCTGTTTTCCCATTTAAAAAACAATGAAAATTCCTAGAAAAAGCTTTCTAGAGACAAAAAAATTTCCCCTGCAGAATAAGAATAATCTCAGGAGTAAATGTATTTTTAAAAAATATGTTCTCCGTACCTTATTTAAGCAGATAGATAATCACTCTCTGATACAGAATAAAATTGGTGCTGTGAATATGTACTTTATTCAGGTTAAAAATCCATCATCATTTTTGCCGTGATTATGCAGAGAAAGAAATGGAGACCTGGCAGGAAGATGCATATTTGTGAAATAATTTAAAATTGGAAATACAGTGAGGGTGGGAATGTTCCAGGAACATGGAATGCAGAAACTCATTGATAATGGATCAGAATGGGAGCACACTAATCAACAACATATACAAAGCTCAAATTGATAAATATACTCCATTTATTTTTCTTTAAACAAAATTATTTGTATTGATTAATTTATGCCTTTTTAAAGAAAGAGCGAGGGCTTTAAACAAGGATCTTCTGTCCTTAACCAAAGAATCTTAGAACAGAACAGCAGAGGAGTCAGTCATTCGGCCCATCAAGTCTGTGTTGGCTCGTTTGGAGGGGCATTCCAGTTAATTCCACTCCCCCGCTCTTCCTTTCTGTCCCTGCTATATTTTTTCTTTCAAGTATTTATCCAATTCCCTTTGAAGGCTACAATTCAATCTGTATGCACCAACCTGTCGGGCAGTGTCAAAATCCTAACCACTCGCTGCGTAAAGAGAAACTTCTCTTCATGTCGTCTCAGGTTCTTTTGCCAATCACCTCCAATCTGTGTCCTCTGGTCGGCTTTTGGAAACAGTTTCTCTTTAAATAGTCATTTGATAGTACAGAATTTAAGTATTGCTGAAAAAAGAGACATGTCTAAGCTTTTCGTCTTAAACTCATCAGGACACTTCACAAGAATAGCAATATATTCTTGCGAGTGTCCTGATGAGTGCAAGATAAAAAGCTTAGACATGTCTCTTTTTTTCAGCAATACTCAAGTTTCTCTTTATGTACCCCCATCAAAGTTCTTCGCAATTTTAAACATCTCAATCAGATCTCTTCTGAGCCTTCTCTGCTTTAAAAAGAACAATCGCAGCTTCTCCAGTCTCTTAATCCCTCATCCATGGAACCATCCTGGTAAATCTCCACTGTAGCCTGTCCAAAGCCTTCATGTCCTTCCTAAAGTGTGGTGCCCAGAATTGGATATGATAGTACAACTGGAGCTGGACTTGTGTTTTATGTAGGTAATTGCCTGGTTTTTATACTCTGTGCCTCTGTTTATAAAGCCTGGGATCCCATATGATTTATTAACTGTTATGTTCACTTGTCCTGCCACCTTCAAAGATTAGCCCACAAATATCCCCAGCTTTCTCTGTTCTTTAAAATTCTACCATTCCTCATTCTTCCTACCAAAATGTATCAACCAACTTTACTGCATTGTATTTCATGTACCATGTGTCTGTCCATTCCATTAGCCTGCCTGCCCTCTTAATGTCTGTTATTATCTTCTTCACTGTGTTATGACCAGGTGAGGAGGAGTTGAATAGCTCCCCTCTATTCCTACTCCTCGTTTGATCGTAACAGGGTTTTTTTAATTTAAGAGAATGTACTTGCCAATTCTGTAAGTGTTTAACTGTTTACACACTGATCATAAAATAACCAATTGGACACGTTTTCCTGGGTTTAACAAAAAAAGAGGTCATTTTATTGGACTTGCACCAAACAAGAAATAACGCACCAACCTCGACACAAACGCACATGCAGACACAGACACACACACACACACACACACACACACATGCACACACACGTACGTGCACACACACACATATATACCCATAAGTGAAAGGAATATGCAGTCAGTGGCTCAGTGCCCCTGCTAGTTAAATGGTCCTTTGGTGGTGCTGATGTTTCAGTTTAAAGTTGCAGCTGGTTAATCTGCTTGTTCCTCTGGAGATGGTGGTGTGCCTCTGATTGGTGTCAATCAGCAAACAGGGCTCAAAGCTTGTTGGGGCTGCTTTTCCTTAGTTCACCAGCATCTCAGCATCAACTGTCTGCAAAAATGTCTATTAATACACAAAAGGGGTTCGCTGGTCTTGCTCTCTTCACTGTAGGAAGAGGGAATCCAAATAAGACTGTTGTTTACGTATTCGAAAAGGTAACTTGACTAGCTCATGTCTGCAAAATTACCTTAGCCATTGTCTCATGGTCCAAGTGATTAGATTTAATGTCCCATCACCAACAGTTGAATCTCAGGTGCTTGTCTTAATCAAAAACAGAATTACCTGGAAAAACTCAGCAGGTCTGGCAGCATCGGTGGAGAAGAAATCAGTTGACGTTTCGAGTCCTCACGACCCTTCGGCAGGTTCTGCCGAAGGGTCGTGAGGACTCGAAACGTCAACTGATTTCTTCTCCACCGATGCTGCCAGACCTGCTGAGTTTTTCCAGGTAATTCTGTTTTTGTTTTGGATTTCCGGCATCCGCAGTAGCTTTTAGCTTTTTGTTTTTATGCTTGTCTTAATGCCTTATTGATGGCACAGGAGATAGGATCTTTCACAGTCCTCAGGGGTTTATTGTCACTGGTGGGATCTTCGCAGACCTGGTGTCTCTATCCAGTGAAGTGGAATATAGACTGCATTGTAATGCAAATTGGGGCAGCCATTTTTGGCTGTGATTTCCAATCATCCTTTCTCACCTGTTGTATTTGAAAACTCTGTCCTTAAAAGTTCAAGTCCAAATTTCCAGCTGGTGGATTAAAAAACACCTTTTGACATAAGCACATTCATGATAACTGTTTACTACACTTCCAAGTTTCTTGTCATCTGCAAATTTCAAAAGTGTGCATTGTATCTCCCCCCGCCACCACACCGCCTCCTCCACAAAATCATTAATGTAATTCTAAAAGAGCAGCATCCTAAAACTGAACCTTGGGAACTCCACTATATATCTTCCTCCAGCCCAAAAACACAGCCAGTTTGCACGACTCTCTTGGCCATTTTTGCTGCCACTGCCCCGTTCTTACTTTTTAAAATAAGTAATCCAAAGAAGAGTCATATTTGATTCGAAACGTTAACTCTGTGTTTCTCTCTCCACTGATGCTGTCAGACCTGCTGAGTTTTTTCCAGCACTTTCTGTTTTTATTGCAGATTTTGTTTTAAATTGAATTCAAATTCTCAAACTGCCATGAGATTTGGAGTCATGTTCTCTAAATTGGCTCAGTAATGTAACACTCCTGAGCTTTGAGTAATATTCTGTTTCTGCTAGTCCCTTAGAGAAACTTTTTTTATTCATTCACGGGATGTGGGCATCACTGGCTGGGCCAACGTTTATTGCCCATCCCTAACTGCCCTTCAGAAGGTGGTGGTGAGCTGCCTTCTTGAACCGCTGCAGTCCCTGTGGTGTAGGTACACCCACATTGCTGTTAGGGAGGGAGTTCCAGGATTTTGACCCAGCGACAATGAAGGAACGGCGATATATTTTCGTGTCAGGACGGTGAGTGACTTGGAGGGGGACTTCCAGGTGGTGGTGTTCCCACGCATTTGCTGCCCTTGTCCTTCTAGATGGTAGTGGTCATGGATATGGAAGGTGCTGCCTGAGGAGCCTTGGTGAATTCCTGCAGTGCATCTTGTAGATGGTACACACTGTTGCTACTGTGCGTCGGTGGTGGAGGGAATGAATGTTTGTGGATGTGGTGCCAATCAAGTGGGCTGCTTTGTCCTGGATGGTGTCCAGCTTCTTGAGTGTTGTTGGAGCTGCACTCATCCAGGCAGGTGGAGAGTATTCCATCACATTCCTGACTTGTGCCTTGTAGAGTGACACTAATAATAAAGTAATACTAACTTCATTGAAAAATATATGTTTTATGCCGTTGAATTAATATTTGCCATTGGCTCCCTGTTACTGTAAAATATAACTTAAGAATTTATATCTGTGATTGTTAATTTTAAAACTTCTTATTCCATTAATTTAGAATTAATATACTTCAGTGGCATATTGTATTACAAGATAAACTGGGCCTGAATTTTTCGTTCGTTGGGCACGTGCGATTGGAGGGCCCAGGAGCGGATGGTAAATGGGCCTCCAGCCCCAATTGACCCCCGACCGCGATTTCACGCTAGCTGGCCAATTAGCAGCCAGCCAGCCAGCGTGAAACGCGTGCTGAAATCCTCAGCACTGCCGTGGTGGGTTGCGGGAAGAGGGTGAGTGCTTCTAGTCAGCTCCCTGAAGGCAGACCGCTGCCTCAGGGAGCTGCAGACCTCCACACAAAAAAAAAAGGAAATGACAAAAATGCTGCAAAATATGTCCATGCAGCACAATCAAGCACCTGAAAGCATACTTCATATAAAAAAAAACATTCCCCAGAAATCTCTCTCTCTATTTTATTTCCCCATGGAGATTTCATCCCGCCCTGGATCGAGGTTTGAGCAAAAATCTGAACGCTGCTTGGGAGAATGGCCTGTCCGCCAACGTAAGTGCGGATGGGCCCCGTAAATTTGCTGTTAATTGCATCGTTAATGGGCTTAATTGTCCACTTCATTGTTGGTGGCCGCGCTTCTGACTGCCACGCGCGCCGGCCAAGCAAAATATCGTGCGCGTGCACCATGACGTCGGGACGCTCTGCAAGTACGCGATGACGTTGGGACACTCGCCCGACGTTATCTCGAGCTAGTTCACATCTCGTTCAGGTCGGGACCTTCTGAATTTTCATTACATTGTTTACACCAGAAATTGTGCACTCTACAACAGGATTAACAAATGTTGGGGTACTTATACAACAGCTACTTGCATTTATATAGCACCTTTCACTTAGTGGAACATCACAGGCAAGTAATCAGACAAAAACTGACATCAAGCTATAGAGGGAGATATTAGGACAGGTGACTGAGTGCCTGGTCAAAGAACAACATTTTACTATGTTAAAGGTGTTTTGTATGAACACAAATTGTTGTTGTTGATGCTGTAAAATTATTATCCCACGACTCCCTGGAAACCATGTACTTCAGATAATTTGACCCGTGACATTTTATAGCTTTGCTCTTAAGATGTTTTGGGTTGAGAGCCAAGCAATTCAAAACAGTGATTGTTCAGGTCAGATGAGAAGTCCAGCTAATATGACGGCTGGAACAAGCCTTGTGCAAGCTGGCGATATAATCACACTGCTTCAGTGGCCCCGCTCCCATTAGTTTAATCAGGACTGTACACTCACTTGAAACCCATCCCAGTCTGCTGTATTTACGACTATGAGAAAGGCTCTGGAGAGTCGGCAGCAGCATTAAGTGGTTCAGGAGTAGCTCAGGTCATTGCTTACCAATTAAGTGAATGGGAAGAAAAATCTTGCACGTGGCAATGTGCCAGCAGGATTCTGATATCCTCAGTGCAGTGCACACGGAACACAGTGCAGGCAATGCAGGAGATGGTTGGTTTTTTCCAAATGATGGTTTTGTGTGCGTATGAATTCTTGCGCTTGTCAAGGTGATGGATGTAGATGCTGGGAAGTGGTATTTTCTCATTTCAGACACCAGCGTCAGTCTTGAACAACAATACTTCCAGGTCGAGGACAGGATAGCCTAGGAGCAGAGTTTCAAAATCTCGGCCTCAACAACGTTCCTTAGTCCCAACCTCGAAAGAGCTTTACATATTGCGCTAGTTTGGCACTTCTCCATGACCCACCTCTCGTTATCATTGCTCAGAGAGAACGCCACATTGGATGCAGCTTTTTGCTAATTGCTTTGAAGTGGTCCAAACACACTAGGATCCACCCTGTCGTCAAAGAGGGGAAATCTTTGCCCATCAGTCTATGCTGCAATGAAACCCCAATCCCAGAAGGGAGACTTCGGTACCTAGTTGCAGGAATACAGAAATGGGGAGGCCATTTGGCCCTTCGAGCCTGTTCTGCCATTCAATGAGATCATGGCTGATTTGTGACCTAACTCCATGCACCTGCCTTTGCCACATATCCTTTGACATTTTTAGCAAACAAAAATCTATCAATCTCAGTTTTAAAATTAACAATTAATCGAGCATCAATTGCTGTTTCCAAAAGAGAATTCCAAACTTCTACCACCCTTTGCATGAAGAAGTGTGTCCTAATTTCATTCCTGAAAAGCCTGGCTCTAAGTTTTTTGGCCATAACCCTTACTCCTAAACTCCTTACCACCGTCAAAGATTTGTGTGGGCTCCAAGATCACTGTTCTTGAACCCTCTTTAAAATTATACAATTTAGTTTATATTGCCTCTCCTTGTACTTCCTACCAAAATACATCACTTCACTCTTCTCTGTGGTAAACTTCATCTGCCATGTGTCTGCCCATTTCACTAACAGAAATAGTTTCTCCCAATCTACCCTATCTGCTCCCCTTAATATCTTGAAAAGTCTTGATGTGGTCTTCTACCTCTTCTCATTGCTGGTTGTTAGACATATGGTGGGTTTAATCACAACTCTGTCAATTAATCTCGGCAATCAGAGAAGTATGGGCTAATAAATGAAAGCATGGATTTAATAAAAGCAAATCATATTTCATTAACTTGATTGCGTTCTTTGATGAAGTAACAGAGGGGGTTAATAAGGGTAGCCTAGCTGATGTTGAGTATATAGACTTTGAAAAGGCATTTGATAAATACCACCTAATCGACTTGTTGACAGAACTAAAAGCCATGAAATTAAAGAGACAGTGCCAGCATGAAGTAGCTGATGGACATGTTGGGATGGTGTTAGTGACAGAACATGTCTGTTAAAGAAGCCTTCGTAGTCTTCTGGTTAACAGCAAGTCTTTATTAACTACTTGTAGCTATATACATATATGCAGTAAAGGGTACAGGCAAGGAGCTTTCTCCATGTCTAGGTCTTAACGTGTCTCTGCTCAACACCACACTGACCCTAGATCTGGGTCATGTGCCTTCTTACATCATTGTGTGGAGGTACTGTACTGAATCCCACATTAACCCTATATGTGCCAGACCCTTATACTACAGGTCAGAAAACAATGAATAATGGTGAGTGTTTGCTTTACACTAGAGAAGTATACACTGGTATCCCCGGAGAATCAGTACCAGGACCCACTGTTCTTTGATATATATAATAACCTATATTTGGGTATACAGAGCACAATTTTAAAGTTTGCAGATGATATGAAACTCAGAAATATAGAGGACATAGACTGGTGAAATGGGCAGATACATAGCAGATGACGTTTAACACAGATGTGTGATGTCATACATTTTGGTGGGAAGAATGGGGAGAGACAATATAAACAAAATGGTATAGTTTTAAAGGGGGTTCAAGAACAGTGTATGTACAAATCTTTGAAGGTGCCAGGACAAACTGAGAAGGCTGTTGAGAAAGCATATAGGATCCTTGACTTTGTTCATAAAGAAATACAGTACAAAAGAGAAAGTTATGCTGTACTTTACTAGTTAGGCCTCAGCTAGAGTATTGTGTCAATTCTGGGCACCACACTTTAGGAAGGATGTGAAGGCCTTGAGAAGGTGTCAAGGAGATTTACTAGAACGGTGCAAGGGATGAGGGCAGGGTTTCAGTTATGTGGGTAGATTGGAGAAGCTGGGATTGTTCCACTTCAAGCAGAGAAGGTTCATTGGAGATTTAATAGAGGTGTCCGTGCTTAGGACTGGTTTAGATAGAATAAATAAGGAGAATCTAATTCCATTGGCAGAAGGGTCAATAACCAGAGGACACAGATTTAATGTGATTGACAAAAGAACCAGAGGTGACATGAGGAAACATTTTTTACACTCTGAGTTTGTTATGATCTGGAATGTGCTGTCTGAACCGGCAGGAAGCAGATTCAGTAGTAACTTCCAAATGGGAAGTGGATTGATACTGGAAGCGAAAAATCGTGCCTGTCTATAGGGAAAGAGCAGGGTTAACTCAGACAAAAAGAGCTTTCACTGACACAATGGGCTGAATAGACTCCTTCAATCTAACTTACTGACAGGAGCTTGAATATTCCGTTTCTCCCCCCCATCATGGCTTTTTTTTCCCCCACCCTTCTTGATCAGGCATTCCACATGTTTCTCACCTTCTCATTGGAAAAATGCTAGAATTTCTAACTTTATGTTCCCCTGAATTTAAAACTATGACTCATGATCGCTCGTTCTTGAATATTGTGCGAGGCAGAAAAACTTACCTTGATCCAAATTCTCTGAATCCTTTCTAATCTTAACTAGCTCTGTCGGATGACCCCAGACCTCTCTTTGCTCACCCTTTGACCATCTTCCTTTTTTTAAAAAGAGAACACTCCCAGAGGAGCCAAGGTCCCCCAATGCACTAATGGTATTTGTTACACTAGCTGCAGACTTGGCATTTTCCTTATTGAGCCAACTAAGGGTTAACAAATATTAAGAAGGAAGGAAGAATTTTAATTATGAACTGGGTATTTGACTCAGCTTTCCCAGCAATGTTTGTACAAGTGTATGAAGCAATTAATTATTGCTAAGCTAAGCCCAGCAGAGGAATGAAGAACTGAATGTGAAACTGGTTCCTGTGAAGCTGAGATCCGTCCTTATATGTCTGCGTATTTCTCCCTTTTTCTCTCTCTTTCTTTGTTGCTTTCTCTCTGTCTCTTTAATTTCTCTCTCCTTTTCTCTTTTTTCATTATTTATTCACGGGATGTGGGCTTCACTGGCTGAACGGCTGATATATTTCCAAGTCAGGATGGTGAGTGGCTTGGAGGGGAATTTCCAGGTGGTGGTGTTCCCATGTATCTGCTGCCCTTGTCCTTCTAGGTGGTAGTGGTCATGGGTTTGGAAGGTGCTTTGGAAGGAACCTTGGTGAGTTCCTGCAGTGCATCTTGTAGATGGTACACACTGCTGCTACTGTGAGTCGGTAGCGGATGGAGTGAATGTTTGTGGATGTGGTGCCAATCAAGCGGGCTGCTTTGTTCTGAACGGTGTCCAGCTTCTTGAGTGTTGTGGGAGTTGCACTCATCCAGGCAAGTGGGGAGTATTCCATCACACTCCTGACTTGTGCCTTGTAGATGGTGGACAGGCTTTGGGGAGTCGGGAGGTGAGTTACTCGTCGCAGGATTCGTAGCCTCTGACCTGCTCTTGTAGCCACAGTATTTATATGGCTAGTCCAGTTCAGTTTCTGGTCAATGGCAACTCCCAGGATGTGGGGGATTCAGTGATGGTAATGCCATTGAGCACCAAGGGGCGATGGTTGGATTCTCTCTTGTTGGAGATGGTCATTGTCTGGCACTTCTGTGATGCGAATGTTACTTGCCACTTGTCAGACCAAACCTGGACATTGTCCAGGTCTTGCTGCATTTGGACATGGACTCCTTCAGTAACTGAGGAGTCATGAATGGTGCTGAACATTGTGCAATCATCAGCGAACATCCCCACTTCTGACGTTATGATGGAAAGAAGGTCATTGATGAAGCAGCTGAAGATGGTTGGGCCGAGGACACTACCCTGAGGAACTCCTGCAATGATGTCCTGGAGCTGAGATGACTGAACTCCAACAACCACAACCATCTTCCTTTGTGCTAGGTATGACTCTAACCAGCAGAGAGTTTTCCCCCTGATTCCCATTGACTCCAGTTTTGCTAGGGCTCCTTGATGCCACACTTGGTCAAATGCTGCCTCACCTCACCTCATGAGTTCAGCTCTTTTGTCCATGTTTGAACCAAGGCTGTAATGAGGTCAGGAGCAGAGTGGCCCAAACTGGGCATCAGTGAGCAGGCTATTGCTAAGCAAGTGCTGCTTGATAGCACTATTGATGACCCCTTCCATTACTTTACCGATGATCGAGAATAGACTGATGGGGCAGTAATTGGATGGGTTGGATTTGTCCTGCTTTTTGTGTACAGGACATACCTGGGCAATTTTCCACATAGCCAGGTAGATGCCAGTGTTGTAGCTGTGCTGGAACAGCTTGGATAGGGGCGCAGCAAGTACTGGAGCACAGGCCTTCAATACTATTGCAGGAATGTTGTCAGGGCACACAGCTTTTGCAGTATCCAGTGCCTTCAACCGTTTCTTGATTTCACGTGGAGTAAATCGAATTGGCTGAAGACTGGTATCTGTGATGCTGGGGCCCTCCGGAGGAGGCCGAGATGGATCATCCACTCGGCACTTCTGGCTAAAGATTGTTGCGAATGCTTCAGCCTTATCTTTTGCACTGGTGTGCTGGGCTCCTTCGTCACTGAGGATGGGGATATTTGTGGAGCCTCCTCCTCCAGTGAGTTGTTTAATTGTTTCATTTCATTCCTTTTTTCGTGGCTTTGTAGAGGTTTGTTACAACTGAGTGGCTTGCTAGGGCCATTTCAGAGGGCATTTAAGAGTCAACCACATTGCTGTGGGCCTGGAGCCACATGTAGGCCAGACCAGGCAAGGATGACAAATTTCCTTCCCTAAAGGGCATTAGTGAACCAGATGGGTTTTTACAACAATTGTTCCATGGGTCGTCATTAGACTTATAATTCCAGATTTTTACTGAATTCAAATTCCATCTTCTGCGGTAATAGGATTTGAACCCTGGGTCACCAGTATTACCCTGGGTCTCTGGGTTACTAGTCCAACGACAATACCACTACGCCATCGCCTCCCCTCTCTCTTATTCTCTCTCTTACTTTTTCCTTTCTCTTCCTCTTTCTCTCCTCTTCTTCCTTTAATTTTTCCTTTTTTCCTTTCCCTGTTACTGGCTTTCATTTTTTTTCTCCCCCCCCCCACCCCTGTCCTCCACTACTTCTACCCAAGTGACGATGTTACAGCTGTGCAGATTTTTGACAAGTTAAATATTTTACAAGTTTATCATCTTTCTTTATCCTTCGATTGGTATGTTTTGGCTTGGCGCTCCGTTACTTGTGTTGAAATACCAAGCGTCTTCATTGCAGCTGTGCTGCACATTCCAGCAATCACACTCACAGTGGCAGTGCCTTACAGGAAAAAAAGAGAAGGAAAGAAATAAAAGGATAGAGAAAGGGATAGAGTGAAAGAAGAAAAGGAGAGAATGAGGAGGAGAAAGGAAATAAAGAGAGAAAGGAGAAAGAAATTCAATTTCTTTAGTGCCTTTCATGACCGCAGGATGTCCCAAAGTGCCTTACAGCCAACGAGAAACTTTTGATGTGTAGTCCCTATTGTAATGTAGTAGCCATGGTGGTTTATCTTTTTTTAAGTACCTCTTGTTGAATTTTATGCTCAGCAAAGTGAGCAATGTCAGTGCTGAGGAATGGAGCACTTGCAATTTTGGGATTCTCATTTTCAGCACCCTGCATTCCCAAGTCAGATTCAGCAGGTTACTCGCAGAGCAATGGGCCTCAGCTAAGCTTGGAAGAACTGCCCCTATTGCACATTGTGACACTTCTGCTTCCCAGACCATTTATCCTCTGGCCTCTGTGAGTGAGATTGATTGTTTTGTAGAGATTTGGGACAATTTAGTGCAGTGGGCCCACACACAGTCGGAACTGGATTAGGACTGCCCGATCATTTACCCAGTACAATAATTCATCATGTAGAAATGAATTGAGAAATACAGAGTTAAAAGCTTGCAACCTTCTTTTGATCTCCTGCCTTCTGGAGTTCTCTTCAGAATTCTCATTGCCTTCCCAGCTCACTGCAGACATGAGCTGTCTAAATCCTTTCTCTTTGACTGTGTCTTTGGCCCCCTTGTCCTTGGTCCACTTTTATTCAACTTTACAAAGCGCTATGAGATGTTTTCTCTTCGGGCAAGGAACAGTGCAAGAAGTATGCTCATGTTGCATATACCCAAGTATAAACATTGACATTTTGTGCTTAAATGTCAGCTTAGCTCAGTTGATGTGCTCATCCCATTGTCAGTTACCATCTGATATCTGTTCCAGTAGCTCTCACAACTAAAAATTCTATGGCCGTGTTTGAGACGATAATGGTTTTTCCAGGTGGTGACAACCCATGGAGTTATTTGAAGAACAAAATGTTTTCCCAGGGTCCTAGCCAACATTTCCTCCCTCAACCAACAGGATTAACTATTCATTGATATCATTGGAATTGTGTGTTCACAGTATCTGCAAAATGCAGCTACGTCCAAATGTGTAGCAACGCTGGACTTCAAAGTAATTCATTGTGTGTGAAACACTCTTAGGTGGTTCTGAGTGGTACGTTAAAGCATAATATGAATGCAAGTTATTTCGTCAAGTTGGCAACTCCTTTTGTTAGAGCCTTGGTCTACACTGATGGGAGCTTATCATCAGAGTTTCAACATTTGATGTCTCTTCAGCTAGCTTCTGTAAAGACCAGAGAGAAAAATGTTGCATCAGCGAAGCTTGGTTATAGTCGCAGTTGGAACTAGCTAGCTCTGTAACAGTGCACTTACACAGTAAAGATTAAAACGTGAGTAAGGCAAACTGAAACCAAATGAAATCAAAATTGTTGGTTGTACATTCCAGGTCAGTCGGTACCTGGCAAGTTAAAATTTCAGTTGCAGACTAAAGGTTCCCTAACAAAGGGTCTTCATCTGAAATATTAACCTGTCTTTCCTCTGTCAGATGGACTCGCTATGTAAATCCAGGACTTGCTGTTTTTATTTCACATAAAACGTAAACTTAAAAGAGACTTTGGGGATCTTTTGCCTGGTTGAATGCTCTTGAATGTAAAAGGCCTCATTCTGGCCCAGTGTTAGGTAAGGGATGTTGAAAAGCTTCTATGGATTGGAAGAAGATTAAATCAGGAATTGGGTTCTATCTTCGCTCTCCAGGTCATGTGACAGTGTGATCAAGAAAGGCGAGGAGCCTTCAACTTTCTCTCCATTTAATCCTTTGTTTATATTGTACTAAAATCTACTTCAAACTTGTCTCTGTCTGGCATTAAGGAGGTTTTGATGTTTGTCTGGCATTAATAAAATTGGTCTGCCCTTTGCACCCACCACTTATTGCTCATACTGTGCCCATTATTTTTGCTTTCTCACTGCCGTATTAGCTGTTTGGGTTTATTAGTAGAGGGGGAACTCTCAAATGACTGTTCTGTTAATGGGTGCTGGGATCAGTTAGCCAGACATTTGTTGGAACTGAAAAGAGAGGATTACTGTAGGACGGCTGATGATTTTGAATAGATTACCAGGACAGAAGTTGGTAGCTGCGAGTTTCAGCTGAACTGAGGTAAGAGAGTGACACAGACTTAAAGTTTAAAATAACAAAAGCCCACCAACTCACTGTCTGACAATCGAGTGCTTTAGAAGCTTTTTCCAACAGCATGCTGATCCTAGGTCCTAGTGACCTGCTACAAAGTCAACACACACATGTAATGCCACACTTGGTGTGGGTACAGGTGGTATGTTTTATCATTGGTCATTGGATATTATAGGTAGTGTTATAACTGATATTTGACATGCCATTAGATAGTTTGGGATTTTAATAGTGAATGCTCATTTTGTAGGTTAGTTGGGAGAGACTTGATTGTTAAAGGCAGAAAGAGAGGTGGGTAGACAGGAATTCTGTGAATACTGGGCACAGATTCAAGCTCGAGAGGGATGTTGAACAGACAGCTTAAATTTAGCTGCTTTACACAGAAGTGTATGCATACATGGCTCAGAAGGTAAAGAAGGACAGAAATTGCATTTTATAAGTGCCTTTCACTACTTCAGGATGTTCCAAAGAGCTTACCCTTAATGAAGTATTTTTGGAGACACTTCTATAATGTTGGAAAGCTAAAGGCTAGAAATTGACAAATTCAGCATGTTGTCAGAGAAGAATGATTTAAGGTCTATGAGAGATGGAGTGATGTCTGATAATTTTGGGTCACCCATATAGACTGCAACAGTCTTTCCCAGGCCCCCTGTACTTCCTATTTCTCAACAGTAATATCTGAGGTGCTTGCCTTTGGACGTAGTTGATGGGCAGCAGACAGTCAAGCAGGTTCCATTCATTCTGTGTGTCTAGCTAGTGGTGGTAATTATGGTGGGTGAAATGGTTATTGATATTCACTTGCTCCTGTTGCCCATCTGGCACACTTGCACCGCACAGCCAAGAGCTCGGGCAAGGTGAGCAATCCCCAGCTGTCCTATTTTCAACTCTACAAATTGGCCATTGAGTTGACTAGAGTTGGGGGAGCTCAGTCCTTCTTTAAGACACTGGGATTCAATGTGTTTCTTGTGATTTGAGAATGTTAACTTTAACCCTTTGAAGGCAATGGTCTCAACCATTTCAGAATTGTAACTTGATTTATTTTTTTTAAAAGCTTTTGCTATGAGTTAAGCATTTTATTCCCAATGATGCACTTATTCACCTTCAGATATTCGGCACTGATGTTTAGGTTAATTGTATTACGTTGTGCAATAGCAACAATAACTTAGATTTGTTATAACACTTAACATAATAAATTGTCCCAAGGTGCTTCACAGGCTAAAAGTTTGACCAAAGATGTAGGACTGCAGCACTTCAAGAAGGCAGCTCACCACCACCTTCTCAAGGGCATTTAGGAATGGGCAATAAATGAATGGCCTAGTCAGCAATGCCCACATCCCTTGAATGAATGAAAAACAGGAGAGAAAGGTGGAGAGGTTTAGGGAGGGAATTCCAGACTTTGGGGCCTAGACATCTGATATGCAGCAACCACTGGTGGGATGAAGGGAGTGGGGCGATGAACAAGAGTTCAGATATGTAAGCAAATGATTATATAGAATAATGAATCCCAACACGTTCCAAAGGATGATGAAATTCCAATAATTCATTTGTCTGCTGGCTCAATGCATCACTCAGTGACTTTCATGAGCTGTGAAGTCCAGGAAGGCCCAAAGTTTAATACCTGGGCTGTGTGGATTAGCTCCACTCAGGCTGTATAGCAGTCTGGAAGTTACAATTTGCTCAGGCCTTTAACCTAGTGAGAAATGGAAGAAGATCAAGCAAGGTTCTTGCTCCTAATCACAGCCCAACTCAGTCACTCCTGCTGGAAAATACATGAAGTTAAAGGTTGGTTGGGAACAGGGTCAGATTGGTATTTTAATATTCATTTACAGTCAAGTACCTTCTGAAACTCAGTACATAGAATTACTAGAATATATGGCACAGAAACAGGCCATCTGGCCCATCAAGTCCATGCTGGTGTTTATGCTGCACTCAAGTCTCCTCCCATCCTTCCTCATCTAACTCTATATGCATAATCCGCTATTCCTTTCTCCCTCTTGTGTTTATCCAGCCTCCATCTGTACTAATCGCCTCAACCACAGACTGTTGTAATGACTTCTGCATTCTCACCACTCTCTGGGTAAAGACATTTTTTCTGAATCCCCCATTGGATTTCTTGGTGACTATCTTTTATTGATGACCTCTAGTTTTGCTCTTCCCCAAAGTGGAAACACACTGTGTCTACTCTATCAAAATCTTTCATAATTTTAAAGACCTTTGTTGAGTCACCCAATGCCTTCTCTTTTCAGGAGATAAGGAACCAAACCTGTTTGTCCTTTCCTGATAGGTACCGCCTCACAGTTGTGGTATCAACCTCATAAATCCATTTCGCACCCTCTCCAGTGCGTCTAGAATATTTTTATAATAGGGCAACTAGTATTGTACACAGTAGTCCTAGTGTGATCTAAGCATGTTTAGGATAGCTTCTCTACTTTTAAATTCTATCCCTCTATAAATAACGCCTAGTGATGGCTTTGCTTTTTTTAATGGCCTGGGGCAAGAGTATGGAGTTACTCATGGGAAGAATAGGTGAAGTAGCGAAGACCATTGAGGATTGTGGGACCATGCCTCACAGCACCCCCTCAACAAGATAAAACTTGTTAAGGAAGGAAACACATGTCACCCTATTGGGTTAACTTTCTGCTGAAGCTATTTGCTTTTTCTTCTTCAGGTCTCAGATGATTATAATGTCATCGGCCGCTCCCTGTTCAAGAAGGAGACAAACATGCAGCTGTTTGTTGGGATGAAGGTTAAACTCTCAACAGGAGAAGCTGGAGTGATTGAAGGAGGCTTTGGACAGAGTGGAAAATTTAAAATCAGAATCCCAGGTACGTGCTCACTTTACAAAGAAATTGCTTCAACATTTTGTAGAATGATTCAGCACAGAAGGAGGCCATTTGGCCCCCTTTTGCCTGTGCTGGCTCTTTGGATAGAGGTATCCAATTAGTCTCTTTCCCTTGCCTTTTTCTCATAGCTCTACTGCATGTACTATATAGTGAATGGCAATGGAATATTATTTGCTGTGTATCTAATTATAAATGTGTGAGCCCTGGTTTGTGAGACAGCCACAACATCTTACCCTGCAGGTTTCTTCTGGGTTTTGCTAACATATAGGGCGGAATCATCCCAGATTTTCACAAGTGCGGGAGCAGGTGGGGAAAAATTAATTTTACACACTGGCCGCAATGGCGAATTTTCACACCGTTTCGTCCCATTCCCACTTCATTAATTATGCAGTCACAGGAAACACGGCATCTCACTGGCGGGCGACCTCAGATTTGCCTGCCATGCTGTTACCTCACCACTTCCTCACGCGGCGCATCGTATTTAAACTGCGGCTGCCCGCACACTTCTCAATGCTTACAGACCACGACTGCTCTGGTGAAGACATGACCCCAAAAGCCAAGAAGAGTGCAGCCCCCCGATTCAGTGACGCATCCAGGGAACACCTTCTGGATGCCGTGGACCCGCCGCAATGTCCTCTACCCCTGCTCTGGCCGCAGGAGGCCCATCAGTCTCACCACTCCAGCTTGGGAAGCGGTGGCAGAGGTAGTCAGTGCCAATGCTGCACACAAGAGGTCAGCCATCCGGTGCAGAAAAAGGATGAATGACCTCACCTGTACTGCAAGGGTAAGGCAACCATCTTATCACTCTAAACACACGTACTCACAAGCCCATCACTGGCATCTCACTCAGGCAGCCCAAGGGACATCACCGCTCACTCTCTCACACACATGCTCACATCTCCATCTGGCCTCATCTCCTCTGGAGACTGCCTCCTCAGCCCTCACCATCTTGGGGCCATTTGCACAGGTCAATGTGCGGCCCCCACACATACCTTGGGATACCTTCCCTCCTCAGTACAGCCCCTTGTCCTGCAGCCTCTTCCCTTGCTCGAGGCCACTTCTCCCCCTGCCCCAAGCAAGCCCCAGCCCTGCAGTCAGTGAAAAGCCACCCTCCCACCTTATGGCTGATCTGGTAGGTGGAGATCTGCCCGTAAGCCCCTCTAAAAGTGATGCGGTGCTGTCTGCGAAGCCTGGCGCTGATGACTGCGAGTGCTGCCCGAAGCAAGTTAAGCAAACAAACCTCAAAGTTCCGAGTGAAGTGCAGCTCACCAGGTGCACATCACTTACATACAGCTATGAAACACGTCGGCGTACGATCAGGCCGATGTGCCCGGATGATCCAGTGTGGGAGGGATGATTCTGGAGAACAGAGCTTGTAATGAGATGCCAACATATTGAAATTAGGTTCCCAATGTGCGGCAGCAGGAAGAACAGCCCGCCATTGATGGGTGGAGCGGACAATTGCAAACTGGTTTCACCCATGGCATGAAACTGATTTTTGGCTGTCGCCATATTGTTGTCTCCCCCCCCCCCCCCCCCACCACTCGCCATGATGCCCGACGTCAACAGGGATTCTGGCCATAGCCTTGCCTCGCAGATAGGGGTTCCCAAGGGTGAAGCCTAAAGCATCCGAACCTGTGACTTGTTTCGTTTTTTAAATATTGTTTCCTGTGTTCTCTCCACGTCTGCTACTTGGTTGCTCCTCGCAAAGACGAGATTATTAACCCATGATTATTAACGTAAGAACCACAGGTGTAGATCACTTGCCACGCCGCTAAAATGGGGAGGAAATGCAAATAGTGCACAAAATTAACAACACAGCAGAATCTCGCACAATTCATACTTGTGTGAGCCAACGCTTCTGAACTAGCCACCATATATAGAATGTAACTTCCCCCTTACCTTTCCAGGTAGTATATCATTTTAAAAAATATTTCAGCCTTGTGCGATGTATTTGGGATGGCTGAGGGAATTCCCTGCTCACAGAAGCAGTTTTCAGCAGGTTTTGGTGCTGTGAAACAAGGCTTGACAGCCACTTACACGAGATGCCAAGTCTGGCAAACTTGATCCTGACTTCGCTGTATGTTGCTCTCCCAGCAGACGTGTCCTTAAAAGGCTTCTGACCTCATGAATTCCTTTAAAGGGAAGGAAAGAAAAAAGAAACTCAGTTCGCAGTTCTTCCCAATTCTATAAAAAGAGGCTGCGTAGGTCCTGGTCAGAATGGAGATGATTGGGTCATTTCTCCCATCAGTCACACCTGGAGACTGAAGTTGTAAATTGTGATTGATTTTACGCGCCTAATTCATATTATGTAACTGTCCTCCACTGACTGCATTTTACTGGAGGAATAATCCAGGCTTTTATCAGGAGGCTCTGCTGTGGTTCTGGTTTTGAGTTCTGTTTGCTGTAATTTGTAAAGACTGTTTAAATAGATTTTGTTTGAATAAATGGACTGTTTGCTCTGCATAAAAAATTACAAACATCCTAGTTATAACTAACCAGTCAATAGCCAGCCACAACAGTGTATCCCACTTACAGCTGATTAACTGTTAACTACCATAAGATCATAAGAAGTAGGAAAAGGGGTAGCCCGTTTGGCCCCTCGAGCCTGCTCCGCCATTCAGTAAGATCAGGGTTGATCTGATTGCGGCCTGAACTCCACTTTCCTGCCTGCAGCCTTAACTCCTTGTCAATCAAAAATCTATATCTGTTCAATAATATATATAAAAACTATATTCAATGACCCAGCTTCCACTGCTTTCTGTGGAAGGGAATTCCAAAGATTAATGATCCTCTGAGAGAAGAAATTTCTCCTTATCTTTGTCTTAAATGGGAGACCCCTTATTTTTAATGTGTCCCCCACATCCTCTCAGGATCTACCCTGTCAGGTCACCTTGGAATCTTAAATATTTCAAGAAGATCACCTCTCATCCTTCTCAACTCCAGTGAATGTAAGCCCAACCTGCTCAACCTTTCCTGACAAGACGACACTTTCATCCCAGGAATCAGCCTAGTGAACCATCTCTGAACTGCTTCCAATGCAAGTGCCAGTCACTTTTTAATATGGTCACTCAATTGACATGGGACAGGATTTCAGAGGATAATAGGAGGTGGGCAGGCATGTAACTTTGCACAGCTGGCAGCATGCTGGTTTACGGGCACCATACTACCCCTGAGCCAGTTTCAGGATGTCTGGTGGGAGATGGATCCGCTACCCATCGGCAAGCAACAGATAGCCAGTTGAGGTTATTAAGGGGCCAGTTAAGTCCCCTCTCCCTTGCCATTTCCAGTCGGCAGGCATGTCCCACATAGCAGCAAAAACATGGCCTGTTAAACAAGGAGGAGGGGAGCCATGCTTCTTCACACTCGGGACCCCACTCCACACACCCCCATGGCCTTCTGACCACATTGTTAGGTGCCTTTTGCTCGCTCTATCTCTCGATGTCTGTCTGTGTGAGCAGGCATTAGCAGCTGCCACCTCAAACGCTGGGGCTGCCAATGAGTCATTGCTGCAGGGCCTCCTATTGGCCCCCTAACCTTAGGACCACCCACTGTCCTTACTTGGGCTTACTAATTCCACTAATTGGCCAATCCAGCCAAAATCAATGTCTGATTACTGCTCCCAACGCTGAGCGCGTCCGGGACCTGCAATTGACCTCGATGTCGAGGTCACGACCTAAATGGAAAATCCTACCCATGATGCAAAAAAATAAAGGTGCACAAACAATAATTCTAGATTGTATGTGGAGCAAAATCAAAATGTTGTTTTGTGCATCTATGATGCACGCTTGACCCTCCAGTGCCTGCTGGTCATGGAAAACCCACAAGTGTGCTGGTGTACACAGTGTGCTTCCTACTTCAGGGATACAAGGCTGCAAAATAGCTGAAGAAGATAGGCAGGCAACCGGAAGAACCATCGATCATGTCCTGCCTGGACCTGTTAATGGTCGCCTTGGCCAGAAACAGACCCATAAAGGAGGTCCTGTTTGTAGTGAGTCATACCCCACCATGAGTCACTGATTATATTTTCCCTGCCTCCTGAAAATGTTTTCCTTCCAATATATCAGAAGCCTCCTCAAAAACTAGATTTTTGACCATGGATTTGACCAACTCTCTTAAATCCTATCTGCCTGGTCTGTCATTTTCCCAAATCTTCTGTAACACTGTTCATCCCTCTCCTAAATTGTACACAACATGGTCCTCCTGTCCCTGAAGTCTTCTATGGCTTAATCTGTCTGTCCCCCTACGCCACTGCCTGGTGCATCACTAAGTCAGCCAAACCTGAAGCTCACAGTTTGATCTCTGGCTAAATTAGTTATGGTAAGGCAACTACAGTGGCCTTTACTGCCTCCCAACAGTTAATGCAGTATATCCTGAGAATCAAACCTGGGATTCTCCCAGTTTCATGGCTTATTACTACAGACAGGAGTGCTTTTACACACTTGGCCACCAGGCAAAAAAAACTGGCTGTATTTGTACTAACTCCATCATTGCATCCTCAATATATAAATGTTTGTGTTTGTATTTCCATGAGATTCCTTCTGTTGATACAGACTTCTGTTTAATAATTGCACTCCCTGATGTGTAAAGTTTGCTAATATCTGATCCAGTGTTTGAAATTAATTCCTGAGAGTTTATTTTTTTTACCAGTATAAAGGAACCAGGGAGTCTTGAGCAGATTTTGGCAAGTTGATGAATTAATTAGTTAGATTGCAAGAATTTAGCACAGATGTATTCAAGGGGAAACTAGATAGGCATATGAGGGAAGAAAGGAAAGATCTCCTGATAGGATGAGATGAAGGGGAGATGGTGTCATAGTGGTATTGTCACTGGACTGGTAATCCAGAGACCCAGGATAATGCTCTGGGGACCTGAGCGGTGGTGCAGTCCAAACAATGACTCACATTGTTGAGGAGTGTCCAATACTTGAAGCCAGGCTTAAAGAACTCCATCTAGCTACTGACAAGGCTACTGATTGGCTCTGTGACCAAGCACATGCTAAATAAGTACCTACCCTTTTTTTCCTTCATAACATCACCCCTGAACAACTTAGCTTTAATTTTAAGGTTAATTCTCCTTCGTTCTGGACTCCCCTCACTCCCTTGGATAAAAGCAAAATACTGCGAACGCTGAAAATCTGAAACAAAAATAGCTGGAAAAACTCAGCAGGTCTGACAGCATCTGCGGAGAGGAACACAGTTAACGTTTCGAGTCCGTATGACTCTTCACCAGAACTAAGGAAATATAGAAATGAGGTGAAATATAAGCTGGTTGAGGGGGGGTGGGACAGGTAGAGCTGTATAGAGGGCCAGTGATAGGTGGAGGCAAAGAAGAGACTGCCAAAGATGCCATAGACAAAAGGACAAAGGGGGGTTGGCGGTGGTGATAGTAGCTAAGGAATGTGTTAATGATGACATTAAGGGTAGAAAGCAGGACGAGCAAGTGACAGATGGCCCGAGTGGGGGTGGGGTGGGGTGGGGGGGAAGGGATCGAAATAGGCTAAAAGGTATCATTTTATCTCCACTTTTTAGCCCATTTCGATCCCTTCCCCCCACCCCACCTCCACTAAGGTCGTCTGTCCCTTGCTCGTCCTGCTTTCTACCCTTAATGTCACCATTAACACATTCCTTAGCTACTATCACCACCGCCAACACCCCTTTGTCCTTTTGTCTATGGCATCTTTGGCAATCTCTTCTTTGCCTTCACCTATCACTGGCCCTTTATCCAGCTCTACGTGTCCAACCCCCCTCAACCTGCTTGTATTTCAGCTCATTTCTCTATTTCCTTAGTTCTGTTGAAGAGTCATACGGACTCGAAACGTTAACTGTGTTCCTTTCCGCAGATGCTGTCAGACCTGCTGAGTTTTTCCAGCTATTTTTGTTTTTGCCCCCTCACTCCCTCTCCTCCTCCCCTCACCCAAACACCCACATTATCCAATCTATTAATCATCTTAAATGCCTCAGTTAGATCATCCCTTAATCTTCTATACTCAAGCTGTGCCTAATTGGTGCTGATTCACCAATCTCGCTCAGTCTGCAGGATAGCTGGTGCAGTATTTGGAGGAGGGGATGCTGGGCTGAGGTGCATTACTCAGTTAAGGAAGCTTCACTCTGCATTTCACCAGCCTGTAACTGGCCAGGGAGAGCTTGACACTGATACTGTGTGCTCAAAGTAGAAAGTGTTTCACTTCCCCTGTGCAAATATCCAACAACAGCAGCTTGTACTTATGTACAGCACCTTTAATCTAGAAAAACACTCCTTGGCGTTTCACAGTAGCATGCTCAGAATCAATTGATACTGGGCCAAAGGGGATATGAGGAAGGGCTTGGTCAACGAGGTTGACTTTTAAGCCTTGGGGGGGGTTGTGCGGCAGTGGTGGTGTCTGAAAGGAGAAAAGGGAGATGGAGAGGTGGAATGGCTTGGGGAACATGTGACCTAGACAGTCAGTTCCTCTGAGTCAGCGAACCTGACTCTCACACTAGAGTAGCAGTAACACAGCGATGAGCTCAGCCCATGGAGCGCTAGAGGAGGAAGCAAGCCTTGTTCTGGGATGGGGAAGGCTTCTGATGATGCTTGCCCAAGGTTTCCCTGAGTGATATCTCACCAGAGGAAATCCATTTGGGGAGTTTAGAGTAATGTGAGCTGGTAGAGGACCAGGGACCTTGCTGATATTAAACATACGAAACAAACAAATTAGGAGAAATAGGCCACTCGGCCCCTCGAGCCTACTCTGCCATTCAATAAGATAATGGCAGATCTGAATGTAACCTCAACCCCACATTCCTGCCTACCCCCAATAACCTATCATCCCCTTGTTAATCAAGAACCTATTATAGCTCTGCCTTAAAAATATTCAAAGACTCAGCTTCCATTGCCTTTTCAGGAAGAGAGTTCCAATACCTCTGAGAGAAAAAAATTCCTCCTCATCTGTCTTAAATTAGCCATCCCTTATTCTTAAACAGTGACCCCTAGTTCTAGATTCTCCCACAAGAGGAAACATCCTCTCCACATCCACCCTGTCAAGACCCCTCAGGATCTTAAAGGTTTCAATTAAGTCGCTTCTTACTCTTCTAAACTCCAGTGGACACAAACTTAACCTGCCCAGCCTTTCCTCATAGGACAACCCACCCATTCCTGGTATTAGTCTAATTAACGTTCTCTGAACTGCTTCCAGCACATTTACATCTTTCTTTAAATAAGGAGACCAGTACTGTGCACTCCAGATGTGGTCTCACCAATGCCTTGTACAACTGAAGCATAACCTCCCTACTTTTGTAATCAATTCCCCTCACAATAAATGATAACATTCTATTAGCTTTCCTAAATACCTGCTGTACCTGCACACTAACCTTTTGTGATTCATGCACTAGGACACCCAGGTCCCTCTGAATCTCAGAGCTCTGCAATCTCTCACCATTTAGATAATCTTTTTTATTCTTTCTGCCAAAATGAACAATCTCACATTTTCCCACATTATACTCCATTTGCCAGATTTTTGCCCACTCACTTAACCTACCTATGTCACTTTGTAGCCTCCTTGTGTCCTCTTCACAATTTACTTTTCTACCTATCTTTGTGCCATCAGCAAATTTAGTAACCATTCCTTTGGTCCCTTCATTCAAGTAATTGATATAAATTGTAAAAAGTTGAGGCCCCAGCACTGCTCCCTGTGGCACACCAGTCGTCACATCCTGCCAACCAGAAAAAGACTCATTTATACCTACTCTGTTTCCTGTTAGCCAGCCAATCTTCTATCCATGCCAATATGTTACCCCCTGCACCATGAGCTTTTATTTTCTGCAATAACATTTGATGTGGCACTTTATCAAATGCTTTCTGGAAATCTAAGTGCCCTTCTATAACACCTTTAATAATAGCTTCTAACATTTTCTCTATGACAGATGTTAGGCTAACTGGCCTATAGTTTCCTGTTTTCTGTCTCCCTCCCTTTTTGAATAAAGGAGTTATATTTGTTATTTTCCAATCTAATGGAACCTTCCCCGAATCTGGGGAATTTTGGAGAATTAAAACCAGTGCATCAACTGTTTCACTAGCCGCTTCTTTCAAGACCTTAGGGTGAAGTCCATTCAGACCTGGGGATTTGTCAGCTCACAGCCCCAACAATTTGCTCATTGCCACTTCCCTGGTGATTGTAATTTATCTGAGTTCCTCCCTCCCTTCCATTTCCCGACTTACAGCTAATTCCAGGATGTTACTTGTGTCCTCTATAATGAAGACCAAAGCAAAATACCTGTTTAATTCATCTGCCATCTCCCTACTTTCCATTATCAATTCTCCAAACGCACTCTCTATAGGAGCAACGCTCGCTTTGGTAACTCTTTTGTTATTTAAATATCTATAGAAACTCTTACTACCTGTCTTTATGTTACTAGCTAGCTTTCTGTCATTTTCTTTATTTAAGGAAAATAATTTTTCCTTATTAATCTTTTTGTCATTCTTTGCTGTTCTTTATATTCTTTCCAATCTTCTGACTTGCCACCCGCCTTTGCGTAATTATATGCTTTTTCTTTAAGTTTGATACTGTCTTTAACTTTTTTAGTTAACCATGGATGGTGGGCCCTCCCCTTGGAATTTTTCTTTCTCATTGGAATTTATATATTCTGTGTATTCTGAAATATCCCTTTAAATGTCTGCCACTGAACTTCTATTGACATACCCCTTAACTTCATTGTCCAGTTCACTTTAGCTAGCTCTATTTTCATGTCCTCATAATTGCCCTTATTTAAGTTTAAAATACTAGTCCTGGACACACTCATTTCTCCTTCAAAATGAATGAAAAATTCATCATATTATGATCGCTGCTACTATGGAGTGCCTTCACTAGGAAGTCATCTATTCATCCTAACTCATTGCACAATAACAGGTCTAGTATAGCCTGCTCTCTGGTTGGTTCCAGATGTGCTGTTCTAAGAAACTATCCCAAAAATATTCTATGAACTCCTCATCTACGCTACCTTTTCCCATCTGATTTTTCCAGTCTATATGTAGGTTAAAATCCCCCATGATTATTGCTGTACCTTTCTGGCAAGCTCCTATTATCTCTTTCATATTCTATCCTATTGTGTAGTTACAATTAGGGGGCCTGTATACCACTCCCACAAGTGATTTCTTGCCTTTATCATTCCTCATCTGAATCCAAACCACTTCTACATCCTGGTTTCCTGAACTTAGGTCATCCCTCTCTAATGTGCTAATACCATCATTAATTAACAGAGCTGTCCCTCTACCTTTTCCTAACTTCCTGTCCTTCCTAAATGACACATACCCTTCAATATTCAGGTCCCAATCTATGTCATTCTGTAACCATGTCTTTGTAATGGCTATCAGATCATACTTATTTATTTCTATTTGTGCTATCAGTTCATCTGTTTTGTTTCGAATGCTACGTACATTTAGATACAGAGCCTTTAGTTTTGTCCTTTTATTATTTTTGTAACATCTAGCCTTATCTTCTGATTTACTGTTAGATTTGTACTCTCTGTCCCTTCCTGTCACAGTCTGTTTATCATTATTAATACCTGACTCTCTTGTTTTGTCCCCACTCTTTGGTTTACCATAGCTTCCCAAATTTGATCCCTTGCCCCCACTATTCAGTTTAAAACCCTCTTTACTTCCGTAGTTAGGTGGCTCGCGAGGACACCAGCCCCAGCACGCTTCAGGTGTAGACCGTCCCAACGGTACAGATCCACTTTCCCCATTACTGGTGCCAGTGCCCCACAAACTGGAAACCATTTTTCCCATATCAGGCTTTGAGCCACGCATTCATCTCCCTAATCTGATTTGTCCTATGCCAATTTGCACGTGGCTCAGGTGATAATCCAGAAATTATTGCCTTTGAGGTTCTGCTTCTTAATTTGGTGCCTAGCTCCTCATACTGACTATGCAGAGCCTCCTTCCTCATCCTGCCTATGTCGTTGGTACCCACATGGACCATGACCACTGGATCCTCCCCCTCCCACTGCAGGTTCCTCTCCAGTCCTGAGCAGATGTCCCGAACCCTGGCACTGGGCAGGCAACAAAGCTGTCTGGACTCTCGCTCTTTGCTAGAGAACAGTGTCAATCCCCTTTACTATACTATCCTCTACTACCTCTACATTCCTTTTTGCTCCCCCCACTTGGAAGGCTTCCTGTACACAGTGCCATGGTCAGTTTGCTCAACCACCCTGCAGCCCCTGCTCTCATCCAGACAAGCTGAGAGAACCACAAACCTGTTGGACAATAGCAGAAGCTCACACTCCTGCCTTCTGGGCCCCCTCACCTGCCTCACTCGCAGTCACACCCTCCTGTCTCTGACCTCCTTCCAAATCATAAGACCCTATTCTAAGTGGTGTGACTGCCTCCTGGTACAAAGCATCCAGGTAACATCCCCCCCAGATGTGTCGCAGAGTTTGCAGCTCAGTCTCCAGCTCAATGACTCTGGGCCGAAGTTTCTCAAGCTGCAAAACTTACTGCAGACGTGTTTGCTCTGGATCACAATGTTATCCAGGAGCTCCCACATGCTGCAGACCTGACACATCACCTGTCCTGTCATCCTTAATTTGTTTAAGTAATTACTTAATTATATTAATCACATAGTTATGTTGCTTTTTTTATATATTTTATTACCACCAAATTGTCCACTATTTTAAACCTTAGGGATAGAATAAAACTTATCCATTTACCAGATACTCACCAAACAGCTAGCTCCTTTCCCTGTAGTAGAGCAAGAACCAATTTCTAAGAAAGATAGAAAAGAGAAACTAACAACTCCTCCCCCTATCTCCCCTCTCATCAAACTCCAAGTCTTCACTCAGTTAGTCTGCTACACCGGAATTTATCATAAACTGAACTGGGGCTACAGTAACCAGATTCAACCAGTTAGCTCCCACAGCTGAGAGTGAGTTTACCCTGTCTAAACTGCAAGAAAGAAAAAACTTAGCCTGCTTACACAGTACTTTCCAGTTACTGCTAATTACAGACTCGATTAGATTTTAAGAGGAAAATTTCAAAACAAAATTAACACTTAAAACTCCCCTCTCACCAAACTCCAAGTCTTCACTCAGTTAGTCAGCTGAACTCTGTTTGATGGATAGAATTTGGGCATTTGAAACTCACCTTTCAATTAATCGGGATACTTAACATTTTTCCTGGTCAAGTTCAGCCTTTTTAAAATGTATTCATTCACGGGATGTTGCTGGCAAGGCCTACAGTTATTGCCCATCCCTAATTGCCTTGAGAAGGTGGTACTGTGCCACCTTCTTGAATCGCTGCAGTCCATGTGGTACAGGTACACGCACAGTGCTGTTAGGGAGGGAGTTCCAGGATTTTGACCCAATGACAGTGAAGGAATGGGGATATATTTCCAAGTCAGTTTGGTGTGTGGCTTGGAGGGGTGTTTGCAGCTGGTAGCATTTCCAGATCCTTGACCTTCTAGGTGATAGAGGTCACCGGTTTGGGTTATGCTGTTGAAGGAATCTGAATAAGTGGCCATAAAAGCTTAATGAAGCTAGTGGTGAAGAAATGGAATGTGTGATGAGGAACAAACACTCTCCATGATGTTTTTTTGAAGGAAATTTTGACACATCAATGACTTAATGTCGGATAGACAGTCTGACAGCACATTGCTGGTTATGGGATTAAGGGAAGTGACAGCAAGTTAGAACTGAGCACTCTCAACTGATTGTAGGTCTGAGGATAGATGTCACTGATGTTGATGAAGAAAAGGACAGATTCAATATATGACAAATGGAAGGTCCTCTTCTAAATAAAATGATGGCAAGTTCTGTTTTGCAAAGATTTTTTGGTCCTGATGAATAGGTGGTTAACAGGAAGTAATATTTCTACCTGTTGCAAGGTCCTGAGTTATATATAAATAATCTTAGCAGGGTCAGGCTAAATGATAGTTTAATATAAAGTAAAGAAAGAGAGAATTTGCATTTATATAATGCCTTTCATGACCTCAGGACTTTACAACCAATGAAGTACTCTTGAAGTGTAGTCACTGTTGGCATTTAAAAAAAAACATCCTGCACTAAACAGGTCCCTTGTTATAAGGTTACAAATAAATTTTGAAATATGCAGTACAGTAGTGGCTCCTCTCAACTGATGCCACTTTCAGGAGTCTCACAAAACTGTAATACAAACTAGGAACCTGTTCAGGACAGGATGGTTTATGGAAACTCTAGACTAATCAGTATGCTTCCATTTCCGGTGTTGGAAAGATATAGGGAAAATTGCAACATAAGGACAGGAGGATGCCATTCAGTCCTCTCGGCTATTCTGCCATTCAATTAGGTTGTGTTTGATCTGTACCTTAACTCCATCTATATTCCTTACCGTCCTTGGCTAACAAACATATCAATTTCTCTTCATTTCATGTTGTTTCTATTTTGAAGAACAGGGACGATCACCCCATATATATTATATTCCTTACCCAACAGATTATTGAATCATTTATCTCATTGCTGTTTGTGGGAGCTTGCTGTGTGCAAATTGGCTGCCAATTCTCCTACACTACAACAGTGACCACACTTCAAAAGTATTTATTTTGACTGTAAAGTGTTTTGAGATGTCCCGAGGTTGTGAAAGACGCTGTAGAAATGCTCTTTATGCTTACTGGCAAAAGTTTATATCAGTTAAGTCATGGCAGTAAGCATAAGTGTCAAGTACAGTTCAAATCCCTGCATGGGGCTAGTGGTGCGTCTGCCTTGGTTTGTTGGGAAGGGGTATTTTTTTGATTTTTTTCATATTCTCTGTGCAACCATGCGTGTTGCCCTCTACGCCACGTACATTTTTATTCAGGGTATATTCAAAATGCAACAACTGAACTTCCTCTTCAAAGGCTTTTCTGTCGTTGTAAAAACCTTGTGGTTAAATGGCACCGGATGTTAGTTTCCTGGAAGTATTCCTAATTAAAACCATTTCAGACCAACATTTTACAATAAATAACTGATTAATGTGTCTCTGGCCCCAAAAAATACCAAAGCGCCTTAACCCTTTGAGTGCCGGTGGGTCCAGGGAAATTTATTTTTTAAGAAACGTTTTTAATCACATAACATTGAAGGAGACTATAATATTGCATTAATGAAACTGCTTAGACAACTTTAATAGATTTACTATCGTATTAGCCCTAAACTGCAAAAATACACATTTAAAATGCAATTTGAACATCTAAGTAATTAAAAAGATTCTTCTTATTGTTTTCCTTTTTCCTCCCCACATATTTATTTTCCATCTCTTGGTGTAATCTAACCTATCTATGCCAACAGATTCCTCTTAAAAATGAAACTCTTATTTCTGTCTCAGTATCTATTTTAAAAAGGGGAAGAGGGAAGCAACTTCTAAAAACAAACTCAAAACGCATCGTAGATTGATATAATTAACCTATGATATCACAGCAACAATTTGTGTTTATAAAGTGCCTTTAATATAGTAATATGTAGTAATATGTGCCAAAGTGTCATGGGAGCTTTATCAGACAAATGTTGACATTGAACCAGGGTGGGAGATATTAGGACAGCCTTCCGGACTTAACATTGAGTTCAACAACTTCAGACCATGAACTCTCTCCTCCCTCTTGACCGCTTTTTAAATCCAAGTTTTATTTATTTATTTTTAATTTAATTTTATTCTTTTCTTTATTTGTTCATTTTTTAAAATCCTTTTACCCCAAACCACCACCACCCCCCACCCCCCACCCCCTCCTCCCACAGGGGCCATCAGTCACTTGTTTCTATGTTTTGCTTTCACAGACCCTTGTTCTGCTATTAACACCTTCTGCTATCTTACCTTTATGCCACTGTCAGCACCTCCTTTAGTCTTTACCACTACCACTAACACTTCCTTTGTCTTGTGTCCATGACATCTTTGTCAGTCTCTCTTTGACTGTCACCTATCTCTGACCTTCTATCTTGTTCCGCCTGCTCCACCCCCTCTTAAACGGTATAAAATCCATCATTTTTCTACTTCTCTTTAGCTCTGAAGAAGTCATACGGACTTGAAACATTAGCTCTGTTTCTCTCTCCACAGATGCTGCCAGACTGGCTGAGTTTTTCCAGCATTTTCTGTTTTTATTTCCAATTTCCAGCATCCTCAGTATTTTACTTTAATCTTAGGACAGATGAGTTAGTTTTAAAGATTGCATTAAAGGAAGTGAGACAGGTGAAGTGTTTAGGGATGGAATTCCAGAGCTCTCAGGCCTCGGCAGCTGAAGGCATGACCACCAAAGGTGGGACAAATAAAATCAAGGATGCTCAAGAGGCCAGAATTGGAGGAAGTCAGAGATCCCAGAGGCTTGCAGGGCTGGAGGAGGTTACAGAGATCAGGAGAAGACTAAAACATATTGCTGCTAAGAAGTGGGTTAAACCACCAGCAGTCTTTGGAGCAAAACCTCACACAGTCAAGGATTAAATAGCTATTGTGGGAGGAATTAGATGTGTTAGATGCAGGCCTCAAAAGCTCTGGGACCTGATTTCAAGACACCTAGACCAATGGGATGAGGATCTCCTGTTACTGCTGCCTGGAAGGGTTGCATGTGAAATCAGTTTGGTCAGCCTCAGCCTTTTCCTAATGGGCAAGGGTCCTACAGCTCAAAGCTGTGTCCAGTTGAGCACTAATTGATCTCAATCCAATAGACCTAAGGATTTTAGGGTGGGAGATAGAAAGTTGTTGTATTGCCGAGGTTGGGTCTGAGGCAGATTGCCGATACAGAGTAGAGAAAACTTTGCTTTGAATCGAACTGTGCTGTGCCTGGGGTTGGAAATAGAAAGTATTCCATTCCCTAACACCATGGTGAGAAGGAAAAGGAAACAGAAGTCTATTGTCCAGCTTGTACAGTGACTTCCGTTATACAATTTTTTTGTGCTTTTTCTTATCCATGGACTCTATGAAACTACAACTAATTCATCGTTCCATCTTAGTTTTCAGCTTCTGCTTCACAGAGACAGAAAAAGTTAATGTCACTTCTGAAACTTTTCCGGAAAGTAACTTTCCTCTGAGTACCAGAGGCCAGGCTGTTTGGACTTACACAAAACAAATGGCCACTTGTGTGAGTTACTGGAAAGTGCCCAGTACCAGCCAGAGCCTACACCTTCAGGAGAGAAGTGGAGAGATCTGTAGAAGACCAAAAAAGGGGGTGAACCACCTGAATGCCCTTGGCCCCACCATCTTCAGCTGCTTCATCAATGACCTTCCCTCCATCATAAGGTCAGAAGTGGGGATGTTCACTGATGACTGTACAATGTTCAACACCATTCGCAACTCCTCAGATACTGAAGCAGTCCATGTCCAAATGCAGCAAGACCTGGACAACGTTCAGACTTGGGTTGACAAGTGGCAAGTAACATTCGCACCACACAAGTGCCAGGCAATGACCATCTCCAACAAGAGAGAATCTAACCATTGCCCCTTGACTTTTAACGGAATTACCATCACTGAATCCCCCACTATCAACACCCTGGGGGTTACTATTGACCAGAAACTGAACTGGACCAGGCATATAAATACTTTGGTTGCAAGAGCAGGTCAGAGTCTAGGAATCCTGCAGTGAGTAACTCGCCTCCTGACTCCCCAAAGCCTGTCCATCATCCACAAGGCACAAGTCAGGTGTGTGATGAAATACTCTCCACTTGCCTGGATGAGCGCAGCTCCAACAACACTCAAGGAGCTTGACGCCATCCAGGACAAAGCAGTCTGCTTGATTGGCACCCCTTCCACAAGCATTCACTCCCTCCGGCACCGATGCTCAGCGGTAGCAGTACGTACAATCTACAAGATGCACTGCAGAAACTCACCAAGGCACCTCAGGCAGCACCTCCTAAACCCACAACCGCTACCATTTAAAAGGACAAGGGCAGCAGACACATGGGAACATCACCACCTGGAAGTTCCCTTCCAAGCCACTCACCATCCTGACTTGGAAATATATCGCTGTTCCTCCACTGTTGCTGGGTCAAAATCCTGGAACTCTCTCCCTAACAGCACTGTGGGTGTACCTACACTACATGGACTGCAGCGGTTCAAGAAGGCAGCTCACCATCACCTTCTCAAAGGCAATTAGGGACAGACAACAAATGCTGGCCTAGCCAATGATGCCACATCCCATAAACGAATAAAAAAATAGGAAAGCAAAATAGTGCAGTTGCTAGAAAATTGAATAGAAACATGGAAAAATGGAAATCTCAGCGGGTCTGAGAGCTGTGGAGAGAGAAACAGGTTTCAGGTCTATGAACTATTATCAAACTGTGTGCATCACTTGCATTCGTATAGCATCGCTCACAACCTCAGGATGCCCCAAAGTGGTTTACAGCCAATAAAGTACTTCTGAAGTGAATTAATTGTTGGAATGTAGGGAAAAGACCCCATGGCACTATTTAAAGAAGAGCAGAGTAGATTCCCTGGTGTCCTGGCCAATACTTATCACTCAAGCAACATCATTATAGAAACAGACTGAGCTCGGTTTTGCATTTGATGGAAAAGCAATGGAGTTCACCACAAATATTCCATCTAAGCTGCCTGGCCGCCCTGCAACCCGAAAGCTCCCGCGGAGGCCACACACAAGTCAGCCCATTTACGTTGCCACATGTGTATGTGAATAATCAGAGGGTACGTTTTGCTTACCGCTGACCTCAACGAAAGTTGCCCACAAAGCAATTTCTGTGGCAAATACTTGCCCTGACCAACACCAGTTTGTTTCTGGTGCCAAGAGAAGGGGATCTCCAGGTGTCCAGCACTAGTGATGTCACTAACCAGGGTTTAGCATCCAATCACATTGAAGTATTCTCACAGACCGCAAACCTGGAAGTAAAAAAACACTGAATCACTTCACTGTTAATTTTACATTTTTACATATAGCAAAATAAATAACTAGGACATACACATAGGATTATTGTAACATACAAAACATGCTAAACAAACTTTTTTTTAAATGTAGAATTTCTTATCATAATGAATAAATTTGGCATTCACCAAATATCCAATTAGTTTTCCAGGGCCACTGAGGCTACACAGTAGTTATTATAAATTAGTATACCATTAAAAGAGTAATGCTGGCAAACACTGACAGCCTCACTGTCATTACTACCACAGAATCAGGACCAATATCTGGTCATTATGACATTGCTGTTTTTGGGACCATGCTGCACACAAATTAGCTGCCACGTTTCCTAAATTTCAGCTTTATTGGCTTTGGAATGTCCTGAGGCCATGGAAGGCGCAGTAAATATATTTTTGTACCTTTTGTCTGTAGCGTTGACAACTGAGTGGCTTGCTAAATGATTTCAGAGGTTAGTTAAGAGTCAACGACATTGGTGTAGATCTGGAGTCAGATGTAGGCCAGACTGGTTAAGGATGGAAGATTTCCTCCTCTGGCAGTCATGGTGAACCTGATAGGATATTTAACCTGGTAGTTCCATAATCATAATTAAAGGGAGAATCTCATTTAAGATGGAGATGAGAAGAAAATTTTTCCCTCAGAGGGTCGTGAGCCTTTGGAACTCTTCCCCGGAGATCAGCGGAGGCAGGGTCATTGAGTACTTTTAAGGCAGAGGGAGATAGATTCTTGACTAACAATGGAGTCAAAGGCTATTGGGGTAAGCGGAATGTGGAGTTGAGGCCACAATCAGATCGGCCATGACCTTATTGAATGGTGGAGCAGTCTCGAGGAGCCGAATGGCCCACTCCAGTTCCTGATTCATATATTTGTATGGCTGCGATAAGCATTTTATTCCAAATTTATTAATTAATTGAATTTGAACTCATGTCTCCGGATAGATCAGCATCCTACACTTTGTCCAAAAAGTCATGCATCATGTGTGAGCCAAGATGGTTAGTACTTCACTGGACAGACAACAGCTTCTCAGAGCTATTCCCGAGGGAGGCAATGAACAGCATGAAATAAAAAAACAGATAACACTAGAAACACTCAGCAGGTCTGGCAGCATCGATGGAGAGAGAAACAGAGTTTAACATTCCTGGTCAACGACATTCCACTGAAATAAGTTAGAGATGTAACATGTGTTGAGAAAGTAAAGAGGCAGTGGAGAGAGGGCGAAAGAATAAAAGGGAAGCTGTGTGATCAGATGGAAGGCAGGAGAGATTAAATGACGCAAGGAAAAAGAAGCTGGGTAATGAGACAGTAAAAGGAAAAAAAAGGTGGATCTAGCAGAGCAGAAAATGAGAAAATTAGAATCATTATCAGCAACTACTCTGGAAAAAATAGGAATAGTGATGATTATGTGGAAATGTTGAACTCAGTGTTGAGTCTGGCTGGCTGTAAAATGCCTAATTAAGAGATGAGGTGGTGTTCCTGGAGCTTATGTTGAGCTTCATTAGGACAGCATAGGAGGCCAAGAACAGAGAGGCCAACATGAAATGTTCGAGTGCTCTGCCACTGTCCTCCTGACCACAGCATGGACATACTCCCTCACCCATCAGTCAGTGCTTACTTCTATATAACTCAATCACCCAGCTTCCAAGTAACACCTTCCATCTGCTGTCATCTAAACCTCAGTTCCACATCAGTTATTATTTAAGGAGCAATTGCGGTTGTAGAGAATTTAACTGCATTCACTCAGGAAATAAATTGCACATTTTGTGCATTGTACAATGCAGAGAAAGGCCATTTGGCAAAACTTCTCCACATAAGCCTTCTCCCACCCCTCTTCTTTCACCCTATCAGCGTATCCTTCTATTCTTTTCTACCTCGTGAGCTTATCTAGTTTCCCCTTAAATGCATCAATGTTGTTCACCTCAACTACTCCTTGTTGTAGTGAGTTTGACTTTCTACCTAGTCTCTGGATAAAGACATTTCTCCTGAATTCCCTATTTGATTTATTGGTGACAATTTTGTCTCGCTCTTATCTTACCTATCTTTTATTAATGGATTAGTTGCATATCCATCATCTCACGTAGATGGAGGATGCTAATGACAATTTATATTTATAACTCCTGGATTTGTGCTCCCCACACAAGTGGAAACATCTTCTCTGCATCTACCCTATTAAACCCTTTCATAATCATGAACTCTTATCAGGTCTCCCATCAGCTTCTCTTTTCTACAGTCAAGTGCCCCAGCTTGTTCAGTCTTTCTTGATAGGTATAACTTTCTGTTTTATAATATGAAAGCATCCAAACAGCAAGAACAACTTGAATTTATATGCCGTCTTGAACATAGAAAAACCTCCCAAAGGTGGGGAGGGGTAATCAAACAAGAATCATCACTGAACCAAAGAGGTGGACTAAATCCTTGGTCAAAGAGGTGAATTTTGAAAGAGGAGAGAAGTGGCAAAATGTAATGGCAGAATTCTGGAGCTTGGGTCTTGAGGGCATGGCTGCCATTGATAGAACAAAAGGATTTAAGAATGCCAATTAGAGGCCAGTGTTAGCAGAATGTAGAGTCGCCAAGGGTTGTAGAGCTGAATGAGATAAGCAGGTTGTCTTATGAGGAAAGTTTGGACAGACTGGACGTAGAAAAGACGTTTCCACTGAAGTTTAGAAGAGTGAGGCGTGATTTGATTGAAGTATATAAGATCCTGAATGGTCTTGACAAACTGGACGTAGAAAGGACGTTTCCTCTTGTGGGTGAATCCAGGCCTAGGGGGCACTGTTTTAAAATTAGGGATCGCCCTTTTAGGACAGATATGAGGGAAAAAATTTTCTCTCAGAGGGTTGTGCGATTTTGGAACACTCTGCCTCAGAAGGCAGTGGAGGTGGGATCACTGAATATTTTTAAGACAGAGATAGATATATTCTTGGGCAAAGGAATCAAAGTTTATCAGGGTAGATGGGAATGTTGAATTTGAGACACAAACGGATCAGCCAAGGTCTTATTGAATGGTGGAGCATGCTTGAGGGACCGAGTGGCCTCCTATTTTGTATGAAGAAGGTTACAGAGAATGTGAGGGGTGAAGCCGCAAAGGAATCTGAACATAGCAGTGAGAATTTTAAATTTGAGGTGTTGGGTGACTGGGAGCCAAAGTAGGTTAGCAAGTACAGCGATGATGGTTGAACGGATGGTAAGGATTTTGACAGCAGAATGTTGGATGACCTGAAGTTAATGCAGGATGGGGCCAGCCAGGTAAACATGAAAAATAGTTGAGTCTGAAGATGACAGATGCATGGCAGAAGGTTTCAGCAGCAGATGGGCTGAGGCAGGGAAAATGTTACAGACTTAGAAGTAGGCGACCGTTGTTATGAAATGGATATCATTTGCAAACTCAGCTGAAGATTAACAGGCATGTCATGGTTGCATGCAGTCCAGGTGAACCTGAGATGCCAGGAAGAGGGATGAAACAAAGGCAAGAGAATGGAGTTTTTGGCAAGGCCGAAGACAAGGGCTTTGGTCTTCCCAGTGTTGATTAGAAGAAAGTTTTGGCTCATGTTGGATGTCAGACAAGCAGGCTGACCACACAGGGGCAGTGCAGAGGTCATGATAGAGCTGGGCATTGGTAACATTCACGTGTAAGCTGACCCTGTCTTCAGGTGAGGTGTGTTATGTAGATGAGGAAGAGGAAGGGCTCAAGCATAGATCGTTGTGAAACATTATAGAGGTAACTGTGCAGGAACAGGAAGAGAAACCATTGCTTGAGCTGCTCTGGGAATATTTGGATTACTAAGGATGAAAGCAGGAAAAGGCATTGCAATGCTAAGGCTCCTTTACTACTTGTAGAAAAACTTCAGAAATGACAGTCAATCTCCCATAACCTTATAAATTGGGTTGTCAAGACCATATGTAGCCTTCATATGAAGTAGAGTTGGAGAGCAAGTTCTCCCTTTTAAAGCTATGCATTTTGCCCTTATTTTCATTTATGTACGTTGTAAATTTCTTTGTCCACATTTAAAAGGCAATTTCCAATATCAACATGTTTTGCTTTAATCACACCCTCTCAGCAGTGGAGATGCTGCAGTGCCACCAATGGCAGGAGGCTGTAATTATAGCGTGATAAGTTTACGTAGGCTGTTTCCATTATGAATGTGGACATAGGAATTTACAACAGATAAAAATGGCAGAACAGGCATTCAATTTTAAAATATATTACCAATATACCGATCCGGAATTGACCAACGGAGGGGTGGCGTTGGGGGGGGTCATCAACCAACGCAAAGATTAAAACTAAAATCCCATACCACCTTTATCTCGTATATCCCTCAGCTGCTTCTTACGTTAAAAATTCCTACTTTCTCAAATTTACTGTTGCTTTTGGCTCACACTGACTGTTGAACAGTTTGTTCCACTTATTCTCCACTCCCTCCGTGGAAGTGGATAAATATAATTTATCTGCCCACTTTCTCCTCCCTGAGCCCATCTCCATCCTCGGTTACAGGGGTTTGTTGTTACCTCAAGCAAGTTATCAGCACCTCTTCGATCCTTGAAAAGTTTGACACTGCCTCCCCTGAGCTGCCTTTTCTCCAGTGTAAATTCTCTTAATGCACGGCTGCTTCTTGCCTGCCTGGGATTCTGTGGCTCTGTTCACTTTGGAGTTTATTACCAGTTAATCAGATAACCTTGAAAGGTTCAAATTTAAGAAACCCGATCCTCCCTTACATTTTATTGTATTTTTAATTCTTCCTCTCCCCCTCCCCATCATGAGTTGCTAGGAATGATTAGGGGATATGTTCGGGAATTGAGTCAATGATGTATCGTACTGACATGTGGAGTAAAATCACTACTCTTCTTTTAGAGAAAGAGATGTCTTGTCTGTGAGGTTATTGGTTCCTGCTTTCCCTTGCGTATTATTAAAATGTTTTAATTATATATAAATGTTTAAATTTATTTTCTCCTTGGCTTTTTAAAATAGATATCATTGTACAGAAATATGCTCATTTCCAATTCCTTTGCTTCTTAAAATTTATGTAAAAAGGCACACTTAAATCTTTTTAAAATGTAAGTTCTTATGCAAAGATGTACACATTTATAATTCTAGTTTTTAAAATTAATTTAACAATAAATTGCAGTCCCCTCATGCAGTTGACCCATTTGAGCTCTCACTTCCATCTTCCCTCCCACACTTGGTTCAAGAACTTGTATTTATACAGGAATAGAAAGGCATGTCATTAGGATGAAATGAAGTACATAGAGCGGGAAGAGGCTCATTTGGGGCATAAGCAGGGGCTTTTTATTCTTTCAAGGGAGCTAGACATCGCTGGCAAGGCGAGCTTTTTTTGCCCATCTATAATTGCCCTTGAACTGAGTGGCCATTTCAGAGGGCATTTGAAAGACAACCACATTGTGTGGGTCTGGAGTCACATGTAGGCCAGACCAGGTAAGGATGACACATTTCCTTTCCTGAGGGGCATTAGTCAACCAGATGGGCCTTACAACAATCAATGGTAGCTTCATGGTCACCAGACTAGCTTTCAATTTGAGATTTTTTATTAATCAATTGAATTTATTAATTAATTGAATTCAAATTCGACCAACTGCCAAGGTGGGATTCGAAACCGTGTCCCTGTAATGGCACAGCGGATGGTAAATGCTAAGCTACTCAAATCTCAGAGGCAAATTGCCACAACTGTTTTGCAATTTGTATTTTTATTTTGAGATGTGTACCTTGGATTCAGTAGTAATAAGTCCACCAAGTGTCAGAGGTTTTTACAAAGCTAAGTTAAACATTTATTAATAAAAGAAATAATTTTAAGCACATACATAGGTATACAAATTACTACTATGATAACTCCTGGCTCCCTTAATTAATCTGACTACCAGCTACACCCCCGTTAGGCAACAGTAAAACAAAATAGATTTTAACAGACCCAGGCAAAGCACACAATACCCTGGACATGGATATTCACAGTGAATTCTCAGCTTCGGTTCCTATAAGCAGCAGCTTGGTACATAAAAGCTGGAGCCTTTTCACTCTTTTTAGATCTTAGAGTTCCTTCTTCTCACACATAGCCTCTCTCCTTTATAATATTTTCCCCTTTGAATGCAAATTTCATTGTTTCACTATGTCTCTGGACTTTACCCTTTCTAATAATAGTAATAGTACCAATTTTATCAATAAGCCTAAGGAAAAAGAAACACACTATTCTTCTGGCTAAATGTAACATGTTACCCTCTCCTTTGAAATGCAAACTACTCTGGCTTATCTAAAAATGCAAATTTTCCTTTACACCTCACATTCTAAAACTTCAGCCATGTTTACTTATTTAGCATTTCAAACCTAGCTTCTCTTCTGATACATCAAAGCCTTCAGACCAGCTGTCTTTAATTCAATGAATTCGCACACATGCACACACGCACACACACACGCACACACGCACACACTTTCATGACAGTCCCCAGGCCTGGACCTTTGGATTATTAGCCCAGTGACATTACCACTATGCCATCGTCTCCCCGAACATAAGCAGCTTGGGCCAAGTGGCCTGATTCTGTGCTATCCAATGCATGACTGGAGAGGGAAGGTATTGAGGGACATAGAGAGTTGGTCTCTGGTTGATGGCTTCTTGGACCTCTTTTTGCTCTTTGAGCTATTTTGGTTGTTAAGGTGGCACTGGCCTGGGGAACGTGAACCTCTGCCCACCCCCCCCACAATCCCCCAAACTATCTCCCCAGAATGAATGCACATGGTTTACATGAAAGGAGTACCTGATTTGCACAGGATTTTAAAGTGCTTTATAATGTCTTGAACTAGATGTTGTCAATATGTAGAAAACTTCACCTAAAATGTAGTGCAGATGGGCTTGCTGCAAGGTCAGCACACTGTGTGTTTTTAATCAGCTCCAGTCTTGCAGCTGAAGGCAATTGCTTGGAAGTAGGAGAAAATAATTTTGTTTCAAAAGGCACCAATTGCCCTTCTTGTACATTTGAATCTGAACTGACCTTCACCAAGTTCTATTGATTCATCATTTTTTAAAACACGTGAGTTGGAGCTTTTCCATTTAACTACTCTTGTGAAAAGCATTGTGGATGGATAATAAGCACCAGTGATGCCCGTATATTGAGAATGAAATTTTAAAAAATTCTCCACACATTTAAAATTCCACACCGACTAATCTCTCTTAAGTTTTGCATTATTCATGATCAAACTAGCTGGTCAGTCAACCTGCTCCCATACCAGCGACAGGGCTGTCTGCTCCCATACCAGCGACAGGGCTGTCTGCTCCCATACCAGCGACAGGGCTGTCTGCTCCCATACCAGCGACAGGGTGGTCTGCTCCCATACCAGCGACAGGGTGGTCTGCTCCCATACCAGCGACAGGGCTGTCTGCTCCCATACCAGCGACAGGGCTGTCTGCTCCCATACCAGCGACAGGGTGGTCTGCTCCCATACCAGCGACAGGGTGGTCTGCTCCCATACCAGCGACAGGGCTGTCTGCTCCCATACCAGCGACAGGGCGGTCTGCTCCCATACCAGCGACAGGGCTGTCTGCTCCCATACCAGCGACAGGGCGGTCTGCTCCCATACCAGCGACAGGGCGGTCTGCTCCCATACCAGCGACAGGGCTGTCTGCTCCCATACCAGCGACAGGGTGGTCTGCTCCCATACCAGCGACAGGGCGGTCTGCTCCCATACCAGCGACAGGGCTGTCTGCTCCCATACCAGCGACTGGGCTGTCTGCTCCCATACCAGCGACAGGGCTGTCTGCTCCCATACCAGCGACAGGGCGGTCTGCTCCCATACCAGCGACAGGGCTGTCTGCTCCCATACCAGCGACTGGGCTGTCTGCTCCCATACCAGCGACTGGGTGGTCTGCTCCCATACCAGCGACAGGGTGGTCTGCTCCCATACCAGCGACAGGGTGGTCTGCTCCCATACCAGCGACAGGGTGGTCTGCTCCCATACCAGCGACAGGGCGGTCTGCTCCCATACCAGCGACAGGGTGGTCTGCTCCCATACCAGCGACAGGGTGGTCTGCTCCCATACCAGCGACAGGGCTGTCTGCTCCCATACCAGCGACTGGGTGGTCTGCTCCCATACCAGCGACAAGGTGGTCTGCTCCCATACCAGCGACAGGGTGGTCTGCTCCCATACCAGCGACAGGGCTGTCTGCTCCCATACCAGCGACAGGGCTGTCTGCTCCCATACCAGCGACAGGGCTGTCTGCTCCCATACCAGCGACAGGGTGGTCTGCTCCCATACCAGCGACAGGGTGGTCTGCTCCCATACCAGCGACAGGGCTGTCTGCTCCCATACCAGCGACAGGGCTGTCTGCTCCCATACCAGCGACAGGGTGGTCTGCTCCCATACCAGCGACAGGGTGGTCTGCTCCCATACCAGCGACAGGGCGGTCTGCTCCCATACCAGCGACAAGGCGGTCTGCTCCCATACCAGCGACAGGGTGGTCTGCTCCCATACCAGCGACTGGGTGGTCTGCTCCCATACCAGCGACTGGGTGGTCTGCTCCCATACCAGCGACAGGGTGGTCTGCTCCCATACCAGCGACTGGGTGGTCTGCTCCCATACCAGCGACTGGGTGGTCTGATCCCATACCAGCGACTGGGTGGTCTGCTCCCATACCAGCGACTGGGCTGTCTGCTCCCATACCAGCGACAGGGTGGTCTGCTCCCATACCAGCGACAGGGTGGTCTGCTCCCATACCAGCGATTGGGTGGTCTGCTCCCATACCAGCGACTGGGTGGTCTGCTCCCATACCAGCGACTGGGTGGTCTGCTCCCATACCAGCGACAGGGTGGTCTGCTCCCATACCAGCGATTGGGTGGTCTGCTCCCATACCAGCGACAGGGCGGTCAGCTCCCATACCAGCGACAGGGCGGTCTGCTCCCATACCAGCGACAGGGCGGTCTGCTCCCATACCAGCGACTGGGCGGTCCGCTACCAGTGGAGGGTAAAACCTGTTTCCCAGTCAGTGGTCAGACAGGTTATGAGGACAGATTACGTGGGTTAGGCCTGTATTCCTTTTAGTATAGTAGATTAAGGGTGAACTGACTGAGATGTTTAAGATGATTAAAGGATTTGATGTAGTAGACAGAGAGAAACTATTCCTTCTGGTGGGGAGGGGGTGGAGTCCAGCCTTCGGTGGCATAACCTTAAAATTACAATTAATCCATTCAGGGGCGATGTCAGGAAGCACTTCATCTCAAAAAGGGGAGTGAAAATTTGGAACACTCTCCCCGAAAAACTGAGACTGGGCAATCTGCTCTCAGGCCAGTGATGAGACATCCTGAAAATTTAAAACTGAGATTGAATGACAGATTTTTTGTTTGGTAAGTGTATCAAAGGATATGGAACCAAGACAGGTAGATAAAGTTAAGATACAGGTCAGCCATGATCTAATTGAGTGGTTTGAGGGGCTTAATGGCCTCCTTCTGTTCCTATGTTGCAAGCCTCTCCTGATATTAAAACATGACATCCTGCATTTCACCTTCACATGGAAGAATGGTCCAGAGCCCAGGGCAATGGAGGGAGGGCGTTGATCAGCAGAGGGGAAAGATTGGTGTATTGGCCCAGATCTGCCAGTTTCTGCATCATTGGAGACCGGACAAACCCCGGATGATCCGCAACAGGACCCCTCGGAAGTCCCAAACTGAATCTGTGGGAATTGCCCGGGAAGTTTGAACTTCCAACGACAATTCCCCTGTTCCTCGGGATCATCCAAAAAAATCTCCAACTCGTGAGTTAGTCATACCCAGGAAATATTAGACAGGAAAATCAACTGACCAACCCCTCCAATCCCTCTCACTGCAACCCCCCCCCAACCAAGTCACCCCTTGACACCCCCCCCCCACCCCGACTACCTCCCTGGCCCTCCGACTCCCCCCTGATCCCTCCCCTCTGACCTTACTTGACTAGACCCCACCACCTGACTAACCCCAACCTAACCTGACTAGCCTCTACCACCCGACTACCCCCCACGACCCCTGACCCCTGATCCGACCCGACCTGACTACCCCCTACCACCTGACTCTCCTCAACCCGACCCCATCTGATCACCCCATCTGACTCCCCCCTCCCCGACTTGATTAGCCCCTGACCTCACCTGACTAGTGGCCACCCCTCGACTCACCCCCAACCTGACCTGACTAGCTCCTGACCTGACAACCCTCCCCAACCCACTAAATCCTACCCACCTTACGCACCTACCTAACTTGTCCACAAGGCATCCTACCACCCTACCACCTCACCTGCTTACTTCACCTGTCCTACCCTCATACCCACTCTACCCCCTTCCCACCTAGCTTATTCACCCTACCCCCTTAACTTCTCTCTCTCGCTTTTCAAAGAAGCTTTAGGACATTTTAGCTCTTTGCTTCCTTGAATACAGAAGCTAGTGCTAAAAAGGGAAGCTTGGCTTGTCTTCCCCGACAATCTAGTACTATGAAGAAGCAGCTCCATTTCGGGTATGCTCTGTATTTCTGGAGAAATGCGTTAGAAGCAGTTCAGAGAAGGTTTACAAGTCTAATAACAGAAATGGGTAGGGGTTGTCTTATGAGGAAAGGGTGGTATCCATAGTTTAGGCTTGTATCCACTGGCATTTAGAAGAGTAAGAGGTGACTTGATCGACACCTTTAAGACCCTGAAGGGGTCTTGATAGGGTGGATGTGGAGAGGATGTTTCCTCTTGTGGGAGAATCTAGAACTAGGGGTTACTGCTTAAAAATAAGGGGTCACCCATTTAAGACAGATGAGGAGAATTTTTTTCTCTGAGGGTTGTGTCTTTGGAACTTGCTTCCTCAAAAGGCAGTGGAGGCAGAGTCTTTGAATATTTTTAAGGCAGAGGTGGATAGATTCTTGATTAACAAGGGGGTGAAAGGTTATTGGGGGTAGGCAGGAATGTGGGGTGAGGTTACATTCAGATCAGCCATGATCTTATTGAATGGCAGAGCAGGCTTGAGGGGCCAAGTGATCTACTCCTGCTCCTAGTTCGTAAGTTCAGGTCATCTGACGGTGATTACCATTCCTTGGAAGATTCTGGCCATTATGTCTAATTCTGGGAACCAAACCATGCTTTAGGAAGGATGTGAAGACTTTACAGAGGGTGCAGAAAAGATTCACAAGAATGGTTCCAGGGATGAGGGTATTCAGTTATGTGGATAGATTGGAGAAGTTGGGACTGTTCTCCTTGGAGAAGAGAAGATTGATAGGTGTGATAGAGATATTCAAAATCATGAGGGGTTTGGACAGAGTAGATAGAGAAAGTGTTTCCAATGGTAGGGTTGAGAGTCGGGGGACACTGATTTAAGGTGATTGGGGGAAAAAAAGTAACAGTGACATAAGGACAGTTTTATTCACACAGCAAATGATTAGGATCTGGAATGCACTGCCTGAGAGTGTGGTGGATGCAGATTCAGTCGACACTTTCTTTCTGATGAAGAGAAAACATTTGCAGGGTTATGGGCTAAGGCTGGGGGAATGAGATTAGCCGAGTTGCTCTCTCAGAAAGCCATCATGGACACGATGGACCAAATTGTCTCCTTCTGTGCTGTAACCATTCTATGATTCCATGATTTGATTTGTGGTGGAGGAGAGGAAGAGAAAACAATTAAAGTGGCAGGGCTTTAAGAAGCCTTTGAATGAGGGAGGAGAGGTAGCAAAGTGAATTTTTTTTTTAGGCAGGGGTTTTAATGACTCAAAGAATGGCCTCTGATAACAGAGTTGCTATTCAGCAGATCATTGGAACGTACATGAGAAGGATACAGGATGGCTAAGGGAACCTTTTGCTGCACCCATGTCCACATCAGAGAGCGGGATCTTGGGTTGTGGAGAATTGTGTGCACGCATTTAACCTTTCCCCCACAAAAGCTCAAGCTCTCCTTTTTACACATATTTTAAAACAAGAATACTTGAGATGAAAGAAAACCCCCATTATCCCTGAGATATGCTCGCGAGATTTTTTTTTTCAAACAGGCTCCAGTTAACAAATGACGGTCTGAACATTACTGCGCATTTATGCAAAGAGTCTGAGAAAACGTTTTTTGCACTCTCAGATCAACAAATTTCTCCTAACGACTTCAGATCCAACTTCAAACGAGTCACTGGAGACTGACCTTTGATAAATTAATGTTGATAATTGACATAATTTCAGGAAAACATGAAAAGCTTCCTCTATATGACCGTACAGTGACGCCACACATTCTGCACAGGAAAATATATGTCCCCAGAATAACACAGGATGTCTTCAATTATTTAATGAATTATAATTTTTTTTTTTTAAAGAATTGCTCCTAACTTTTTTGGCATTTCCTCTTGAGAGGCACAGGGTAGATCATGCACATTCATTTACTTCAATGACACAGGGCTACGGATATGTGTTTCTAACTAGCCTGCAGATTTTGCACGTGGTTCAAATATCCACTTGATGTTCCAAATGCCAAAATCATTCCCTGCAAGATAACTTTTTTTTTTTGTTCCTATTTGAGTGCGTTAACTTTTTCTTACCCTCGTCCAATAAAGTAAGGCTTTTCTGTAGGGGCCTCTCACCACCTCTGGACAGTCTAAAAGCACCTTGCAGTCACTGAAGTACTTTTGGTCACTGTTGTAATGTTGGACATGAGGCAGCCAATTTGCACAAACAGCAATGTGATGATGACCAGATAACCTATTCTTAATGATGTTGGTTGAGGAATAAATGTCAGCCAGAGCCTCTCATCAAAATTGTGCCTGGGGGAACTTTTACATTCTCCTGAGAGTCCAAAGAGGACTTCACTTGAAAGTCTCATCTGAAAGACAGCATGGCCGAGAGTGCAGCGTTCCTTCCCATCCTATTTCTCTCCTCTTCTGAAAGTGTTGACTACTGCCAGGCTACTGTTGCACAGGCTCCACCCTGTACCATGCCCAAGTGGCCATTCTGACAGCACAAGCCTACTTAGAGAGCATCAGCAGGCTACTGGGCCACAGCAGGCATCATGATGAAGCAAAATCATAATCTCGCCTGATGCCCTCACTTTTTCTTTGTTCAATCCGTTCCCTGGTGCATGTGGCAACCCATCACCATGTTTCCGTAGTTAAGCCACTGCCCGATCTGGAATGTGCATTCTCTCCATAGCAGCACATCTGGATTACTCAAGTCCAGGCCACTTGGTTGCACAGAGGCTGAAAGGTGGCGTAGAAGACTCTTAAATGTGAACGAGGTTAGGATAGGTGGGCAATTGCTCTATGAGAGGCTGTAGGCATCTCTGAAAGAGAGAAGTTTGCCTGAGGGGCACCTCTCTGCATCAAGCATGGGACACACGAACAGGCAGGTCCCAACTCTCCCTCAGCTGGATCGGGAATTGAACCCATGCAGTTGCCGTTATTCTGAACCCCACGCTAGCCATCCACCAGCTGAACTAGGGCATGTTCAAAACAGAAATCGATAGATTTCTGGAGATTAATGACATCAAGGGATATGGAGATAGTGGTGTTGAGGTAGATGATCAGCCATGATCTAATTGAAAGGTGGAGCAGGCTCGATGGGCTGAATAGCTTACTCCTGTTCCTATGTTCCTATGAGTTAATTGGCCCCCATGCGCAAGGTTACTGCTAGAGTTTAACCAGCTAAAACCGCACAACCTGTCAGTAAAGAACATTGGGCAAGATTCCCACTGTTGAGCCATATGTGTAAGGTTACCTGGGGTTAGGTAATGCAGACCTGGTTTGGGTATCAGAATACTGAGTCTACTATGGAAAGTTAACACATTTGGATAGAATCCCTTTAATTGCCTTTTCTTAGCAAGGGTGCTGCAGGCAATAAAAATTTTCCAACTGGCCCATTAAGTATTTTTCCACTTTTTTTTTTTGGTAGCAATAGCAGTTTCCTGATGTTCCTTGGTCATATCCTGCATCTAGGGACCTGGGCTTTCAATTAAATAAAAGAGGTAGAGGATTGGGAGTTTCATTGTTGCAAACACCCTGGGCCATGTAAGGCAGTAAATTATTTCAAAACTGCTGGTTGGAAACACTGAGGACAGGTTGGGAAAATGAACCATCATTTTCAAAATATTTCAAAAGTGAATAACTATCAATAAATAATCCAATCTCCCTATCCACTCCCTGTTTTGATGCAATCTGAGTGCCTCAGTCTTGTTGCTTTTTATAGCACTAGCCTGCATTAGTGACCAGTGGGTTGCAGTGGTTTATTTTTCTGTTGGGGCTACTTTATCAGATCTCACCAAATGATGGCTCGATATAACCCACCTCCTCCTGAGAATTCAACATTTTTCCCACCTCATTCGTTTTTACTGCTTTAAATTTTCTTGCCTATTAATTTTTGTGCCCATCAAAATGAGAGAAGTTGGCACCTAGGAATGGAATACCTCAATCACCTGCTGTCAACATTGAATACGCTCACATCAGGTACAGCACGGGGTTAGATACAGAGTAAAACTCCCTCTACACTGGCCCCATCAAACACTCCCAGGACAGGTACAGCACGGGGTTAGATACAGAGTAAAGCTCCCTCTACACCGTCCCCATCAAACACTCCCAGGACAGGTACAGCACGGGGTTAGATACAAAGTAAAGCTCTCTCTACACTGTCCCCATCAAACACTCCCAGGACAGGTACAGCACAGGGTTAGATACAGAGTAAAGCTCCCTCTACACTGTCCCATCAAACACTCCCAGGGCAGGTACAGCACGGGGTTAGATACAGAGTAAAGCTCCCTCTACACTGTCCCCATCAAACACTCCCAGGACAGATACAGCACAGGGTTAGATACAGAGTAAAGCCCCCTCTACACTGTCTCCATCAAACATTCCCAGGATAGGTACAGCACGGGGTTAGGTACAGAGTAAAGCCCCCTCTACACTGTCTCCATCAAACACTCCCAGGACAGGTACAGCACAGGGTTAGATGCGAACATAAGAACAACGAGGCAGGAGTAGGCCATTCGACCCTTGAGCTGCTTCACCATTTAAAAAGATCATGGTTCATCTGATAAAAACCTCAAATCTGCATCCCACCTACCCCTGATAACCTATCGCCCCCTTGCTTACCAAGAATCTATCCACCTCTGCCTTGAAAATATTCAAAGACTCTGCTTCCACCTCTTTTTCAGGAAGAGAGTTCCAAAGACTCATGAACACCTGGGAGAAAAAATTTTGCCTCATCGTTTTAAATGGGCAACCCCTTATTTTTAAACAGTGACCCCTAGTTCTAGATATGTTTTGATCAAATCACCCCTTACTCTTCTAAACTCCAGCAGATACAAACCTAGCCTGTCCAACCTTTTCTCATAAGACAACCCGCCATTCAAAGTATTAGTCTGGTAAACCTTCTCTGAACTGCTAATGCAATTACATCCTTCCTTAAATAACGTAACCAATACTGTACACAGTACTCCAAATGTGATCTCACTAGTACCCTGTATAACTGAAGCATAACCCCCGCTACTTTGTAATCAATTCCCCTTGCAATAAATGATAACATTCTATTAGCTTTCCTAATTACTTGCTGTACCAGCCTTTTGCGATTCATGCACCAAGACACCTAGATCCCTCTGCACCTCAGAGCTCTGCGATCTCTCACCATTTAGATAATATGCTTCTCTTTTATTCTTCCTGTCAAAATGGACAATTTCACATTTCCCTAAATTATACTCCATTTGTCAGATCTTTGCCCACTCACTTAACCTATCTAGATCTTCTGGTAGTCTCTTTATATCCTCTTCACAACTTACTTTCCTGCCTATCTTTGTGTCATCAGCAAATTTGGCAACCATCCCATCCATCCCTTCATCCAAGTCATTTATATAAATTGTAAATAGTTGAGGTCCCAATACAGAGTAAAGCTCCCTCTGCATTGTCCCATCAAACACTCCCAGGACAGGTACAGCACGGGGTTAGATACAGAGTAAAGTTCCCTCTACACTGTCCCCATCAAACTCCCAGAACAGGTACAGCACAGGATTAGATACAGAGTAAACCTCCCTCTACACTGTCCCCATCAAACTCCCAGGACAGGTACAGCACGGTGTTAGATACAGAGTAAACCTCCCTCTACACTGTCCCCATCAAACACTCCCAGCGCAGGTACAGCACAGGGTTAGATACAGAGTAAAGCTCCCTCTACACTGTCCCCATCAAACACTCCCAGGACAGGTACAGTACAGGGTTAGATACAGAGTAAACCTCCCTCTACACTGTCCCCATCAAGCACTCCTAGGGCAGGTACAGTGTAAAACTGCCAATTAGCATGCCTCAGCTCCTACCTCAGAGTAGCACCTCAGAACAACTAATAGCATTTCACATGTCCAGCACCAGCCATCTTTTGACCTTTCTGTGAATTAGGGTCTATTTGTAGGTACTAGATTGAGATGCGTGAATAGTTTTGATGAAAAGACGTCAGCCTATTTGGGAGTCGAGCACAAGTGATCACGTACCAACCAGTCCCCTTTATGATATGATGCTCCATTCTGTTTCCCTTGTGGTTCACCCTGCTCTCATTCTCCATGGCTACGAACTCACACTTTTCTGCTGATATTCATTCACTGTCCCCTCCCCTCTGCTGTTCCTCCACAGCTGCTGCGTGCATGGGATGAAATGTGTGAACAAACTGTATAACAGACAGACTGGGTTAAATTATGAAGACAGGTTACATGAACTAGGCTTGTATTTCCTGGAGTATAGAAGATTAAGGGGTGATCTAATTGAAGTGTTTAAGACGCCTAAAAGAGTTGACAAAGCCAAGCTAAAGCTCCCTGCACCAAATGGCTCTAAAATTCCCTCCCTAAACCTCTCCACCTCTCTATGCTTCATAAAACGTATCTTTTTGACTAGACTTTAGGTCACCAGGTCTAATACCTTGAATGGTTCTGTGTCAAATTTTTGTCTGATTTGCAATCCTGTAAAGCATCTTGGGATGTTTTATTACATTCAGGTGCTAATAAGTGCAAGTTATTGTTGTTGATAGGATAGATAGACAGAAACTACTTCCTCTGGAAAGAGAGTCCAGAACAAGGGAGAAATAACCTTAAAATAGAGCTGTACAGCTCAGGCGTGTTGTCAGGGAGCACTTTTCCACGCGTAGTGGAAATGTGGAATTGTCTCATGTAGAGAACTGTTGAAGCTGGGAAACAATTGAAAATTTTAAAATTGAGGTTGATAGATTTTTGTTAGCTAAGGGTATGAAGGGCTACAGTGGGTAGAGTTAAGCTGCAAGACGGCCATGATCTAAGTGAATCGCAGAATAGGTTTTTGAGGGGCTAAATGGCCTCCTCATGTTCCTTGCAGCTGGGGAATTAAATTCAATTAATTAAATAAATCTAGTATCTGTAATGATGATGGTGTAACTACTACATTGTCGTGAAAACCCATCTGGTTCACTTATGTCCCTTTAGGGAAGGAAATCTGCCATCCTTACCCGGTCTGGCCTACATGTGACTCCAGACCCACAGCGATGTGGTTAACTCTTCACTGCCCCTCTGAAACGGCCTAATGAGCCACTCAAGTTGTCAAGAAGGTAGCTAACCACCATCTTCTCAAGGGCAATAAAATTGCTTGGCAGCGATGCCCACATCCCATAAATGAGTTTAAAATAATAGTGAGCATTTGCCAGTTTTTGACTGTTGCCGGGCAGTGGGAAATCCCTGGAGAACAAGACTGCAAAGTGAATGGATCCGAACAATGGAGTCTGAATTTAACATTCACATGCACCCAATGTTTTGCAAATAACAAAGCTAAAAAAAAACATAAGTGCTGGAAAAAGCACAGCAGGTCCCTCAGCGTCGGATAGAGCAGAAAAATCACAGGCTAATGTTTCAGGTATCAGCCTTTCATTGGAAACATCCATTGGTAAAGGCCCAGCAATGTTACACCACCTCCAGGGTGACTGGTTTATGGTGACTGTGTGTAAACTAAATTCGATTTTTATTAGGTGGGATTGTGGAATGTGTGTCGATACTTTGGGGATTGAGCTGTGCAATTCCCTCCCTTTTCTTTTCACCCCCACTAGCCTTTCTGAATAACCACCACCCCCCCCTGCATTTATAGCAATGTTTCCGTTTGTTGCTGTTAACTCATTGGATTTATTAAAAGGGAGGGGTAAAAAAACGCCAAATCTCACAGTGATTCAAAAAAAACCTGCTGCCTTCCGAGTAACTTTGTTTTGTGTTAATTAGTTTCCAGCTGCAGCAAAACTTTAAACTTTATCCTGTAGAGCACCCTTTACATATATTTCTGGTCAGATTGTTGCATCTTTCTTTTTAAATCAGAATTGAATTCCAAACCCCACGTTCTTCAGTAAATGATTTTAAAAAAAGCATGGATCGGCGAGAATAACATTGCTGAATTATTCACATATTGAGCTCCGGGCAAGAAGCACAATTTAACAGGTCCACAGGAAACACTGGAATATGCGTCTGCTTTTCCAATCCTCATTCCAAACCCACGATCTTTACCATCCAGTGCATCAGATCAAATGGCAAGGTTCGTCTTCTATTGTTTTGGTGCTTCCTGGTGCTGCAGAAATCGATGATCATTTACACAATCTTCACTAATTGTTTCTGTCTGTGGCAGCCCCTCACTGGCGGCACACACACACAAGCTATCCATTGGACCCGGCGGGTTGAGCTGACACTCTTAATATTCTTATCAGCTTTCACCAGCAAAGCCTTAATAGCTTGTGAAGCAGAGCCATAAACTATGGGCTTATTAGTTGCAAGCCACGCAGGCAGCGGAATACTGCCACCCCCAGAAGGAGCTGCACTTGGGAGTGTTACGTTCCAGCAATACCACGCGAGAGGCAACCTGCTTGCTTAACCTCTGGAGTGCGAACAAGTTATACAGCTGTGCAAGTATATGGGGCCTGTACCACAGGAAAAGGCTCTGGCGCTCACGATGAAAGAAAGAGCGAGCTTGCTTTCATTACAGCGCTTTGCACAATCTCGGGATGCCCCAAAGCTCTCTCTAGCCTATGGGGGTGCTTTTTTTGAAGTATAAGTCAGTGTTGTCATGTAGCAAGCAGGGCAGCCAAAAGTGCGCATAGCAAGACCCCACAATCAGCAATGCAACAATCACCATATCATCTGTTTTCTGTGATGTCAGTTGAGGGATAATATTGGACAGGACACTAGAATCATCTCCCATGTTATTCTTAGCAATAGCGTCTTGGGATCTTTTATGCCCACCTTAGAAGGCAGGGCATGCCTAGGTGCCTAGAAAGGTGAAGTGATTCATTTTGGTAGGCAGAACATGGCAAGACAATAAAAAATAAAGGGTACAACTGTAAAGGGGGTGCAGGAGCGACATGTTGGAAGGTTAATAAAGCAGATGGTATCCTAGGTTTCATTAATAAGGGGATAGAGTACAAGAGCAAGGAGGCTGTGTTAAACCTGTATAAGCACTGGTTCAGCCTCAGCTGGAGTATTGCGTCCAGTTAGGAAAGGTGTCGAAGTCTTTGGGGAGGGTGCAGAAAAGGTTGACGAGAATGCTTCCCGGGATGAGGAACTTCAGTTGTGTAGATTGTTTGGAGACGTTGAGAATGTTTTCCTTGCAGAAGAGGAAAATGAGAGGAGAGCTGATGAGAGGTATTCAAAATCATGAGGGGCCTGGACAGAGTCGATAGGGAAAAACTGTACCCACTGGTGGAAGAATCGAGAACCAGGGGGACACAGGTTTAAGGTATTTGGCAAAAAAAGCAATACGACATGAAGAGAAACTTCTTCACGCAGCGAGCCATTAGGACTAGAATCCACTGCCCGAGAACATGGTGGAGACAGGTTCAGTCAAGGCATTCAGGAGGGAATTGAATTATTGTCTGAAAAGGAAGAATGTGCAGTGTTATGGGGAGAAAGTGGAGAAGTGGAAAATTGCTCATTCGGAGAGTCAGCGAGGACACAACAGGCCGAACAGCCTCCTTCTGTGCTGTAACCATTCTGTGATTCTCTCTGATTCTGTTTAGTGCATCGTCCAGAAGATGGCTTCTCGTGGCACGCCCTCAACACTGCATTGGAGTGTCAGCTGAGATTATGTGTTCAGGTCTCTGGAAAGGAAACTTGAACCCACAACTCCAAACTCCAGAGGCGAGAACGCAACCCATTGAGACACGGATAAGCATCTTGATGGAATTATTTTCTAAAATTCTTTCATGGGATGTGGGCGTTGTTGGCTAGGCCAGCATTTGTTGCCCATCCCTAGATGCCCTTGAGAAGGTACTGCCCACCTTCTTGAACCGCTGCAGTCCATGTCATGTTGATTCACCCAAAGTGCTGTTAGAGAGGGAGTTCTAGGCTTTTGACCCAGTGACAGCGAAGGAACGGTGATATATTTCCAAGTCAGGATGGTGAGTGGCTTAGAGAGGAACTTGCAGGTGGTAGTGTTCCCATGTATCTGCTGTCCTTGTCATTCTAGGTGGTACAGGTCACTGGTTTGGAAGGTGCTGTCAAAGGAGTCTTGGTGAATTACTGCAGTGTATCTTGTAGATGGTATGCACTGCTGCTACTGTGCATCGGTGGTGGAGGGAGTGAATGTTTAAGGTGGCGGAAAGGATGCCAATATCAAACAAGCTGCTGTGTCCTGGATAGTGTCAAGTTTCTTGAGTGTTGTTGGAGCTGCACTCATCCAGGCAAGTGAAGAGTATTCCATCACAATCCTGACATGTGCCTTCTAGATGGTGGACAGGCTTTGGGGAGTCAGGAGGTGAGTTACCACAGAATTCTCAGCCTCTGGCCTTTTGTAGCCACAATATTTGTATAATTGGGCCAGTTCAGTTTATGGTCAATGGCAAACTGCAGAATGTTGATAGTGGGGGATCCAATAATGGTAATGCCATTGAATGTCAGGGGGCGATGGTTAAGTTCTCTCTTGTTGGAGATGGTCATTGCCTGGCACTTCTGTGGTGCGAATGTTACGTGCCACCTAATCTGTCCAAGCCTGAATGTTGTCCAGGTCTTGCTGCACATAGACTGTTTCAGTATCTGAGGAGTCACGAATGGTGCTGAACATTGTGCGATCATCAGTGAACATCCCCACTTCTGACCTTATGATGGAGGGATAGTCATTGATGAAGCAGCTGAAGATGGTTGGGCCTCAGACGCTACGCTGAGGAACTCCTCCAGCAATGTCCTTGGACTGAGATGATTGACTTCCAACAACCACAGCCCATCTATCTTGGTGCTAGGTATGTCTCCAACCAGTGGAGAGATTTGCACCTGATTCCCATTTACTTCAAGATAAAGGCAAAATACTGCAGATGCTGGAAATCTGAAACAAAAAAAATGCTGGAAAAGCTCAGCAGGTCCGACAGCATCTGTGGAGAGACAGACAGAGCCAACGTTTCAAGTCCATATGACTCTTCTTCAGAGCTAAAAGGAAGTAGAAATGTGGTGAAATATATTTTTTTGTTTTTGTTCCCATTTGCTCCAGTTTTGCTCGGACTCCTTGATGCCAAACTCGGTTAAATGCTGCCTTGATATCAAGGGCAGTCACTCTCACCTCATGCCATGCAATGTTTGAGTATAAATGCTTAATATGTTCATATGAAAGTCTATTTTCTGCTATCTTAAGTGGAATGTGAAGCCATTAAAATAGATAGCATAAAAAGAAGTTAGATAGAAATCCATTGAGCATTCATGCACCAATATTGCACAGCATACTAAATGCAAAAGCTATGACTTCCTTTGTTTATACCTTACATTTATGTCATTCAATGTTATTAGAAGAATTATGTGATCAATAATTGTAGTAAAACTTTGTCCAGTCTCACTCCATCCTGCCTCAATGACCCAGTCCTGCCATGTTTTCTTGCTCCATTTTTTTTTGCTCCTTTCCACAGGCCTCCTGCTCCTATATGGGTTATTTCTTGTTCACCGCTCATCTGCTTCTCCTTTGGTGACAATCTTTCAACCACTACACCCTCACTTCAGGGACTGCAATCCCCCAACCTGCTTTCTAACACACCCAAAAAATACTCCATTTCAACTATTCCTTCAATCCCTTCCTAATCTTTCTGTTGTCCATTATTCTTTGTGTCTGGGATAGTGATACTTGTTCTATAGCTTCCCTGCCTAAACCACTCTGTGTCTCCATCCCTCTCCTTTTAAGTTGTTCCTTAAAACCTACCTCTTTGACCAACCTTTTGATCACGTGTTCTAATGTCTCCATGTCTGGCCCAGTGTCGAATTTTGTCTGATAGCCACTTCTGTGAAGTGCCTTCGGATATTTCACTCCATTGAAGGCGCTATATCAAGGCATGTTGTGTGTGCTTTAAGTGTGTGTTACGCAAAGCTTTTATGCACCCAGCTCTGACGCTGTCTTTAGTCCTTATCTCGGCCTAAAAGGACAAGGTGTATTGATGGGAGTTTCTCACAGTCCAAAGAGAGAGGATGCAAACACTGCCCACCGCCACACCACGTGTTAATTAAATACTTGTGACAATATTGTCAATGATGGTGACCCTGTGTAGAAGAAACAGAGAAATGTACAGCAGGAAGTTGCTTGGGCCCTCTTACCTAATGCTAATTTTGTACCTCTCTTGGAGTACTGCTTTTACACAGCTGTTTTCTCGATTTCTCCCAAAATTATTCCCAATTTCCTGCCCTATGTAATATCCAACCTACAATTTCAGGAATTTTAATTGAAGCTTTTGGAGCTGACCCCATTAATTACTCCATAAGCCCATATCAATCCTCATCAGTGCCGTTATCAGAGCTGATATTGGAAAGACTATTAAATCTGCCAGGCCAACCCGTAATAATTTACGGGATGTCAAAACAAAAAGAAATTAATCTGAAGATGTCAATTAACAGGAAATTAATGTAGCTCAGGGTTGCTTTCGTCTTGTGAATTGCCCCTTGTCACAAACTGAAATGCACTCTTAGCTCAAATCCTAGGCCCTGAAAGTAGGGAGAGCCCAGGACAGAGCAGCTCATTTGATTGGTGTTCCTTCTTTTCAATTGTTGTTGGAATGTGGGTGTTGCTGGATAGGCCAGCGTTTATTGTCCGTCCCTAATTGCCCTTTAGAAGGTGGTTTGTGTGCTGCCTTCTTGAACCGCTGCAGTCCTTGTGAAGTAGGAACACCCACAGTGCTGTTTGACAGGGCTGGGTTTGCCGTTGTTGGTTACAGTGCCTAGGTCGATTCCGGGTGGTCCGTCCAGTTTCATTCCTTTTAGACTTCATGGCAGTTTGATACAACTGAGTGGCTTGCTAAGCCATTGCAGACGGCATTTAATCACAGAATCAGATTGTTACAGTGCAGAAGGGGGGCCATTCGGCCCGTTGTGTCTGCACTGGCTCTCTAAATGAGCATTATGACTTGGTGCCATTCTCCTGCCTTTTCCTCGTACCCTTGCACATTGTTTCTATTCAAATAATCATCTGCTGCCCTCTTGAATTCCTCGATTGAACCTGCCTCCACCACACTTCCAGGCAGTGCATTCCAGACCTGAACTACTCACTGTGTGAAAAAGTTTTTTCTCACATCATATTTGCTTCTTTTGCAAGTCAGTTTAAATCTGTGCCCTTTCGTTCTCAATCCTTTTACGAGCGGGAACAGTTTCTCCCTATCTACTCTGCCCAACCCCCTCATGATTTTGAAACCTCTTATCAAATCTCCTCTCCAAGGAGAACAGTCCCAATCTCTCCAATCTATGTTCATAACTGAAGTTTCTCATCCCTGGAACCATTCTTGTAAGCCTCTTCTGTACTCTTCCCAATGTGCTCACATCCTTCTTATAGTGTGGCTCCCAGAACTGTACACAATACTCCAGTTAAGGATTAACAAGTGTCTTATATAAATTCAGCATAACCTCCCTGCTCTTGTACTCTATGCCCCTATTAATAAAGCCCAGGATACTAAATACTTTATTAACTGCTCTCTCTACCTGTCCTGCCACCTTCAATGATCTATGCAAATATACACCCAGGTCCCTCTGCTCCTATACTCCCTTAAGAATTGTACCTCTTGTTTTATATTGTCTCTCCATCTGCTTCTACCAAAATGCATCACCTCACACTTCACCAACCAGTCTCTGTCCTCCTCACAGTTTACAATGCTTCTAAGTTTCATATCATCCACAAACTTTGAAATTGTCTCCTGCACACCAAGATCCAGATCATTATTAAATACCAGGAAAAGGAAAGCTCCCAATACCGACCCCTGGGGAACTCCACCACAAACCTTTCTCCAGCCCGAAAAATATCCATTAACCATTACTCGTTGTTTCCTATTACTCAGCCAATTTTGTAACCACGTTGCTACTGTCCCTTTTATTCCATGAGCTATAACTTTTCTTACAAGCCTTTTGTGTGGCACTCTATCGAATGCCTTTTGGAAGTCCATGTACACCACATCAACAGCGTTACCTTCATCTGTCATCTCTGTTACCTCTTCAAAAAACTCCAGCAAGTTAGTTAAACACGATTTCCCCTTTAGAAATCTATGCTGGCTCTTCCTAATCAGCTCATATTTTTCCATGTGACTGCTAATTCTATCCCGAATAATTGTTTCTAGAAACTTCCCCACCACTGAAGTTAAACTGACTGGTCTGTAGTTGCTGGGCTTATCCTTACAACCTTCTCTGAACAAGGGCGTAATATTTGCAATTCTCCAGACCTCTAGCACCTCCCCTGAGTCTAGGGAATACTGAAAGATTATGCAATTTCCACTCGTACTTCCTTCAATATCCTCGGGTGCATCTCATCCCATCCCGGTGCTTTGTCAACTTTAAGTACTGTCAGTTTGTCCAACACTTCCTCCTTATCAATTTTGAACCCTGTTTCCTTGGTAAAGACAGATGCAAAGTGTTCATTTAATATCTCAGCCATGCCCCCTGCCTCCTTGTTTAAATCTCCTTTTTTGGACCCTAATCGGCCCTACTCCTCCTTTTACCATCCTCTTACTGCTTATGTGCTGATAGAAGACTTTGGGATCCCCCCTTATGTTGGCTGCGAGTCTTTTCTCATAATCCCCCTTTGCTTCTCTTATTTGCTTTCTCACGTTCCCTCTGAGCTTAAGAGTCAACCACATTGCTGTGGGTCTGGAGTCACGTATAGGACATCCAGGTAAGGACGGCAGATTTCCTTCCCTAAAGGACATTAGTGAACCAGATGGGTTTTTACGACAATCAACAATGGTTTCATAGTCATCATTAGACTAGCCATTAATTCAAAACTTATTCATTGATTTCAAATTCCACTAGCCGTGGTGGGATTTGAACCCATGACCCCAGAGTGTTACTAGTCCTGTGACATTACCACTACGTCACCATCTCCCTCAATTCCCTCCCTCCTACCTCAACCTCCACCCCATGCTCCGCAGATGCATATTGGGGAATTTGAACCAAATGTAAACCCATGGGATTAGGTGGAATGCCAGTCTTGTGCCCTGCCCAATATTAATCTCAGTTGCCTTCAGTGAAGAGTTAAAACCAGACAACGTAAACCCAGCGGCCTGCCTGGTCTTATCAACGTCCTATCAGGATGGTTAGGTAGGAATTGACCCTTTTGTGGCTATAGGATGTACACTGGGCCAAAATCCTGGAACTCCCTCCCTAACAGCCTGAACCCCCTAACATGTGGATGTACCAACACCACAGGGACTGCAGCGGTTCAAGAAGGCAGCTCATCACCACCTTCTCAATGGCAATTAGGCATGGGCAATAAATGCTGGCCTATCCAGCAACACCGTATCCTGTGAAAGAATAAAATAAACCTGTTGATAACATACCAAGGTTCAGGTTGACAGTACCTACCTCCCCTGCCACGTCTATCACCAAGCAGAACAAGGGCAACAATGTTGTGGGGCAACACCACCTTCAGGATCCCTCCAAGTTGCACAGCGTAGCGACTTGGATGTGTATCAATGTTTTCCCATCATCACTCAGTCAATGTTTTGGAATTTTCTACCAAATCCTATCATGAGAACAGAAGGACTTCAGTGGTTTAAGAAGGTCTATCATCACCTTCTCAGGTCAACTAGCAACATAAGAAAGAACATAAGGAACAGGAGGAGGCCACTCAGCCCCTCTTGCCTGTTCTTCCATTCAGTTAGATCCTGGCTGGTCTGTACCTGAACCACTTACCTTGGCTCTGGAGCTCTTAATCTACTTAACAAAAATCAATCAACTCTGTTCTGAATTTTTCATTTGAGGCCTCAGCCTCAGCAGCTTTTCGGGGGAGAATCCAGATTTGCACTACCCTTTGTGTAAAGAAGTGCTTCCTGACATCATCCCTGAACACTTTGGATCTAATTTTAATTCCTGTTTCTGGACTTCCACCGGAAATATTGTCTATCTGCTCTCCAAGACAACAACAAGAACTCATTTATATCAGGCTTTTAACAAAGTGAAATGTCCCAAGCTGTTTCACGGAATAGCTATCTAACAAATTTCAAACCAAGCCACATAATATCCTAGAACAGGTGACCAAAAGGTTGCTCAAAGAAGATCTTTCTTCTCAGTGACGTTGATGTTTTTTTATTCATTCGTGGGATGTGGGTGTCGCTGGCTAGGCCAGCATTTATTGCCCATCCCTAATTGCCCTTGTTCAGAAGGCATCTTTTTTAAAGAGTCAACCACATTTCTGTGGGTCTGAAGTCACACGTAGACCAGACCAGGTGAGGACAGCAGATTTCCTTCCCTAAAGGACATTAATGAACCAGATGGGTTTTTATGAAAATCAATTCATGGTCATCATTAGACTTCTAATTCCAGATATTTATTGAATTCAAATTCCATGGTGGGATTCGAACCCAGGTCCCCAGACCATTACCCTGGTCTCTGGATTACCAGTCCAGTGACAATGTCACCACCTCCCCTCAAATTGAGAGATAAATAGTGGCTAGAACACCGGGGGAAACCTCCCTGCTCTCTTCAAATAGTACCTGAGAGAGCACATAGGTTTACCACCTCATATGGAAGGCAACCTCTTCGACACTGCAGCACTCCCGCAGTACTGGATTGGGAAAGTCGGTCTGGATTGTGTTCTCAAGTATCTGAGATGAGCCACTGCTTGCCCACTCAAGTGAACATAAAAAGGTCCTAAACCATTCTTTTGAAATATTATCCTAACCAATGTTTATCATTTAACCAACATCTATATAACATATAATCTGGTTATTATCATATTGCTGTTTGTGGAACCTGCTGTGTGTAAATTGGCTGCCACATTATAACAGTGACTGTATTTCAAAAGGCTTCATTGGGGCTGTAAAGCGATTTGGGACATCCTGCATCAATGCAAGTCTTTATTATAATCTCTAATCTAACAGTGGATCAGATTAACTCCCTGAAGAAAAGGGAAATATTTAACTGGCTGTGGCCGAAATCAGTTTTTTTTTAATAGTCACAGGACTTAGAGTCTACACAAACATTCTCTGCTGTGGGGAGGATCTCAAAATAGCTGTAAATAAGCTGAAGCTATTACTGAGGCATCCCCGACTCTGTGTGTGTGTTTGTGTGTGTGTGTGTGTGTGTCTTTAATAAGCCGGAATTGATGACTTGAGTGGTTTAGGGGTTAGATAAACAGCTGTGCCTTTGGTGAGGGCAAGGTATGTTTGATTGTTTATTTGGACGGATCTAGAAAGGAGTTACGCTTGTCTGCTCATCCCCTCCAGGGAGTTCTCTGACCCCCTCCCTCCACCCAATCTTAAATCACTCACCATCAAGTTCCCAGCCAAGGACCCTTGCTCATCTGTGGCAGTGCCACTCGTCAGACTCTGGAGCCAAGATGGCTATTTACAGCTGGGGGATGGAGGCTGCCAAAGGGAGCATTTGGCAGTTGTAACAAGTCCGCAATATTAAATTTCACTGAGATGTCTTGATAGAAATCAGAACTGCATCCCTAAAGTGCACAACAAGGGTAAAGTGGCAATGATTGAGACCCAGGGCACACTTTTATTTTTACAGTCATTTCACTCAAACCTCAGTGTTTTTCTCTCTGTTCCTCCCCAACCCCCACCATTTTCCCGTCTGTCCTTTTCATTTATAGAAGCCTGTTTTTGTCAGGTATATTATACGGATAATACATGCATGCAACCGCAGAGATAACGTTTCTCAGCTCTGGTCGATCATCTTGTCCAGCTTATCACTGAAACTAAGCATTACTGGGGATGTTCATCTCCTTTTATTCATATGTTAACCTTTTCCAAAGGTTGCAATTTGGAATTAGACGCAGAGATTTCTATCAGCTTGCATCTTCAAGCAGAAAAAATATTGAACGTTTGAATTCATGTTTGTTTTAAAAAAAAAAGTGAAATAAATTCTAAGTTTTAGCAGTTATGTCATTTGCTGAAGTTAGACCACCCATTCACTCCAAAGCACCCTTTCAAAGGAGTGGGAGGGTTTCAGTTTGAAGCATTAGTAAATTATGTCCACTTTGTTGCTGAACTTTCAGTGTTACTTTCTTTTCCTTCGTGAAGGCACCGACTCTTTCTGGGGCAGGGTTTGAGGTCTCGCAACCTTCCCTAATTTTAGCCCCATGTGACACAGAATCTGGACGCTGAGTTTCGAACTGTCTGGCTACAACCTATGCCTATTCTTGTTTATACCTTGCATTGGCATATTTTACCAACCGTCATTGGAACTGTGATCAGAAGAGGGATTCTCCGACGTTCTTTTTTCTTTTTGTAGACAAGGGGGTGCCCCTTAAAATTAGATTCAGGTCATTCAGGGGGGATGTCGGGAGACACTTTGTCATAAAATACTGGGTCAGATTCTTGGAACTCCCACCCTAACAGTATTGTGGGTGTATCTACACCACAGGAACTGCAAGGGTTCAAGAAGACAGCTCACCACTTCCTTCTCAATTAAGGATGGTCAATAAATGCTGGTGTAGATACTTTAGCTGGCTCTGCTTTCATACCTTTATAATTACCCTTGTTCAGGTTTGAAACACTAACTTTAGACCCACACTTCGCCCCCTTCAAATTGAACATGAAATTCTTTCATGTTATGATCACTGTCACCTAAAGGCTCATTTACCATGAGGTTATTAATTAATCCAGTCTCATTGCCCATTACCAGGTCTAGAATAGCCTGCACCCTGGTTGGCTCTAAAATGTACTGCTCTAAGAAATTGTCCCCCATGGACTCTATGAGCTCATTTTCCAGGCTACCTTTGCCAATCTGATTCGTCCAATCTACATGTAGCTTAAAATCAACCATGATTATTGTGATACCTTACTTACGAGCCCTGTTTATTTAGAACCATAGAAAAGTTACAGCACAGAAGGAGGCCATTCGGCCCATCTTGTCCATGCCAGCCTGAGGACACCCAGGTGCCCTTTCTAATCCCACCTTCCTGCACCCAGCCCATAGCATAGTGGAACAGCAATGGCAGGTGTTTCTGGGAGTAATTTGGGAGACACAGCAAAAATTCATCCCTAGGAAGAAGAAGCATACTAAAGGGAGGACAAGGCAACCATGGCTGACAAGGGAAGTCAGGGACAGTATAAAAGCTAAAGAGAAAGCATACAATGCGGCAAAGAGCAGGGGATTGGGAAGCCTACAAAGACCAACAGAGTACAACTAAAAAAAGAAATAAGGAGGGAGAAGATTAAATATGAGGGTAAACTATCCTGTATACTCTGTCCTACAGTGTAACTACTGTTAGGGCACCTATAAACTATTCCACAAATGACCTCTTACCTTTCCCATTTCTTATCTCTATGCAAACTGATTCTACATCTTGCAGTTTCAAGCTAGGGTCATCTCTCATTACTGTGCTAATGACATCCTTCGTTAAGAGAGCTACCCCTCTTTCCCTTCAGCTTCTCTTCGAAATGTCAAATATCCCTCAATATTCAGGTCGTTAGTATGCGGAATTCTGTTCCCCAAAAAGCAGTGGAGGCTGGGTCATTGAATTTATTCAAAGCTGAGTTAAATGGATTTTTGACAAACAGGGGAGTTGAGGGTATTGGGGGGCAGACAGGAAAGTGGAGTTGAGATCACAAGCAGATCAGCAATGATCTGATTGAATGGCGGAGCAGGCTCGAAGATCCAAATGGCCTACTCCTGCTCCTAAGTCATATGTTCCTAGGATGCCCTTACAGTGCTTATTAGGAAGGGAGTTCCAGGATTTTGACCCAGTGACAGTGAAGCAACGGTAATGTATTTCCAAGTCAGGATGGTATGTGGCTTGGAGGCAAACTTGCAAGTGGTGGTGTTCCCATACATCTGCTGCCCTTGTCCTTCTAGGCGGTAGAGGTCGCGGGTTTGGAAGGTGCTGTCGAAGGAGCCTTGGTGAGTTGCTGCAGTGCATGGTACAGCGACTGTGCAATGGTGGTGGAGGGAGTGAATGTTTAAGATGCTGAATTGGGTGCTGATGAAGCGGGCTTTGACCTGGATTGCGTTAAGCTTCTACAGTATTGTTGGAGCTGCACTCATCCAGGCAAGCAGAAAGTATTCCATAATGTTCCTGACTTGTGCCTTGTAGATCGCGGACAAGTTTTGGGGAGTGATTGGCTTGAAAGCACTGTGACTTGATATCACTGTTGACAATACCTTCCATCACTTTTCTGATGATTGAGAGTAGATGGGGTGGTGATTGGCTGGATTGGATTTGACCCGCTTTTTGTGGACAGGACATACCTGGGCAATTTTCTACATTGGCGGGTAGATGCCAGTGTTGTAGCCTGTGGAGCAGCTTGGCTTGGGGCTCAGCTAGTTCTTCAGTACTAGACTTCAATACTATTGCCAGAATGTTGTCTGGTCCCATAGCCTTTGCAGTATCCAGTGCCTTCAGCCGTTTCTTGATATCACATAAATTGAATTGGCTGAAGTCTGATATCTGTGATGCTGGGTACATCAGGAAGAGGCCGAAATGGATCGCCCACCCACACTACTGGCAGAAGATGGTTTCAAGTTATTCAGCATCTACTCCAGCTCCTATTTCCATTTCCTATGTTCATAACTGTAAAGCAGTTAATTTAAAAACACATACAATAACGTTGAATTAAATTGGCTTTGGGAACTTATCAGGTAGTAACATGTAAGTGTTAGATAATCATGAAGCTGAAGCTTCAGCCATTATATAAGTCAATGGGAGCAGAAATTGTACTTTTTAAAAATTAATTCTTGGTGTTGCTGGTAAGGCAAACATTTATTGTCCATCCTACGTTGCCCTAAGAAGGTGATGATGGACCAGTTTCTTGAACTGCTGCAAGCTCTTTGTTAATGGTGTGCTATAACTGAGCGGCTTGTGCTATAACTGAGCGGCTTGTGCTATGACTGAGCGGCTTGTGCTATAACTGAGCAGCTTGTGCTATAACTGAGCGGCTCGTGCTATAACTGAGCGGCTTGTGCTATAACTGAGCGGCTCGTGCTATGACTGAGCGGCTCGTGCTATAACTGAGCAGCTCGTGCTATGACTGAGCGGCTCGTGCTATGACTGAGCGGCTCGTGCTATGACTGAGCGGGTCGTGCTATGACTGAGCGGGTCGTGCTATGACTGAGCGGCTCGTGCTATGACTGAGCAGCTCGTGCTATAACTGAGCAGCTCGTGCTATGACTGAGCGGCTCGTGCTATGACTGAGCGGCTCGTGCTATGACTGAGCGGCTTGTGCTATAACTGAGCAGCTTGTGCTATGACTGAGCGGCTCGTGCTATAACTGAGCAGCTTGTGCTATAACTGAGCGGCTCGTGCTATGACTGAACAGCTTGTGCTATAACTGAGCAGCTTGCAAGGCCATTTCAGATGACAGTTGAGAGTAAATCACATTGGTGTGAGTTCTGGAGTCACATATGGGCCAATACCAGATAAGGATGGCAGGTTTCCTTTCCCTAAAGGAACATTAGTGAACCAATTGAGTTTTTATGACAATTGATAGCTTCACGCCACTTTTACTGAAAGGGGCTTTTTTGTTTCTAGATTTTTTTTACAAAACTTAAGTTCAAATTCTCAAACTGCACACAGTGGGATTTAAACTCTCATTCTGTGGATCACTAGTCTAGTAACACAACTACAACACCACTGAACCTATCAATGTCTGCCCTTTGATGGCTGAATTACTAGGGCTATTGCAGCCCAAAGACCAAAGTCTCTCTTCTCAGTAACGATAAACTGAGCGTATCTGAAGCTACCCATCTCTTTGTCGTGTTTGTTTCTAATGTAAAGTGTCTGAGCTGGGAAATAATCCACTATGAATCCATTGTTCCAACAAAGTGAAATCCAACAGATCTTGACAGTTAATTGGGGGAAGATTGATTGGAAATGGCAAGAAAGAAGATTTACACTACAAAAATTTAATTAGAAAAGTGTAATTCTTCCATGATTTGTTTTCTCTTTGTGCTTGTAAAATGTACAAAACACTTCAACTTACTAAAACTTGTTTATTTAAAAGAATGCCATTAAGCTCAGTCTCATGGAGCCATCTTGAATTTCAGATGGAATTTCAAAGTACATTGGGCTTCTCTGCACTTCACAGCAACAAAATGTATTTTCTCTCATTTGGTTGAATCCTTATAAGGTAGATTTTAGTAAATTATTCACTGGCATTAATGTAAATTGCAGGTAAAGGAAGATTTCATTTATATTTTGTAGTACCTTTGTGAGACCTCTCAAAAACCTCTCCCCTACGTCACTTATGGTGACTTGCTTTGAAGTGACTGTTGTTATGAGCGCAGCAGCCATTTTGTGCAAAGTGAGGTCCCACAAATTTGGCTAAGACCAATGAAAAACTTTTTCTGCTAAGAAGTACCTAGAAGGTGAAGAAACTTATTGCCAGTCAGTTTAAGAGCAATTTGAATGCCTGGAGATTGTGTTTGAATCTTCATACTTGAATAGCAGTGTGATTTAGAGACAAGATATACAGGTTGATTAACAGTCTGATGGGCCGCATCATGGACGCTCTCTCCATGGTTGTAACCATCTTCAAGGTTAGTCCAGGAGGGTTGTATAACCCTCTACCCACGCCAAGGATGTCCTGCTTGATGTCAATCCAGGATTCCGTTCTCCAGTTACCAGGACTGTATGGAGCAGTGTTCAAAACTCAATGAGACAAAGGCATGTTCCTCCTCAAATGACAATCCTGAATATTGTTCCTAAAAGAAATATTAGCTTGTAACTTATTGCTTAGTGTATGCAGTCCTGTTCCTGATCTTTGTCAGCAGAGACCCATTGAGGAAATGTTTGAAAAATAATTCTTTCATGGTGTGAGGTCACTGCACAATAATGGGGATGTGTGTACTGGGGGAAAGCATAGCATGGTTGCAGGCTGATGTTCTGCCACCAGAATTCTCTATAGAGTTTTGATTGTCCCATGAGTGAGGACCACCCAGATGTATTTCCCCCCCTCCCCCAAAGGTTGTGACTGCTCTTGCTCTTTGTATCAAGTTAGACATAGATGAGGTAGGCCACTAGGCCCATTTTAATTCATCCCTAAACTCCTTCCATTGCTACAACTAATTGTTTGTTTAATGATTTCAGAGTTTACAGCTCCGTCTATCCAAAAAGTCCATTCTGAGTGCTGATCACTCTCTGCATCCAGACAAACTTCGGTGTTAGTTACCTTTCACCTGTAAATTCCTTGTTCCTTTCTCCTACTCTCACTGCTTGAGGTAAAGTAGTAAAGAAAAATAGAAAGAACTTGCATTGATATTGCACCTTTTTTGTCCTCAGGATGTCCCAACATGCTTTTCAGCCAATTGAGTGTAGTCACTGTGGTAATGTAGGGAAATGCAGCAGCCAATTCACTCTCAGCAAGCTCCCACAAACAGCGGTCCAGTAATGACCAAATAATCCTTTTTGTTTGTGTTGGTTGAGGAACTCCCATGTTCTTCTTCAAATAGTGTCATGGAATCTTAATGATCACGTGAGAGGGCACATATGGCTTTATTTAACTTCTCTTCTGAAAGACAGCACTTCTGACAGTGTAGCGCACTGTCAGTACTGCTCTGGGAGTGTCAGCCTGGATTGTGTGCTCAAGTCTCTGGAGTTGGGTCTTGAACCCACATCCTTCTGACTCAGAGTACAAGCACTTGGTCACTACTAACATTAAAATATTCTTCATTAACCTTTCCCCAACCCTTTACTATGAGAAGCCTCTTGGTTCTTCTGTGCTCTTTCAGTCTTTGGCCTGTGACTCAACACCAGCTTGAAGCCACATGTTTCTCCTCATTGGGACTAATCTCGCTTTCCCCCACCTCCGCTTTCTATCCATTGTGGTTCTTTTCAGCCCACAATTATCGGTGTAGTAACATAGCTTCATTTTCCCATTGCAAGCTGCAATTCGGCCTGGAACCTCCCCAGTTGGTTTATTCCTGGAGCAGCCCCCCATTCAGACCCTCCCTCTCAGCAGCTCCAAGCCTTCCGTCAACTCGAGATCTCCACTGATCCTTTCTTTATATACCATGAGAAAGGGATCAGCCAAACAGCTTTCATCCTGTGCATCAGGTCAAGGTCCAATGGATTCAGTGGATTTCCTGTTCTATTATAAGGGTGTAGATTGAGCAAGTCAGAGAGCAGAATCTTGTAAAGGTGATGGGGTCTCAGCCGCCAACTGGAGTAGGAACATAGGAAATAGGAGCATGAGTAGGCCATTCAGCCCCTTGAGCCTGCTCCACCAGTCAACTAGATCATGGCTGATGTTCTATCTCAACGCCATTTTCCTGCACTATCCCCATATCCTTTGACCCCTTTAATATCTAGAAATCTATCGATCTCTGCCTTAAATATACTCAATGACCAAGTTCCAGAGCCTGCTGAGGTAGAGAATTCCAAAGTTTCACCACCCTCTGAGTGAAGAAATTCCTCCTCATCTCAGTCCTAAATGGCCTACTCCTTATTCTGAGACTGTGTCCCCTGGTTCTAGACTCCTCCCCCACCCCCCACCCTACCCCAGGAGAAACATTCTTCCTGCATCTACCCTGTTGAGCCCTGTGAGAATGTTGTAAGTTTCAATGAGATCACCTCTCATTCTTCAAAACTATAGATAATAACAGCTCCCCCCGCCACCCAAGTCTCCTCAATCTCTCCTCATAGGACAATTCCATCATCTCAGAGATTAGTCTGTTGAATCTTTGTTGCACTCTCTCTATGGCAAGTATATCCTTTCTTAGATAAAGAGACCAAAACTGCACACAATACCCCAGGTGCGGTCTCATCAAGGCTCTATGTAACTGCAGCAAGACTTCTTTGCTCCTTTACTCAAATCCTCTTGCAGTAAAGACCAACTTACCATTTGCCTTCCTAATTGCGTACTGCATCTGCATGTTAGCTTTCAGTGACTTCTGAACAAGGACACCCAGGTTGCTTTAGGCATCAACACTTCCTGGCAAGAACCCTGCATTGCCTCTTTTCGGGAAGGCCCACCTCACCTTGTTCCACTCAGGCACTTGACAGGCCAGTGACAAGTTGCCAGCCTATCAGAAGATGGCAGCTCTATTGAACGACAGTGCCACCAGGGAGGCGGTGGCTGCTGCCAGTGCGATACCCACCTGAGGCGTAGGATCGTCTCTAGATCCCAGGCCACAAGTGAGTGATAGCAGGAAGGGGGTTGTGGGGGTAGGTGAGGAGGAGGTTTGGCAGCAAGGAGAGGGGGATGTCTTTGAGCAAGGGACCCACTCCCCCCTCCACCCTCCCAGAGCCCTTACTTGTGCTCTCCTTATGGCAAACTTCTCCATCCGCCAATGGGTTAATACCATTGGCAGTGGATGAGGCCATTAATTACCTAATTAAGGGCTTCAGTTTGCAGCAGGGCAGGAAGACCATGCACAGGGGTTAAAGGCAGAAAATGGGGTCCCCACCCAACACCCTCCCACCTGATTAAATGCCCTCCTCCGCCACCAAACTTACCACAGGGGCTGGTGGGGGACGAGATTCCACCCAGTGAGTGAAGAGGACCAGACATAGCTGGGAGAATTCCCCTTCCACTGAGGGCTTTGATACGTGAATGATGTCCTTTTACTTGTTCATGCAACTACAGAGTGTTACGTGTAGGGATTTAATTACCTATTTCTCAGCTCGCTGTGTACAGTATAAGCTATTTACAGTCAAGAGCTTGTAACCAGAGGATGTCAGCTAAAATCTTAGTACATTAGCCTGATATTATTTGGCATTATTGAATCTCCAACCAACAACCACCCAGATTCCTAGCCTCTTAAGAAAGTTTTCAGGTTGTGAAGCCACTACATGATGGATGTTAACTTGAATTTTAAAAGAGCGGTCCCTATTCCGCTCGGTGTCTCAAGAGCAGTAAAAGTCCATTACATGAGGAGTAAAAGTCAGTTAGATTAATTCAGCTAAAAGCAAAAAACTGCGGATGCTGGAAATCCAAAACAAAAACAAAAATAAAAATACCTGGAAAAACTCAGCAGATCTGACAGCATCTGCAGAGAGGAACCCAGTTAATGTTTCGAGTCGGTATGACTCTTCAACAGAACTAAGGGAAAATAGAAAAGAGGTGAAATATAAGCTGGTTTAAGGGTGGGGTGGGACAGGTAGAGCTGGATAGAGGGCCAGTGACAGGTGGAGATTGCCAAAAAATGCCATAGACAAAAGGACAAAGAGGTGTTGACGGTGGTGATATTAGCTAAGAAATGTGATAATAGGGGACATTAAGGGTAGAAAGCAGGACGAGCAAAGTACAGATAGCCCTAGTGGGGGTGGGGTGGGGTGGGGGGAAGGGATCGAAATAGGCTAAAAGGTAGAGATAAAACAATGCTTGGAAATACATTTAAAAATAATGGAAGTAGGTGGGAAAAGAAAAATTTATATAAATTATTGGAAAAAAGGGGGATCGGAAAGGGGGTGGAGATGGAGGAGAGAGTTCATGATCTAAAGTTTAAGATTAATTCAGCTCCTCGTTAAAGGACATTTCACCACAGCGGGTGGGAAGAAGTGGAAACATGGCAATAACTTATTTTAAAAGATTTTCTGTTGTCAGCGATTTTACTTGAATCCTGTTCAGTCGTAAAATTTTGCATTCACGAGCAATGCTGCAGGAGATTTACTAATTAGGAACATGCAAATAACCGCTAGATCCAGGTTCATCTACTTCATGCTCTACCAACCTGGCAGTCACATGATACAATAATCATGGAGATGGTGACTAATCACAGTGATCAATCTCTTTGCATGAGCCTGCAACAGACCCAGACATGAGGTAAGGAAAATCTCCCGTGGTGAAGAACTTGGGGAACCATAGGTCCAAAGTCACCTGAAGAAGAACCATAAGTATTCAACACGTTAACTCTGTTTCCATCTTCACAGATGCTGCCAGACCTGCTGAGTTTTTCTAGCGTTTTCTGTTTTTAGCTCAAAGTCACCTGTTTCCCCCGAGCACACTCCACTCAACACAAAAAAAAGTCTGAAAAAGGTTTCTCTCCTCCTCCAACAATGTAACTGAGGATTACCAAACTGCGACTCCCATCGTTGTACCAGATTGGTTCCATGGATACTATTCACTTTTTCACTCCCTGATTAGGTGCAATTGAAATATTTTCACTGGTCCCTTTATCAATGTTATCACTGTCTTTCTCAGTGGTAGAGACAGAAGTGACTGATTACTGAATGGGCCATGGTGGTGTGTAGAATTGGCTGTGTGATTGTTCTATAACGTACAGCATAGGGCTTTCAGATTTAGATGGACAGGCTGGAGCTTGGCTTGATTTACCTCCAGGGAGAAACTCGACCTTTCCTCCAGAGTCAGAAGGGGTTGAGTTAGAGTCCATGATAGCATAGATGGCTGGTCTGTTGAAGGAACTTGGTGGGGCAAAAATTGACCTTTTCTCATTTATCTTTGTTTCTTTCACTGTGTGTTGTTGAATTTAGGAATTTGGTCTGAACTGAACAACAGGGATCACTACAAAATGGTATGCTTGCCACAAATATGATTACATTTCTAAAACCAACCCCTGCCTCTCCGAGTAGTGTCAGGTACTGAATGGACTGTGCTGATTGGACTCCTACAATGTAAACCTGCCCCTAATTTGGCAATGTCGCCCTGGCCCCAGGTGTGAAAAAGGTTGTGCGCCAGTGAGCTTAGGGATGAGTTAGTTTGATGGGGTAGTGAAGAGGGTCTAGCCACCTTCTTTACCTGATCTGGGACTGCTGGATACCTGAAACAGAAAATCTCTCATTCTCACCACTAATAACAGTTATCTTGATGAGATCAAAATTCACAGACACAAAAAGAAAAGGACGAACATTAGGATTGAACAATGTCAAGACATTTCCTGACTTGATGTGAATTCTGCTTTGACTTGTAACCGAAAACTAGCACATGGGCCTGATCCATTACAGGGAAGGGTTTCAATGGTTTTATGTTACATGCATCCGTGTTGCCTCAGCCCTTCAGACTACAAGTAATGGATACAATGAATAAATATTTTTGGAAACGATTCAGCCAGTAAATCCCTGTTTGTTTGACTTTCTAGTATTTATTCCTTAAGTGTTGGAAGTAAATCATCATGGGTATCAGTTATAGGCAAGGATTTTATTGAAGATTTAAACATATATATATATATATTTACGCAAATACAAGTACAAGATAAGGGTCTCACAAAAATATAAGCAGAACTTTAATTTTCAAATCAGTCACGTGGCCAAGGCATTAAACTGAATAATAGCATTTCTTGTAAAACAGACAGGAATTCGGTACATCCACAGCTTAGATTTAAATGAGTGCAGTTACACAGCTTTAATTGCTGAAACTGCTCATTAGCAATTTGCTTCCTGGCAGCAGGGTTCCATTGCATTGGTATCAGTTTAGTGTATTCCTTATATTCTGTATCCCAGTTAAACTCTCTCACTTTTTTTTCCCTTAGCTGGTCTCTCTGTTGCCTTTCTCTTGCTCTCTCTGTCATTCTGTCGTATTTCATTGGGCATGAAGCTCTTGGATGCATTCAGAGGAGATTATGAGATGTTAAATGAATGTACATATTTTTCTCACTCCCTTCCTTTCTGTCTGTGCTCACCTGCCTGGGCCAGTCTCCCCTCTCTCTCCCTCTCTGCCTTCTCTCTTCCTCATGTCCTCTCTCTCTCTCTCTCTCACTCTCACTCTGTCTCTGTATCTCTAGTTTTTCTATCTCCTGTTCTCTCTCCCTCAACACTTGTATGCACACACAGCTACAGGTGTGTCCATGCATAAGCATTAATTTTTAATATCCATGGTAAAAGTAGTAAGGTACTCAGGATTTCAATTAGGATTTAATTCAATTAAGGTCAAATTAAGATAGAAATAAAATTACTGGAGCTTCCTAAACCGACGAAATGTGATTCAGTTTCCATAGGAGGGCTTTGAATGAAGCCAAACCCGATAATCAGAATCACACCCTGAGGGAGGTTTGCATTCCAACGAATGGACCCATTCAAATAGTTTTTTTCCCTTCAGTTTCTGCTCTCTTAACTGCCCTACTCTCTTATCAAGTATTCATTTCAACAGAATCAACTGTGTTACAGTCCCGCTCAATTCTCTGAGTCGTTTCTCCGTCTCTCTGTTCTTTATCTCATACTGAGGTGATTTGTACTTTAATGAGATATGTCAGCACTGCCTGCAATAAAATTCATCATACGCTCGTAGTTTGTTACTGTGCTGTGAGCACTACCCTGCACCAGAACTCTCCACGTTCGGCAGCTGTTTGTGTAGATTAATGGCTTATCATCCAAACTGTTGTCTTTACAAAATTTAGTTCCTAAACTGTCAGGCCAAAACATTCCTTTGAATCCCAGAGACCAATAACCCAACACTTGTGCTTTAATGAGTGAAGGTATGATTCTATAAGGTGAGGACCTTGAAATGACACCATACAATGCTAATGCATGATTGCTTAAAGCTTTCATTGAAAGCTATTTAGCCTGCTCTTTATATTGAATTACACTGAATTACAGCATAGAAACAGGCCTAACAGAGGAATTTGCATTGAGCAGGTTAGCATCTCTATATAAAATAGTAGCTTGAGGAATTTCGTATGATGCATTTGTGCATCAATGGACAAGATAATTTCAAGGATGAGGTGATTATGAGAATAAGGTGTGCTGGGCTAGGCTGGTAATTTTCACATAAGTGTTTTTAATGTATTTTTCTCCTCTGTATACCAAAGGTAAGTCACTTTTTTGAGAAACCTGATGTAAAGGATCTAGGGCATAAAGTGCAGGAGAGATTCACCATTGAGAAGAGCTGCGTAAAAGAATATGTAAATCAGGAAATCATGATTTAAGTGAAGCACTGCTCACAGTTTAAAAGTCTTGCTGTTTGTCGGAGAGAGGTCTTGAGCACTATAGCTTTGTAGTCTGGGAATGAATGAGTAAAATTAGATGATGTCATGGGTCTTGATTTCATCGTGAAGAGAATTAGGGTGTTCAGGGAGGTGTGTTTGGAGTTCAAGCGAAACAAGAGCATACCCTTTTGATAATTTTAATTGAAATTCTTAGATGGTGAGAATTCCCACACTAGGAATATAGGAATAGGAATAGACCATTCGGTCCCTTGAGCTTGTTCTGATTCGCAATGCATGAGGACATTTCTCTCCTCAATTATTCTTTGTCACATTGTCTACCCTCTGCTCTTAAACAGCAAGCTCTATTACAGTGCGATCTGCAGTAGGCCAACGGAGTAACTAACATCTGTCTAATTAAAGAGGCTGAGTTTTTAGAAGGATTCCTGTTCTGATGGACATCTACCTGGATTCCAGTGCCATCCGTCTCAGTCACAAGTGTCATTCAGGTGGATAATTCCTCCACTGGCTTGTGTGAGAAGAAAAAAGAGCTTGTGTGTAAAACAGGGAGACCTTTTTTTCTACTTGCATTGGCTTCTAGCAGGAAGTCTGTTGGGTTAGCAGTCTGTTACTGAGTTTGCTGCAACAAAGGCTTCACTGATTGCCTTGTGAGAAGCTAAGATTCACAAATTATCAAGAGGTGTGGTATCATACAAACTCCCTACTTCCTATTGAGTCCACTCCCCCGACTCATACTTCAGGCAGCCAGAGCACCTTTTCCTGAGCGCTTTCCCTTCAATATAACGCATGCACTCCCTGGTCTACCAGAGTGTATGAATATGCATCTAAGGATTCTGTTACTCCTATCTTTCACAGCCCTGCATCTGAAAATGCTGAAGACGGTGGCAGAGTAGTAATGTCACTGAACTAGTAATCCAGAGGTCCAGGTTAATGCTCTGGTGACAGGGATTCAAATCCCACCATGGCAGCTGCTGGCCTTTGAATTCAGTTAATAAAACAAATGTAAAGCTAGCCTTAGTAATGGTGACCATGAAGCTACCATCGATTGTTGTAAAAACCTATCTGGTTCAGGAAATCTGCCATCCTTACCAGGTCTGGCCTGCATGCGATTCCAGATCCACAACAATATGATTGACTTTTAACTGCCTTCTGAAATGGCCTAGCAAGCCACTCAGTTCAAAGGCAATTAGGGATGGGCCTTGCCAGTGACGCCCACATCCCATGAAAGAATAAAGTAAAAAAAGCAACAAGGACTCTGGCAACCTATACAACAGCAAAGTACTATGGATGCTGGAAATCTGAAATAAAAATATAAAATGCTGGAAATACTCTGCAGGTGTGGCAGCATCTGTGGAGAAACAGAATCAACGTTTCAGGTCTGTGACTTTCCGACAGAACTGGAAAAAGTTAGAAATGTATTAGGTTTAAAGGAAATTAAAGAGGAAAAGGTGGGGATTAAAGAACAAAAGGGAAGGTCTTTGATATGTTGGAGGACAGGAGAGATTAAGTGACAAAAGGTTTCATGATACAAGACCAAAGGTAATGGGACAGGTAAAGAAACAAAAAAAAGTGTTAGGCGATGACCATCTCCAACAAGACAGAATCCAACCATCTCCCCTTGATGTTCAATGGCATTACCATTGCTGAATCCCCCACCATCAACATCCTGGTGGTCACCATTGACCAGAAATTGAACTGGACTAGCCATATAAATACTGTGGCTACGAAAGCATGTCAAAGGCTTGGAATTCTGCATCAAGTAACTCACCTCCTGACTTCCCAAAGCCTGTCCACCATCTATAAAGCACAAGTCAGGAGTGTGATGGAATACTCCCCACTTGCCTGGATGAGTGCACCTCCAACAAGCTCAACATCATTCAGGACTAAGCAGTCCGCTTGTTTGGCACCCTATCCACCACCTCCACCTTAAAGATTGATTCCCTCCATCACTGACACACAGTGGTAGCCATGTGCAGCATCTACAAAATGCACTGCAGCAATTCACCAAGGCTCCTTCAACAGCACCTTCCAAACCCATGACTTCTACCAGTTAGAAGGACAGGGGCAGCAGACATATGGGAACAAGTTCCCCTCCAAACCACACACCATCCTGACTTGGAAATGTACCACCATTCCTTCACTGTCGCTGGGTCAAAATCCTGGAACTCCCTCCCTAACAGCACTGTGGGTGTACCTACACCACAGGGACTGCACCGGTTCAAGGAGGCAGCTCACCACCACCTTCTCAAGGACACTTAGGGGTGGGCAATAAATGCTGGCCTAAACAGCAATGCCTTCACCTGTGTTCAGAGGAGGTGCGCATGGCAGAATCGTGAATCGTGAACTGCCGGCTGAAAGTAAAGAAAGGAAAATAAGAGAGAAAAGAAACTAGTCAGAAAACTGCGTCTCGAGCAAGGATATGCCAGGTCGCAATATGTGAACAAAGCCACGGGGTAAACTTTGAGGCAGGGTTGACAAGGGGGTCAAAGGAGAGACAAAGTTGGCATGAGAAGGTGGAAGGAGATCAAAGACCGTCTTTATCCAAAATGACGTACTCAGTGATTCAGATGCCTACCACCCATTTAAACTATTACAATGAAATGTGCTCCAGTGATTACTTGGGTAGCTACACTTCATTTGGAAGCATCAGTTGATGCCTGTTGCCCCTCTTCATGTCTGGTTTGCCCAAAGCATCAAGATGTTTGTGCCTACAATATTAATCAGCGGTATGACGATAGAGGAAGTTTTATCATATTTAAGGATAGCCAATCTCTGAGGATAATTCCAGTTATAACCATCCTGATACAGCCCCAATTAAGATCAGCTAAGTCAGTAAACCAGTGATTGGCTCTGGGACCTTCAGTTCTTTATGGTTAAGATATTTTCTGTCTTTTGGATGAGATGTTAAACCAAGGCCACGCTTGCCCTATCAAATTCACATAAGCATAGGACAGAGGAACTTGGGACTTAGGAGCAGGAGTAGGCCATTTGGCCCTTCGTGCCTGCTCTGTCATTCGATAAGATCATGGCTGACCTGGTTGTGGTCTCAACTCCACTTTCCTGTCTGGCTCCCCATAACCCTTGACCCCCTTGTCTATCAAAATTCTATCTAACTCAACCTTGAATAAATTCAATGACCCAGCCTTCACTATTTTCTGAGGGATAAAATTTCATAGGTTAATGACCCTCTGAGAGAAAAATAATTTCCATCTTAAAAGGGAGACCTCTTATTTGTAAAGTGTGTTCCCTAGTTGTAGTCTTCCCCGCAAGAGGAAACATCCTCCCAATTATCAAGCCCCCCCACCCGCAATGATGTTATATATTTCAATAAGATCACCACTCATTCTTCTAAACTCCAATGGGGTACAACCTTTCTTCATGAAATAAGCCCTTCATCCCGGGAATGAGACAAGTGAACTTTCTCTGAGCTGCTCCTAACATAATTATACCCTTTTTCAAATAAGGAGACCAAAACTGTGTACACTACTCCAGAGGTGGTCTCACCAAAGCTCTGTACAGCAGTAAAACTTCCCTCCTTTTATATTTCATTCCCCTTGCAATAAACACCAACATATCCCATTTGCCTTCCTAATCGCTTGCTGTACCTGCATACTAACTTTTTATGATTCATGTACCGGGACACCCAGATCCCTCTGTACCACCGAGTTCTGCAGTGTCTCTCCATTTAAATAAAATGCTGCTCTTCTGTTCTTCCTGCCAAAATGGACAAGTTCACATTTTCCCACATTACACTCCATCTGCCAAATTTTTGCCCACTCACTTAACACAAAAAGCCTGTTCAACGCATCCTCCTTGTTTTCTCTTATTAATTCCCAGACTCTGTCTCTAGAGAACCAACATTTGCTTTTTTTTAACCTTTTTAAATATTTGTATAAACTCATACTGTTTTCAAATTTCTAGCTAGCTTTCTCTCACACTCTAATTCCTTCATTTTTATCAGTTTCTTTGTCATTCTCTGCTAGTTCTTAAAATCTGTCAAATCTTCTGACCTACCACTAATCTTCACAGAATTTTAGTGTTTCAATATGATACAATCCTGAATTTCCTTATTTAGCCATGGATGATGCATTCTTCTCAAAGAGTCTTTCTTTCTCACTGGCATAAAGCTTTTCTAAGAGTTATTAAATATCGCCTTAAAAGTCTGCCATTACATCTCTATTGTTCCCACCTTATAACCAAGTTTTCCAACTCACTTTAGTTTACTCTGCCTTCATACCCTTATAATTAATTACCTTTATTTAGGTTTAAAGCACCCACACTTCTCACCTTCAAACCGAATGTGAAATTCTATCAGGTTATGATCGCAGATACATAGAGGCTCGTTTACTATGAGGTTATTGATGAATCCTGTCTCATTGTTCATTACAATGTCTAGAGTAGCCTGCTCCCTGTTTGGCTCCAGAACATACTGCTGTAAGAAATTGTCCCACATACACTCTATGAACTCGTTTTCCAGGCTACCTTTGGCAATCTGATTTTCCCAATCTACATGTAGATTAAAGTCACCCATGATTATTGCAGTACCTTTCTTACAAGCACCATTTATTTTCTCCTGTATGCTCTGTCCTACAGTGTAACTACTGTTAGGGAACCTATAAACTACCCCCACAGGTGATGTCTTACTTTTCCTATTTCTTATTTCTACCAAACTGGTTCTACATCTTGCTCTTTCGAGCTAGGGTCATTTTTCACACTGTACTAATGTCAGCCTTAATTAACAGAACTACCCCATTACCTTTCCCAAGGGCAGAATTTTCAGGTCGGCGAATGGGGGCGGGGCCTGCTTGCCGACGCGTAAAATGACGTATGGTGACATCGAGCGAGCGTCCCAACGTCACCGCACGTCATTTAGATTGTCAGTTTGGCGGACATGCAGCCACCGAACTATCAACGGCCTATTAAGGCCATTAAGAAAGTAATTAAAGTTGTTAAGAATGCTGCCTGTCCAACCTTAAGGTTGGTGGGCAGGCGGCCTTCGCATTTTCCATGAAACCTCATCCTCGGGCGGAATGAGGTTTCATGAAGGATTTAATAATTAAATAAAAGTTTTCTGTAAAAATTAATGGACATGTCCCAGCTCATGTGACACTTTCACATGAGGGGACATGTCCTTAAAATTATTTTTCCCCTTCTTAAATTTTTCAGAACTTAAATTAATCTCCCTGAGGCGCCTCCGTGCCTCAGGGAGATTTCTGTGCTCGTTCACGTGGATGCACAAAAGATCGCAAGCCCCGACTCAGGGATTCCGCCCCCACCTCTTGCCTGCACAGGGAGCACTCAGCACTTCAGGGTGCGCGTCACATAAAATGGCGGCGCGCACCCGATCGGGGGCGCCAATCGGGTTCACGCTCCCTCCCGCCCGCCCTCGCACAACCCTCCCGACAGGGAGAAAATTCAGCCCCCAGTGTCAAATACCCTTCACTATTCAGGTCCCCGCCTTGGTTACCTTGCAACCATGTCTCTGCCATCCCTGTCAGGTCAGACACAAAAGATCCCATGGCCATTGTTTTGAAGAGCTCATGTGACTTTAGCTAACAAGCTTTAGTAAGTTTCAGCCAGAGCTTTTAGCTTTAATTGAATCCCTTTAAAAAAGCATCTTAAATATTTATTGATTACAATCAGAAAAAGACAACATGCCAGATTTGAAAATTTAAAATTTGTATTTAGTGATGAATTTTTTCAATGTCACCAGGCATGGCTCCTTTGAGAAGGTCAATACATTGTTTAATGTATTTGTCCCCGATGTCCTGTCCAATATTTATCCCTCAACCAACATCACCAAAACTGATTATCTATTCACTATCGCAATACTGTTTGTGGGAGCTTGCTGTACGTAACTTGGCTGCTGCCTTCCCGACATTGCAACAGTGAATACACTTCAAAAGTATTTCATTTTTGGTGGGACAACTGGTCATTAAATCATTTCTGTTTTTGGGAACTTCCTGTGCACAAACCGTCAGCCAAAATTTGTACATTGCAACAGTAGCTACACTTCAATAAGTTATGCATTTGCTGTAAAGGGACACCCTGAGGGCATGAAAGGTGCTATATAAATGCAAGTTCTTTCCTTTTCTAGCACTCATTGAATAAACCAGCTGAGCCATTAGGAGGAGCTCTGTGGTTTTCCTTTAAATAAAAACTATTTGTTGCCCTCTCACCAGACTGTATATGAATGTTAACTTCCTATTGGTTTAGTAGGCTAGTGGGATAAGATTAGCTCCCAGTGCTAAGTAACGGTGTGCTTTACCTGTTCTTTTGTAAATAGTTGTATTGTCTGCACTGTTTATTAAAAAAAAGTCTCGTAGCCTTTATTATGACAGAAAATAAAGATAGTGGAAAGACATGTTCATTGTGTGTTAATGAATGAGAGTCTTATAAATGCTCATTTAAAAAGGTATGCTTAAACCATTCTCCGCACAGGAAAGAAAGGAATAGAAAGGATTAAGAAGGTGCCAAGGACAAAATAGTCAGGTACTTTTCAGAAACAAACAAAAGTATCTATTGTGATATGTCATTCACAGAACGCTGAAGCTCAGGAACCCTCCCGTAGAAATGTTTATCCTGAGTGTAGTAGCTCAGTAAAAAGAGAACCCATGCTCCGTCTAACTTTCCTCATTGGACCCGTGTGTATCATCCTGGTCTTCGTTGGGGTGGAAGCTATAGAGAATTCTTCAAATTTGCTGTTCTGGCTGGTAGGTGTCAGCTGTGGCTCAATGGTTCCCACTCTTGCTTCTGAGTCAGAAGGTCCTCAAGGGTTATAATCTCCGGATTACTACCCGAGCCACGTGCAAATTGGCATAGGGACGCGAGAATAAGGGAAGTAAACACGTGGCTAAAGGAGTGGTGCGGGAAAGAGGGGTTCCATTTCGTGGGGCACTGGCATCAGTATTGGAACTGGAGGGATCTGTACCGTTGGGACGGTCTCCATCTGAACCGATCTGGGACCAATGTTCTTGCGAAAAGGGTAAATAGGGTGGTCAACAGGACTTTAAACTAGAAAGTGGGGTGGGGGGTAAACCTCCAAGAAGTATGACTAATGGGAAACAAAGCAGCAGGTTATCGTGTTGGGGGGTGGATTCAACTTCATGGAAAATTATGAAAAAACTGAAAAGAAAGGAGAGCCCAGGGGAGGCTATTAAAATCTCCAGAACACAAAATAGGACGGAGTGTTTGGAAAGGGCTAGGAATCTAACTTCAAGCACATCAGATAAAGGGACGACAATGAGAAAGGGGACGGGAAATACAGGACTGACGGTGTTGTATCTGAATGCACGCAGTATACGAAATAAGGTAAATGAGCTTGTGGCGCAGATTGAAATTGGCAGGTATGATGTGGTGGGCATCAGGGAGACATGGCTGCAAGGGGGTCAGGACTGGGAGCTAAATATCCAAGGATATACATCCTATCGAAAAGATAGGCAAGTTGGCAGAGGGGGTGGGGTTGCTTTGTTAGTAAGAAATTAAATTAAATCGATAGCAAGAAATGACGTAGGCTCAGATGATGTAGAATCTGTGTGGGTAGAGTTGAGGAACTGCAAAGATATAAAAACCATAATGGGAGTTATGTACAGGCCTCCGAACAGTAGTCAGGATGTGGGGCACAAGATACACCAGGAGATAGAAAAGGGGTGTAAGAAAGGCAAGGTTACAGTGATCATGGGGGATTTCAATATGCAGGTAGACTGGGAAAATCAGGTTGGTAGTGGATCCCAAGAAAAGGAATTTGTGGAATGTCTACGAGATGGCTTTTTGGAGCAGCTTGTGGTGGAACCCACTGGGGAACAGGCAATTCTAGATTTAGTGATGTGTAATGAGGCAGATTTGATAAGGGAGCTTAAGATGAAGGAACCTTTAGGAGGAAGTGACCATAATATGATAGAATTTACCCTGCAATTTGAGAGGAAAAAGCTGGAATCAGATGTAACGGTATTACAGTTGAATAAAGGAAACTACAGAGGCATGAGGGAGGAGCTGGCCAGAATTGACTGGGAGATGAGCCTAGCAGGAAAGACAGTGGAACAGCAATGGCAGGAGTTTCTGGGAGTAATTTGGGAGACACAGCAAAAATTCATCCCTAGGTAGAAGAAGCATACTAAAGGGAGGACAAGGCAACCATGGCTGACAAAGGAAGCCAGGGACAGCATAAAAGCTAAAGAGAAAGCATACAATGCGGCGAAGAGCAGTGGGAAACCAGGAGATTGGGAAGCCTACAAAGACCAACAGAGGACGACTAAAAAAGAAATAAGGAGGGAGAAGATTAAATATGAGGGTAAACTAGCCAGTAATATAAAAGAAGATTGCAAGAGTTTTTTTAGATATATAAAGGGTAAGAGAGAGGCAAAAGTAGACATTGGGCCGCTGGAAAATGACGCTGGAGAAGTAGTAGTGGGGAACAAAGAAATGGCAAAGGAACTGAATAGGTACTTTGCGTCAGTCTTCACAGTGGAAGACACGAGTAACATCCCCAAAGTTCAAGAGAGTCGGGGAGCAGAGGTGAGTATGGTGGCCATTACCAAGGAGAAGGTGCTAGGAAAACTGAAAGGTCTGAAGGTGGATAAATCACCTGGTCCAGATGAATTACATCCCAGAGTTCTGAAGGAGATAGCTGAAGAGATAGTGGAGGCGTTAGTGGTGATCTTTCAGGAATCACTGGAGTCAGGGAGGGTCCCAGAGAACTGGAAAATCACTAATGTAACCCCCCTGTTTAAGAAGGGAGTGAGGCAAAAGACAGGAAATTACAGGCCGATTAACCTGACCTCGGTCGTTGGTAAGATTTTAGAGTCCATTATTAAGGATGAGATTTCAGATGGTAAAATAGGGCAAAGTCAGCATGGTTTCATCAAGGGGAGGTCATGCCTGACAAATCTGTTAGAATTCTTTGAGGAGGTAACGAGTAGGTTAGACAAAGGCGAGCCAATGGATGTTATCTACTTGGACTTCCAGAAGGCCTTTGACAAGGTGCCGCACAGGAGGCTGCTCAGTAAGATAAGAGCCCCTGGTGTTAGAGGCAAGGTACTAGCATGGATAGAAGATTGGCTGTCTGGCAGGAGGCAGAGAGTGGGGATAAGGGGGTCCTTCTGAGGATGGCGGCCGGTGACTAGTGGAGTTCCACAGGGGTCAGTGTTGGGACCACAACTTTTCACTTTATACATTAATGATCTAGATGAAGGAACTGAGGGCATCCTGGCTAAGTTTGCAGATGATACAAAGATAGGTGGAGGGACAGGTAGTATTCAGAAGGCGGGGAGGCAGCAGAAGGATTTGGACAGGTTAGGAGAATGGGCAAAGAAGTGGCAGATGGAATACAATGTGGGGAAGTGTGAGGTCATGCACTTTGGTAGGAAGAATAGAGGCATAGAATATTTTCCAAATGGGGAGAGAATTCAGAAATCTGGAGTGCAAAGGGACTTGGGATTCCTAGTCCAGGATTCTCTTAAGGTTAACTTGCAGTTTGACGCGGTAGTTAGGAAGGCAAATGCAATGTTGGCATTTATTTTGTGAGGACTAGAATATAAAAGCAGGGATGTGCTGCTGAGGCTTTATAAGGCTCTGGGCAGACCACATTTAGAATATTGTGAGCAATTTTGGGACCCGTATCTCAGGAAGGATGTTCTGGCCCTGGAGAGGGTCCAGAGGAGGTTCATGAGAACGATCCCAGGAATGAAAGGCTTAACATATGAGGAACGTTTGAGGACTCTGAGTCTATGGAGTTTAGAAGGATGAGGGGGGATCTGATTGAAACTTACAGAATACTGAAAGGCCTGGATAGAGTGGACGTGGGGAAGATGTTTCAATTAGTAGAAGAGACTAGGACCCGAGCGCACAGTCTCAGAGTAAGGGGAAGACCTTTTAGAACAGAAATGAGGAGAAACTTCTTTAGCCAGAGAGTGATGAATCTATGGAATTCATTGCCACAGAAGGCTGTGGAGGCCAGGTCATTGAGTGTATTTAAGACCTAGATAGGTTCTTGATTGGTAAGGGGATCAAAGGTTACGGGGAGAAGGCGGGAGAATGGGGTTGAGAAACTTATAAGCCATGATTGAATGGCGGAGCAGACTCGATGGGCCGAATGGCCTAATTTCTGCTCCTATGTCTTATGGTCTTATGGTTGTGCGTTCAAGCCCCAACTCTAGAGAGTTGAGCACAAAATCCTGCGCAGTATGAGGGAGTGCAGCACTGTCAGAGCTGCCGTCTTTCAGATGAAACGTTAAACTAATGCCCCAGCTCCCCTCCCAGTTGAATGTAAAGTATTTTATGGCACTATTTGAAGATGAACTTCTCCCCGTGTCCTTGGACCAATGTTTATCCCTCAATCAACATCACTTAAACAGATTAACTGATCATTAAATCATTGCTGTTTGTGGGACCTTTTAGTGCACAAATTGTCAGCAAATATTTGTACATCGTAACAGTAGCTACACTTCAAGAAATACTGCATTTTCTGTAAAGTACTTTGAGATACTCTGAGGTCATGAAAGTGCTGTATTGGTGGAGTGACCAACTTTCAGATGAGGCTTTAAACTGAGGCCTCATCTGCCTGCTTCTCTAGTTCAGGAGGATGGTCAAGAGCCCTTGGCATTGTTCAAGGAAAGGCAAGAAATCTCCTGGTGTCCTGACTATTGTTGCTGCTGGAGTCAACTGCACTAAAACAGATGCACTGGTCAATCGGCTCATTGCTGTTTGGGAGATCTCACTGTGAGCAAATTGATTTGCAGTGTTTGGCCACAAAGCAACAATGAATATATTTCAAAAGTACTTGAAGCATTTTGGGACATCTTGAGGTTGTGAAAGGTGCTATAGAAATGCAAGTCTTTCTTTCTTACAAGGGACTGTGCTTCCAAGGCAATCACTGCCTGTGGAGGGTGCTTGTGAATGATGTGATAAGGTGCTATATTAATGCAAGTTGTCATTTCTCCTATTTGTATCTGATGAGCAGGAGAGATTTATTTATGAAACTACTTTGCAGTGACAGCACAACTTCCCCCATCTCCCACTGCACCCCGCCACAAGCCTGGTATGCAAATTGTCTAAAGAGTTTGGGCAGTCTTTTGTACAGGATTATAGCAGGAATAAGAAGGGATTGCCACCTGTGAAAATAATGGATGCTCACTCAGCTATCATCCCATGATCATTTATGCGACCATTCACTTTCTTCTAATTATTCCTTTTACCAAATTGGTCTGGTAGTGACCTCACCCACTTACCCACCTAATCCACCTATCCAATACCCACTTATGCACCTACCCCCTACCCACCTCACAAATTAGCCACCTCACCCACCAGGCAGCATTGTCGAGGGGATTCACATGGACAGCGGCAATCTGACAATCAGAAGATCTGGGCCGCTGTATCAGATCTGTGACCTTTCGTAGGTGTTCTGATGAAAGGTAACAGACCTAAAATGTTAACTGTGTTTCTCCCTCCACAGATGCTGCCTGAGGATTTCCAGCATTTTTTGATTTAATTTTGCATTTCCAGCATCTGCAGCATTCTGCTTTTATTTACCTGAATGTTCATGTTAAATTTGACCCAGTGTGAAGTTGCCTTGAATTCATACAGAGTATTCCGTTGACTGAACAACGTATTTTTATTTTGTTTTTTTAAAACCTTTGTTTCGCTGAATCACTGTTAAATGTATTAATTTAACCAATATTGCTAGCATTTTCATGGTTAATCTATAAAGTATGTGATGAGGACCATGTAAAAACCACATGTGGGATGGTATGGCTGCAGTCAATGACCTATTTAGCATCTGTTTAGTGTAATTGGATATCCCCTGTTTCTGGTCATTTGTGAATTTTATTCTATTATAAACTGATGTCTCGCAGGTTCTGTTGGCTCTCTAATTTATGATCTTAACCTTGGGGCTTATTCCGGTTACCATATAGAGTTTACTGTTGCCTTACCTGCTTGACAACTGAGTTAAATTTATTGCCAGCGAAAGGGAACAGCACTTTTTCTTAATCCCTCAGATGCCCTGTCATGTAATCTTCATAAAGCAGCCTTACTGCGTGTCTACCTACAGCACACTGTGCCTCTCACTGAGCCAGCCAATTGAATGGATCCTTTTCATTGCACAGTACACCCAATGTTAAATAGATAAATACAGGCCAAGCTTCACTTGCGGTGCATTTAATGAATTGACAGACTGAACGAATTGAACAGCATTGTTAAGTGACTACATGTTTCACAATGAGTGTAACAAATTACACTTGCTGTTTTCTCTTTAAAAGAAATCATTTTTTGTCATTTTTGGTTGTTTTCATTCTTGTGGTCGAAGAAAGGATTAAGCTTTCAAGGAGTGGTTCATTGGCGAATAACAGCTCATTGCCCACCTCTCTGTGCATGAGCACATGTACAGCTCCAGATAAAAAGATTGCAAGCATCTTATTGTAGTTATCTTGTCCATCTTCTGAGCACTGCAAGTTCAGTGAGTACTATACTGTATTAATGGACAGCTGTCACTGTCAAATGACAGTATATAAAGTGTTAAATGCGCTGGTTTGGAGTGGGCATATAGCAGCAATATGGCACTGTCCTGACTCAATCTCCAGGGCTGTCCACAAATCTCTCTAAGATGCACTTCCTCTCATTAACTCCGTACCATGTGCACTACACCTTGTTCCATGTGTTGAAACCAAAGAACAATTACAATGAGGAAACCCCTTACATTCAGAGATACATTGACCATAAACTGAACTGGACTAGCCATATTAACACCGTGGCTACAAGAGCAAGTCAGAGGCTAGGAATCCTGCGGTGAGTAATTCACCACCTAACTCCCCTGTCCACTATCTACAAGGCACAAGTCATTAGTGTGATGGAGCACTCTCCACTTGCCTGGCTGAATGCAGTTCCAGCTACACTCAAGAAGCTTGATACCATCCAGCACAAAGCAGCCCGCTTGATTGGCACCCCATCCACATACATTCACTCCCTCCATCACCGACACACAGTAGCAGCAGTGTGTACCATCTACAAGATGCACTGCAGCAACTCACCAAGGCTCCTTAGACAGCACCTTCCAAACCCACTACCACCACTATCTAGAAGGACAAGGGTGGCAGAGACATGGGAACACCACCATGGGAGGTTCCTGTCCAAGTCACATAGCATCCTGACTTGGAAATATATCGCCGTTCCTTCACTGTCACTGGGTTAAAATCCTGGAAAGCCCTCCCTAACAGCACTATGGGTGTACCTACACCACCATGGACTGCAATGGTTCAAGAAGGCAGCTCACCACCACCTTTTCAAGGGCAATTATGGATGAGCAATAAATGCTGGCCCAGCCAGCGACACCCACATCCCATGAATGAATATTAAAAAAACATCCCTAATAACATATTCTCCCCACCTGAGCTGAGCTAATAAAACCACTTTCCCTTTCAAAAAACTTCCTAGAAACTCATCCCCTTCATCATTCTGCAACCAACTTGTAAATCTTCTTCTTTAACTCGCTATCCATGTTTCTACCTTGTTCAGAATCTTTGAAATGTTGTAATACACGAGGAGCTTGATCTAAATGCAAATTTGGCATTATTATTTTACCTGTTATCTGAGCAATGAGCTCCATGACTCTGCTGTAGATTATAAATGGAAGTTTTAGGATTCTTCTCTCTCTTGTGTTGGTTTTTGTTTCAGTTGGTGGCACTCTCTTTCCTCTATGCCAGTAGATAGTGGATTCAAAGTCTAGGATTCATGCCTGTAGTCTCGGCCAACATTTCGGTGCAACACTGAGTATTACATTTTCAGGGGTTGGGAGAGGATCTTTCAGATGAGAGTCAGTCCAAGAATCCATCGAGTGGATATTCTTCCAGTGTCATGGCTAATATTTATTTCTCTGTGAACGCAATCAAAACAGATCAACTGTTCACCCAATTGTTTTCTATTTCTGAGACCTCCAAGTTGGCCTTTGGTTTGAGCATAAAACAGGAGCTGTGCCGCAAAGGTAATTTATTGACTATGACATGCAAAACCTTTCTGCCTCTCTTGCTTTATCATTAAGATAATCCTTAAAACCCACCTCTTTGACCAAGTTTTTGGTTGCCTGTTCCAGCCTCTTATGAAGTGTATCAGTGTCAAAACTGTTTAATAATTGCTCCTGTGAAGTGCCTTGGTACAATTTACTATGCTGAAGATGTTATATAAATGCAGGTTGTTGTTGTTGCTTTGGAATATCCATGAGGGAGAAAAGATTATATGGAAGTTTTTTCCATCCTACTCCAAGAAGGTTAGCTGCCCTTATATTTTACAGGTGACCATGAGTTTGAGCTTAATGACAATAATTTTAATTTTATTTAATAGCCCAGTCTTATGGAACGTAGATAGGAACTTGTCGAGTGCAATGCAGGCCTAAGTTAAGATGCTTTTTATACCCCATGTCTCTTTGCCAGCACTAATGCAGGTTTCCAATCACTGGAGGCTGAACACATTGCTCAGTGGGTCGCACTCTTGTGGCTGAGTTATAAGGTCATGTGTTCACGTCTCACATAGTCCAGGTTGACGCTCGCAGTTCCAGTACTGAGGGAGCACTTCACTCAGTCTTTTAGATGAGACATTAAACTGAGGCCCTGTCAGCCATCTCAGGTGGAAAAGATCTCTGGGCATTATTTTTTTTAAAAAACATGATCTGGTGATCATCATATTGCTGTTTGTTGGACCTTGCTGTGTGTGAATTGGCTGCTATGTCTCCTGCATTACAATAATGGCTGCACTTCAAAAGTTCTTCATTGGCCGCCCAACGCTTTGGGACTCTGTATTGAGTGCCAGCCTGCCTTCATTATATTCTCAGCCTTGGGAGAGACACAAATGGAATGAAACCAGTAAGAATTGAGTTTAGAAATTAGCCAATTTTTGTTTTAAGTGTAGTCCTGAATCTTTGTGAAGCTCATTCAACTCACGACTGCCTCTTAAATATGGCTGCACAACCCCTTGGCTTGAACACTCAAATCACTAAAACAATTCCTGTCACATATTGCTTTATATTTTGCAAAGATGTGCATCCAAAGTAATTTTGAGTCAACATAAATGCAATGTACAACTGGTTCGTAGACCACTTCCTCACCTCTAATAAAAGTGAAATATGATTAACCAAATCACAACCAGTATTATGAATAAAAAGAAGCTCTGGCTGAAAGTGACCTATGTGTTCTTAAAAAGCAATTATAAGAAAACCTCCACTTGTGTTCTCAGACTGTTTTATTACACACTGTATATTCTGCATAACCTTTTCCGCCCCTCACTAACAGGAAACTTACTGTTGGGTTGGAATCAGAAGGGATGCAGTAACCCTGCTGTCTCCCTCCCGGTCAGTCCCAGAACATCACCGAAACCAAAAATCTTCCTGGCACCAGTCAGTTATTTTAGCCCCAAGCGCTAGTAAGGACCAGTCAACAAAAATTTGATTGGGTCACTTAGGTCTATCACTCTTTTGAGTGTACTGACAAGGGCTTTTACTGTCTCCGAATTAACCCCTAGTGCCGAGACAGCACAGCTTCACGGAGCCTGACTTGCAATTCCCCTAAGTGAAATCTCCTTAAGTGAATTTCCCAGACGACAAAGAGTTCGAGTCAGAAACTAAGTCACTCTTTGTTTTAATTTTGTAATGTGCAATGCAGTTGAGTGCAGAAGGTTAAACACAGACAATATAAAGGAAGCACAGGAAGATGGCTTTAGGGGAAAATATATACTTTACAGTTATGTGTTGCATTAATCTCAGCTCCTTTGGTGGCAATGGGGACTCAAGAAAGTGCATGATGTAGCTATGCATTCTTTCTTGCTTATTTGACTTGGATATCTCTGGATGTAAAACCAGCCACTTAGGAAAGATTTATATTAGCTACATTTGGGAGGAGGGGGGTGATGGGATGAAACAGTGTGTACTTATTTGTCTCATCTGACATGCACAACACAACTAATGCTATGTGTTAAATGAATTATCCCACTGTCTCAGTTACACTGAGTGCTTCTTATTGTCTGTTGGGCACAGTTCTGTATTAAATATGCATAATTGCTATCAATATTTCTATGGGAAGTGTGTGTGTCGACTTTCTTCCCTCTCCCTTTGCCTGTGGGTAGTATTGTCAGTGAAGCTTCAAAGCTGCAAGAGCCATAACTCTTAACACGCTTTTCAACTTGAATTAAAACTGCAGCATATTACCCGAAACAGCGTCTTCTGTGTTTGCAACAGTCAAGCCTATTTGTAATTGTTGAGGCTTTCCCATCCATTGAACAAGCAAAATACTCTTTTAAGTCGAGTTCCAGATCATTTTGTGAAAAATGCTCTTCACCAAAGTGGCTTGTGCCGTAGAATGTACAGTTTCTGTTCAAAGGCTGCCTTTGGGTTTGTATTTCACTGTAGCTAGAATCTTACAACACAGAAGGAGACCATTTGGCCCATCGTGCCTGTGCCAGCTCTTTTAAAGAGCTCTCCACTTAGTTCCATTCATGCTCTGCCCTGAGGCAGGTCCTTGGCTCATTGTCAGCCGATGCTTCATCCTGAGCACAGCCCTGAAAATTTTACCTTTTCCAATATTTACCTCATTCCTTTTTGAAGTTACAGTTGAGTCTGTTTCCATCACCTTTTCAAAATTCAAAATCACCATAACTCGCTGCAAAAAAAATTCTCATTATCTCCCCCTCTGGTTCTTTTGCCAGTTATTTTAAATCAGAGCCCTCTGGTTACAGAAATTTCCACAAGTGGAAACTAGTTTCTATTCTCGCTTTGGTTTTGGCCTACCCATTCAAATGGGGTATGTTAAATGGTGCCACCTTATGGTGCTCAGGAACCCAGTTTGGGGAGTAAGGGGAAGAAGGCAGGGGAAGATCTGGCAGCTTCTTGAAAGCCCTTTCCTATCGCTCTCAATACGTTTCCAATTAGATGATGGAAGATGGAGTTGAGGCAAGATTTCTCCATTTTAGACCATCCAACTAAAATGTGGTGACCTGTGTCTGAAGCTGGAAGTGTAACTGTACACAGTTTTGGCTTGCTCACCTTAGGAAGGATATACTTGCCTTAGAGAAGGTGTCGTATATGATTCACTGAATTGCTGATGCAACGAGAGGGTTGTACTATGAGAAGAGGTTGAGTAGAATGGGCCTATACTCTCTGGAGTTTAGCAGAATGAGAGATGACCTCACTGGAGTATATAAAATTCTGAGAGGGCTTTACAGGGTAGATGCTGAGAGGCTGTTTCCCATCGCTGGAGAGTCGACAAATAGTGTTCATAGCCTCAGGATAAGGGGTCAGCCATTTAGGACAGAGGTGAGGAGAAATTTTTTTCACTCAGAGGGTTGTGAATTTTTGAAAGTCTCTGTCCTGGAGGGCTGTGGATACTCAGCCATTGAGTATTTTCAAGGCTAAGATTGATAGAATTTTGAGCACTGAGGGAATCGAGGGACGTGAAGGGAGGGTGAAAAGGTGGAGTTAAGTTAAATGATCAGCCATTATCTTATTGAATGCTGGAGCAGGCTTGAGAGACTGTATGGCCTACTCCTACTCCTATTTTTTATGTTCATTTGTAAAGGAACAAATCAATTCCAAAACAAGTAAATAAGTTGACTAAAAGGCAGTCAGATTGTGTTACAAAGTTGTGTCTCTCATGTGCGTTTTATGTACCAGTAGGGTACAGCAGAAGCAGCTGTAATGAGGAGCAGTACCTCCTGAAATTTTTCTCTTAAAGTTTACTGAGTGTGCGAGAAGGCAGTTCATTCAAGATTCTTGCGTAAAAGAAATTGCTGCTTATCACCCCTATGACTCTTTTCCCTGTTCCCTTAATTCTGTGTCCTCTGGTTACTGACCCTAGTGCCAGTGGAAACAGAGTAAATGAGGAGAACCTATCAAAATCCCTCATGATACACAGTTCCTGATTTCAAATTGCACCCATGACCATGAACACCTGCTCTTCACAGTAGAACTCTGTCCAGACATAATGCATCAGAATCATGCCACTGGGTGATAACACCTGAAGTCCACTTACTGAAATCCCCCTGACAGAGCCGTGTCCTGAAGCAAGATCCTATCTTTGTGCAGTTTGTTGGTGACTCGCATGAAACAGCAGTGAGGAACATTCAGAAGAGAAAGAGTGTGTATTTGTAAAGCATCTTTCTCACATCTTCAAAACGTATCCCAAATTACCTCACATACATTACCCTGAGTGCAGTAGGTAGGCATCATTTTTTTCACAAACAGTAATGAGATACAAACCAATTCATCTATTTTTGATGGTATTTATTGAGGGAAGAGTGATGGCCAGGGTCCCAAGAGAGATCCCTGCTCTTCTTCAGATAGTACTGTGGGATCTTGAATGATTGAATGGGGTCCACATTTAACATGTCATCAAAAAGGACAGCACCTCCAACAGTGCAGCACCTCAACGAATGCTGTCCCACAATGTTGACCTAGATTACATGCTCAATTCCTGATCTCGGTCTTGAATTCTGACCTTTTGACCCAGAGTGCTACTAACTGAGCCAAACTGACAGGGAAAGAAAAATAAATTTTTGTTTCTCATTCTCACCGATTTTTTTTCTGTTTACTTAATCATAAATACTTGTCACTATAACTGGACCAACACCGATCCTAAACCATCCATTTAAGGCTTCATTACAGGAGTTAAGACCATATGATTATACCCTTAAGCATTTGGTGCCTCATTTTTCATCCTTACACTCCTACTGTTTCTGAACGGTATCTGTTTAACAGAACTGCTGGTTGCTGGGGACTTAGTGTCCCAGTGGGTTAGAACAGTGCTTTTTCATCCCTGGGACCTAGATTTAAATCCAGTCCAGATATGTGGATTGAAAGTTTGCTCTCTCTGGCTGGTCATACTGAAATTAGTTTGATAGCCTTAATCCATCTCTCAGTAGGCACAAACTCAAAAGTGATCTCACACTTGATACAATTCCCACTTTAATTCAGCCGCTTCTCTCAATGGATTTCTGAGCACAAATATTATAATAGGATGTGCTGAAATCACACAATAGTATGGAGGAATTTATAGGGGAAGCTAGATATGTACATCAGGGAGAAAGGAATAGAAGGGTCTGCTGATAAAGTGAAATAAAGTTGGGTGGGAGGAGACACACGTGGAGCATAAACACTGGCATAGATCAGTTGGGCTATATGGCCTATTTAAGAACAGATGAAATAGGTGCAGGAGTGTCCCGTACAGCCCCCCTCGAGCCTGCGCTGTCGTTTAATAAGACCATTTCCTGTCCTATCACCATATCCCTTGATTCCCGAATCGAGTGTTTGCTTTCCTGTTTCTGTGCTGCGGATTCTTTGTAATTCTATATATTAGATCAGATTGGAATTTAAGAACTATGTAGACATTGCAGAAGGAACTTCAAAACCCAGCCAAAAGCTTGCTTTGTCGTGTCGCTGGGGTACGGAGTTTTCCGAAACTTTGCAGTTCAAAGATCCCAGACTTCCAAACTTGTCCTACTGATGTGTTTTCTCTGGATATGTAGGTACAAAGAATTCCTTTGTTCGGTGTCTTATAGACATGAGTAACAACATTCTGATTTAGTTCAGAAGTTCTCTTTTGTTGGAGCATTGTAGCTTATATTGGGTTTCTTTTAGTTCGATTGGCCATGTGCTTCTCTGATGTAACAGTGGGGCCTTAAAAGAGACACCCATGGTATCCCAAAGTCATCCTTTTTGAATTATAGAAACTTATAAGGAGGCAGTTTGGTCTTTCAGGTCGACGCTGGTTCTTTGAAAGCGCAGTTGTGTTTTGTCCTTAATCCTTGAAGTTCCTCATAGTCAAGCATCTGTCCAACTCTCTTTTAAAATTATTTATGGAATCAGCTTCCACCACTTTTTCCAATTTTTTCTCTTCAGATAATTATTTAATTCCCTTTTGAAAGCCACGATTGAATCTTCCTCCACTGTACTGTCAGGCAGTGCGTTCCAGATCCTATTCAAATGCTGCATAAAAAAAATTCTTCTTCATGTTGCCTTTGGGGTTCTTTACCCAATCACCTCAAATTTGTATCCTCTGGTTCTCGATCCTTATGTCAATGGGAACAGTTTCTATTTTCTGTCTATCCTTTCATGATTTTGAACATCTTTATCAAATCTCCTCTCGACCTGCTCTCCTGTAAGGGAACAGCCCAGCTTCTCCAATCTATCCAGGTAACTGAGGTGTCTCATCCCTGGAACCATTCTTGTGAATCTTTTCTGCGCCTTTCCAATGCCTTCACATCTTTCCTAAATTGTAGTGCCCAGAATTGGATACAATACTCCAACTGAGGCCGAACCAGTGCTTTAGAAAGGTTCATCGTAACTTCATTGCCTTTTGTACTCTATGCCCCTATTTAGAAAGTTCAGGGTCCTGTATGCTTTATTAACTTCTTTCTCAACCTGCCCTGTCACCTTCAGCTATTTGTGTACATATTCCCCCAGGTCACTCTGCTCTTGCACCTCCTTTAGGAATGTATCCTTTATTTTATATTGTTTCTCCTCTTTCTTCCCACCAAAATGTATCGCTTCACACTTCTCAAATAAATTTTATCTGCCAAGTATCCAACCATTCTACCAGCCTGTCTATGTCGTCTTGGAGTTTATCACTATCTGCGTCCCAGTTCACAATACTTCCAAGTTTGTGTCATCTACAAATATTGAAATTGTGTCCTAGACACCTAAGTCTAGCTCGTTAATGTAGATGGTCCTAACGCTGGCCCTTTGGAACCCCATTGTATACCTTTCTCCAGTCCAAAACACAACTGTTCACCACTATTTTCTGTTTCTTGTCACTAAGCCAACTTCGTATCCGTTCTGTCACTGGCCCTTTTGCTCCATGGGCTTTAACTTGCTGACAAGCCTTTTATGTGGCACTTTATCAAACACTTTTTGGAAGTCTTATGTACATTACATCAGCCACATTCCCTTCATCAGCCCTCTCTGTTACCTCAACAAAAAAACTCAGTCAAGTCAGTTAAATACAACGTGTCCTTAAGAAATCCACTCTGACTTTCCTTAATTAATCCACATTTATCCAAGGGGCTGTTAACTTTACCGCAGATTATTTAATGGAGATGTTCAAATGGTGAGGGATTTTTATAGACTACACAGCGAGGAACTGTTTCTACTGGAAGGAGGGTCAATAACCAAAGGAAAAAGATTTAGGATAATTGGCAAAAGAAATTTGAAAGGAAATGAGAATTTCTTTTCTAACACAGCGAGTTGTGATCTGGAATGTGCTGCCTCAAAGGATGTTGGAAGCAGATTCAATAGTAACTTTCAAAAGGGAATTGGATATATACATGAAAAGGAAACATTTGCAGAGCTATGGGGAGAAGACAGGGAAGTGGGACTAATTGAATAGCTTTTTCAAAGAGTCGTAACAGGCATGAATGACCCCCTGCTGTGCTTTATAATTCTATAACCTAGTGGTTTAATTTCTTACACTCTGGTTTTGAATGATGTGACAGTTTAGTGGAATGCGTTTTCCCTTTAAATTCACTGTTAAGTACAACCTTGGTTTCCAGATATGTAAACAAGGTAGGGATAGGATATAGGAAGAAGTTTGGCATATCATCCTTTGACGTGAACAGATTACTAACCAAGAAAAGGCCTGAACAGTGAGGACTGACTACAATAAGGCCCTTCTCTAATTTGTCCCTGATATTGAAACTATATCTTGGTCAGTAACGCTTCTAGAATGTAAAATCTCTATAGCAAGTTAAGTGTTCTTTTTTCAGTGGGAGCTCATTTATCATGATATTATGTCATGAAGATCACTATTACTGTTATCCCCTTCTCCTATTGAAACAAGGAGACTGGCCGTGCACGTGTGAAAGTCATTCCATCTCGGTGAGGAAGTGCATCTCCTGTTCTCTTACAGTTCAATTGTTAATGGCAGTATGAGTAGAAATGTGTTACAATAACCTGCTGAATACAACACTCTTATTTTAGTCTAATGAAAACTTGTTCTATCTGCTCTTTGGAGCTTTATTTGGTCCTTGAAGAACGTTGTTGAGTTTAGCATACTATCAAAACTCTGCTGTCCATTCTATTTACATTGATGACACACAACCATAACACTAGTTGGTATTAATGTGATCCTAACTCACTGGGACCAAGATCACCGATTCATCTGGCTGCACGGGCTAAATTAGTTGAGCTCCCTTGGGCTGGCAGGGGGATATTACAGATATTATGGTAGATTTGAGCAGTGAAAGAGGAACAAAATTAACTGGGATTCCTGCACCTAGAATCATTGAATTTTGCAAAAGAGAAGGAAGCCATTCAGCCCATCTTTCCTATGTTAACTCTCTGAAACACCTTTTCAGCTGTTCTTTTCCTCACACCCTTTGAATTTTTAAAAAAATATTACCGACCACTCTTTTAAAGGCTTCGGATTTCGAACCCACATTGTTAATTCATTTCCTAACATCCCTCTGTGTGTAAAATGAAATCAAAATCTTTACCTTTGCTCATGTGTTGGCAATGTTAAATTTAAGTCGTCTTGTTACTGACCCACCAACCCATGGAAATAATTCCTTCCAATTTACTTTATCAAAACCCATGCAATTTCAACGACTCTATCAGCTCTCCTCCTATCCATCAAGGCAGTAATGCTAATTTACCTCTTCTCATAATTAGAGACTGGTATTATCTTAATGAATCTCCTCTGCATCTTCTCTATACTCTTGTTGACCTTCCTAAAACAAAGTGCCTAAAACTCAATACTTACATGCCCTCAGTCACTTATTTTGCCAAAAATCTTGTTCCTTGAATTTTCTGCTCCTATCCATCTCCTCTGCCTTCCTGCACAGACTGTTCCACACATTCCCCAACTTCAGCGTGAAGCAGTTCAATTTGAACTGTCTGCTCACCTCATCTCGCCTTGTCTCAGCTCTCAAGTCTGTGCCCCCTGGTTACAGAGTCTGGCTGCGCGAAACAATTGATTAGGTTCTGGTTTAACTGGATCCTTAGAATGTTGAAAATCTTGCGATGCCTTTCCCTCTCTTCAACTAGCTGCCTTTTCTCCATAATAAACACCCACAGTGTGCTTAGTTTCTCCATGCAACACAAAGGAAACTTTTGCAGTGTAATGAGGAAAGAGCAGGGGGGGTGCGACTGCAATAATTGGTAGCTCTTTCAAAGAGCCAGCACAGGCATGGTGGGCTGAATGGCCTTCTGTGCTGTATAATTGTACAAAGAACCTATTCTAAAGTATCAGTTTCACTGACCTCTTCTGTGCCTTCTCGAATGTCCAAGCATGGTCATGTTCTATGTTACAACAGTAGCTACACTTCAGAAAGTACTTTATTGGCTGTAAAGTGTTTTGTTATGTCCTGAAGTTGTGAAAGGTGCTGTATAAATGCAAGTTCCTTCTTTCTTTTGCAGTACAGTGACTATAGAGTTGAATCAGTACTCTTTCCAAGTTCTATATCACTCCTGATATGACTATCCACAAGTCCTGTTTGCGTTTGTTTCCTATTGCACAATGCACTGCTGCTTTAAATGAGCCATCTATATCTCAGCCATGGCTCAGTGGGTTACGCTTTCATCCAAGTCAAGAAGATTCTGGGTTCAAACTTCAGTCCAGGGACTTGTGCACAAAATCTAGGCTGATATTCCAGTGCTGTACTGAGAGTGTGCTGCTCTCAGCAGTGTTGTCTTTTAGTTGAAAGTACTTTATTGAAAGTAAAGCACTTTGGGATATTCTGAGTTCATGAAACCTGCAATACAAATACAAGTCTTTCTTTACCAGTACTTTGTCCCTGGAACCTCCTCCTGTTTAATGTTTTTTCATTTGTTCCACTGTCCCTCTACATTCCCCTTTCCCAGTCTTATCATTCATGTTCAAAATCAACAAAAATCTGCCTCTCATAGCAGTCACTCTTCCTTTTTATATTATTTAAAGTTTATATCGAGTCCACAGTTGACTGGTCCCAGACTGATGAAAGTGGCCCAAAACATGACAGGTGGATTGTGTTGAGGAGACGTACTGTGGGAGTCCCTTGGAATAAATGTAATTTCCTCATTTAAATGCAAGTTAAAATGAGTTTGGTTGGGTTTAATCAGTAAGACTGTAGCAGCATTGTCTGAGTGATCTCCAGTGAGGAAGAGCTCTGCTTTCATTTGTTGGGGGGGAGTGGGGAGGTCTGAGTTCTTTCCCACATAGAGCCCAGAGGAGCCCTGAACTGTGTGTGTGACAGGAGTGGACCCCACCCACCCTCAGGTTAAAAACCCCGGCTGAACTTTTGAACCCAGTCTGTTCCAAATTGAGTGCATCTGCAGGGACCACCAGCGTGAAAATGCCAGAGAACAGCCAAGTGCTAAAATGTGTACACCCTCCCATTACTGCCTGGCTGTGCAGCCTCACAGATTGACTGACTGCATTCCTTGCACGACATGCCCTTAGCCTGTCAGTTCAACACACACTGAAGGAAAGGTAACCTGTCAATAGCTATAATGTTGCAGTAACAGCATCCCACCAGGGTTTCCTTTAAAACCTCTCTCAGCCTTTCCAGTCTTCAAAAACAGTGACACGCCTTCATTATAATTTTTGCCAGCGTTTTAGTTTGTGGTGCTGAAGTTTGTATTCAGTGGATTAGGAACTTGCAGAACTTCAGAATGTTTCATAGTTGCTAACTTTCTCGGAAAGCACTGGAAGTGTTGAAGGCTGTTTTAAAAAGAAAATGTTGCAAATCTGAAATTAAAGTGCACAGCTGTGAATTCTGACAAGGGCTTAAACTGAAAGCCTTGCACTTCTTTAGCATCTTTAAGAGTATTGCGGAAAAAAAGAGACATGTCTAAGCTTTTCATCTTGCACTCATCAGGACATTCACAAGAATACCGATATAAGGGTAAAACAACAATTTATACCATATGTGATAAGTGCCCAGTCTACCTCTGGTTACCCTGGAAGGACAAGGTATCTCAAAAATTTGAGCAACAGGCGAAGCTAGCTGTTTCATGCTGGTACTATTCAGTAACAACACGAGTGGTGTTCGCCACTAACATCAGGCAAGCCAAAAAGACACATTGCCTATCACACAAATGAGTTTTTTTTTATTCATTCATGGAATGTGGGCGTCGCTGGCTGGGCCAGCATTTATTGCCCATCGCTAATTGCCCTTGAGAAGGTGGTGTTGAGCTGCCTTCTTGAACTGCTGCAGTCCATGTGGTATAGGTACACCCACAGTGCTGTTAGGAAGGGTGTTCCAGGATTTTGTCCCAGCGACAGTGAAGGAACAGCGATATATTTCCAAGTCGGGATGGTGAGTGACTTGGAGGAGAGCTTCCAGGTGGTGGTGTTCCCATGTGTCTGCTGTCCGACTCTACTTCAATTGTGCAACTCAGTTTGCATTGCCATCTTCCTTTGTGTAAAGTTGAGAAGGGATGTGCTGTCTTGATTATGTTTCCTGTGTGAAGTTCACACAAAGCAAAAATCCAAAGCAAAAAGCTCAGTAATAAAACTGGTAATCTGTGCAATAGGAAACCCAACCTGTGTAAGTCACCCCTGGTTATCCCGCCCTCCTCCACCCTGAGCCTTTAGTGCAGCTGTTACTATCACAAACTTGGGTTTAATGTAGGCAACGACTCAACATTGTTCCATTGATGTGCCTTAGTGCAACAAGACTGGAAAGAAAGAGCTTGTATTTATATAGCATCTCACCATGTCCTCAGGACATCCCAAGGCAACTTGCACCAAATTACACTTGAAATATAGTCACTGCCACATGGGCAAAAGGAGCTGCAAGTTAATAGAAAATAAGAACAGGAGTAGACCATATGGCCTCTTGAGCCTGCTCCACCATTCGTTAAGATCATGGCTTATCTTTGACCTCAACTCCACTTTTCCACCTCATCCCCACATCTCTTGATACTCTTAGTATCCAAAAATCTATCAATCTCGATATTGAATACGCTCAATAACAGAGCATCCACAGCTCTCTGGGTTAGATAATTCCAAAGGTTCACAGCCTTCTGAGTGAAGAAATATCTCATCCCCATCCTAAATGATTGGCTCCTTATGCTGAGACTGTGACCCATATTTCTAGAATCTCCAGCCAGGGAAAACAGTGTCTCAGCATCTACCTTGTTAAGCCTTCTCAGAAGTTCAAATATTGCAACGAGATCACCTCTCATTCTTCTAACCTCCAGAGAAAATAAGCCCATTCTACTCACACATAGCAAGATCCCAGAAGAGCAAGTGAGTTGAATAATCAGTAAATCTTCTTTCTTTCTTGTGGTGGGCGTCGTGATGGTTCATGGAGACTTTACATCTGTCTTTACCAAGGAAGAAGATGCCAGTCAGGCCACAGTGAAAAAGCTGGTAATTAATACACAAGAAGGATTTAAAATTGATATGGAGGAGATATTATATAGGCTGTCTATACTTGAAGTTGATAAAGAACCAGGACCAGATGAGATGCATCGAAGGAGACTTAGGGAAGTGAGATTGGAAATTGTAGAGGCCCTGGCCATAATTTTCTAGTCTTCCTTAGACTTAGCTAGTGCCAGAGGATTGGAGAATTGCTAATGCTACACCCTTGTTGAAAAAAGGGTGTAAAGCTAAGCCCAGCAACTACAGGCGAGTCAGTTTAACTTCAGTGGTGGGGGGAATCTTCTAGAAACAATAATTCAGGACAGAATTAGTTGTCAGTTGGGCAAATGCAGGTTAATTAAGGAAAGCCAGCATAGATTTATTATGGGAAAATCATGTTTAACTAACTTGCCGAAGTTTTTTGAAGAGGTAACAGAGAGGGTTGATGAGGGTGATGCTGTTGATGTGGTGTACATGGACTTCCAAAGAACATTTGATAAGGTGCCGCCCAAGGGACTTTTGAGCAAAGTCATAGCTCATGGAATAAAAGGGACAGTAGCAACATGGATGTGGAATTGGCTGAGGGGTGAATGGTTGCCTTTCAGGTTGGAGGAAGGTCAGTAGTGGGGTGCCCCAGGGGTCAGTGTTGGGATCCTTGCTCTTGATATTTTAATGACCTAGAACTTGGTGTGCAGGCTACAGTTTCAAAATGATACAAAACTTGGAAACATTGTGAGCTGTGAGGAGGATAACATAGAACTTCAAAAGAGCATAGACAAGCTGGTGGAATGGGTGAACAAGTGGCCGATGAAGTTCAGTATGGAGAAATGTGAAGTAATGCATTTTGGTAGGAAGGACATGGAGAGACAATATAAAATAAAAGGTACAACTTTAAAGGGTGTGCAGGAGCAGAGGGACCTGGGTGTATATGTGCATTAGTTATTGAAGGTGGCAGGACAGGCTGCAAGCGTGGTTAATAAAGCGTACAGTGTCCAGGTTTTACTAATCGGGGTATATAGCACAAAAGCAAGAAGGTTATGTTGAGCTTGTATAAGACTCTGATTTGGTCTCAACTGGAGTATTGCTTCCAGATCTGGGCGCCAGGCTTTAGGAAGGATGTTAAGGCATTGGAGAGAGCGCAGAAAAGATTCACTGGGCTGCATCTTCCGGTCGGCGAATGGGGGTGGGGGGGGGGGGCGGCGCTTGCCAACGTGTAAAATGACGCGGGGTGACATCGAGCGTGTGTCCCGAAGTCATCCTGCCTCATTTAGATTTTCAGGTCAGCGGGCACACAGCCAACTCAGCTGCCGAACTGTCAACGGCCACTCAGGGCCTTTAAAAAAACGAATTAAGCTAATTAAAGGACCTGGCAGTCCCACCTTAAGGTTGGTGGGCAGGTGAGGAGGCCAAGAGGCCTTTAGAAAAAACATGAAAGCTCATCCACGGGCGGGATGAGGTTTCGTGAGGGCTTTAAAATGTTTATGAAGTGTTGAAATGAAGGAAATTGACGTGCCCCAGCTCGTGTGACAGTGTCACGTGAGGGGACACGTTAGGAAATTTTTTCCACGCTTCCGCAAATTTTAACTTCCAGCGATCTCCCTGATGCGGCACTCTGCCTCAGGGAGATCGGTGGACTCTTTCGCTCGCATGCATGAAATAGCACACTCCCGGCACAGGGAATTACACCCCTCCCCCCCCCCGCCCTTACAGGCAGCGCACAGCGTTTCCGAGCAGACATCACGCTGGGGGGAAGATGTTGCCCATGATAATGGTTCCAGGGATGTTGAACTGCAGCTGTGAAGAACCTGGGAATGTTTTCATTGGAGAAGAGACAACTGAGAGGAGATTTGATAGAGACATTCAAAATCATGAGGGGCCTGGACAGAGTCGATAAGGAGAAACTGTTCTCTCCCATAAAAGGATCGTGAATGAGAGAGCACAGATTTAAAGTAATTGGCAAAAGAAGCAAAAGTGGCATGAAGAAAATCTTTTTCCCCACAGTGAATGGTTAAGGACTGGAATGTGGTGGACAATTAAACAACTCACTGGAGGAGGAGGCTGCACAAAAATCCTCATCCTGAATGATGGGGGAGCCCAGCACATCAGTGCAAAAGACAAAGCATTTACAACAATCTTCAGCCAGAAGTGCCAAGTGGATGATCCATCTCAGCCTCCTCCTGAGGTCCTCAGCATCACAGATGCCAGTCTTCAGCCAATTTGATTCACTCCACATGATATCAAAAAATGGCTGAAGGCACTGGATACTGCAAAGGCTTTGGGCCCTGACAACATTCTAGCAATAGTACTGAAGACTTGTGCTCTAGTACTAGCTGCATCCTTAACCACGCTGTTCCAGTACAGCTACAACGCTGGCATCTACCCAGCAATGTAGAAAACTGCCCAGTTTTCTACATTGTACAACTGTACACAAAAAGCAAGACAAATCCAACCCAGCCAATTACCACCCCATCAATCTACTCTCGATCATCAGTAAAGTGATGGAAGGTGCCGTCCTATCAGTGCTATCAAGCAGCACTTACACAGCAATAACCTGCTCACCGATGCTCAGTTTGGGTTTCAGCAGGGCCACCCAGCTCCTGACCTTGTTGCAGTGTTAGGACATGGCAGATGGTATTTGCCAGGTGGACAGAATCCCAAAGGGAATCTTGGCCACGCTTTCACAACGACTTTGCAATTTATATTTATTACGAGAAGGCTTGTGCACTGAAGTTAGAAGTAATGAATCCACTACCACCCTTAGAGATTTTAAAGATTAAATTAAAACATTTATTAACCAAGGAAGCAACACACCTACAAGATTACAGTTACACAGTTATAACAGTTCAAAATCCCTACTTAACCAGACTCCATACTACACACCCCCTTTGAATCAACAGTCCAAATAGATTCCAAATTTAAAAAGTCATCCAGAAATTTTACCTCAAGCATGCACTGGTCAATGGACTTCCAAAGGCTTTTAACACAACTTTGGTTACTTGAACAGCAAACCTCTTCAGGATGGATAGAGGCTTTTCCCCATCAGCCTGTTTCACACAGTCACCTTTCAATATTCTCACACAACCACATCTCTCACAGCCTTCAATCCTTCTTTAAATATATTTCTCACTTTTTGGTCTGTAAATCTCATTGTTTCCACTTATCTTGAGAAGTTTCAGAATATAAAAATCCTTCATGTTCTCATTATGACTAGCACTTTTGGGAAAAATAAACATCATAGCCTTGCCTTTTTTATCTTACCAGTTGTAAAAATCTTATGTCCCTTTGAAAATCAAACACCTTTTCCACTTATCCAAAAATGCAATTTTAATTCACACCATATCTGCTGACCTCACCCTCGCTCTACTTGTCTTCATTTCAAACGCCTGTTTTACACCTCACTTCTTTGATAATTTAAACCTTGCAGTCTAATCGCCTCTGGTTTAATTAAATTAGCCACACCCACAGAACCACACACACACACACATAAGCCTGCATTACAATATCCGACAGTAATATCAGGAAAACTAGGATAGTTTCTTGACAGCAGCCTCAGTCCAAAGATGGACAAAAGAGCTGAACTCGAGGTGAAGCGAGAGTGACTGCCCTTGACATCAAGGCAACATTTGACCGAGTTTGGCATCAAGGAGCCATAGCAAGACGGAAGTCAAAGGTTGTTGTGGTTGTTGGAGGTCAATTATCTCAGCTCCAGGACATCACTGCAGGAGTTCCTCAGGGTAGCGTCCTAGGCCCAACCATTTTCAGCTGCTTCATCAATGACCTTCCCTTCATCGTAAGGTCAGAAGTGGGGATGTTCGCTGATGATTGCACAATGTTCAGCACCAATCGTGACTCCTCCGATACTGCAAAGACTATGGGCCCTGACAATATTTCGGCAATAGTACTGAAGACTTGTGCTCCAGTACTTGCCGTGCCTCTAGCCAAGCTGTTCCAGTACAGCTACAACACCGACGCCTGCCCGACTATGTGGAACATTGCCCAGGTATGTCCTGTGCACAAAAAGCAGGACAAGTTCAACCCGGCCATTTACCATCGCATCAGTCTACTCTCTCTCATCAGTAAAGTGATGGAAGGCGTCATCCCCAACAGTGCTATCAAGCAGCACTTGCTTAGCGATAACCTGCTCACTGACGCCCAGTTTGGGTTCCGCCAGGGTCACTCGGCTTCTGACCTCATTACAGCCTTGGTTCAAACATGGACAGAAGAGCTGAGCTCCCGAGGTGAGGTGAGAGTGACTGCCCTTGACATCAAGGCCACATTTGACCGAATGCGGCTTCAAGGAGCCCGAGCAAAACTGGAGTCAATGGGAATCGGGGGAAAACTCTCCGCTGGCTGGAGTCATACCTAGCACAAAGGAAAATGGTTGTAGTTGTTGGAGTTCAGTCATCTCAGCTACAGGACATCACTGCAGGAGTTCCTCAGGGTAGTGTCCTCGGCCCAACCATCTACAGCCTCTTCATCAATGACGTTCCTTCCATCATAAGGTCAGAAGTGGGGATGTTCACTGATGATTGCACAATGCTCAGCACCAGTTGCAACTCCTCAGATACTGAAGCAGCCCATGCCCAAATGCAGCAAGACCTGGACAATATCCAGAGTTGGGTTGACCAGTCGCAAGTAACAGTTGTGCCACACAAGTGCCAGGCAATGACTATCTCCAATAAGAGAGAATCTAACCATCGCCTCTTGATGTTCAATGACATTACTATCACTGAAACTCCCACTATCAATATCCTGGGGATTACCATTGACCAGAAACTGAACTGGACTAGCCATATAAATACTGTGGCTACAAGAGTAGGTCAGAGGCTAGGAATCCTGTGGCAAGTAACTCACCTCCTGACTCCCCAAAGCCTGTCCACCATCTACAAGGCACAAGTCAGGTGTGTGATGGAATACTCTCCACTTACTTGGACGAGTGCAGCTCCAACAACACTCAAGAAGCTGGACACCATCCAGGACAAAGCAGCCCGCTTGATTGGCACCCCTTCTACAAACATTCACTCCTTCCACCACCGACGCACAGTGGCAGCAGTGTGTACCATCTGCAAGATGCACTGCAGAAACTCACCAAGGCTCCTTGGACAGTACCATCCAAACCCGCGACCACTACCACCTAGAAGGACAAGGGCAGCAGATACATGGGAACATCACCATCTGGAAGTTCCCCTCCAAGCCACTCACCATCCTGACTTGGAAATATATTGCCATTCCTTCACTGTCACTGGGTCAAAATCCTGGAACTCCATTCCTAACAGCACTGTGGATGTACCTACACAACATGGACTGCAGCAGTTCAAGAAGGCAGCTCACCACCACCTTCTAAAGGGCAATTAGGGTTGGGCAATAAATGCTGGCCCAGCCAGCGACGCCCACATCCTGTAAATGAATTTTAAAATGTCTGTTTCCATATGCAGCAAGACTTGGACAACATTGAGGCCTGGGCTGATAAAAGCAAGTAATATTCACGCCACACAAGTGCCAGGCAATGACCATCACCAACAAGAATCCAACCATCTCCCCATGACATTCACTGGCGTCACCATCGTTGAACCTCCCACTATCAACATTGACAAAAAAATTAACTGGGCAGCCATACAAGTACTGTGGCTACAAAAGCAGGTCAGAGGCTGGGAATTCTATGGCGAGTAACTTGCCTCCTGATACCCCAAAGCCAGTCCACCATCTGCAAGGCGCAAGTCAGGAGTGTGTTGGAATATTCTCCACTTGCCTGGACGAGTGCAGCTCCAGCAACACTCGAGAAGCTCGACACTATCCAGGACAAAGCAGCCCACTTGATTGGCACCCATCCACCACCTTAAACATTCACTCCTTCGCCACCGACGCACAGTGGCAGCTGTGTGTACCATCTTCAAGGTGCACTGCAGCCAAGACTCTCTTGACAGCACCTTCCAAACCTGTGACCTCTACCTCTAGAAGGATAAGGGATGCATGGGAACACCACCACCAGCGAGCACCCCTCCAAGGCACACACCACCCTAACTTGGAAATATATCGCTGTTCCTTCACTGTCGTTGGGTCAAAATCCTGGAACTCCCTCCCTAACAACACTGTGGGTGTACCTACACCACAGGGACTGCAGCGGTTCAAGAATGTGGTTCACCACTACCTTCTCAATGCCACTTATGGATGGGCAATAAAGATGCTGGCCTAGCCACTGACACCCACATCCCGTGAAAGAAGGAAATAAAGGTTTTATTAATAGGGGGATAGAGTACAAAAGCAAGGAACTTCTGTTAAACTTGTACAGAACACTACTTTGGCCTCAACTGGAGTATTGTGCTCAGTTTTGGCACCACATTTTAGAAGAATATGAAGGCATTGGAAAGAGTGCAGGAATGTTTCATGAAAATAGCTCCAGGGATGTGGAACCTCAGTTACGTTGCTAGATTAGAGAAGCTGGGACTGTTTTCATTGGAGAAGAGAAGTTGGAGAGGAGATTTGATAGAGGTATTCAAAATCATGAGGGGCCTGGACAGATTAGATAGGGAGAAACTGTTCCCATTGGTGGAAGAATCGAGAACAAGTGAACACTGATAAAGGTAATTGGCAAAAGGGGCAGTGGAGACACGGGGAGAAACCTTTTTGACGCAGCAAGTGATTAAAATGTGAACTGCATTGCCTGAGAGTGTGGTGGAAGCAAGTTCGATCGAGGCATTCAAAGGGGAATTGAATTATTACATGAAAAGGGAGAATGTGCAGGGCTACAGGGAGAAGGCAGAGGAGTGACACTAAGTGCATTGCTCATTCGAATCACTATTCTGGCATGAACATCAAGGATAACCCAACCAGATCTTTAAATCAGTTCAGTCAGTGCCTCGTCTCTTTTTAAACAATTACTTTTGGGAGAAAATAATATGAAGGAATTTTTGAGCAACATGAAATGAAATGTGAAAGAGAATGCATAATTCACCAAACCAGGTCTGTAATGTGTACGCCCTTGCCTGTGCTGAGGGGCATTTGATCCCCATTAACGATCAATTAGAGGGATATTTCTTTATGATCTTTCGGGTAATCCTCTTTAATCCCTCTTTTATTTCCTATTCACCTAGTGCTCCTTTTGAATCTTGTAATTTAGCCAGTGCTTCTCAAGGTGGTTGTACAAGGCACAGCTGTACAGACAGTTGCTGATGGTGAGGTAATGCTGTACTATCAAGCTGCATCTTACCATAGCAGGATGCTGGCTCCTGCCCACCGTTTTGCACATACTGAGACCCCTATCCACCCCCATCCGTCCTGGCGCTCTACAACATAAGCTTGGCATCATCTCTCCCTTCTTAAAAAGTGTAGCATCAATGCCCCCTGCCTTCATAATCTATGGCCCCATCTCCAGCCTCCCCATCTATTTCAAGATCCTTGAACGTGTCATTGACACCCAACTCCACAGCACTTCTCCCACGACTCCCTGTTCGAGCCTCCCCGCTCAGCTTTCAGGCAGAAGGTCAAACGATATTTAAAAAGAATCCTAATGTTGCACAGGGCAGAAACAAACACTTTGTGGGGGAGATGGTGGCATAGCAGTAATGCTACTTGACTAGTAATCCAGAGACCCAGGCTAATGCTCTCGAGTCACGGGTTTAAATCCCACCACAGCAGTTGGTGAAATTTGAGTTTAGTTAATAAATCTGGAATTATAAAGCTAGTCTCAGTAATGGCGACCATGGAACTATAATCAATTGTTATGAAAACCCATCTGGTTCACTAATGCCCTTTAGTGAAGGGCGTTCCTTTAGGGAGGGAAATCTGCCACTCTTGCCCGATCTGGCCTACATGTGACCTAGACCCACAGCGATGTAGTTGGCTCTGAACCTCCATGTGAAATGTCCAAGCAGCCCACTCAGTTCAAAGGGCAATTAGGGATAGGCAACAAATGCTGGCCTCGCCAGCGATTCCACATCCCGGAAAAGAATAAAGAAAAAAAAGACATAAGTGAACATACACAAAGATTGCATAAACCAGGCACACATCGAATAGCACGACTAGATACAAAGTGACCAGTTGTTCAGAGACCAAAGAGTGATTGAACTGACTGTGAAGTGGAGCACTACAGAAGAGTGGGAACCCATGAAGTCCTTTGCCCCATAGAGACAGAGGATAGACCCCTCAACTCATGCAACTGGGGTCCCAGACATTAGGAGTGCAGCTGAAGTGTGTAGCAGTGAATGCTTTTTCTCATTTGAAAACATTGTCCTTTCCCTCAGCAATGACAGCCAAGACCTGGAGAGGACTTGACAGGGTGGTTGCTGAGAGGTTGCTTCCCCTCATGAGAGAGATTAGAACTAGGGGACGCCGTTTAAAAATAAGGGGTCTCCCATTTAAAACGGAGATGTGGAGAATTCTTTTCTCTCAGAGGGTCATTAGTGTTTGGAATTCCCTTCTCCAGAAAGCAGTGGAGGAAGGGTCATTGAATATTTTTACGGCTGAGATAGATAGATACCTAATTGGCAAGGGAATCAATGAATATAGAGGTAAACAGTAAAGACAAAAATCAGATCAGCCATGATCTTATCAAATGGTGGAGCAGGTTTGAGGGGCCATGTGACCTACTCCTGCTCCTAATTTGTACGTTGGTATGTATGTTTGTCGGTAACTGCTTGGAGATAGTAAGAACATTTTAAATGCCATGTTCTTTGTTAGGAATAATGTTTATTTTGGTTAGTTATCATGTAAGCATTGCTACTTGGTGCAATTACCCTGAATTTTATGAATTGTTCATGTATGTTTTCTGTTTTCTTGATGTACAGAGTTATTAATACAATGTATAATCGTAATGGTTAACATTTGTTACTCGTATTGTCTGGATGGAACTGATGGACAAACTTCAACTGTCTAGGCCTCAAGCATTGGAATTTTCTTGCTAAACCTCTTCACCTCTTTTAAGATGTCCCTTAAAACTTATTTCTTTGACCAAACGTTTGGTCAGTTGTCCATATGTTGCTTGGTGTCAAATTTAATGAAGCACCTTGAGGCATTTTACTATATTAAAGCTGCTATATAAATGCAAATTTTTGTTGATAACATTTCGTCCTGCTCACTCAATGTTGACTGCCAGTCAGTTGCTGTGTGAGGACTTGCATGGTTTTGCCACATTGGAAATGCCTTTATTATGCTACAGAATCAATCTTATTGAAGACTAATATCATCAGTAAAACCTGGGTTGGGTTTGATGATGAATAGAAAGGAAGAACTTGCATCCTAAAAACTTCCCAGCCAACAGGTTACTTTACTTGTAGTCCTGTTCTATAGGCAAACACAACAGCACCTGGTTTAGCACCACAAACAGCAAATGGGTATGATAGCATAGTGCTTATGTTACAAGTAATCCAGACTAAAGGTCCTGAGACATAAGCTCAAATCCCACCATAAAAGCAAGGGAATTTAAATTCAGTTAATTAAATAAATCTGGAATTAAAAAGTTGGTATCAGTAATAGTGAACACCTACCTGGTTCACCAATGTTCTTTTGGGAAAGAAATATGCCACCCTGACCCAGTCTGGACTACATATGACTCCAGACCCACAGCAATGTGGTTGACTCTTAATTGTCCTCTGAAAATAGCCTAGCAAGCTATTAAGGTGGTTCACCACCTCCTCAAGGGCAATTAGTGATAGACAATAAACGATGACCTTTTCAGCGAAACCCACATCCCGTGAATGAATTTTTAAAAAGAGAGATAATAGCCTAATCTACTTAAAGAAGTAGTAGTCTTCAAGGTGAAGTGGGCTAAGGGAGATTGAAAAGCTGACACAGGACAAGGGTGAATTCAGAGGCGCCCAGCTGAAGAGACTTAGCAGTGTTAGCTTCAAGATCAGAATTCTTTTTTCAATTAGAGAGCAGAGGATCCAACAGCACTGTAACAAAGTTTGATGCTGGTCATCAAGGTTAAGAAGGATGGCATAACTGAAGGAAGTTCTTCACCAAGACCATTGAGTATAGAATTGAAGAAAATTGAGCCAAACACATCATCTCTCCTTTTATCAGAGCTAGAAACTATGCCAACAGGATTGAGGAGGCTAGAAAAGAGAAATCACAGGCAACTTTGGCAAGAGACGAGAAGAAATGGCTGAGGGTAGACAGGTAGACAGCAGTTAAAGCTTCTTTTAATAAACTTTCATGTACTTGGTCCAATAATGGATTTATAGACAATTCTGGCCGAGATAAATTTGGCTTTGGATGATTCAGGCTGGTTGTGGCTAAGAGCCAACGCTATTTTCCTGTAGACTCCCACACAACAGTTTAACGAGGCTTTGTCCACAGTGTGTATGAAATTCAGGTTTACCTATGTTTTACGGCACCGTTATGGACGATATTTGAAAGTGCGATTAAGTTTTATTGGCATCTGGCATTTATTGAAGATGTATACACTTCAAAATAGAGGAAGTAGCACTGCCTTTAATTTGTAAGTTGATAGTCAATAAAATATTGATAGGAAAATATAACAAAACATTAAGTGCTTTTCTTGTTCTCCTCCTACACTGTGCATCAGTCCACTGGGAGGAAGAAAGATCCTTCTGGGACTCCTCTGCCAGTTTCCACTTCACCCACATTCATTTTGTGTGGAACCACACAACTGGCAGAGTGAAAAATGCCCATGCGAGGTTTCACGGATAAACTGCCGCATTCTAATGCACTGCACCATGCAGGAAAGGAGAACTTGCATGTGTAAATAGCACCTTTCACATCATCACTAAAACAGATTATCTGGTCATTGTCATGTTGCCATTACTGACAGCTTTCTGTGATCAAATTGGCTGCTGCATTCTCCTATGTTACAACATTGACTAAGCTTTCAAAAAAAGCAATGTGTTGGCTGTAAAATGTTTTGTGATGCCCTGATATAGTGAAAGGTGTTACTGAAATAGAAAACTTTCTTTTGGGTAAATGCGGCAGCTGTTCTGCACCAGCCATGAGTAGCAATGAGTTTCTATACTCATGGTGGTGTTTACTGAGGCAATGATTTTGGCCAGGGCTCCAAAAGTGAACTCCATGATCCTCTTTACATTGGCTCTATAACTTTGAAGCTGACTGTTATCCTTTAACCTGAAATTGTGTAGAGAATAAACTCCAGTCTGTGCTGTGTTTAGAACAAAAAGAACCTACATTTATTTAGCACCTTTAACTTAGCAAACCATGCCGACCCATAACACAGGACTGATTATCAAACAAAATTTCTAACAAAGCCACATGAGGACAGGTGCTCAAAAGCTTTGCCAAGGAGGTAGGTTTTAAGATGTGTCTTAATGCAGGAAAGGAAGGTGTAGCGAGGATATTCTACAGCTTAGAGTCTAGGCAGATGAAAACACGGCTGCCAATATCATAACGATTAAAATCGGTGAAACACAAGAGGCTAGAATTGGAGGCATGCAGAGATCTGAGGATTGTAGGGCTGGAGGAGGCTACAGAGGGAGGGATAGGCGAAGCCATGGAGGGATTTGAAAGCAAGGATAACAATTTTAAAATCATGGCATTGCCAGTCCAGGAGCCAATGTAGCATTAACACGTCAAGGGCCAACATGACTGTTGGAGGCAGGTCTGAGTGACTCGTTTCTCTGCTACGAGAGCTATCACGGATTTGGAAGCAGTCCTGAAGTGTGTGATCAGTGCGTCAATGTAAAAACAAGTTACATAAAAACACTGTGATTTCTTACCTACGCAGGTTTGTTTTAGGTTTCTCACCACTTACATATAAATTTTTCTTAGTCATCTAATCACGTGCCTTGATCAGCAGTGATATTTGAATTTACTTAGCTGAATATTTACATGGGTTGTCTTTTAAAAGGACTATAAATTGCAGTCCACTTTACAGTCCCTAACAGCAACATAAATTTATTTTATATAGGAAGTAGGGACACCACCCTCAAGGGTCCCCTTTCCATATTGGGCAGCCCCCTCCCTGCGGGTACTCCCTCCCCCATGGCCTCTCCATCAAGATCACCCCATCCCACTGGCCTCATCTCCCTTCCCTGCCCTGAGACCGCTGCACTTACCTGGTCCTAGACTCCGGGACTTAGAATCTGGGGATTGTTTGTAGTCCAAGTTCTGGCCACTGCTGCCATTGGCACTGTTGGGACTACAGAGCTGCCGGTGAATCAGACTGACCTGCAGCCCTCTGTCTGTCCAAGTGAGGGGCAGAAGTCCTATCACCAGCCATTAAATAGCTTTGGAGCCACTGTGATTGGCAGGGATGCGTTACCCGCTGACTCTTCATCAGAAGAACCCTGTGCAAGGTGTCATGTGTGGGGACCATATATGGTCTGGTCATTGTGTGTATTATAATGGTCATTCTTGCATGCGTGAGTTATAGTGGGACAGTAATGATGTGTGTTATAATGATCACTTTCCGTTCACGTGACTTTCTGAACCTTTCTAGTTGAGCCACCATAGTGGATAATACAGGTAAGTCTCCTTAGTCTCTATTAACATCCGGACCACCAGTGACCAAAAACCGAACTGGGTCAGAGGCTGGGAATCCTGTGGCAAGTAACTCAACTCCTGACTCCCCAAAGCCAGTCCACCATCTACAAGGCACAAGCCAGGAGTGTGATGGAATACTCCCCACTTGCCTGGATGAGTGCAGCTCCCACAACACTCAAGAAGCTCGACACTATCCAGTTCAAAGCAGCCCGTTTGATCGGCACCTCATCCACCACCTTAAACATCCACTCCCTCCACCACCGACGCACAGTAGCAGCAGCGTGTACCATCTGCAAGATGCACTGCAGCAACTCACCAAGGCTCCTTTGATAGGACCTTTCAAACCAATGATCTCTACTACCTAGAAGGACAAGGGCAGCAGATGCATGGGAACACCACCACCTGGAAGTTCCCCTCCAAGCCACTCACCATCCTGACTTGGAAATATATCGCCGTTCCTTCACTGTCGCTGGGTCAAAATCCTGGAACTCCCTCCCTAACAGCGCTGTGGGTGTACCTACACCACATGGACTGCAGCGGTTCAAGAAGGGAGCTCACCACCACCTTCTCAAGGGCAATTAGGGATGGCAATAAATTCTGGCATCGCCAATGATGGCCACATCTCATGAAGGAACAAAAATTGTATTGTTTATTATTTCATTTTTATTTTAAGAAAGGCTGTTTTCTTTCTGTGGAATTGTAAGTGAGAAGGCCAAAAGGCTGCACAGCTTTAACTGAGGTTTATTTGCCTTTTAAAATTGATCTGCATTTGGTATGATTTAAGCAGTTTCACGTTCTAAAATGGCTAACTTCTGGGCTCATTAAGTTATGGTTTTGAAGGACTACAAAGTCAAGTTGCTCAGGAAACAATGCACAACGTTTAGAGGCAACTTTTACTGATGATGTTGTGACCATTAGTTGCAAATCACACAGTTGTCCCTTGAGTTTAGGGTAATTAACAAGTTTCCCTTTACTGTAAATTGTATAGTTTGTAATTTTAAAAAACCTCATAATTGTGCTCACAAATTCATTTCTTGTGCGGTTATTCAGGAGAATCCCATTAGCTCAAACTCCAGGGGACCCTGGCTGGAGGTGGGTCTTATTGTATGAGTTTTATTATCAAATTTCTAATCCACCCAAAGCAGGTGGAGGTTTTTCCAGCACTGATAACTTCAGACCCCATTAATCAGATGCTCATGTTGTTGGGGATAGGGTTGTTTAGATAGCAGATGACTTGGGAAAGCTCAATACCTGTGCGTATATTTGTAGCCATTTTCTCTTCTACGTATTAAAGAGAACAGGTTGGGTTAACAGAGAACAGGATTTGATAAGCTGGTTCAGAGAATGACAAGGCGAACTGCATTTGTGATATATGACATGCGCTGCCTAATCCCAGTGGTGGAAGCAAACTCAATAGTCAGTCATGGCTCAGTGAGTTATGTCTTGTCTCTTGTCTCTTGAATCAGAGATTTTGGTTTCAAGTTCCACTCCAGAGACTTGAGCACAAAATCTAGGTTGACGCTCCCTGTGCAGTGCCAAGGGAGTGCTGCACTGTTGGAGGTGCTGACTTTTAGCTGGAACATTAAATGGAGGCCCTGTCTGCTCCCAAATGGATGCAAAAGATCCCCTAGCTCTATTTCAAAGAAGAGCAGGGGAATTCTCCTCAGTGCCCTGGTCAACATTTATCCCTCAACCAACATCACTGAAAAAGAATTATCTGGTCATTGTTATCACATTGCAGTGTGTAAATTGGCTGCTGCATATTCTAGTTTCTCACTCAAGCCTCTGGAGTAGGACTTGATCCCAGGACCTGCTGAATCAGACATGAGAATGACACCACTGAGCCATGGCTGACACTCAGACTGTGTCTTATCACATACCTCAGAACATCTCACAGTACTTTACAGTGGATAAGCTTTAATTTTTGCAATGTTCTTAATGGGTACATGACAAAACATGACCATCAGTTTACACGGTGCAGATGGTAGCATAGTGGTTATGTTACTGGACTCGTAATCAAGAGGCCTGGACAAATGATCCTGAGAAGTGAGTTCAAATCCCACCATGACAAATGGGGAATCTAAATTCAATTAAATAAAAAGCTAGTATCAGTAATGAGTGATCATGAGACAACTGGATTGCTGTAACAATGTCCTTTAGGGAAGGAAATCTGCTGACCTTACCAAGTCTGGCCTAGATGTGATTCCAGATCCACAGAAATATGGTTAACACTTAACTGCCCTGTGAATTGAGGTGAGAGTGACTGCCCTTAGTATAAAGGCAGAATTTGATCAAGTGTGGCATCAAGGAGCCTGAGCAGAATTGGAGTCAGTTGGGAATCAGGGGGAAAACTCTGTGTTGGTTGGAGTCATACCCAGCACAAAGGAAGATGGTTGTAGTTGTTGGAGGTCAATCATCTCAGCTCCAGGACGTCACTGCAGGAGTTCCTCAGGATAGTGTCCTCGGCCCAACCATCTTCAGCTGCTTCATCAATGAACTTCCTTCTGTCATAAGGTCAGAAGTGGGATGTTGACTGATGATTGCACCATTCGTGACTCCTCAGATACTGAAACAATCCATGTCCAAATGCAGCAAGACCTGGACAATATCCAGGCATGGGCTGATAAGTGGCAAGTAACATTCACGCCACACAAGTACCAGGCAATGACTATCTCCAACAAGAGAGAATCTGACCATCAACCCTTGACATTCAATGACATGACCATCGCTGAATCCCCCACTATTAACATCCTGGTGATTACCATTGACCAGAAACTGAACTGGACTAGCCATATAAATACTGTGGCCACAAGAGCCGGTCAGAGGCTAGGAATTCTGCAGCAACTAACTCACCTCCTGGCTCCCCAAAAGCCTGTCCACCATCTACAATGCACAAGTCAGGAGTCTGATGGAATACTCCCCAGTTGCCTGGATCAGTGCAGCTCCAACAACACTTAAGAAGCTGGACCCCCTCCAAGACAAAGCAGTCCGCTTGATTGGCACCCCATCCACAAACATTCACTCCCTCCACCACCAATGCACAGTGGCAGCAGTATGTACCATCTACAAGATGTACTGCAGCAACTCACCAAGTCTCCTTAGACAGCACCTTCCAAACCCACGACCTTTACCATCTTGAAGGACAAGGGTAGCAGACACATGGGAACATCACCACCTGGAAGTTCCCGTCCAAGCTACTGACTATCCTGACTTGGAAATATATCACTGTTCATTCACTGTCACTGGGTCAAAATTCTGGAACACCCTCTCTAACAGCACTGTGGGTGTACCTACACCACATGTACTACAGCGGTTCAAGAAGGCAGCTCACCAGCATTTCTCAAGGGCAATTAGGGATAGGCAATAAAGGCTGACTTAACCAGAGATGCCCACATCCCATGAATGAATTTAAAAAACTGCGTTCCCTACCGACTAGTGATAAAGCTATCTTAGATCTATTGTTATGTAGCGAAACAGGGTTCATCAGTGATGTCATAGTGAAAGATCCACTGGGAAATAGTAACCATAATACCATTCAATTCTATGTTAAGTTTGAAAGTAACATATTGCAATTGCAAACAAAAGTCTTAAACTTCAACAAAGCCAATTACATGGGTATGAGGGGAGAACTGGCTACGATTAATTGAGGTAAATAGACTAAAAGGTATGCAGGTAAATGAACAGAGGGAAACATTCAAAGGAACAATTCAAAATGTTCAACAAAAATACATTCCATTGAAGAGCAAAAACTCAGCAACAAGGACCCATCCGTGGCTCACTCAGGAAGCTATAGATGGTATTAGATTAAAAGAAGAGGCTTACAATGTTTTTAATTTTTTAATTTTTAATGGTTTTAAAGGGGAAATCCTGTTTGACAAATTTATTGAAGTATTTTGAGGATGGGTTGGGTGAATAAAGGGGAACTAGTAGATGTAGTATACCTGAATTTCCAAAAGGCATTCAATAAAATGCCGCACAAAAGGTTAATAGGCAAATAAGGGCTCATGGAGTTGGGGGTAATATATGAGCATGGATAGAGGATTGGTTAATGGATAAAAAAACAGAGAGTAGGCATAAACGGGGCTTTTTCAAGTTGGGGCAGGCAGTGCCACAAGGATCAGTGTTAGGGCCTCTGCTGTTTACAATCTATATTACTGACTTAGATGAAGAGACAGAGAGCAATATATCTAAGTTTGCTGATGAGACCAAGCTAGGTGGAAAGGTAAGATGTAGGGGGGAGGGTTTTCACAGAGAAACTGCAAAGAGCAACAAGGTGGCAGATGGAGTATAATAAGGGGAAGCGTGAAGTTATTCACTTTGGTCATAAGAATAAAAAAGCAGAATATTTTTTAAAAGGTGAGAAACTTGTAAGTGTTGGTGCTCAAAGAGACTTGGGTGTGCTTGTATATGGAATGCAGAAAGTTAGCATGCAGGTGCAGCCAGCAATTAGGAAGGCAAATGGTGGTATGTTGTCCTTTTATTGCAAGGGGATTGGAGTACAAGAATAAAGAAGTCTTGCTATAGTTGTACAGGGCTTTGGTGGGTCCACATCTGGAATACTATGTGCAGTTTGGTTTCCATATTTAAGGAAGGATATACTTTGGAGGTTGCACAGTGAAGGTTCATTAAATTTGTCCCTGGGATGAGGGGGTTGTCCTATGATGAGAGGCTGAGTAAATTGGGTTTATATTCTCTGGAGCTTAGAAAAATGAGAGGTGATCTCTTTAAAACTTACCAAATTCTGAAGGGGTTGGATAGGGTGGACACTGAGAGATTGTTTCCACTGGTCGGGGAATCTAAAACACAGGGGCACAGTCTCAGGATGAGGGGCTGATCATTTAAGACTGAGGTAAGGAGAAATTTTTTCACTCAAAGGATCATGAATTTTTGGAATTCTCTACCCTAGAGGGTTGTGGATGCTCCATCATTGAATACATTTAAGGCTGGGATAGACAGATTTTTGGTGTCTTGGAATTAAGGGATATGGGGAGTAGGAGGGAAAATGAAGTTGAAGTCCAAGATCAGCCATGATCTTGAACAGTGAAGCAGGCTCGATGGGCCATGTGGTCTACTCCTGCTCCTATTTCTTATGCTCTTAAATGCCCTAGCACTGCCTTTCCACATTGCTCGCCACATATCTCCCCACCTTCATAACCTTCCTACCCTTCAACATCATTCACTCGCCTCCCCTAACTCAATGCTCAGTGTCTGATGTTCCGCTTCTATTTCCATCAACTGCTTTGGGGCATAGGACTGTTTGTTAGCAAATACACAACAACAGCTTGTGTTTATATAGCACCATATCATAAAATATCTTAAAGGAGGTTCACATACTATTATCAAACCGTTTGAAAGTGAGTCATAGGAGGAGGTATTAGGACATGTGACCAAAAGCTTGGTTAAAGAGGTAGATTTTTAAGGAGAGTCTCAAAGGAGGAGAGAGAGAGGTAGAGAGATAGAGAGCTTTACAACTTGGGACCTAGGCAGCTGAAGACATGGCTGCCAATTGTGGAGTGATTAAAATCAGGGATACACACATGAGGCCAGAATTGGAGGAGTGCAGAGACCTCTGGCGAAGCTCACAAGAACAAGATAGGAGCAGGAGTAGACCACACAGCCCATCAAGCCTGCTCTGCCCTTCAATACAACCATGGCTTTTCTTTGACCTCAACTCCGCTTTCCCACTCTCCATGTCCCTTGATTCCCTGAAAAAACAAATATCCATCTATCCCAGCCTAAAATATATCCAACGATGGCGCATCCACAACCCTCTGGGGTACAGAATTTCAAAGATTCGCAACCCTTTGAGTGAAGAAATTTCTCCTTATCTCAGTCTTAAATGATCATCCCCCTATGCTGAGACTGTGCTCCTATGTTCTAAATTCCCCAGCCAGGGGAAACGACGCCTGTGTCTACGCTTTAAATCTCCTTCAGAATCTTCAATCTTCAGAAGGGCCTGAAGGAGGGGGAGGCTGCAGTGATATGGAGGGGCCATGATGAGATTTGAAAACAAGGATGAGAATTTTAAATTGAAGGTTTTCTCAACTAGAGCCAATGTAGGTCAACGAGCACAGGAAATGATGGGTAAATGAGATTTGCTGTTGGTACAGGTATAAGCATGGTGGATGTTTTTGACAGTAACGTTTAGACGCAGCCCAGTACAAGTTTGCTTTTGAGCGTAGAACTTCCCCTGATATAAAATTGTCCTGCCATAGTGAATGGAGGGGTTGGCTTTGTATACAATATTCACACCAGGAAACTGCTTTACCGAACCACATCGTTCAATGAGCACTAACCCTGGCGGCAGTCCTATAAAGCATTAAAGCAGCAGTAGCAAGAGTCACCTGACAGACCCTAATAAGTGTAGAGATATCTCCCATTGTACTGTGTAAGATTATGTGATAATTGCACTTCCCGTGCAATACCAGATAGAAGGGAGTGATTTGGAAATGTAATCAAATCGAGGGCTTTAGCTGGCATGTATTCATCTCTTGAGCTTTGGTACAGAGCTTCACATCTGAAATGCTTGATATGTCTGCAGTCCTTGCAGTTGCTCCATTATCTATTGTGTGCGTATATGTGAGATGATGTCCAAAATCCCACTGTCTGTACTGTTATCAGAGCTCAGCTTCTCCAGGACATTTTGTTCCCCTATCTCTGAGGTTCATCAACGTGTAGTTAGAACTCTGTAGTACAGCTGATCAAGAGGAGATTGTGAATCGAAATGTTCTTAAGGAATTAAACTTTAAAAAAACCTGGAAGATCGGAAAAACTGGAAGTGTCGAGATCATTCACCATATGAAAACATCAGCTCGTCCCACATTACAAGTGCAGGGTACCACCTTAGATATTCTTGCAGGTACAACTGTGGCTCAGTGGGCAGGGCAGTCGCCTCTCAGTCAAAAGAGATGGGTTCAAGTCCCACATCAGATAAGAGCCCAAAATCTAGGCTGACAGCGCAGAACTGAGGGAGTGCTGACTGTCAAAAGTGCCACCTTTCGGACGAGACATTAAACTGAGGCCCTGTTTTCTCTCTAGGGTGAATACTAAAGATCTCCGGCACTATTTTTCAGAAGAGCAAAGGAGTTAAGTTAGCCATGGTGCCCTGGCCAGTGTTTATCTCTCAATCACGATTACTGTTGTAAAACAGATTAACCGATCATTGCAGTTTGTAGGAGCTTACAACAGTTGAGCACTTCAAATATACTTCATTGGCCGTAAAGCACTTTGACATGTTAAAGTCACTGGATAAATGCAAGTTCTTTTTTTCTCATTAGTGAGCCACCTTTGTCTTGAGAGCCTTAGATTTAGGTACATGCCTGTATTGGCCAATATCTTATATGATAACATAACCTAGAGGTGGATCAACAGTAGCTTATGATACAGACTGGATGTTTGTGTCTTTTGTGGGTGCCTCCACGCCCCCCAATGTACCTCTGAAATCTATCTGAAAGTGGACCGACAGACCCTTCATCATCATTGGACCAAAAGTTTAGAATTCCCAACCTAACAGCAATGTGAGTGTAACTACATCACATGGCTGCAACAGTTCAAAAAGCCAGTTCGCCAACACCCAACTAGGGAAGCAGTAATTAGGGATGGGCAATAAGTGCTGGTCTTGCCACTGAAACAAGTCTGGATGGCCAACATCTCGCACTATTGCCCAGCTCTGGTATTTAGCTTCAGGTTTGGGAGGCCAGAAGGAAATCAGGGCTTTGGGTTTAGGAAAGCAGTTGGTGTGAGGCTTCAGGCAAAGAGCAGGAGTCAGGCATTTGACTTTGGAAGAGCAGCAGGAATCAAGGCTTCTTTCTTGGAAGATAAACTCCACGTTATAGGACACCAGTAAGAGTCAGAGCCCTTGTTGAGGCAGATCACCCACAGTCAGGGGGGATGCCCAGCAGGGGTCAAGGTTTCCGGGGAAGACCAGCAGGGGTCAGGCCGTTGAGTTTGAGAGACCAGCATGGTTCAGAGGCCAACATTATTTCCAGGCATATTTACCTTTTAAAATGAGAAAGACACGAGGCCTTGACTTCCATTACCTGCCTGGGATTGATCTCATCATTGTTGAGGGCAATTGAAGGTCTACTGTGCACATACACATAGACAAACTTAGCCAGACATATGCATGTATTTTCACAAAGACAATGTCTTTTAAAAAAAAAAGTTTTTTTTTTGAGTAAAAGCCATCAGACCTGTTTGAGCTTGCAGTGTACATTAGCTGCACAGCCCTCACAGACCGAGTATTATACAAGCACAGGAGGGATAAGCCAGAGCATTACACGGGGCACTTTGGAAAACTTACAGAGGGATGCAAAATGGGACGGATGAACACACTGTCATCCAGAGTCCTCAATGACATATTACCCCAAGGGAACTCAATGGAACATGTTGGCATCTCACGCAATGAGATTGATTTCAAGCAATGCTTGGCAGCTAACTGTCAGTCAGCATCGGTGGTGCAATCTCCATGGCAACGCTGCTTGCCAACCGATCAGCACTCTCTTCACATACAGTATGAATTGTTGTTTTCCCCCATATGTTGGTATTCCTGCGAGTGTCCTGATGAGGGCAAGGCGAAAAGCTTTGGCGTGTCTCTCTTTTCAACAATACCCAATGAGATTCTGTGGGTTTGGACCCAGCTCTCCATAGGTTAATTGGTCGATGTATCAGGAGCGGTGCTCAGGGTTTGGAGTTTATGGGATAATGTGGGTGGGAGGCAGGGTCGAGGGCAAAATAGTTCCAAACAAAAATAACGCATCAAAAAATGATTATTTATGTACATTTAGTGCATGACAGTCGAGGATGTTGTCCTCTTCATTCAGGAACCTCTGAAAATGATGTTGTTGATTCTGGCACAAAGGGAGCAACAGAAAGAAAAAGAGCTTTGTTCTGTCTCATCACTGAGGGGCTTTATCCCTGCTCCTTCGCTGCTGAATTATTGCATCTCATCGTCTTGGTTTATGGGTGGGCTGTAGGCAAAAGGAAAGAATTGATAGCAGATTCTAAAATGAGAAGGTGGGGGGAGGGGGGGAAATAAGCATTTATATCTTTCTCTCTCTTGTCGTGTGTGCTTTTATTTCTGCCCTTCGTAATCAGTTTGACTGTTAATTAAAAACAGCACATCGGACCCTGGACTGTGCTTCACAAAGTCTGCCGCTGTGTTAATCCACGTTTCGGACCACAGTTGTGGTTTACATGGGCCGACTGTAATTATAAATGCATTATTTAACGCCGCACTTTCTGAAAACAAGTTTACTTCTTCCTTCTATCATCTCGAGAAGCCGGAGACCACCTCATGGCTTGACATAGCAAAAATTCTAACAATTTCTTTGCAAGCAAAGCTTAGGATTTCTCTTTAGCTATCTCAAGAATTCAGGTGAGGCTGGTGTAAGTTTGATTAGTGAATTGCCTAGCAACTGGAAGAGAAGCACAGCAGCAACTTGCATTGATATAGCACCTTTAATGTAGAAAATATTTCAAACCACCTAACAGAGGAAGGGGGAGCAGTTTCGAAAGGATGAATGGAATGGGCTTCTAGCTGGTATTGTGCCAGGGCTAATTGAGAAGGTCCTCAGGGAAGAGAGGCGGACGGCTTCAGGGAAGGAATTGCAAATAGTAGATCCAAGGTGCTGGCAAATACTGTCATTAATGGTGGGATTAAGGATGAGGTGATACACACAGGGCTAGAATTCGATGGCCAAAGATTGCAGGGATAGGGATAGGGAGAGGTGAGGTTGAACGAATCCAAGTATCAGATATTTTAAGTGCAGCGGGAGATAGGGAGCTGCCGTACTTTAGTGAGGGTCAGAGTGAGAGGAAAGCGTGGGGCAAAATGCGACATTTACAATTTATGAAGAGAGAAGGATAGGTCAGAGGCAGCAGTGAAAAAAAATTGAATCTAGAGTTGGCAAAAGCATGGATAAAGATTTCAGAGGTAGTGGGAATGAGGAAGGGGTGACTTGGGGTATATTGTACTTGTGGAGGTAAACACTGTTGCTGATGGAAAGATGCAGGATTTGAAGCTTATTTCTGGCTTTGATATTGCACTGAAAATTCACACAGACTAGTTCAGCCTGACCAAGTTGTTGGGCAGGATGTCTCTGATAAGAAAGAAAGGTTTATGGTGGGAGATGAAAATTCTGTCTTCAGTCTTCCCAATGTTCACTGATTCATCAATGATTTGATGTCAGACAGGCAGGGAAGTGACGAAGTGGTAGTGCTGAACATCTTCATTGTGTGTGTATAGATTGCAGTGATTCAAGACAAAGCAAAGCCTGGAGAACATTCAGACTTTGGTTGATAAGTGGCAAGTAACATTCATGCCACATAAATTCCAGGCAATGACCATCTCCAACAAGAGAGAATCTAACCATCTCCCCTTGACATTCAATGGCATTACCATCACTGAGGTCCCCACCATCAACATCCTGGAGGTAATCATTGACCAGAAATTGAACTGGGCCAGCCAGATAAATACCATGGCTACAAGAGCAGATTATCAAAGGCTGAGAATTCTGTGGTGAGTGACTTGCCTCCTGACTCCCCAAAGCCTGTCCACCATCTACAAAGCACAAGTTAGGAGCGTGATGGAATACTCCCCACTTGCCTGGACACTGAAGAAGCTCGACACCATAAAGGACAAAGCAGTCCACTTGATTGGCACCCCCTCCACCACCTTAAGCATTCATTCCCTCCACGACTGACACGCAGAGGCAGCAGTATTGTACTCTTTACAAGGTGCACTGCAGCAACTCTCCAACGTCCTCCAAGGATGTCGCTGGGTCAATATCCTAGAACTCCCTTCCTAAGAGCACTGTGGGTGTACCTACACCACATGGACTGCAGCGGTTCAAGAAGGCAGCTCACCATCACCTTCCCAAAGGCAATTACGGCTGGGCAATAAATCCTGGCCTAGCCAAGAATGCTCACACCCCATTAATGATTTTTTTAAAAAAGTCTATGTGATCAGCACCCATTCACCACCTTAAGCATTCACTCCATCCACCATTGACGCACAGTGTCAGCAGTGTGTACCATCTACAAGTTGCACTGCAGAAACTCACCAAGGTTTATTTGACAGCACCTTCCAAACCAGCAACTACCTAAGGGCAGCAGGCACATGTGAAACCACCACCTCTAAGTCTCACACCTTCCTGACTATGGAGCATATATTAGCTGTTCATTCATCGTCGCTGGATCAAAATCCTGGAACTCCCTACCCATGGTAAAGCCTCGCCACACAGACTGTAACGGTTCAAGAAGATGGCTCACCACCACCTTCTCAAAGGCAGTTAGAGATGGGCAATAAATGCTGGCTGTGCCAGTGATGCCCATATCCCTAGACTGAAGGAATATAAAAAGGGGAAGTTCAGAAAGCAGTTGTTTTAACCTATTACATTATAATACATGTTATCAGATAATATTTCAGACTGTTAATCAACAGGAGATGTGCTATCAACTTTGTCTTTACTACCTGGTTTCTCCTGAGGGATACCTGGAGAGTGAGCATTAGCAGATTATGTACCATGGGAGGCATCACGACTGAGCTCCGCCTTGCTCTCACCCAATATTCAGAAATCCAGGGGGTTACTGAGTGGCGATGAGGCTTGTGAACTATGACCTGTGCTGCTTTTTTTTTCTCTTTCCCTGACCCACAAAACCCTTTAACCTGTCATTTGTGAGAATCCAGACCTTAAAGTTATGCTGAGGAAGCAGCTCAATGCGTTGGTACGAAATTCCTTTGCTGTTTTAACTGAGTCATAACCTATTTAAAACATAATTAAACATTTGTACGTTTCTATTAAAATAATGGACGGGAGAATTTGGTCAAATGTGTTGAGCCTTCATATGACAGAATCCACCGTGTAATGTCAAGACCTGAGTCATTTTCGCTAATTGCAGTTTAAAAAGTGGCAATTTTGACATTTTCAAGTGCATCCTTTATACTGTAACAAGCAGAATAAACCCCTCTGATTGGAGCTGTCCCTTTAAGAACTAAGCTCTTTGATGTGGTTTTGTTTGATCTTTTTAAGACATTGTAAGTAATACAGTTTTCATCAAACTACTGCACTATTTTGGGATATTTGCATTATATGTTTCCTTTTTTTTTTGTCATTCGGACAAGTTGCAATTACACAAGGGAGTGGACAATTTGACAGAAGTACAAGAGACTTTGGGCCGTCTCACTGAATGAAGCACGACTTCCGTTTAAGGGAGAGAATCACGGGGAAAGATCAGAGAAAACCACATGAAAGACCTGGCCCTCTTAAAGAGGCAGGTCACATCCAAGACCGTTTATCAAAAATTTTGATGTCAGATGATTGTCTAAATGTTCAAAATTTAATAATGTGAAAACAAAAAATGAATTAGGGGATGAGTCAAAGGTTCCGATTTGATTTGTCCCGGTCAGGAAAGAATCATCGGCCATGACTGTGTTGAAACAACTTCCTGCTGAAATGTTTTCCCCCTCATATTTTAATTTTCATTACTACATTGGGCTGAAGGTTTGTTTGTCCTACAGCAAGAACAAGTTGTTTTTGATATAGTGTTTAATGTGGTAAAACACCCCATGGTGCTTCACAGGAGCATTCAAACCAAATTTTTCACTGAGCCACATAAGGAGCTATCAGGACAGGTCAGGTGACTAAAAAGCTTGGTCAAAGAAGTAGGTTTTAAGGAGCATCCTAAAGGAAGATAGAGAAGTGGGGAGGTTCATGGACAGAATTCCAGGGCTTGGTAGCTAATGGTGGAGCGATTAAAATTGGGGATCTGCAAGAGGCCAGAATAGCAGGAGTGCTAAGATCTCGGAGGTCGTAGGGCAGAAGGTGGTTACAGAACATGAAGATTCTTGTTCCTCCTAAACTGCAATTACTCTGTCCTACACTTTTTTTTATTCACTCGTGGAATGTGGGCATTGCTGGCTAGGCTAGCATTTATTACCCAACCTGTTTCCTTTCCCACACATCAAATCCCTTGATTTCCCGAGAGATCAAAAATTTACCGATTTCAATCTTAAATGAGCTCAATGATGGAGCACCCACAGCCCTCTGAGGAAGACAATTCCAAAGATTCACAACCTTCTGAGTGAAGAAGTTCCTCATCATCTCAGTTCTAAATGATCAACCTCTTATCCTGAGACTGTGCCCCCGTGTTATAGATTCCTCAGCCAGGAGAGAACAACCTGCGAGCCAGCTGGACCATTTCAGAGGATAGTTAAGAGTCAACCAAGTTGCTGTGGGTCTGGAGCCATGTGTTGACCAGGCTGGGTAAGGACGAGAGATTCCCTTCCCTGAAGGACATTCATGAATCAGACAGGTTTTTATGACAATCCGGTAGTTTCATCACCACTATTGCTGAAACTGGCTTTTTACTGTCTATTTAATCAGTTGAATTTAAATTCTGTAGCTGCCTTAGTGGGATATGAACTTATATCGCCAGTTCATTAGTCCAGGCCCAAAGACTACAAGTCCAGTAACATAACCACTGTGCAAATTACCTATCTCTGCCATCATTGGACTGAAATCAGGATACTTTTTTTTCATTCTTTAAGGGACGTGGGTGTTGCTGGCTGGGCCAGCATTTTTTTTGCCCATCCATAATTGCCCTTGAGAAGGTGGTGATGAGCTGCCTTCTTGAACCTCTGCAGTCCCTGTGGTGTAGGTACACCCACAGTGCTGTTAGGGATGGAGCTCCAGGATTTTGACCCAGTGACAGTGACTGAACATCCTACTGTAATTCATGATGCCCTATGTCCTTGAGACTGTGAAGCACCTCGTCCCCCTCTGTCTCCCCTCCCTCCTACAATCAATGGACGTCAAGATCCAGCTAACTGCTACATTTTAATCATCTTTGTTTTGTCTCTTTCTCTCCTCAATCCTGGGGGTGACCTTCACCAGGGACCTTGGCCCTGAGTCTAGGTTATTCAAGGAAAATAAATCAAGAGAGATGTCATTCTTAGTGAGTGAAACATCATTCAACCTTTGGCACCCTCCCTATTTTGATCTAGTCAGGGCCAGAGTTTAGTTTTCTTTAGCGCTACCCCAGTGACTTCTTTGATCCCACCTTTGTGGATTTGCCTCTCCCACGCCAGTGCAGGCCAGTGGAAACCACTGACTACCCACAGCTGTGGCCATGACAACACTGTTTTAGCCGCATGTACTAACTTTAGTAGAAAAGGTCTCACACACACTGCCACCAAATGTACCTCCCACATAAATCTTCACTTAACAAAGAGCAACTACTGTTCAGTAACTGAGGATTTAAAGCACCCACAACACTCACACTGATTTTCGTCTCACAGGTTTACCAACAGAAAGGTTAAAGCTTGCATCCAAATGCCAGGGACGAATATGAGTATTGAGGTCACATATCAACGATGTTGTATATGACTCAATTTGTATTTGTTATTTAGAAATGCAATTCACCCCATCGGGATTTCCATTTCATCTCGTGCGGCAAAAGTGTTAACGTATTGGAAAACACTAGCCTGCACCAGTCTGACATTTCCATGCCCTGAAGCAGCCAGCTTCATGGCTTATCTGAGCCGGGATTCCGATGCATGGTTACATTATGTTGAAGCAGGTCCCAGGAAACAAGGTTTACATAGTCCAACATCACCAGAAAACCTGTTACCAAACATTTGGTTACCAAACATCACGATGCTTGTCTCAGTGTATTTTAACCTCATATCCGCTACTTGCTGCCCACTTCCACTTATGTAACATTGCCCGACTCCAGCCCCTCCTCAGCTAGTCTGCTGCTGAAAACCAGGCTATGCCTTTGTTACTTCTAGACTTGACTACTCCAATGCTCTCCTGGCCAATCTGTCATCTTGCACCCTCCATAAACTTGAGCTCATCCAAAACTCTGCTGTCCGTGTCCTAGCTCACACCAAGACCCGTTCACCCATCACTCCTGTGCTCACTGACCTACATTGGCTCTCAGCACAGCAGCACCTTGATTTTAAAATTCTCATCCTTGTTTTCAAATCCCTCCAAATCTAGCCTATTGAACATTCCCGATTTTAACCGTTCCATCACGAGCTGCTGTGCCTTCAGCTGCCTAGGACCTAAGCTCTGAAATTAACTCCCTAAACCTCTCCACCTCTTTCTCTTTTTAGTCACTTCTTAAAAACCACCAAGCTTTTGGCCATCTATCCTATTATCTCCTTATGGAGCTTGGTATCAAACTTTCTTTGATTATGCTCTTGAGACATTTCATTACATTAAAAACCCTGTATAAATACAAGTTGTAGTAACCACTGTCAATTGACTAGTGTTTTGCCAAAGGACCTCTCGAGGAATATTCAGATGGTGAAGGCTCTTCAATCGTGTGCTATCATAATTCCTGAGTATCAAGCACATTCTCCTTATTGCAGTGTCTCGCTATTTCTTAAATGCCTGCAATTTCCAGCCTCTGCCACCCTCCTTTCCTCAGGAACTGTTTCAGCTGTTGATCCTCCTCTGTGTAAAGGGATACTTGAAAGAAGTCTTAAACTGTCCCTTCGCAACTCTAAACTTGTGCTATATAAACAGAAAATGCTGCAAAAAGTCAGCAGGCCTGGCAGCGTCTGTGGAGAGAGAATGACTTGAGTCCAATATGACTCTTTTCTGAACTTATGCCCTCCTGTCCTGGATTTTCTCCCTCCTGTTAAATAATTGTATAACTTCTGTAAATTGTCTGAGGCTGAAAATCCCTCATCCTTAAACAGTCCTGTGCATGTCCTCTGAGTCACATTTGGGTCTGGGTGGTCCCTTATGTCACACAACCAGATCTTCACACATTACTCCAACTGGGCCCTGGAAACAGCTTCGGACACTTCAGCTTCAGCATAACCTCCAGAGATTTGAACTCAAGTGGTCAAACAGTACCACGCAGCATCCTATTTACTGTCCTACATTATAACTGTGACCTCACTTCAAAAGTACTTCATTGACTGTAAAGTGCTTTGGGATGTCCTGAGGTTGTGAAAGGTACTATATTAAGTTGCTTTATAAGACATCCTGACTCCATAGTCCTAGTTTATAACATCTTTGTTTCTTTCATTTGTTAATTAGTTCTCTTTCTTTCATTCATTCTTTCATTCTCTCTCTCTCTCTCTCTCTGCCTCACAATGCTTTGATATGGTGAGTGATGAGTAAACTGACACCCCCTAGGTCTCTCTTAACCTCTCCCTTTACAAATCCTGTCACACTCTGGTGTACAGGTACCCTATATTTTTATTTCCACTGTATGCAGCTTTCTGTCCAGCTGTCTGTATTGAACTTCATCTGCCATTGATTAACCTGTCCGAGTTACTTTACAAGACATCCTGACTCCATAGATTCCTGCCCCTCAAGCTTGTAACATCCTCAAATTTAATTATCCTTTTTGGGTCTCTGACTGGCTATGCCTTTTTTGTCAAAGTGTTGTTTTATCTTTTGCTTTGAGAGCCATGTCCTAGGGCTCTATGCTGGGACCTCCCCTGCTCTGCTATGCATAAACAAGCATGCTGAAAATTGCATAGCCAGAGGTGGCTTAAGGTTTAGATATGCTACTCAAGTTTGTTCATCCATAGGGTTTGTTATTCCACACGGTTTCAAATCAGCATCCCCTCTGTCAGAAAGATTGCTGACTTATCCCCTCCGCAGCATTTTCCGCCTCCACCCTCTACAATCACCCCTCTGCTGCCGAAACCACATGTAAGCCTTTGATTCCTCCAGACTGGGTTACAACAACGTCCTCCTCACTATACTCCTCTGTAAACACCTACCTATTCCAGTCTCTGCTGTACTGTTTCTGTCTTGCACTAAGTCACCCACCCTGCTTGTCCTCACTAACCTACATCAACTTCCTGTCCCCAATACATTATATTCGAAAGTCTTTGTCCCCATCTTTAAATCCCTCCAAGGACCTGCCGCACCCAAGTAATAGCTTTTAGGTGCTCCAATATCAGAGTTAAAACTGTTACATTCTAAGGGCAGATTGCATAGATTAGGTTTGAATTCCATCACGTGTAGAGGATTAAGGGTGATCCAATTGAGGTATTTAAGATGACTGAAGAAGTTGAAAGGGTAAACCGAGAGAAACTATTTCCTCTGGTAGGGGGAGTCCAGAACAGGGGGCTGCAAAACCTTTAAAATTAGAGTCAGGCTGCTCATGGACTTTGTCAGGAAGCACTTCCTCGCACAAAGGGAAGTGGAGATCTGGAACTCTCTTGCCCCCAAAAGATTGTTGCACCTGGGAGATCAATTGAAAATGTCAAAACTGAGATTAAGGTGATGAGGGTATTATGGAATAAGGAACCAAGGGGGAGTTAGATTGAGTAAGGCTACAGATCAGCCATGATTATGACCAAACAGCCTCATGGGGTCAAATTGTCTCCCCATATTTTTGTTTCTATAATTATGGTAGCTGCTGGGGTGATGCATTGTCTCATCTGACCTGTTCCTTTCAGAACTTACTATGGGAAGCAGCCTAAATAAACAAACCCAGATAATTGTTCTTCTGAATCCCTGAAGTCAATGAGATGATCTTTGTTGATGATGGCTCAGGTGGTAGCTCACTCATCTCTGAGTCGGAAGGTTCTGGGTTCAAGTTCCACTCCAGAGACTTCAGCACAAAGTTTAGGCTGAAACTTCTGTGCATTACTGAGGGAGTGCTGCCCTATTGGAGGTGCCGATTTTTGGGTGAGACATTAAACCAAGGCACTATTTACTCTCTCAGGAAGACTTAAATTCCTAGCCACAGGGCTATTTGAAGAAGAGCAGGGGAATTTTCCTTGGTGTCCTGGCCAAATTTTATCCCTCAACCAATATCACTCAAAACAGATTACCTGTTCATTATCACATTACTGTTAGTGGGAGCTTGCTGTGCACAAGTTACAGGAAGTATCTCCTTGCTTCATTATAAACAGCAAGAAGTGCAGCTGATACTGAGAAACTGCACCTCAGGCAGGATCTGCATATTCTCCCAACCAGCAGTCTGGCCATTTCCACACTGGCTCTCAAACTAGCTCTCAGACTGGCCCCAGGAGATTGACTCATGGTCGCCCTAATCCAACTGTCCACCTCCTCACTCTCCCCACCATCCCGCCCCCTCCCCTCCCCTCCCCCACCCCACTTACTCTTTTCATTGGAGCTGTTCTGGAAGGCACAGGAACATTTGCTGTAATTTACACCCCCCACCTCCCCCCCACCGACAGCATGAAGCGCCCTAGCCTAGCTCCATTCTGTCAGCAAAATTAACATTTTGTCAAAAAGCATCACAGAAATGTTGGGTAAGAGTATAATTTTATCTGGAAAAGAGGAGGGAAAGAGAATACCTGATAGAGGTCTTTAAAATGACAAAGGGGATTCGATAGGGTAAATTTGGGGAAACAGTTTCCACTTGTGAGTGAGTCCTGAACAAAGAGGCAACAATATAAGGTGGCCACGAACAAGCGAAATAAAGAATTTAGGAGGAATTTCTTCACCAAGATAGTGGTGGGATTGTGGGACCCTGCGCCACATGGAGTGGTTGAATCAGGGAGCGCTGACACTCTTACGGAGAGGTTTGATGCATAGGCAGGGGAAAGGGGTAATGGAGGGATGTGGCAGCAGGTTGAAAGAGGCCATTAGAGTGGCAGAAGGCAGAGTATAATCGCTAGAATATACCAGTTAGGCCAAATGGCCTGTTTCTGTGCTGAAGACTCGATGTAATTTTTTGCAGTAAACAGGGCGAGCACTTTGAGCAGAACTATTCCCCTCGACTCTCCTTCCTCTTAAATGATTATTGTGATATTTCAACACAAGGTATTTATCTTCCTTTGAATCTTGACAACTAATTTTTCTTTCCTATCATATTTCCTGTTTCTGCTTTATCTTTGTTGATCCTTCCTTTGATACATTAGGTTTATAAAAATTGCTATAAAGGGGATCCGTAATTGGTCACACATTTCAGGTTTGAATTGTAAATCTGCCAGCATGTTCTCCATTATTCGTTGCCCTTTGAGCATTAGATGTGATGTTCTTACCTTTCCATGTTTGTGCTGCTGGCTGTTTTGGCAGCCACCAAGATTGGCCTATCATCCTTCAGCCATATCTCTCAACGTACAGTCCAGATGTGCCCCGAGATATTATTATCCAAACATCGAGAGCTCGCTGGATATCATAAAGCCTTCATCAATCACCTCTCTCCAGAACTGAGCAATTTTAGACAATTGCACAAACTGACCCCTACTCTGCCCTGGACTGCCAACATTGGCTGGGCTTTTGGATGCCCAACATAATTGCTTTGGATTAAAAGGAATCAGGAATAGCCACAGCTAAAGTGAGATGAGGTGAGATTTGACATTCATTGGCGCTAATCCAAGTCATCTTGTATTTCTTGATTATTTTTTCTTTGAAGATTTCTTTCCTGTATGGCCAGCGGTCCAATTTCTAATAGGGTTGGAGGTGAGGAGGGATTCTTCGCTTAGTATACTGTCCTGCAATGAATTTTGGTTTAATGCTGTGCTGACAGATTAATGGATGCAGAGGCACCAGTGCTGCAAGACTTTCCCAACTCGCTCTGTGCAAACCTTGTTTGATGGTACGTTAACGTATCTCTTGTACTGTTACTCATGGATTCAAAAATTATTTGAGGACATGAAATGAGGGAGGAGAGAGGTTGGGATCCACATGGTGAGAAGTCGAATAAGGACACCCTCTTTGCTTTCCTTTTTAAAGCTTCCTGGTTTATTCCTTTTCTCTCTTGCCCTGCCTTTCATTTCTGATGGAGGTTTTGGAAAATGGAGATGTTTTGTTTCAAATATTTTTGAATTATTAAATTTTAATGTGTTTGTTTTACTAGAATATTCTTCCTTTCTTCTCTTTCCAATCCTCTTACCCTTACTCTCTCGCTTTATCATTTCTTCTCTTGCTTTCATTTTCCCACTCTCCTCCTCCTCAATCCCCTTACCTACTCTTGTCTGACCCACCCACTCCTTCATCTCACTCTTCCCCACCCCTTCTCTCCCACACCTTCACCTCACACTTCCCCACCCCTTCTCTCCCACTGCTTAACCTCACTGTTCCCCACTCCTTCTCTCCCACTTCTTCACCTCACTCTTCCCCACCCCTTCTCTCCCACTGCTTCATCTCACTCTTCCCCACCCCTTCTCTCCCACTGCTTCACCTCACACTTCCCCACCCCTTTTCTCCCACTCCTTCACCTCACGCCCCCCCAACCTTTCTCTCCCGCTCTTCCCCACCCCTCCCTTGCTCCTCCCCACCTCTTCTCTCCTCCCCACCCCTCTCTCCTGCTCCTGCCTACCCATCTGTTGTTCTTCCCCACCCCTCCCTCGCTCCTCCCCACCTCTTCTCTCCCACTCCTCCCCACCCCTTCCTCCTGCCCACCCATTTGTCGCTCTTCCCCACTCCTCTCTCGCTCCTTCCCACTCCTCTCTCGCTCCTCCCCACTCCTCTCTCGCTCCTCCCCACTCCTTCTCTCTCGCTCCTCCCCACTCCTTCTCTCCCACTCCTCCCCACCCCTCTCTTGCTCCTCCCCACCCCTCTCTCTCTTCTCCTCCCCACCCCTCTCTTGCTCCTCCCCACCCCTCTCTTGCTCCTCCCCACCCCTCTCTTGCTCCTCCCCACCCCTCTCTTGCTCCTCCCCACCCCTCTCTTGCTCCTCCCCACCCCTCTCTCTCTTGCTCCTCCCTACCCCTCTCTCCTGCTTCTCCATACCCCTCTCTCCAATTCTTCCTCACCCCTCTGTCCCACTCCCCCCCACCCCTCTCTCCTGCTCCTCCCTCTCGTGCATATCTCTATCTCTCATTTTCTTTCTACTGAAGTCTCCAAATAGTTAATAGTTGGCACTAACTTTCTGCAGAAGACCATAATCTCTCTTTACATAAATGTTTATCACCCACTACACAGATATGATGCCAAGCACATTAATCCCTTTTTGCCTCTTAAGCTGAATCAAGTATAATACAAGTGTTTTACTTGTTGTGAGTTGACGTCAGTGCTGTTTTTGTTGTGTAAAGTGAGCAGGAAAATAACCATCGTTGGAAATTATTGTAATTTGGGCAATAAATTAAAATGAGAACTAAATTTCTTACGAAATTTACTGGAAAAACAAAATTTAAGATTACAAAAAGAGATTAAAACTCAAATAAAAATTAAGCCAATGTTGGTCCGTTGTTGTACAACATGTGCAGCAGATGGTAGAAATGGTTGAATAGATTCTCGGTTGTCAGTGAAGGACTGCTATTTTTTCAAATGCTTGTGTCCTTGTGAGTTGTGCAAGAGGTGAAAGAATAATTATATGCTTATCAAACATTAATTTCAAAAATATTCCTAAATATCATGAATGAAAATCTGGCGAGATTTCCTAATGACAATCAGAATCAATTTCTAAAAATTATATTATCACAGCACATTTACCCACAGGCACACGCGCGCGTACACACACACACACACACACACACACACACAAACTCATTCTCTCTCTCTCTCACTCTGTCACTCTTACACATGCACACACTCTCGCACTGACACACACACGCACAAACACACACACGCACAAACACACACACAAACACACACACGCACAAACACACACACAAACACACACACACACACACACTCTCTCACACACTCACACTCACTTTCACACACACTTGCACACACATAATCACTCATTCACTCTCATTCTCTCTCACACACATGCACTCAGACACACTCTCACACACACTTACATACTCACACAACACTCACACTCTTTCACACACACACACAAAATACTCACTTACACTCACACATACTCACTCACTCTCACAAAGACACACACACTGACTCACTCACTCACACTCACACATACACTCATACACTCTCTCTCATACGCACATACACGCACACACACACAGTCACAAACATAACACTCTGGCACACACACGCACACGCACACACTCACTCACTCACATACACTCTCTCTCTCACACACAGACACACTCTCTCACACGCACATACACATTCACTCATACTCTCACACATACACTCATACACTCTTTCTCATATGAACATACACGCACACTCACAGTCACAAACACAACACTCTGGCATGCACACACATGCACACACAACACAAACACACACACACTCACTCACTCTCACTCTCTCATACAGATGCACACACTCTCACATTCACATTCATACTCACTCACACACTCTCACACTCACACACTCACTCACTCTCACATATTCACTCATACGCACACATTCACACGCGTACAGTTCCACACATTCTTTCTCTCTCACACACACACACACACACACCCCCCCTTTCTCTCACAAACACACTCAGACACACGCACACGCACTCTCACATGCACTCACATACACGCACACCCACACTCGCACACACATGCACACGCTCACACACACTCGGACACATGCATATACTCTCACACACTCACACTCCAACACATACTCCCCCTCTCTACCTCCCTAGTCAGCCTCCCTGCCCCCTACACCCACTCATGCCATACATTCTGTCTATACCTTGCCCCATGCACATACACAACTTCTTCCTGTTACTCATCTACAAACGTGCACACAAACTCCTATCATGGGGAAAGAGTCCCTCTGGGCTCTGGGTGTAATAAAATCATACACTCACTTTTATGAGCACATTTGCAGTTTCACCTAAACTCATGTTAGGGGCAAATAGCAACGTCCAATTCTGAAGTGGGAAGGTAGTTTGTGCAGGTGCCTTCACCTGTTTATTACCTAGTAGTATATAAGGTGTTCTATAACAGGCCCAAGATGGTACGTTAGTTCTTATTTTCCATGTTCCTTATGGATATTGCCTCATATACTGTTACATATATTTGTGTTTCGGAGATTCTAATAAGTTTGTATTAACATACGAACGTGTGAATTCAGAGCAGGAGTAGGCCATTCGGCCCTTCGAGCCTGCTCCGCCATTCAATAAGATCATGACTGATCTGATTGTGGCCTCAACTCCACGTTCCCGCCTACGCCCGGTAACCTTTGACTCCCTTGGCAGTCAAGAATGTATCTAGCCCTGCCTTAAAAATATTCAATATCCTAGCCTCTGCCACTCTCATTGTGCTCTTACAATGTTTGACCCATTAATCAGCTCTAAAAAGGATGCTGAATTCCTCAGCCCCAGGTATCACTTAAGATTCAGCTGGTAGGCTATTTCTACATCTCAATTTTAAACAGCATCATAAGAATGCAATCATATTTTTATTGAAGACCATATCACAAATGCAAAATAACTTATATCTGGGTATAGTTCAACAGTTACCAACAACTCGTTGCTTTCAAAAAAAAGTGTCCTCAATGGTAGTGTGTTTGTATATGACTCTTTTAATGTTGCAACATGTCCCAAGGAGCTTCATAGGAGCAAAATTTAACACAAAACCATATAAAGAGACACTGGGACAGGTGACCAAAAGCTTGATCACATAAGAAAGGCAGAGAGAGAGAGTTTAGGGAGGGAAATCCTGAGCCTAGGGGGCCAGGAAACTGAAGCCAAATGGCAAAAAGGTTAAAATCAGGGATATACAGGAGGCAAGAATTGGAGAAGCGCAGAGATCTTGAAGATTTTGTAGGGCTGGAAGAGATAACAGAGATAAAGAGGGGTGAGGCCAATGAGGTAGTTGAAAAGAAGGATGAGAATTTTAGAATCGAGGAGTTTCAGGACTGGGAGCCAGTGTAGGTCAGCAAGCACAGGGGACAATGGATGAAGGGTACTTGGTGTGAGTTAAGATACAAGCAGCAGAGTTTTGGGGTGATAAAAGCAAAATACTGCAGATGCTGGAAGTCTGAAACAAAAACACCTCTGACGAGGAGTCATACGAACTCAAAATGTTTGACTTTGTTTCTCTCTCCACAGGTGCTGCCAGACCTGCTGAGTTTTTCCAACATTTTCTGTTTTAGTTTCAGAGTTTGGATGAGTTTGTTTATGGAGGAGTGTTTGCATAGAAGATGTCCTGGTGAGGCAGTTCCTGTTATCACCCAACATCGAAAATGTGTGAAAAAACCTGGTCAATTTCTCATTCAAAACCCACCAGAGTTTTTTATGAAATGAATTTCAAAATACAGTACCTGGAATTTGTAGCCTAGCACCAGAAAAAAATCCATAAAAGATGCCAAGTTGTTGTGAACCTCCAGCTGGTTCTCTAATGTCTTTCAAGAAAGGGAACCTGACAGCGAAAACCCCGTCTCTGCATCATGTAACTCAAGTCCAATTCTAGATGATTCACTCTTAAAACCCAAGAGAATAGATAGAGAGAAATTATTACCTCTGGTTGGGGAAGTTCAGAAAAAGGAAGCAGACTCAGGTAATCCCAACCCAATCAACCTGCAGAATCCTCCTCACTAACATAGGAAAATGGCAGACAGGCAGAGACAATCTTGGGGGTGGGAGGATTTTCTGTGATAATGATGCTATATAAATGCAAGTTGATGATGTTGCTTTCTTTTGGAGCAGCAGAGATTGAGGGGAGATCTGATAGAGGTGTATGAGATTATAACAGGTTTAGATAAGGTAGACAAAGAAAGGCTGTTCCCATTAGTTGATGGTACAGGGGCTAGGGGACGTGGATTTAAGGCTTTGTACAAGAGATGAAGGAGGAAGTGAGGAAGAACTTTTTCATACAGCAATGGTAATGATCTGGAACTTGCTACCCACAAAGGTGTGGAAGCAGAGACAATAAATTATTTCAAAAGAAAATTGGATGGGCACTTGAGGACAATAAACCTTCAGGGCTATGGGGATAAAGAGGGGGGATAAATAGTGCCATAATGACACTATGGCTCTATGTTGTAGTACTCTTCATAGTCATGGCACTACTTACTAGAGCTGACCCACAGACTCATCCAGCAACCAGATGACACAGTCCCATTGACAGAATAATTTCTATCAGCCAACATCATTCCTGGATATGACCTTCCCCACCAGCAGAATAGACCCAGCCGAAGTTGGGGGCATAGTGACATACCATTGGGTGGGCTTTGTCTTAGGAGCCCTCAGCATTGACTCTAAACCCCATGCATAACTCATTGCTTTAGATAAAACAAGGTTAAGCAAGCCTCCTGCTGATTACCACCAACTGCCTTCCCTACCTCCTAACCCCTTAATTGAGCAATGAGCATTTCTCCATGTTCCATACCACCTGATGGAACACTGAGATAATGGAGGGCACAGAATGTACTCTGGTTGGATACTTCAACGTTCACCACCAACGATGACTCAATTGTGCCACCACTGTGCTGGCTAATTCCTCCAGTGCAAGGTTGTCAGACTGGGCCTACATCAGGTAATGGAGGAACCATCAATGACAGCTCATCTTTATTTAACACCTTTAATGTAGAAAATCTTAGGAGAAAGAGCCTGCATTTTATATAGCACCTTTCACTACCTCAGTACGTCCCAAAGCACTTTACAGCTGATAAAGTACTTTAAAGTGTTTTAACAAGGGAATATGTGCCCAAAACAAAAAAAGAATTACCTGGAAAAACTCAGCAGGTCTGGCAGCATCGGTGGAGAAGAAAAGATTCGACGTTTCGAGTCCTCACGACCCTTCAACAGAACTCATATGTGCCCAAGCACTTCATAGAGGCATAATCAAGGAACTACCTTCCTTGTATGTTGTTAGAAATGGCCACCGTAGTGTCCTTGTGAGGGTTATCATCTCATCTTAAAAGTTAATTCAAGAGCTGCTCCAGAACTTGACAACGTAATCCAGGTTGTCACACAATTGCAGTACTGAAGGGCTGCTGCATCGTCAGAAGTGCCATCCTACGGGTGAGATACTAAACATGTTTCTTCACGTGGTTCAAGTGGAAGTTAAAGATCCCGTTAGAAGAAGATGAGGGAGGGAGCTCTCCCTGTAACCTGGCCAATGTTCCTGCCTCAGTAGCACTTCCTGTTTGTGGGATCTTGATTTGCACAATGGAGCTATTTCATTTGTCTACATAAGAGTCGTCATTGTCCTTCAAGCAAATTCATTCCATGGAGAGGACCTCTTTCCTATTTGCTCCTCTCTGTTTCTCCTACTTCGTGTCACAGGCAGTGGGGCATCTCCCCTTTGGCCAGGGTTAAGATTTGGCTAATTCACCCCTGAAATGGAGCAAAAGGGTGGTACCTAGAAAGTCATGACAGAGTTGAAGTCTCAACTACAGACCATTTAAAGTTTAGCACAAGGCAAGATGGGGAAGAGTTTCATTTTTTGATAAGAAAGGGAGAGAGGAAGCTACACGTACAGGAACAAAGGCCACATGTATACAGAGCAAAAAAATCCTACATGGTCTTTTCAAGTATTGAATAATTACAAGCAAAGCAGTGAGTATGGGAGCATTTGTTGCTGTCAACCTTCCAGTACCAAAAGCACGTTTTGTATCTTGGCTTTCATTTTGGGTAATCAGGAAAGAATGCATGAAAACAAAACTGTTTCCCAAGTGCTGTTTGTTGGTGCCATGATTAATTTAATCTTCAAACAGTTCAGCAAATTGCTTCCAATTGCTGGCGTCACTTTCATGTGGAAGGCCAGACTCTGCGAATGCCTCTGTCCAGCAATGAATGGATCTGCTGCTTTTCAGTGGGAATGAAGCTGTTCCCAAACTGCTCAGAGTGCCTGTAATTGCTGCATTAATTGTTTCTGGCCTCATAGGACACGTTTCTACAAAGTACTTGTGCCTTTTTTCCTCATATTCCCCTTTCACCTATTAAGGCCCATATCGTTTTATGCTTGCTTTAACTTTCTCATATCCACATCTTTTATCCAAGACCAAGGTTAATTGTCCCAGAAAATCACCCCAGACTTCCAGCATTGCATTTTCCATATGCTTCCTTGATCATAAAGACAATGGCCCAGATCTTACTGAAGTAGGATACAAAAAGGTGTCACTGAAGGGACACAGCCACCTGATTTACAGCCTCCCCAATTAAACTTGGTTCTGCATCTTCCAACTTGGAAAATCCCTGCACAGTAACTCATTGGAAGCATGAGCTGATAGCGGGGTGAGCGAAACATGACATCTCGGAACCTTGGTGAATGACAGGACCAGCAGTCTACCTCTTTAATACATGAGATGTGACTGATATGGCGCTCCCAGTCTACACTGGCGCTGCTATCTCATTTCCCCTTCCCAGTTCACACTGGCACTGTTCTCCGATTCAAATAGTGGCTAAAGGAGCATGTGGCTAGAATCTCCTACATCTTCTTTTGTAAAAGGTTAGAGACCTGTCAGATACTAACTATGAAAACAGGCTTAGAAAAACAGAACAGAGCTAAAGAAAGTGAGAAAGTAAAGTGAGCATATTAAAAGATTGAATCAAGTTTGTAAATTACATTAAAGTTAATGCAGTGAATGAAAAGTAGATGTGGAGTCAGAATGGGCTGGATTTAAATCCCAGACTCAGAAGCTGAAGCACCAGAGTCCCAAGGCCATGTTTATCAGATGCAAAATGAAGTATTTTCTCTGAGCCAAACACAACAACTGCCGTCTAAATTTAAAAAGATTTTGAATTATTGAATATGTGAAGCCTCGAAATTACCGTTAACGTAAAGCATTTTGCTGGTGGCAATTATGTGATATTATTTGTGGAACAGCCTCTTAATTTGAAGGCAGTTTGTCTCACAGAGTATGTGTAACTGTATTGACCCAAAATAAACAGAACACTTAAGATTCTATAAGCGGCAACTTAGTGACGTTAATGTAAATGGCTAATAGTTACCCCATTTTGGTTGATAATTAGTGACTGTCCCATTCCAAATGTATCCCAAGGCACTTCATCTACGATGAATTGCTTTAAATGCAGTTGCTGTTGTGTAGGTGAATGTGGCAGACGTTTTGCACACAGCAACGTGCCACAAACAGCAACAGGACGTATGGCCAGTTCCATCTATTACTGCACTGTTGATAGTTGAAGGGGGTGGGAGGGGGGATGTCGGTCAGGGTTAGCATAGTCATCTCTGAGTAAGAAGGTCGTGGGGTTCAGGTCCCATTCCAGAGACTTGAACACAAAATCCAACTTGACACTCCAGTGCAGTACTGAGGCAGCACTACACTGTCAGCGATGCTATCTTTTGGATGAGATGTTGAACTGAGGCCTCATCTGCCCTCTCAGGTAGATGTAAAAGATCTCACTTCATTATTCAAAGAAGAGTAGAGGAGTTCACATATCATTCTCATATTGCTAATTTTGGGGACTTGCTCATTGTAAATTGGTTGCTGAGTCTCTTAGATTACAATGGTGACTACACTTTAAAACCTGTAATCTTGAGGTCATGAAATGCACTGTACACACACAAGTCTGTCTGTCTTTCCTGTCTGTCTTGTTCTCTCACTCTCTCTCCCAACCCCCACTCTCTCTCAGCCACTCTGGACTCCTTCCAGTTTCATGCTCAATCACAACTCGAGTTGGAGCACTATAAATGTCATCACGGTTGAGTGAATCAGAAAGACTCTGGCCCAGACTTGTGCTTCAAGGCCGGGAACGCAGAGGTGGGACAGTTCCTGGCTCCGTCCACCTGACCTGGGAAAAAAGAGGCCTGGAGGTTGGAATTTTTGATCCAGGGATGGAGGGCGTTGGGCAGCCTGGATTAGAAGCCATGCCCGCCACCCCCCCCCGGAATAAGTGCAGAGGCTGTCGCATGCAGAGATGGGCTGGGTGGAAAGCCTGCCTCTGTGCACTGGCACTTTGTTGAATTTATTTTAAAAATCCCTCCAGTTCACACCCCCTCATCTCCCACACACTTCCCAGGTCCCATCCCAGCAAACCCATGCCACCTCATGCCCCCACTCATCCCCATAGCCCCAATGTCAACTCATGCCAACCCATGCCCCCCCACCCACCACCCTTTGCCCTTATCCCCTCCATGCCAACTCATCTAGTATGCACCATGGGCAAACCTCAGGAGCCATGCTGACATAAAATAAAGTTATGTGTCTGTTGATGATGTAAGTATTTAAAAAAATAAACGCTCTCATTGATAGAAAAAGACATTCAATACATTGAAATTCTTTCAACTAATCTGTTATGAGAACAAACGTTTCTATTCTATAAGCACTTAGCTCTCAATCAAACTGCTCACTTAACAGGCACCCCACAATGATAATGTTAGGTTGTATAATCAGTCATTCAACCCAAATCCTATAATGATAACCCTCAGGCATATGTCAACAGAGTTAATTATCAAGCACTGATTTTTTTTTAAACTCCACACTTTTTTTAAAATCTAAAGCTCAACAGAGTTAAACTCCTTGATAGCTTTGAAGGGTCTTCTGAGTTGTGACTGTTCTTTGACAGGTTGGCAGTTTTGACAGCTTTAACAATTCTTTGACAGTTCCAATGAATTTATGCACTTTTTCACACAATCCTGTCTATTTTTAACAATCCCAAAGGATTCAAACAATCCCAAAAAATTCCCTCTCCAAAATGTGTCCTGGGACCATATCCACAGGGGTACCTTACCTCTCGAAAAGGGGACCCTGGCTATCCAAACGAATCCACAAGGCACAGACTGTCAGAAGGCACTGGACCAGCTGCCACACAAAGGCCTTTTAGTTAAAGCTAGGCGGGGATTCAGGGTAAAGCTTGGGAATGGATAAGGAATGGGTCAAAGGGTTTAGAAAAACCATAGATGTTAGAGAAGATCAGTCAGGTGGAGGAAGTACTAACTGGGGTCCGTTGGGGCTCAGTGTTTGGATCACCTGCTGTCTCTTAATTTGCACCCATGATTTGGATTCTGAAACTCAATGGGAATGAGTGCCATTTCCAGATGATGCCAAACTTGGAATTGAAGAAAGTGGCTCAGAAATTTCAAATCAAGTTGGGGAAAATATCCATCAGAGCAAAACAATGACAGGTTAGTTTTAATGTTAACAATTAAAGGTGGCACCAAAGAAGGAAAAATGGACAACATAACAACCAAAACAATGGAATACAAGTCAGGGAAGGCTGTGATCTCAGACTTGATGGGCCGAAGGGCCTCTTCTGCACTGTGATTCTGTGTAGCAGGCTCTGGTCAGACCACACCTGGAGCACTATGTTCTGTTAACTTACCAAAAATATACTTGATCCATAATATTTGTAAAAGTACATTACATAACAGTTCAAATTTGACATTATATAAAGTGGACTACATAGCAGTTTCTCAATACAGTACATGAGGTGCCTCACTAAATTTTCCATTACAAGTTACACTATAATTACATTTACATTTCATGTCAAACATTCTCTGGTGCACACAGCCTGTGGGGTTTTACACAGTTTCCATTCTCTCAGTATACTATGACCAGTTCTACTAAGACCCACCTTGAGCACGGTATCCAATTCTGGTCAGACCCAGCTGGAGCACTGTGTCCAGTTCTGCTCAGACCCAGCTGGAGCATTGTGTCCAGTTCTGGTCCGATCCAGCGGGAGCATTGTGTCCAGTTCTGCTCAGACCCAGCTGGAGCATTGTGTCCAGTTCTGGTCCGATCCAGCTGGAGCATTGTGTCCAGTTCTGGTCCGATCCAGCTGGAGCATTGTGTCCAGTTCTGGTCAGACCCAGCGGGAGCACTGTGTCCAGTTCTGCTCAGACCCAGTTGGAGCATTGTGTCCAGTTCTGCTCAGACCCAGTTGGAGCATTGTGTCCAGTTCTGCTCAGACCCAGCTGGAGCACTGTGTCCAGTTCTGGTCAGATCCAGCTGGAGCACTGTGTCCAGTTCTGCTCAGACCCAGCTGGAGCACTGTGTCCAGTTCTGGTCCGATCCAGCTGGAGCACTGTGTCCAGTTCTGCTCAGACCCAGCTGGAGCACTGTGTCCAGTTCTGCTCAGACCCAGCTGGAGCACTGTGTCCAGTTCTGGTCCGATCCAGCTGGAGCACTGTGTCCAGTTCTGGTCCGATCCAGCTGGAGCACTGTGTCCAGTTCTGGTCAGATCCAGCTGGAGCACTGTGTCCAGTTCTGGTCAGATCCAGCTGGAGCACTGTGTCCAGTTCTGGTCAGATTCAGCTGGAGCACTGTGTCCAGTTCTGGTCCGATCCAGCTGGAGAACTGTGTCCAGTTCTGCTCAGACCCAGCTGGAGCATTGTGTCCAGTTCTGCTCAAACCCAGCTGGAGCACTGTGTCCAGTTCTGGTCAGACTCAGCTGGAGCACTGTGTCCAGTTCTGGTCAGACCCAGCTGGAGCACTGTGTCCAGTTCTGGTCAGACCCAGCTGGAGCACTGTGTCCAGTTCTGGTCAGACCCAGCTAGAGCACTGTGTCCAGTTCTGGTCAGACCCAGCTGGAGCACTGTGTGCAGTTCTGGTCCGATCCAGCTGGAGTATTGTGTCCAGTTCTGCTCAGACCCAGCTGGAGCACTGTGTCCAGTTCTGGTCAGACCCAGCTGGAGCACTGTGTCCAGTTCTGCTCAGACCCAGCTGGAGCACTGTGTCCAGTTCTGGTCCGATCCAACTGGAGCACTGTGTCCAGTTCTGGTCCGATCCAACTGGAGCACTGTGTCCAGTTCTGGTCAGACCCAGCTGGAGCACTGTGTCCAGTTCTGGTCAGACCCAGTTGGAGCATTGTGTCCATTTCTGCTCAGACCCAGCTGGAGCACTGTGTCCAGTTCTGGTCAGACCCAGCTGGAGCACTGTGTCCAGTTCTGGTCAGACACAGCTGGAGCACTGTGTCCAGTTCTGCTCAGACCCAGCTGGAGCACTGTGTCCAGTTCTGGTCAGACACAGCTGGAGCACTGTGTCCAGTTCTGCTCAGACCCAGCTGGAGCACTGTGTCCAGTTCTGGTCCGATCCAGCTGGAGCACTGTGTCCAGTTCTGGTCAGACCCAGCTGGAGCACTGTGTCCAGTTCTGGTCAGACCCAGCTGGAGCACTGTGTCCAGTTCTGGTCAGATCCAGCTGGAGCACTGTGTCCAGTTCTGGTCAGATCCAGCTGGAGCACTGTGTCCAGTTCTGGTCAGATCCAGCTGGAGCACTGTGTCCAGTTCTGGTCCGATCCAGCTGGAGCATTGTGTCCAGTTCTGGTCAGACCCAGCTGGAGCACTGTGTCCAGTTCTGGTCAGACCCAACTGGAGCATTGTGTCCAGTTCTGGTCAGACCCAGCTGGAGCATTGTGTCCAGTTCTGGTCAGACCCAGCTGGAGCACTGTGTCCAGTTCTGGTCAGACCCAGCTGGAGCACTGTGTCCAGTTCTGGTCAGACCCAACTGGAGCATTGTGTCCAGTTCTGGTCAGACCCAGCTGGAGCACTGTGTCCAGTTCTGGTCAGACCCAGCTGGAGCACTGTGTCCAGTTCTGGTCCGATCCAGCTGGAGCACTGTGTCCAGTTCTGGTCCGATCCAGCTGGAGCACTGTGTCCAGTTCTGCTCAGACCCAGCTGGAGCACTGTGTCCAGTTCTGGTCCGATCCAGCTGGAGCACTGTGTCCAGTTCTGGTCAGATCCAGCTGGAGCACTGTGTCCAGTTCTGGTCAGATCCAGCTGGAGCATTGTGTCCATTTCTGCTCAGACCCAGCTGGAGCATTGTGTCCAGTTCTGGTCAGATCCAGCTGGAGCACTGTGTCCAGTTCTGGTCAGACACAGCTGGAGCATTGTGTCCATTTCTGCTTAGACCCAGCTGGAGCACTGTGTCCAGTTCTGGTCAGACCCAGCTGGAGCATTGTGTCCAGTTCTGGTCAGACACAGCTGGAGCACTGTGTCCAGTTCTGCTCAGACCCAGCTGGAGCACTGTGTCCAGTTCTGGTCAGACCCAGCTGGAGCATTGTGTCCAGTTCTGGTCAGATCCAGCTGGAGCACTGTGTCCAGTTCTGGTCAGACACAGCTGGAGCACTGTGTCCAGTTCTGCTCAGACCCAGCTGGAGCATTGTGTCCAGTTCTGGTCAGACCCAGCTGGAGTACTGTGTCCAGTTCTGGTCAGATCCAGCTGGAGCACTGTGTCCAGTTCTGGTCAGACCCAGCTGGAGCACTGTGTCCAGTTCTGGTCCAATCCAGCTGGAGCACTGTGTCCAGTTCTGGTCAGACCCAGCTGGAGCATTGTGTCCAGTTCTGCTCAGACCCAGTTGGAGCATTGTGTCCAGTTCTGCTCAGACCCAGTTGGAGCATTGTGTCCAGTTCTGCTCAGACCCAGCTGGAGCATTGTGTCCAGTTCTGCTCAGACCCAGCTGGAGCATTGTGTCCAGTTCTGCTCAGACCCAGCTGGAGCATTGTGTCCAGTTCTGGTCCGATCCAGCTGGAGCACTGTGTCCAGTTCTGCTCAGACCCAGCTGGAGCATTGTGTCCAGTTCTGGTCCGATCCAGCTGGAGCACTGTGTCCAGTTCTGGTCAGACCCAGCTGGAGCACTGTGTCCAGTTCTGGTCAGACCCAGCTGGAGCACTGTGTCCAGTTCTGGTCCGATCCAGCTGGAGCATTGTGTCCAGTTCTGGTCCGATCCAGCTGGAGCATTGTGTCCAGTTCTGGTCCGATCCAGCTGGAGCATTGTGTCCAGTTCTGGTCCGATCCAGCTGGAGCATTGTGTCCAGTTCTGCTCAGACCCAGCGGGAGCATTGTGTCCAGTTCTGCTCAGACCCAGTTGGAGCATTGTGTCCAGTTCTGGTCCGATCCAGCTGGAGCACTGTGTCCAGTTCTGCTCAGACCCAGCTGGAGCACTGTGTCCAGTTCTGGTCAGACCCAGTTGGAGCATTGTGTCCATTTCTGCTCAGACCCAGCTGGAGCACTGTGTCCAGTTCTGGTCAGACCCAGCTGGAGCATTGTGTCCATTTCTGCTTAGACCCAGCTGGAGCACTGTGTCCAGTTCTGGTCAGACCCAGCTGGAGCACTGTGTCCAGTTCTGGTCAGACCCAGCTGGAGCATTGTGTCCATTTCTGCTTAGACCCAGCTGGAGCACTGTGTCCAGTTCTGCTCAGACTCAGCTGGAGCACTGTGTCCAGTTCTGGTCAGACACAGCTGGAGCACTGTGTCCAGTTCTGCTCAGACCCAGCTGGAGCACTGTGTCCAGTTCTGGTCAGACACAGCTGGAGCACTGTGTCCAGTTCTGCTCAGACCCAGCTGGAGCACTGTGTCCAGTTCTGGTCAGATCCAGCTGGAGCACTGTGTCCAGTTCTGCTCAGACCCAGCTGGAGCACTGTGTCCAGTTCTGGTCCGATCCAGCTGGAGCACTGTGTCCAGTTCTGCTCAGACCCAGCTGGAGCACTGTGTCCAGTTCTGCTCAGACCCAGCTGGAGCACTGTGTCCAGTTCTGGTCCGATCCAGCTGGAGCACTGTGTCCAGTTCTGGTCCGATCCAGCTGGAGCACTGTGTCCAGTTCTGGTCAGATCCAGCTGGAGCACTGTGTCCAGTTCTGGTCAGATCCAGCTGGAGCACTGTGTCCAGTTCTGGTCAGATTCAGCTGGAGCACTGTGTCCAGTTCTGGTCCGATCCAGCTGGAGAACTGTGTCCAGTTCTGCTCAGACCCAGCTGGAGCATTGTGTCCAGTTCTGCTCAAACCCAGCTGGAGCACTGTGTCCAGTTCTGGTCAGACTCAGCTGGAGCACTGTGTCCAGTTCTGGTCAGACCCAGCTGGAGCACTGTGTCCAGTTCTGGTCAGACCCAGCTGGAGCACTGTGTCCAGTTCTGGTCAGACCCAGCTAGAGCACTGTGTCCAGTTCTGGTCAGACCCAGCTGGAGCACTGTGTGCAGTTCTGGTCCGATCCAGCTGGAGTATTGTGTCCAGTTCTGCTCAGACCCAGCTGGAGCACTGTGTCCAGTTCTGGTCAGACCCAGCTGGAGCACTGTGTCCAGTTCTGCTCAGACCCAGCTGGAGCACTGTGTCCAGTTCTGCTCAGACCCAGCTGGAGTACTGTGTCCAGTTCTGCTCAGACCCAGCTGGAGCATTGTGTCCAGTTTTGGTCAGATCCAGCTGGAGCACTGTGTCCAGTTCTGGTCAGACCCAGCTGGAGCACTGTGTCCAGTTCTGGTCCGATCCAGCTGGAGCACTGTGTCCAGTTCTGGTCCGATCCAACTGGAGCACTGTGTCCAGTTCTGGTCAGACCCAGCTGGAGCACTGTGTCCAGTTCTGGTCAGACCCAGTTGGAGCATTGTGTCCATTTCTGCTCAGACCCAGCTGGAGCACTGTGTCCAGTTCTGGTCAGACCCAGCTGGAGCACTGTGTCCAGTTCTGGTCAGACACAGCTGGAGCACTGTGTCCAGTTCTGCTCAGACCCAGCTGGAGCACTGTGTCCAGTTCTGGTCAGACACAGCTGGAGCACTGTGTCCAGTTCTGCTCAGACCCAGCTGGAGCACTGTGTCCAGTTCTGGTCCGATCCAGCTGGAGCACTGTGTCCAGTTCTGGTCAGACCCAGCTGGAGCACTGTGTCCAGTTCTGGTCAGACCCAGCTGGAGCACTGTGTCCAGTTCTGGTCAGATCCAGCTGGAGCACTGTGTCCAGTTCTGGTCAGATCCAGCTGGAGCACTGTGTCCAGTTCTGGTCAGATCCAGCTGGAGCACTGTGTCCAGTTCTGGTCCGATCCAGCTGGAGCATTGTGTCCAGTTCTGGTCAGACCCAGCTGGAGCATTGTGTCCAGTTCTGGTCAGACCCAGCTGGAGCATTGTGTCCAGTTCTGGTCAGACCCAGCTGGAGCACTGTGTCCAGTTCTGGTCAGATCCAGCTGGAGCACTGTGTCCAGTTCTGGTCAGACCCAGCTGGAGCACTGTGTCCAGTTCTGGTCCGATCCAGCTGGAGCATTGTGTCCAGTTCTGGTCAGACCCAGCTGGAGCATTGTGTCCAGTTCTGGTCAGACCCAGCTGGAGCATTGTGTCCAGTTCTGGTCAGACCCAGCTGGAGCACTGTGTCCAGTTCTGGTCAGACCCAGCTGGAGCACTGTGTCCAGTTCTGGTCAGACCCAACTGGAGCATTGTGTCCAGTTCTGGTCAGACCCAGCTGGAGCACTGTGTCCAGTTCTGGTCAGACCCAGCTGGAGCACTGTGTCCAGTTCTGGTCCGATCCAGCTGGAGCACTGTGTCCAGTTCTGGTCCGATCCAGCTGGAGCACTGTGTCCAGTTCTGCTCAGACCCAGCTGGAGCACTGTGTCCAGTTCTGGTCCGATCCAGCTGGAGCACTGTGTCCAGTTCTGGTCAGATCCAGCTGGAGCACTGTGTCCAGTTCTGGTCAGATCCAGCTGGAGCATTGTGTCCATTTCTGCTCAGACCCAGCTGGAGCACTGTGTCCAGTTCTGGTCAGACCCAGCTGGAGCATTGTGTCCATTTCTGCTTAGACCCAGCTGGAGCACTGTGTCCAGTTCTGGTCAGACCCAGCTGGAGCATTGTGTCCAGTTCTGGTCAGACACAGCTGGAGCACTGTGTCCAGTTCTGCTCAGACCCAGCTGGAGCACTGTGTCCAGTTCTGGTCAGACCCAGCTGGAGCATTGTGTCCAGTTCTGGTCAGATCCAGCTGGAGCACTGTGTCCAGTTCTGGTCAGACACAGCTGGAGCACTGTGTCCAGTTCTGCTCAGACCCAGCTGGAGCATTGTGTCCAGTTCTGGTCAGACCCAGCTGGAGTACTGTGTCCAGTTCTGGTCAGATCCAGCTGGAGCACTGTGTCCAGTTCTGGTCAGACCCAGCTGGAGCACTGTGTCCAGTTCTGGTCCAATCCAGCTGGAGCACTGTGTCCAGTTCTGCTCAGACCCAGCTGGAGCACTGTGTCCAGTTCTGGTCAGACACAGCTGGAGCACTGTGTCCAGTTCTGCTCAGACCCAGCTGGAGCACTGTGTCCAGTTCTGGTCCGATCCAGCTGGAGCACTGTGTCCAGTTCTGCTCAGACCCAGCTGGAGCACTGTGTCCAGTTCTGGTCCGATCCAGCTGGAGCACTGTGTCCAGTTCTGGTCAGATCCAGCTGGAGCACTGTGTCCAGTTCTGGTCAGATCCAGCTGGAGCACTGTGTCCAGTTCTGGTCAGATCCAGCTGGAGCACTGTGTCCAGTTCTGGTCCGATCCAGCTGGAGAACTGTGTCCAGTTCTGGTCAGACCCAGCTGGAGCACTGTGTCCAGTTCTGCTCAGACCCAGCTGGAGCATTGTGTCCAGTTCTGCTCAGACCCAGCTGGAGCACTGTGTCCAGTTCTGGTCCGATCCAGCTGGAGCACTGTGTCCAGTTCTGGTCAGACCCAGCTGGAGCACTGTGTCCAGTTCTGGTCAGACCCAGCTGGAGCACTGTGTCCAGTTCTGGTCCGATCCAGCTGGAGAACTGTGTCCAGTTCTGGTCAGACCCAACTGGAGCACTGTGTCCAGTTCTGCTCAGACCCAGCTGGAGCATTGTGTCCAGTTCTGGTCCGATCCAGCTGGAGCACTGTGTCCAGTTCTGGTCCGATCCAGCTGGAGCATTGTGTCCAGTTCTGGTCAGACCCAGCTGGAGCATTGTGTCCAGTTCTGGTCTGATCCAGCTGGAGCACTGTGTCCAGTTCTGGTCAGACCCAGCTGGAGCATTGTGTCCAGTTCTGGTCAGACCCAGCTGGAGCATTGTGTCCAGTTCTGCTCAGACCCAGCTGGAGCACTGTGTCCAGTTCTGGTCCGATCCAGCTGGAGCACTGTGTCCAGTTCTGGTCCGATCCAGCTGGAGCACTGTGTCCAGTTCTGGTCAGATCCAGCTGGAGCACTGTGTCCAGTTCTGGTCAGATCCAGCTGGAGCACTGTGTCCAGTTCTGGTCAGATTCAGCTGGAGCACTGTGTCCAGTTCTGGTCAGACTCAGCTGGAGCACTGTGTCCAGTTCTGGTCAGACCCAGCTGGAGCACTGTGTCCAGTTCTGGTCAGACCCAGCTGGAGCACTGTGTCCAGTTCTGGTCAGACCCAGCTAGAGCACTGTGTCCAGTTCTGGTCAGACCCAGCTGGAGCACTGTGTGCAGTTCTGGTCCGATCCAGCTGGAGTATTGTGTCCAGTTCTGCTCAGACCCAGCTGGAGCACTGTGTCCAGTTCTGGTCAGACCCAGCTGGAGCACTGTGTCCAGTTCTGCTCAGACCCAGCTGGAGCACTGTGTCCAGTTCTGCTCAGACCCAGCTGGAGTACTGTGTCCAGTTCTGCTCAGACCCAGCTGGAGCATTGTGTCCAGTTTTGGTCAGATCCAGCTGGAGCACTGTGTCCAGTTCTGGTCAGACCCAGCTGGAGCACTGTGTCCAGTTCTGGTCCGATCCAGCTGGAGCACTGTGTCCAGTTCTGGTCCGATCCAACTGGAGCACTGTGTCCAGTTCTGGTCAGACCCAGCTGGAGCACTGTGTCCAGTTCTGGTCAGACCCAGTTGGAGCATTGTGTCCATTTCTGCTCAGACCCAGCTGGAGCACTGTGTCCAGTTCTGGTCAGACCCAGCTGGAGCACTGTGTCCAGTTCTGGTCAGACACAGCTGGAGCACTGTGTCCAGTTCTGCTCAGACCCAGCTGGAGCACTGTGTCCAGTTCTGGTCAGACACAGCTGGAGCACTGTGTCCAGTTCTGCTCAGACCCAGCTGGAGCACTGTGTCCAGTTCTGGTCCGATCCAGCTGGAGCACTGTGTCCAGTTCTGGTCAGACCCAGCTGGAGCACTGTGTCCAGTTCTGGTCAGACCCAGCTGGAGCACTGTGTCCAGTTCTGGTCAGATCCAGCTGGAGCACTGTGTCCAGTTCTGGTCAGATCCAGCTGGAGCACTGTGTCCAGTTCTGGTCAGATCCAGCTGGAGCACTGTGTCCAGTTCTGGTCCGATCCAGCTGGAGCATTGTGTCCAGTTCTGGTCAGACCCAGCTGGACCATTGTGTCCAGTTCTGGTCAGACCCAGCTGGAGCACTGTGTCCAGTTCTGGTCAGATCCAGCTGGAGCACTGTGTCCAGTTCTGGTCAGACCCAGCTGGAGCACTGTGTCCAGTTCTGGTCCGATCCAGCTGGAGCATTGTGTCCAGTTCTGGTCAGACCCAGCTGGAGCATTGTGTCCAGTTCTGGTCAGACCCAGCTGGAGCATTGTGTCCAGTTCTGGTCAGACCCAGCTGGAGCACTGTGTCCAGTTCTGGTCAGACCCAGCTGGAGCACTGTGTCCAGTTCTGGTCAGACCCAACTGGAGCATTGTGTCCAGTTCTGGTCAGACCCAGCTGGAGCACTGTGTCCAGTTCTGGTCAGACCCAGCTGGAGCACTGTGTCCAGTTCTGGTCCGATCCAGCTGGAGCACTGTGTCCAGTTCTGGTCCGATCCAGCTGGAGCACTGTGTCCAGTTCTGCTCAGACCCAGCTGGAGCACTGTGTCCAGTTCTGGTCCGATCCAGCTGGAGCACTGTGTCCAGTTCTGGTCAGATCCAGCTGGAGCACTGTGTCCAGTTCTGGTCAGATCCAGCTGGAGCATTGTGTCCATTTCTGCTCAGACCCAGCTGGAGCACTGTGTCCAGTTCTGGTCAGACCCAGCTGGAGCATTGTGTCCATTTCTGCTTAGACCCAGCTGGAGCACTGTGTCCAGTTCTGGTCAGACCCAGCTGGAGCACTGTGTCCAGTTCTGCTCAGACCCAGCTGGAGCACTGTGTCCAGTTCTGGTCAGACCCAGCTGGAGCATTGTGTCCAGTTCTGGTCAGACACAGCTGGAGCACTGTGTCCAGTTCTGCTCAGACCCAGCTGGAGCATTGTGTCCAGTTCTGGTCAGATCCAGCTGGAGCACTGTGTCCAGTTCTGGTCAGACACAGCTGGAGCACTGTGTCCAGTTCTGCTCAGACCCAGCTGGAGCATTGTGTCCAGTTCTGGTCAGACCCAGCTGGAGTACTGTGTCCAGTTCTGGTCAGATCCAGCTGGAGCACTGTGTCCAGTTCTGGTCAGACCCAGCTGGAGCACTGTGTCCAGTTCTGGTCCAATCCAGCTGGAGCACTGTGTCCAGTTCTGCTCAGACCCAGCTGGAGCACTGTGTCCAGTTCTGGTCAGACACAGCTGGAGCACTGTGTCCAGTTCTGCTCAGACCCAGCTGGAGCACTGTGTCCAGTTCTGGTCCGATCCAGCTGGAGCACTGTGTCCAGTTCTGCTCAGACCCAGCTGGAGCACTGTGTCCATTTCTGGTCCGATCCAGCTGGAGCACTGTGTCCAGTTCTGCTCAGACCCAGCTGGAGCACTGTGTCCAGTTCTGGTCAGATCCAGCTGGAGCACTGTGTCCAGTTCTGGTCAGATCCAGCTGGAGCACTGTGTCCAGTTCTGGTCAGATCCAGCTGGAGCACTGTGTCCAGTTCTGGTCCGATCCAGCTGGAGAACTGTGTCCAGTTCTGGTCAGACCCAGCTGGAGCACTGTGTCCAGTTCTGCTCAGACCCAGCTGGAGCATTGTGTCCAGTTCTGCTCAGACCCAGCTGGAGCACTGTGTCCAGTTCTGGTCCGATCCAGCTGGAGCACTGTGTCCAGTTCTGGTCAGACCCAGCTGGAGCACTGTGTCCAGTTCTGGTCAGACCCAGCTGGAGCACTGTGTCCAGTTCTGGTCCGATCCAGCTGGAGAACTGTGTCCAGTTCTGGTCAGACCCAACTGGAGCACTGTGTCCAGTTCTGCTCAGACCCAGCTGGAGCATTGTGTCCAGTTCTGGTCCGATCCAGCTGGAGCACTGTGTCCAGTTCTGGTCAGATCCAGCTGGAGCACTGTGTCCAGTTCTGGTCAGACCCAGCTGGAGCACTGTGTCCAGTTCTGGTCAGATCCAGCTGGAGCACTGTGTCCAGTTCTGGTCCGATCCAGCTGGAGCATTGTGTCCAGTTCTGGTCAGACCCAGCTGGAGCATTGTGTCCAGTTCTGGTCAGACCCAGCTGGAGCATTGTGTCCAGTTCTGGTCAGACCCAGCTGGAGCATTGTGTCCAGTTCTGCTCAGACCCAGCTGGAGCACTGTGTCCAGTTCTGGTCAGATCCAGCTGGAGCATTGTGTCCAGTTCTGGTCAGACCCAGCTGGAGAACTGTGTCCAGTTCTGGTCAGACCCAGCTGGAGCACTGTGTCCAGTTCTGCTCAGACCCAGCTGGAGCACTGTGTCCAGTTCTGCTCAGATCCAGCTGGAGCACTGTGTCCAGTTCTGGTCCGATCCAGCTGGAGCACTGTGTCCAGTTCTGCTCAGACCCAGCTGGAGCATTGTGTCCAGTTCTGGTCCGATCCAGCTGGAGCACTGTGTCCAGTTCTGGTCAGATCCAGCTGGAGCACTGTGTCCAGTTCTGGTCAGACCCAGCTGAAGCACTGTGTCCAGTTCTGGTCAGACCCAGCTGGAGCATTGTGTCCAGTTCTGCTCAGACCCAGCTGGAGCACTGTGTCCAGTTCTGCTCAGACCCAGCTGGAGCACTGTGTCCAGTTCTGCTCAGACCCAGCTGGAGCACTGTGTCCAGTTCTGGTCAGACCCAGCTGGAGTACTGTGTCCAGTTCTGGTCAGACCCAGCTGGAGCACTGTGTCCAGTTCTGCTCAGACCCAGCTGGAGCATTGTGTCCAGTTTTGGTCAGATCCAGCTGGAGCACTGTGTCCAGTTCTGGTCAGACCCAGCTGGAGCACTGTGTCCAGTTCTGGTCCGATCCAGCTGGAGCACTGTGTCCAGTTCTGGTCCGATCCAACTGGAGCACTGTGTCCAGTTCTGGTCAGACCCAGCTGGAGCACTGTGTCCAGTTCTGGTCCGATCCAGCTGGAGCACTGTGTCCAGTTCTGGTCAGATCCAGCTGGAGCACTGTGTCCAGTTCTGGTCAGATCCAGCTGGAGCACTGTGTCCAGTTCTGGTCAGACCCAGTTGGAGCATTGTGTCCATTTCTGCTCAGACCCAGCTGGAGCACTGTGTCCAGTTCTGGTCAGACCCAGCTGGAGCACTGTGTCCAGTTCTGCTCAGACCCAGCTGGAGCATTGTGTCCAGTTCTGGTCCGATCCAGCTGGAGCACTGTGTCCAGTTCTGCTCAGATCCAGCTGGAGCACTGTGTCCAGTTCTGGTCCGATCCAGCTGGAGCATTGTGTCCAGTTCTGCTCAGACCCAGCTGGAGCATTGTGTCCAGTTCTGGTCCGATCCAGCTGGAGCACTGTGTCCAGTTCTGGTCAGACCCAGCTGGAGCATTGTGTCCAGTTCTGGTCAGACCCAGCTGGAGCATTGTGTCCAGTTCTGCTCAGACCCAGCTGGAGCACTGTGTCCAGTTCTGGTCAGATCCAGCTGGAGCATTGTGTCCAGTTCTGGTCAGACCCAGCTGGAGAACTGTGTCCAGTTCTGGTCAGACCCAGCTGGAGCACTGTGTCCAGTTCTGGTCCGATCCAGCTGGAGAACTGTGTCCAGTTCTGGTCAGACCCAGCTGGAGCACTGTGTCCAGTTCTGCTCAGACCCAGCTGGAGCACTGTGTCCAGTTCTGGTCAGATCCAGCTGGAGCACTGTGTCCAGTTCTGGTCCGATCCAGCTGGAGCACTGTGTCCAGTTCTGCTCAGACCCAGCTGGAGCATTGTGTCCAGTTCTGGTCCGATCCAGCTGGAGCACTGTGTCCAGTTCTGGTCAGATCCAGCTGGAGCACTGTGTCCAGTTCTGGTCAGACCCAGCTGGAGCACTGTGTCCAGTTCTGGTCCGATCCAGCTGGAGCACTGTGTCCAGTTCTGGTCAGACCCAGCTGGAGCACTGTGTCCAGTTCTGGTCAGACCCAGCTGGAGCATTGTGTCCAGTTCTGATTGCCAAGAAGCGAGGGAGATTTGAGTTAGTGCAGAGAAAGCTCATGAGACGGTTCGTTAGTGTCAGTTCTCTGAGTTATAGCTAAGGCAGAATCAACCCGACCTTTTCTATTTGCCTTGCATTATCCTCCAAACTATTCTGTTGACTCCATTTATCAGTGGATTTCCCTGTGAACTTATTCTGTAACTGACTACCCTTTGTCAAGGAATTCCAACTGACTCATATTTTCCAGCTTTTTAACCTGTATTCCCTGACATTTAAACCTTTCACTGTAATAAGCAATGTTTCTGGATCAGTTTGCTCATTTCCCTTTCTGAGCTTGAAAGATTCCATTATGTATATACTTGAGGCCATTTGTATATTCCTCCTGCTTTAACTTTCATACAAACCTATTAAAAAAAAATCACACAGGAAAAGACCACGGGTCCTTTGAGTTGTTCAGGATCCTTGCAGCATTATGACCATGCACTTCATACCCCCTCCGCCACGACCATGTAATCTCCTGGGAGAGGTAAAAACCCCGAGAAAAGTAAGGAGGAAAAGTAAAGTTCCGCTCCAAGCTCTTCAGGTGATTAAAACCAGTCCAGGACATCACGTGGGCTAAGTGCTACTGGCTCTGGTCTCTTGTGCATCTCTGATATTCATTGCTCCATCTCTGGTGGCCTTGCCCTCTGCTGCCTGGGCAGTGAGCTCTGGAATTCCCTCCCTAAACCTTTCCATTTCTCTACCTGCCTCTAATCTTTATGATCTCCTTGACCAAGTTCTTGATCACCTGCCATAATCTCCTTGTGTTACTCAGTGTTTGATGACGGTCCTGTGATTTACTGTGTTATAGGCACCATATAAAAGCAAGATGTTGTTTTTACAGCCATTTGCCTTCTATAGGATGCACCACGGCCTCATTCGGGAACCAGTCCAGTTCCCGCTTGAGGTTGTTGAAAGGTCACTGATATCAGTCCCAATTCAGCAGTTTATGCCTGTGATCCCTTGTTGTGGTTGAATCTGAAATAGTGTTTCCAGATTCCCCCTTTCTGAACCATTATATTATTTCATTAACTTCAATTGGCTCCTTTCTCAGTCGCCTCCATCCAAGACCAAAGATTATATGAGCGTAGAAATTTCAACAATAGTAGCCATTCGGCCCACCCTGCCAGTGCTAGTTCCCATCAGAGTTGTCTACTCTAATCCCAATTCTCTGCTCCTTCCCTGTACACCTACAATTTTTTCTTCTTCAATTGTTTATCTAGTTCACTCTTAAATGTTGTAATTGAATTGGCTTCAAAGTCACTTATCATGTGCTTTTATTAAAATAGTCCTTCGATGGAAAATATTTCTCTTAATCTCCCTTTTTTTCTGGTGCGAATCTGAAATTTGTGCCTCAAAACCCAAGTTTCTCCAGTCTTTTCCTCATAGCTCTGTTTTCTGTCCGGGTTTCGACTCCTCTCTGCACCATTTCTCTTAAGGAATCTCTCCCGTGCCCAGGGCAAGGCTCTGTTCCCAAGGTGTGGTCCAGTTTAAACATGATTCATTGCATGTTAATGCTACTCTCTCTCTCTCTCTCTCTCTCTCTCTCCTCAGAAATATTCACTTCCTAGATTTCTGCAGGGGCAGAGTTTGCCTCGTTCTGGGTGCAAATGCCACCCAAACTTGTACTAGCTTTTAATTTTCAGTCAAGTTCATTTGCAACAGTGTTTTCGAACATAGTTTTTTAAGCAAAGTTTTTGCTTTAAAAAATTATTCCTTGATATAGTTAAGAGTAAAAAAAAAGAATGTTGGTGCCATTTGATTGATGTGTTGAAAATGAGTTTATCACAAAAAAATAAGTATTTTAATCATAGGAAGGTACAAAATAGGAGCAGAGGTTGGCCATTCGGCCCCTCGAGCCTGCTCCGCCATTCAATAAGATCACGGCTGATCTGTTTGTGTTTTGACTTTCACATTCCCATCTACCCCTGATAACCTTTGATTCCCTTGCCTAACAAGAATCTATCTATCTCTGCCTTTAAAATATTCAATGACCCCCCACCTCCACCACCTTCTGAGGCAGAGAGTTCTAAAGTCACCCAACCCTCTGAGAGAAAGGTTTTCTCCTTTATCTCTGTCTGAAAAAGGTGACCCTTAACTTTAAAACAGTGCCCCCTAGTTGTGGACTCACCCACAAGAGGAAACATCCTTTCTAGGTCCAACTTGTCAAGACCATTCCATAAGACCATAAGACATAGGAGCAGAAATTAGGCCATTTGGCCCATCGGGTCTGCTCCGCCATTCAATCATGGCTGATAAGTTTCTCAACCCCATTCTCCCTCCTTCTCCCCGTAACCTTTGATCCCCTTACCAATCAAGAACCTATCTATCTCAGTCTTAAATACACTCAATGACCTGGCCTCCACAGCCTTCTGTGGCAATGAATTCCATAGATTCACCACTCTCTGGCTAAAGAAGTTTCTCCTCATCTCTGTTCTAAAAGGTCTTCCCTTTACTCTGAGGCTGTGCCCTCGGGTCCTAGTCTCTCCTACTAATGGAAACATCTTCTCCACGTCCACTCTATCCAGACCTTTCAGAATTCATTCTGTAAGTTTCAATCAGATCCCCCCTCATCCTTCTAAACTCCATCGAGTATAGACCCAGAGTCCTCAAAATCCAACTAAATACTAAGTATATAAGATCCTGAACACTACTGTGTTCAGGATCTTATATACTTCAATCAAGTCACCCCTCACTCTTCTAAACTCCAGGGGAAACAAACCCAACCCGTCCAACCTTTCCTAAGCATCAAAAGCTTTTACAACTTTCCTCTTCGTACACTTGCACTAAAAATAGCTTAATTTTTAAAGCAAAAACAAAAATACCTGGAAAAACTCAGCAGGTCTGACAGCACCTGCGGAGAGGAACACAGTTAATGTTTCGAGTCCGTATGACTCTTCAACAGAACAGAGTTTTTAAAGCATCTTCGAAGGCTCCAAAACGAGTGCAATTTTAGGAGACCTCCAATGGTGATTAATTTGACCTGGGGATGTGGTCAGGACCAGCTTCTAGATTGAGGAAACTTGGTTTGCGCCGAATATAATTTGCGCTTAAAATTCTGTGATTTATTTTGTTTTGGTTTGGCCAATTTTGGGTGAATTTTGCTGACGAAAACCAGCTCACCCAGGCCCTGGTGTTGGATCAACTGTCAGGAAAAATTAAACAGGCTGGGGGTCTTTTCTTGAGAAAAGAGAAGACTTGAGGGGTGACCTAACGGAGGTCTTTCAGATTATGAAAGGTTTTAATGGGGAGATGTAGAGAAGATGTTTCCATTGTGGAGGAGAGTCCAAAACTAGTGGCCATAAGTATAAGACTACAGACTCACAGAATTCTTACGGTGTAGAAGTAGCTATTCATCCCATCGTGTCTGCACTGGTTCTCAGAATGACCAACTCCCTTAGTGCCATTCTGTCTCCTTCTCCCCACAACTCTTAGTCTTAAGAAAGGTTGGACAGGTTAGGCTTGTATCCACTGGAGTTTGGAAGAGTAAGAAGCGACTTGATTGAAAACTTTAAGATCCTGAGGGGTCTTGACAGGGTGGATGTGGAGAGGATGTTTCCTTTTGTGGGAGAATCTAGAACTAAGGGTCACTGTTTATAAATAAGGGGTCGCTCGTTTAAGACAGAGATAAGGAGAATTTTTTTTCTCTGACAGTCAGGAATCTTTAGAACTCTCTTCCTCAAATGGCAGTGGAAGCAGAGTCTTTGAATATTTTTAAGGCAGAGCTGGATATATTCTTGATTAACAAGGGGTGAAAGGTTATCGGGGGTAGGCAGATATGTGGGGTTGAGGTTACATTCAGATCAGCCATGATCTTATTGAATGACGGAGCAGGCTCAAGGGGCCGAGTGGCCTACTCCTGCTCCTAATTTGTATGTTCGTATGTAAAGTGCTCAGAAGAAACTTCTTTACCCAGAGAGTGGTGGGAGTGCGGAACTCAATACCACATGGAGGAGTTGAGCTGATTAGTATAAATGCCTTTAAGGGGAAGCTACATAAATACATGATGGGGAAAAGAATGGTAGGATATTGATAGAGTCAAAGGCTCATATGGAACATAAACACCAGCATGGATCACATGACCTGACTCCGTGCTGTAGATTCTATGTAAAAAAATATTCTGAATTCTGAGCATGCTCAATGACCCATCAATAGATAGGAGCCCAACAAGAGCTGATGAGGGGGAGGCAGGGCGTAGGGTAATGGCGGGTTTGTTTTGAGAGTTTGGCCAGCACCTTGTGTGTTCAGTCAGGCGCCTTTGTTGTTTGTCCCCACTGCTGACACGCACCTTCAGGCCATGTCGCAATATAAGGGCAGAGCATAAAAGAAAGGACCCATAGACACCGCCGACAGGCCTTATTGTTTGGTTTCTGCTGCGGGTATTTTGCCTACATGGATCAGGTCTGTCGCCAACTCAGGTGATGGTCGGGGGTGGGAAGGCTGCATTGTTACAAGATGAGCTGAGCGATTGCCAGTGATCGCACTGCCAGCGACTTTTATCTCCCCGTGGGGATCTGTAAAGCGGAAAGCTCAGCACAACGCCTTGTATCTAAGCTGAGTCAGGCACCACACAAAAGCAAGAATCCAAATAACCTGCAGGCTAGTTGACAGCGTGTCAAAACACAAGAAAGTGAATTTCAACTGCACTGCTTTGGGAGGAAAAATATAAAGTGTTTCAATTACCTCGGAACAGTTCCTGATCCAGGTCTTCAAATTGTACAGTGCAGAAGGAGGCCATTCGGCCCCTCTTGGTTCAGCACCCAAGGGGCCTTTACTCAACTACAAGCCTAAAGGCTGAGTGTGGGCACGCTGTTTCAGCATGGCTAGTGTCATCAGAGGAATAATGCATTGGAATATGATAGCAAGATAGGAAGAGTTGAGTACAGATTTACTCATTAGAAGAGGCAACCTATAAAAATCCATAAGACTCTGCATTCTAATACTAAAATACAGACCTTTGGCCTTCGCATCTCTCCTCTTGACTGAGGATGGTGCACAGCATAGGGAGCAATGGCTATATGAATTATTTTAAAAGAAACAATTCTTGTCCACCTTAATCACGCAGCTTTTAAGAGAATATTTGGGAATGTGGTTTTGAATGTGGATATTAAACAAGCAGCACAGGGCTAATGGAAAAGAGGGAAGAGAAACTATTCCATTCATGTAATGCCCTGTCACTTCCGCCTCAGAGATGTAGGGAAACACGGCAGCGATTGTGTGCACAGGAAGATCCCAAGACTGCAATGGGGAAAAACTATTATCGATCTCCTTTTGGGGCTGGTGGTCAAAGGAAGGATTGGGCATGTCCCATTCAAAAGGTGCCAAAGGGTCTTTAACGTCCAGCAGGACAGTTACCCAGAACCTCGCTCTCCCTCATCCAAAGGTTGGTATATTCAGCTCTGCAGCACTCAGTGCTGCACTGAAGGGTCAGCCTAGATTATTTGCTCAAGTTCCTCGAGTGGGACTTGACCCCACAACCTTCTAACTCCGAGGCGAAAACGCAAACCTTTGACCTGCATTCCACTTCAGAGCGTTTTTAATATCCGGACTCAAGATGTGGGTGACACTGATAGTTATTGCCCACCCATGTTTTCCTCTTGAGAAGGTGCTGATAGGCCTACCCTTTGAACCGCTGAAGACCATGTGGCAAAGATGCTGGCACAGGGCTAAGAGGGAGAGGGTTCCAGGATTTTGACCCAGCAACAATGCAGGAATGGCTGATATATTTCCAAGTTGGGATGGCATGTGGCTTGGAGGAGAACGTGGAGACGATAATGCTCCCACAACTTTGCTGCTCTTGCCCTCCTAGTGGGCAGGAGGTCACGGGAGAGCGGTGCTGTAAAAATAGCCTTGATGAGCTGCTGCAATGCATCCAGTAGACCTCGTACTGCAGCCACGGTGTGAGTTACCTTCCAGAAATGTCTGTAGTTACCAATATTAGGAGAGCAAATACTGAAGCAAAATGTTCAGTAAGCCCTTTCTGATTGCATATTAGTAAAATTATCGCAAATTCCCTGAGAAATTGAATGCATTTTGTTTCAGTAAACTCAGCTACCTCCCTTGTTGATGTCAACCCTTAGTAAATAAAGGGTTAAATCAGTCTAATGTTCATGAGCTGTAAATATAAATCCCATTGCTCATCACTGGCGGTGGAAATTAGCGCAGGGATACACAGAAATGTCCCCCAGTTTCTGCCTGCATAATTCATGGGTCTTGTCTAATGCGATCGGGGGGCACTTTAACCTGTTTTCCTGATTCCTCCTGAAGTGAAAGGGAGTATGTTTTCCGTAACCAGAGAAATCCACAGAGGTGAATAGATGAAGCTGAGATTACGTGGTGTACTGTCTGCCATGGTTCTTACATGCATAGGGGTCTGTGATGGAGCCACTGTAATCTGCAGACCTCCTGGCACCAGGGCCTTTGATGGTGTCCTTTCCCCTATGGGTCAGACCAATGATGCCAGCCCATCCTATCGCAATCTTTTTTTAGACATGAGGGCAAAAGTCGTTATCTGATTTTGGTGGTTTGAGATAAAGTGTGACTCCACATATTCAGAATACCTGGACAGGGCCTGGTCTGCCTGCATACGTGCTCACTCTTGTGTGTCAGCTCCTCCTCGCAGCAAGGGCTTGGCTTGTGCCACATTGTCCAGAGCCTCAGCCATCGCCTGTTAGAATGCGAGTGTGATGCCACAATGTCTGTGAGCTGAATTCCACAACAATATTTCAGCAATGTTTGAATCCATGTTAGTCATTTAACCCCTTCACTACCTTCTTGCTTTGATTATCTTTTTGAAAAAAAAAGGTTTGCTCTACAGTCTCAGGTTCTTTTTGAAGTGTAGCCACTGCTGTAATACAGAAAACGCAGCAGCCAATTTGCACACAGCAAGCTCCCAAAAACAGAATATGTAGTAATGGCCAGATCATCTGCTTTTTAGTGATGTTGATTGAGGGATAAATATTGGACAGGACACCCCTGCTCTTTTTTGAATACTGTCACAGGATCTTTAAAAACCATCTGAGGGGGGTAGACAGGTTCTTAAGGTCTCACCTAAGCGAATGATACCTCCAATAGCGCTGCACTCCCTCAGTAGTGCTCTGGCCGTGTTACACCGGTTTGTGGAGATCAAGCCACTGGAGTGGGATTTGAACCCAGAACTTGCTGTCTAAGAGGTGACAGTCCAACTCATTGAATCATATGGCACGTTTTATATCCTGAGGATGCCCCGACTATTTTAGTAGGCAGTGAAGTGCTTTTGAAGTGGAATCGCTGTCACTGGGACCAAATGCATGGATGGAGGAAGTCAAAGACTTGGGTACAGTGATACCAAGTAGAAACCTGTAGCCGGGGATTTTGAAATCATATTAGGAGGACCCGCCAGTGATGGTTACCATGTTCAGAGCTGTTGGGCAGTTGTGCTTTACTGCAGGTCAGCAGAGTTTTGGTTAAGGTGAAATAAAAACAAAAAATTGCTTGAAATATTCAGCAGGTCAAGCAGCATCTGTGGAGAGAAACAGAGTTCCTGTTCTGGTGAAAGGTCATCGACCTGAAACGCTAACTCTGCCTCTCTCCACAGATGCTGCCAGATCTGCTGGGTGTTTCTAGCACTTATTCTTTTTATTTCAGACTTCCAGGATCCACAGTATTTTGCTTTTGTTTGAGTTGAGATAAAGATTTTATATAAGCCAGAGCTTAGAGACGAGAGATTGATCAGGGTGATGAAGGTGAGGGTGAGGGTTTCTTCAAAGATATCACTTTTCCACTTTTAATCACAGCCTCAGAATAAATCTTTATAAATCACTGGTTCGGCCTCAGCTACCTTATTCTGTTCAAGTCTGGGCACCACAGAAGAATGCCAAGGCCTTAAAGAGGGTGCAAAGGAGATTTACTAGAATGATACCAGGGACGGGACTTTAATTAAATGGAGTCAAGCTGGGGTTGCTCTCCTTAGAGCAGAGAAGGTTTAAGAGAAGATTTCATAGAGGTGTTCAAAATTATTAAGGGTTTTGTTAGAGTTAATAAAACAAATTGTTTCCACTGGTAGAAGAGTTGGTAACCAGAGGACATGGATTTTTTAAAATTGGCATAAGAACCTGAGGTGAACGGTTACAGCACTGACAGAGATGATTTGGCCTGTCATGTCCGTGCTAGCTCTCTGCAAAGGCAACTGTCTAGTCCCACTCCCCCACCTCTTCCCCCGAAGCCCTGCAGTTTTTCTTGATAATTATCCAATTCTCTTTTGAAAGCCTCCATTGACCCTGCCTCCCCCACACACTCAGTGCATTCCAAATCCTAACCATTCGCTGTGTGAAAATGTTTTCCTCATGTTGTCATTGCTTATTTTGCCAACCACCTTAAATCTGTATTCTCCGGTTCTCTTCCGAACTACTCTGTCCAGACCCTTCATGGTTTTGAACACCTCTATCAAATCTCCTCCTAATCTTCTCTTCCCCAAGGAGAACATCCCCAGCTTCTGCAGCCTGTCCACATGGTTCATCCCTGGAACCATTCTTATGCATACTCTGTATCCCTGCTCTGTAATGCCTTCACATCCTTCCTAAAGTGTCTTGCCCAGGATGCGAAACAGTGCTCCAATTGAGGCCAAAACGAGAATTTATTTTGACACAGCAAGTTGTTGGATCTGGAAAGGATGGTGCCAGCAGATTCAAAAATAACTTTCAAAAGGGAATTGGATAACCACTTGAAAAGGAAAATTTCCTTAACCTTTTCAGCTCCAAAGAACTCCAGTTTGTCCAGTCTCGCCACATAACTGATGCCTGTCATACCTGGTAGCATTCTGGTTATCACGTTTGGAAGGAGGAAGCCAGTGATTGTTGGCAGGTTCAGAGGTGTTCGCTGAGTGTGCTTTAAGAGGAGAGTTTTAGTCATTCTGAAGTTTATATGGTTCAGAGCTCAAGTAGCTGGTGAGAGGAGTATTGGAGAGGTCCATCAGAACGTCCATAAAATGTCCTTACACACACCAAGTCCCATTCACTTATCCCCCCTGTGCTCGCAGACCTACATTAGCTCCTGGTCAAGCAGTACCTTGATGTTAAAATTCTCATCCGTCTTTTCAAATCCCTCCATGGCCCCTCTATCTCTGTAATCTGCTCACAACCCTCGAAGATACCTACACTGCTCCACTCCTGGCCTCTGGAGCATCCCCAATTTTAATCACTCTACCATTAGTAGTCATACCTTCAGCTGCCTAGGACCAAAGCTCTGGAATTGCCTCTCTTAAACTTCCGAGTCTCTACCTCTCTCCCCCCACCTTTAAGACAACCCTTCTTGACCAAGCTTTTGGTCACTTGTCCGAATATCACCTTATCAGTGTCATATTTCGCTTTATGGCCTGTCTGAGACGCATCTTGGGATTACGTTAAACATGCTATCTGGATACAAGTTCTTGATGGAAAGTGCTTAAAGTTCCCTCTAACTGTTGGCCTCTGCCCACAGATGGACTAACCACAGAAACCAAGCAGCAGCTCGCCACATCAAGCAAGAAAAAATCGAAAGGAGGGAAGGGCGACACGGCAAAAACAGACGACGGGAAGAGCGAAACACACCCCACCGTTATCACCTTGGCCTTTAAGAGATATTTATTTGACCCACAGAAGAAAATGATACAGTCTTAAAGTGTCCAGAGGTGGGACACAGTTTAAAAAAAAATTCTCTCAAGTCCCCTTGCCTTAAAAGCTTTTTATTCTGGGGACGTTTTTTTTTGTGGTTTCTGAAGGAATAAAATCAAAATTAATCTTTTGATTGGTGAAAGATCTTTTCTGTTTTAAATTTTTCTAATGAGATGGACTTTGTCACCCGGCCCCGAAGGTACTAATTGGGTATATGGTTCCTCTGGTGCTGTCACTGTCAGGCAGGAGCTATTTTAACAGCCTGGGGTGCGATTGTCAGTCAGTTAGTTGACCTTGGGGTGTGGGGGAAACTTGATCGTGGCCTCAGTCAATGTGCATACGCCGGGCGTCTGCACAGGGCAGTTGGCATCATAGAAGTCAGAAGCGGAATAAAAACAGAAGACGCTGGAGATACTCAGCAGGTCAGGCAGCATCTGTGCAGAGTGAAAAACAGAGCTAACATTTCAGGTCACCGGAACTGGAAAAAGTTATGTAATAGGTTTTAAAACCCGTACAGAGGCAGGATAGGGTAGGGTTGGGTTGAAGGAAACAACAAGAGGGAGGGCCTGTGATAGGACGGGATGCAGGAGTGATTAAATGACAAAAGAGATGATGACGCAGGGTAAAAGGAGATGGCAATGAGACAAGAAAAGAAGCAAAAGATGGGTCTGGAGGTATAAATGGAAGCAGCAGTATCGTTATAGCTCCTACTATCCAAAACATGGAGGCTGGGGTTATGATCTGAAATGATTGAACTCGATGTTGAGTCTGGGAAGCGTCAAAGATGAATTCCTCGAGCTTCATTCAAACAGTATTAGGAAGCTGAGGATGGTGGAGTCAGAGTGGGAACCCTGACTGATCTCAGCCATTCCTTCCCTGGGTCACAGAAACTGATTGTGACACCCACACAGTTTCTGACAAATGTCAATCAGCAACTTAATATTTCAGATGTAGCCTCCCAGGGTTCGGCTGCCAAAATATTGAAGGACCTTTCTTTTCTAGATACTCTTTGTGGATTCCAGTGTTTTCTCTTTGTATCTCTGATCGTCAGCATTTCACTAAATTTTATTTTCATCTCTTGTTTCCTATTGGAATGGGGTTTAGGCAGCAGCGTTAAGGTGCTTCACAGGAGCAATGAACAAAATTTGACTGAGCCACATAAGATATGGCTTGGTCAAAAAGGTAGGTTTTAAGGAGGAGAGAGAGATGTAGAGAGGTTGAGGGGCATAGGGAGGGAAGAGCTTAGGACCTAGGCAAATGAAGGCACAGTCACCAGTGGTGGAGCAATTAAAATCGGAATGTTCAAGAGGCCAGAATTGGAGGAGTGCAGAGATCTCGGTGGGTTGTAGGGGCTGGTGGAGGTTACATTGATAGGAAAGAGGCAAAGCCATGGAGGGTTTTGAAAACAAAGATGAGAATTTTAAATTTGAGGTGTTGCCAAACCTGGGTACAGGTTAGCCACAGGGCCAGAACCCATTCCCCTTTAAGGAGCCTTGTTCCACTCCGCTCCAGGATTCGATCAATCGGGCTCCACAGGTTTACACTGCAGCTGTAGTGTTGCTGTAAAGTGCGCCCTGCATCCAGTCCCATTATAGATCTGATTCTGGTTCAGAAAGTACCACAACCCTCCTTCAGGGGCTACAGAATATTTTGAGAAAGCAATTTACCCCGGACTGGATCGCGTTTACACTGAGATCTTGTTAGCACTGTGCTTGAAATGTACATTATCCATCACATGTGAATGAATGTAAATCTGTTTATGCTTCATAGTTCAGTTATGAATTGAATGTACAAATTGTTACTGTTATTAATAATGGCCATGCACTGAATTGTCCTCATGGCCATTGGGTGTTACATTATGTGATATGTCAAAACAACTTGTCTCTTCTCTTGCTATTTCTTTACTGCCATCGTTGCCACAGTCTCAGCAGGGAGTTCTCTCATTTTCACTGAGGATATTTATACCTAATGGACTGGAACCACAGACCAAGGGTTAGTTTGTTTTATTGTTCTGTGATGTTCCGCTATAAAGGCCTTTTGATGTTCTCACCCTGTTTTAAGGCAAATCTTACTCCCAATGACTCCCTCTCCTGACCGTACCCCAATAACCCCACCACCAAACCCACCTTGTGTCGTCATTTCACCCTGCCCAGAACTATACACACCCCAAGCTCACTACCCCATCCCCCCGCGCTCTGAGCTCACTAGCCCCTCCCCCGAGCTCACTGCCCCATCCCCCGAGCTCACTGCCCCAACCCCTCCCCCGCCCCGAGCTCACTACCCCCTCCCCCGAGCTCACTGCCCCATCCCCTCCCCCCGCCGAGCTCACTACCCCATCCCCCGAGCTCACTGCCCCATCCCCTCCCCCACCGAGCTCACTGCCCCATCCCCCGAGCTCACTGCCCCCTCCGAGCTCACAACCCCATTCCCCGAGCTCACTGCCCCATCCCCCGAGCTCACTACCCCATCCCCCGAGCTCACTACCCCATCCTCTCCCCCCCAAACTCACTACCCCATCCCCCGAGCTCACTGCCCCCCTCCGAGCTCACTACCCCATCCCCCGAGCTCACTACCCCATCCCCCGTGCTCACTACCCCATCCCCCAAGCTCACTACCCCATCCCCCGAGCTCACTACCCCATCCCACGTGCTCACTACCCCATCCCCCGTGCTCACTACCCCATCCCCCGTGCTCACTACCCCATCCCCCGAGCTCACTCCCCACCATCCCCCACTGGCCTACCACACTATCCTATCTTCTGAACTCACTACCCCATCCCCCCACTGAACTCTCTACCCCATCCCCCCCACTGAACTCTCCACCCCATCCCCCCCACTGAACTCTCCACCCCATCCCCCCACTGAACTCTCTACCCCATCCCCCCCACTGAACTCACTACCCCATCCCCACCACTGAACTCTCTACCCCATCCCCCCCACTGAACTCACTACCCCATCCCCCCCACTGAACTCACTACCCCATCCCCCCCACTGAACTCTCCACCCCATCCCCCCACTGAACTCTCCACCCCATCCCCCCCACTGAACTCTCTACCCCATCCCCACCACTGAACTCTCTACCCCATCCCCCCCACTGAACTCACTACCCCATCCCCCCCACTGAACTCTCCACCCCATCCCCCCACTGAACTCTCCACTCCATCCCCCCCACTGAACTCTCTACCCCATCCCCACCACTGAACTCTCTACCCCATCCCCCCCACTGAACTCTCTACCCCATCCCCCCCACTGAACTCTCCACCCCATCCCCCCACTGAACTCTCCACCCCATCCCCCCCACTGAACTCTCTACCCCATCCCCTCACTGAACTCACTACCCCATCCCCCCCACTGAACTCTCTACCCCATCCCCTCACTGAACTCACTACCCCATCCTCCCCACTGAACTCTCTACCCCATCCCCCCCACTGAACTCACTACCCCATCCCCCCACTGAACTCACTACCCCATCCCCCCCACTGAACTCACTACCCCATCCCCCCACTGAACTCACTACCCCATCCCCCCACTGAACTCTCTACCCCATCCCCCCCACTGAACTCACTACCCCATCCCCCCCACTGAACTCACTACCCCATCCCCCCCACTGAACTCACTACCCCATCCTCCCCACTGAACTCACTACCCATCCCCCCCACTGAACTCACTAACCCATCCCCCCACTGAACTCACTACCCCATCCCCCCACTGAACTCACTACCCCATCCCCCCCACTGAACTCACTACCCCATCCCCCCACTGAACTCACTACCCCATCCTCCCCACTGAACTTACTACCCCATCCCCCCCACTGAACTCACTATTCCATCCCCCCCACTGAACTCTCCACTCCATCCCCCCCACTGAACTCTCCACTCCATCCCCCCCACTGAACTCACTACCCCATCCCCCCCACTGAACTCACTACCCCATCCCCCCCACTGAACTCACTACCCCATCCCCCCCACTGAACTCTCTACCCCATCCCCCCCACTGAACACTCTACCCCATCCCCCCCACTGAACTCTCTACCCCATCCCCCCCACTGAACTCTCTACCCCATCCCCCCCACTGAACTCTCTACCCCATCCCCCCACTGAACTCACTACCCCATCCCCCCACTGAACTCACTACCCCATCCCCCCCACTGAACTCTCTACCCCATTCCCTCTTCCGAATCTGCGTTCCAGAATGTTCCCTGTGTGAAACGGCTCCAAAACTGATATTTGAGTCAGAGTTTGAGACAGCTGTTGCCACTTGTATTTTAACCACTAGCGATTCAGGTTTTTAAATTTTCCTTTCTGTTTTGAGGTTTGGTTTGTCAAACAGGAGATGTCCTGAAGAGGCTTTTTGGGTTTTTCACACAACAGCTGTCCACTGTCAATCGATCGCCGCTGAGGCCAGAGTTTAAAAAGAACTGCACTGATTTATATAAAAATGCAGAATTTCTAATTGATGGAAGCAATCTGAATTTCTGCTCGTAATTAGCAGTAATATAAACGCAATTTAATATCAAGCATGGTACCGCATAAATAAAGGAAACTGCAAAATTTCTTAAAAAGAAGTTTGACAGTGTGATTTGTAATAAATATCCCCCCTTTTCTCTGTAACTTTGAATCCCACTTTCTTTCTCGCTTGACCAGACATCTCTGCAGCCGGGAAGGCAGCTGGCTGCTCAGTCACTCGGCCGCACACGCAGGCTCTTGTTGGTCCTTCATGATCTCCAGGTGTTGCTTTCTCCCCATTGGAGGATGACACAGGTTCCTGCCCCAATCAGAAGTTGATCACTGGAAGGACTTGAGACTGACACTTCCTCCTCCTCCTCCACCGACCACCAGCTCCCCTCCGACCAGCTGCCACTCCCAGCTCCATGATGTTGGAATGGTATCATAGTGGTTACGTTCCTGGGCTAGTAATACAAAGGCCCGGATTAATGATCCGGCAGTGAGTTCAAATCCCACCATGGAGCTGGGGAGTTTAAATTCAATTGATTAAATCGATCTAGAATAAAAAAGCTAGCCTCAGTCATGGTAACCATGAAACTACCAGGATGTCATAAAAACCCATCTGCTTCCCTCGTAAACTTTTAGGGAAGGAAATCTGCCGCCCTTACCTGGTCTGGCCTACATGTGACTCCAGACCCACAGCAATGTGGTTAATTCTTAACTGCCCTCTGAAATGGCCTTGCAGGTCACTCAGTTATATCAAACTGCTAAGGAAGAGTCTAATGAGAATAAAACCAGATAGACCACCCATCATCAGCCTAGACAAAGGCACACAATGCCCAGTTGAACCGGTAAAGTCATCCTCATTAACATCTGGGTCTTGTGCCAAAACTGGAAGAGCTGCCCCACAGACTAATCAAGCAACAACCTGACATAGTCATACTCACCAAATCATTTACACCCAATGTCCCAGACAGCTCCATCACCATCCCTGGGTATGTCCTGTCCTGCTGGCAGGACTGACTGACCAGAGGTAGCGACACAGTGGCCAGATGGAGTTACCCTTGGAGTCCTGGACATTGGCTCCAAGCTTCACAAAGCTTGGTAGCACCACTACTGACCGAGCTGGCTGAGTCCTGAAGTTCATACCTGCCAGACTGGCCTGTAGTGAGGGAACCAACATAGGGGAAAACCTACTCGATCTCATCCACACCAATCTACCTGTCGCAGAAGCATAAGCCTGTTGCAATATTGGTAGGAGTGACTACTGAACAGTCCTTGAGGAGTCACAGTCCTGTCTTCACACTGAGGACATCCTCAATCGTGTGGTGTGGCGTTACCACTGTTTTAAGTGGGATAGATTCAGAAAAGATCTAGCAGCTCAAAACTGGGCATCCATGTGGTGCCGAGGACCATAAGCAGCAGCAGAATTGTATTCAACCACAACCTGTAACCTTGTGGCCTAGCATATCCCTCATTCTACCACTACTATCAAGCCAAAGGATCAACCCCGGTTCAATAAGGAGTGCAGGAGAACATGCATCAGGTGTACCTAAAAGAGATGCCAACTTGGTGAAGCTACAGCACAGGACTGCATGCAGGATAAGCAGTGGAAGTAGCATGTGATCGAGCTAAGTGATCCCACCAAAGCTCTGCAGTCCTGCCCCATCCAGTCATGAATGGTGCTGAACAATCAGACAACTAACAGAAGGAGGTGAATCACTCCCTTCTCACATCAGTGCAAAAGACAAGGCTGAAGCGTTTGCAATCATCTTCAGCCAGAAGTCCTGAGTAGATGATCCTTCTTGGCCTTCTCCTGCGATCCCCAGCATCACTGATGCCAATCTTCAGCCAACTCAATTCACTCAATGTGATATCAAGAAATGGCTGAAGGCGTGAGATGCAGCAAAGGCTTTGGGTCCTGACAACATCCCACTATAGTACTGAAGACTTGTGCTCCAGACCTAGCCACGCCAATAGCCAAACTGTTGCTGTACAGGTACAACACTGGTATCTACCCGGAGATGTGGAAAATTGCCCAGGTATGTCCTGTCAACTAACAGGTCGAATCCATTCTGGCCAATTACCGCTCCAAATTTCTGCTGTAAATCATCAGCAAAGTGATGGAAGGGGTCATCAATAGTGTTATCTAATAGCACTTACTCACTGATGCTCAGTTTGAGCTCCACCACAACCACTCAGCTCCAGAGTTCCTCAGGGTGGTGTTCTAGGTCCAACCATCTTCAGCTGCTTCAAAAATGATCCTACCTTCATCATGTTTGTGATGATGGCTGCATAGTGTTCAATACCATTCGTAACTCTGCAACAGCCCATGACCACATACAGCAAAATCTGGCCAAGGACTGCAGGTCCTCCAACAGTGCAGCACTCCCTCCGTGGGAATGCAGTCTGGGTTTCAATGCTCAAGTCAATCCACAACCTTCCATTCTGAGTCAGAGGCAAGAGTGTTCCCCATACCCCCCTCCCACCAGCACCCCCCCACCCCTTCCTCACCCAGCCCACCCGTCACCCCAGGAGCCATAGAATTTCCTGGGAGGGGAAAAGAAAGGATTTTTAAAAAGCCGGGGCAATATTAGGGAGAGAACAACTAAGGAGCTTCTCCCGACCCCTTTTTCATCAGTGGATCTGTACTTACTGCCCTGGCTCTAAGATCCTCAGAGAGAGGAACTCCCTGGTAATGAATGGTTTCGATGATTGAAGATTTTGGCACCTCATATTTCAACTGTCAGATTTAATTGCAGTGATTCCCAAGAGGCGTGTTCACTAGTAGAAGCCTTGGCTCCAGCAGCAGCTACTTCAATATTAGTAAATATTATTAATAAATATTAAAGTATTTTTGGAAACACGCCTCATTGTTTTATGCATTGAATTGCCTGTTTCTGCTCACCTGACCTGGCTCCTGTATTTCAGTTTGTCGTGGTTTCACTGCATCAGCTTTATAAATCCTTTATTTTAAATCTAGGTTTTTAGCCACTTGTTAAATCCCCTCTACTTCTGATGTATTTCAAAACTCTTTTCATCTAGCTTGTCAGCTCACTGGCCTGAGTAGATTCCTTTCCCCATGTCCATTAGTCTGTCTTTTGGCTGCCTTTCGAGACCCAAGCCCATCACCTCTGTTTCTCCTCTTCCCTGCCTTCTCCCCTTCCCTCGTACCCCCCACTCTATCATGCCTCCTTTTTTTCCCCCTCTGTCCTCTGGTAATCTACCCTCACAAGCCTCAATTCTTCAGCAATCTTTGTCCTCTCTGCTCTCTAGATGCCATCCCTGCCACAGGACCAGAAGCTCTGGGTTCAAGTCCCACTTCAGGTCTTGATGTCCATGAAAGGTGCGGTCATAACGTGGCCAAACAGGTTGATTATCAGCCCGTAAATCCTTCAATATGCCTGATGGCAGGCGGTAAGAGCAGGAGAATTTCCTGGTCAGCCATACTGCAGATACCGGTGCAGTACTTTGCCAAGCAGAACCATGGGCCAATCCAATGCAAGTCCATGGCCACCAATGCCCTCTCAGGGCCTGGTACCAGGAGGAAGAGAAATGACCATTTACAACCTTGGGGTTATATTTGACCTCGAGTTGAGTTTCTGACCACAAATCCACGCCATCGCCATCAAGACTGCTTGCTTACACCTCTTTTTTATTCTTTCACAGCATGTGGACGTCACTGGCAAGGACAGCACTTGTTGCCCATCCCTAAGTGCCCCCTCAGAAGGTGGTGGTGAGCCGCCTCCTTGAACCACTGCGGTCCATCTGGTATCTGTAACTGAGTGGCGAGGCAACCACATTCCTGTTGGTCTGGAGACACATATAAGCCAGAATGGCAGACTTCCTTCCCTAAAGGGCATTAGTGAACCAGATGGGTTTTTACAACAATCGGCAATGGTTTCATGGTCACTATTACTGAGACTAGCTTTTCAATTCCAGATTTTATTCATTGAATTTAAATTCCACCAGCTGCCAAGGTGGGATTTGAACCCATGTCTCAGGGCATTAGCCTGGGTCTCTGGATTACTAATCCAGTGACTAGTAACATTGTAGCTAGTAACTACTAACTAGTACAGCCACTAGTACGGCAAGTAGTAACAGTAACTAGTAACATCCCTCGATTGCGAACTTCCCTGAACTAATCTGCTGCTGTTAACTCTAGACTTGATGATTCCAATGCGCTCCTGGACAGGATTTTATCTTCTACCCTCCATGAACTTGTGCGCATCTGAAACTCTGTTCCTTGTACCTTAACACACTCCAAATCTCATTCACCCATCACCCTGTGCTCAATGAGCTTCCCTGGCTTCCTGTCCAACAATGACTCCATTTTAAAATCTCTCCCTTGTTTTCAAATCACTCCATGGTATCCCTCCCTCCCTATCTCTGTATCCCCCTCCAGCCCCACAGCCCTCTGAGACCTCTGAGCTCCCCCAATTCCTGATCACTTGTGCGACCCCAATTTTAATCGCTCCAGCACTGGTGGCCTTGCATTTAGCTTTGTAGGTCCTAAGCTCTGGAATTTCTTCCATAAACCTCTCCACCTCTTTGCCTCTTGAGGAGGGATTGGAGAAGCCGGGGTTCTCCTTGGAGTTGAGAGGAATTTTGATGGAGGTGACCATGAGGGATCTGGACAGAGTAGATGGAGAGAAACTGGTCCCTTTGACGGAAGAGTAAAGAACCAAATTAAAGCCGATTTAAGTTGATTGGCAAAAGAACCAAAGGCAACATGAGAGAACAATTTTTTCACAGAGCGAGTGGTTAGGATCAGGAATGCACTGCCTGAGAGTGTGGTGGAGGCAGATTCAATTATAGTTTTCAAAAGGGAATTGGATGATTATCTGAAGTGAAAAAAATTGCAAGACTACGGGGAAATGGTGGGGGAATGGGACCCGCTAATTTGCTCAGAGCCAGTATGGACTTGGAGGGCTGAAAGCCTGCCCTGTGCCCTGCTGTAATCATCCTCTCTCCCAAAAACCAGCCCTTGGATCAAACTTTCGGTCATCTTTCCGATTCTTCCTTCTATGGCTCGTTGTCAAAAATGTTCTTTTATTGATAGTGCTCTTGGGCTTTGGGATGTTTTACTATGCTAAATGCACTATATAAATGCAAGTTGCTGTTGTTGTTGGTTTTAACCTAACTCTACCCATGCCTAATGAATCAGCATGGCCTCTGGATCTTGCTAACGTACCCACTTTGAAATAACCTGTCTCTATGATTGTGCAAGTGCCCCCTTTATGTGGCATGTCTGCCATTGGCAGTTTTCTTCGGGATGTGAATTCGATGGAGTCGAGCAAGAAAAGAGAAAGACTTGCATTTGTATAGTGCCTTTCATTACCTCAGGATGTCCCAAAGCGCTTTGCACCCAATGAAGTGTAGTCACTGTTGTAACATCTGGAAATGCATCTGTTTCGTTTGCCAGTCTGCAATGATTCACTGTAGTGAAAAATTCTTTAATAGATTGAAATATTGCATTCCCAATACATTTTGAGATATTAAACATTTTATAATGTCTCCCTTTGTTGTGCAGACGGCCTGTACAGATGGAGGCCTCTAGGTGGAGCTCTGGCCGTGTGGATAGGTCACAAATCTGCCCCTTTATCTTCATGAGGTTCGGTTTCGAAACTCTTTGACAACCTATCCTATTTCTCCAGTTTAGAACGTGAGTTCTGCTTCACCAAAGTCAAACATCAATTCTGAACATCCCCAGTTTTCATCGCTCCACCATTGGTGGCCATGTCTTCCACCCCAAGCTCTGGAATCTCCTCCCTACATCTCCCCTTCTCTTCTTGAGACTTACCTCTTTGGTTAAGCTTTTGTCACCTGTCCAATTTCTCATTATGTGTCAAATTGTGTTTTTTATTCGTTCATGGGGTGTGGGTGTCGCTGGCTAGGCCAGCAGCATTTATTGCCCATCCCTAACTGCCCTTGTTCAGGGGGCATTTAAAAGTCAACCACATTACTGTGGGTCTGGAGTCATATGTAGGCCAGACCAGGTAAAGACAGCAGATTTCCTTCCCTAAAGGGCATTAGTGAACCAGATGGGTTTTAATGACAATCAGCAATGGTTTCATGGTCATCATTAGACTTTTAATTCCAGATTTTTATTGAATTCAAATTTCATCATCTGTTGTGGGGGGTGGGATTTGAACCCAGAGTATTACCCTGGGTCTCTAGAATACCAGTCCAGTAACAATACCACTATGCCACCACCTCCTCTGTTTGGTAATGTTTTTGTGAAGAACCTTGGGACTTTTGTTACCTTTAAGGCACTATATAAATGCAAGTTGTTGTTGTCTGGGTTGGGCTCTGTACTGGTCTTTTAGCTCTGCGAATAAGGCACAGAATTGGCGCAAGGAATGTCTCCACAAAATGAGTTTCAACAGCTCGATCCAGCTCGGGGACAAATTACACAACAAATTTATCAAAATCTCACACCAGCGCATTGCAAGGTGCTCCTCTGATGTTGGGACGAATACTCATTGTTGCAGTTGAGGGGTGTTTAATGTGCACCTAACCTGTACATCAGGGTGCTTATTGGGGAGAGTGTAGAGGGAGCTTTAATGTGCATCTAACTCAGGCTCATGATCTACCTGATCTGGGGGCACTGATGCTCTGTGCACTCGGGCATCCTAGTGTCTCAGTGACATTTCCTTAGTCTTGGAAAGAAAGAACTTGCATTTCCATGGCGCCTTTCATAGATTAAGGATGTCCCAAAGCGCTTCAATAATATGCCTTTTCTCTTGCAGTGCTGTCACTGTTGTAATGTCTTTCACAGAGCTAATTATAATGACCATCGTTTCATCTGTAGCTGCAGGTGTTACTTTTCATTGCGAAATGTTTCACAACCATTTTCTCCACCGATTTCGCAGAGATCACGATTTACATTTGAACCTTTTAGCACCAATTTATCTATTTGAATCATTCTTTCTCTCTGGAGATTGCTGAGCAGTGAATCTTCCAAACTCTCCACCAGTGGATTCGACCAGCCTGGGTGTTACACCTTTCCATAATTCCTTTAGCTCCCTGCTCTCCCCGCCCGTTCTTCAATTGCCACATTCTTCCAGAAAGCCTCATTAACCTGCCCTCTCCTGGTAATGCACCCCATCTTGTGTCACCTTTATCACTGCAATCAGCCGCACCACTCCTCTCTTCCCTTGTGTCAGTGCATCACTCTGTTCCCCAAACTGTTTCACATTACTAATCATTCCCTCTGAGCTGTCAGCCTGTTGGCTTATACCAATTGCTTCTCCCAATAGAAAATAGTCTTAACCCTTTCTCACCTGCTGAGATCACGAACTCTATATTTGTGTTGAAATTCGGGATTGTTTGTCTATTTGTGTGTATCTGTTATCTGTGTCATTTGCATTTCTGTTTTGTGTGTGCAGAGAGTGTGTATAATGCATTGTCTGTACAGCTTGTGTATTGTATCTGTGCGCATAACCCACATGCCATTTACCTAAAACAACAGAAACAGAAATACCTGGAAAAACTCAGCAGGTCTGGCAGCATCGGCGGAGAGGAGCACAGTTGACGTTTCGAGTCCTCATGACCCTTCAACAGAACATTTACCGACCTGTCTGTGAAAGTGTATGAGGGGATTTTGTGTGTCTGTATGTGGGAGTGTGGATATGTAAGTGAAAGTGCACATGTGTGATTTTAATCGCACCACTGTTGGTGGGGGTCATGTTTTTTTAAATTCTTTCAGGGGATGTGGGCATTTCTCCGCCTCTCTACCTCTCTTTCTCCTTTAAAGATGCTCCTTAAAATCTATCTCTTTTTCCAAGCTTTTGGTCATCTGTCCCAATATCTCCTCACGTGGCTCAGTGTCAAATTTTGTTTTATAATGCTTCTGTGAAGCGCTTTGGGACATTTTAATATATTAACGACCGTATATAAATACAAGCTGTTATTCTGTGTATATGTGTGTGTGTATATGCACACGGGTGTGTGTGTGTGTGTGTGTGTGAAGAAGTGGGACAGTCAGGGGGGTGTTCTAAGGTTGGGAGTGAGGTAGATCACCAAGTGAGGCAGGGAGCTGTTTAATTTATTGTGTAGCTGACCTGAGGGTGTATCACACCATCTTTATTTTTGGAATAATTAATTTCAAATTTTCATTTCCTTTCATCTCATGCAGTATCTCAACTTGCTAAACATCACAGAAGACACAGGCCGACTTGCCAAGTGGTTGAGACTAAAGCGTGTCTGGACCCTGTCAACAGAAAATAAATGAAAGGGCGCAGTTGTGTCCAATTGTGAATTTAATTTAGTATTTCACTGCATTTCCTTTCTGATTTGAAAAGATTGCTTGGTTTGATACGTCCTCATTTCTGGAGCGTATCAGTCTCAATCTCAGGGAGAAGGTTCCAGATGAGCCTGCGTTGGAGGAACCTGTTTTCTGTTCTGTTCTTTATCTCCTGTCTGTCAGATGTTTTATTGGATTATGAGCTGGTTGCCCTCCAACCCCTGAGATTAAAGCGACACCCCTTCTGTGGAAATGTAAGCTTTCTCTTGGTCTGTTAGCCATGAGGTTGTGAATTTGCTCAATCTGCCCTGCTGACAGACACACTCCGATTCAGCCTCGTGTTGGCAGGTATCATTTTTCCTTCCCTTCTTAATTCCATATGCTGAGTCCCTCATTATCAGCATCAACATCATTATCCTGGGTGGTGTTCACCATTGACCAGAAGCCCAAGTGGACCAGCCACATAAATGTCACAGCTACTAGAACAGGTCAGAGACTGCATATTCCACAGGTGAATCCTGTTAGGATTTTTCCTGCACCTTCCACCATTTTGCTGATGATCGGGAGTAGACTGATGGAATGGTAATTGAACGGGTTGGATCTGTCCTGCTTCTTGTGGGCATGATATACCTGGGCAACTTTCCACATTGCTGGGTAGATGCCAGTGTTGTAGCCGTAACAACTTGGCTAGGGGCACAGCTCATTCTAGAGCACAAGTCTTCAGTACTACAGCCAGGATGTTGTCAGGGGAGGGCCCACAGCCTTTGCTGTATCAAATGCCTTCAGCTGTTTCTTGATATCAGGTGGAGTGAATCGAATTCACTGGAGAATAGTATCTGTGACGCTGTGGATATTTCTCCTATAATAGTTCTTCATGTAATACCCCACAACAAGGAAAGAATGATAGATATTTATGTCACTCCTTTCACATCCTCAGGACATCCCAAAGCAGACAGGGTATCAGTTTAAGGTCTCATCATAAGACAGCATCTCCAACAGTGCAGCACTGCCTCAGTATTGACCCTCCAGCAGTGCAGCGGAGCTCCCTCAGTGTATGTTGATTGTGTGTTGGGTGTGTGTGTGTATGTTGAGTGTATGTGTGTGTTGCGTGTGTATGTTGAGTGTGTTTGTGTGTATTGAGTGTGAATGTGTGTTGTGTATTGAATGTATTTTGAGTGTGAGTGTGTGTTGAGTGTCTAATGCATGTTAGTGTGTGTTGCGTGTTAGTTTGTATTGAATGTCAGTATGTGTTGAGTGTGCGTGTGTGTGTACGTTGTGTGTGTGTATTGAGTATGTGTTGAATGTATTTTGAGTGTGAGTGTGTTTTGAGTGTGTGTATGTGTGTTCAGTGTGTGTTGCATGTTGGTTTGTGTTGAATGTGAGTGTTTGTATTGAGTGCATGTGCATGTTGAATGTATTTTGAGTGTGAGTAGGTGTTGAGTGTGTGTTGAGTGAATATGTGTGTATTGAGTGTTAGTGTGTATTTGTGTTGTGTGTGTGTTGAGTGCGTGTATTGTGTGTGTTGGATGTATTTTGAAAGTGTGTGTTGAGTGAGTATGTGCGCATTGAGTTTTAATGTGTGCTGAGTGTGTGTTGAGTGTTAGTGTGTGATGAGGATAGGGGCAGAGTACCTTGTGATTGCCTCTCTCAACTGAATAACCTGCTATCCAGGAAAAAGGAATGGTTACATGAAACTTACAGCTTGTGTTTGGTCATCAATCCGTGTTACTGTTCATCATCCAGACGAACAGTTTCCTAATTCCATGTGCCTGGCTTCTTCTCAGGTCCCTTTATTTTCTATTCTTTCCACCACCTATATAACCTATTCTTAAAATATTGACATGATCTCAACTTCAAGCACCTTTAAGATCCTGAGGGGTCTTGACAGGGGGGATGTGGAGAGGGTGTTTCCTCTTGTGGGAGAATTTAGAACTAAGGGTCACTGTTTAAGACAGAGATGAGAATTTTTTTCTCTGAGGGCCATGAGCCTTTGGAACTCTCCTCCTCAAAAGGAAGCGGATGCAGAGTCTTTGAATATTTTTAAGGCAGAGCTAGATAGGTTCTTGATTAGGGTAGGCGGGAGGATACAATCAGATCGGCCATGATCTTATTGAATGGCAGAGCAGGTTTGAAGGGCCGAGTGGTCTACTCCTACCCCAAGTTCATATGAGGAAACACACAAAAGGTGGCAGAAATTTGGAACTCTCTTCCGCAAATGGTAATTAATGGTAAATCAACTGTTAATTTTAAATCTGAGATTGATAGATTTTTGCTTAAGGTTTATGGGGCAAAGGTGGTTGTATGGAGTTAGGTCACTGATCAACCACTGAATGGTAGAACAGGCTCAAGGGGCTGAATGGCCACCTCCAGTTCCTATGATGCACTGCTTAAAACAATTCAAACCACAGAACAAGAAAATAGACATGGATTTTGTGCACCTCCAATTATCACTCCCTGATTTTGCATCACTCACTAGCTCCATACACAGACATAAACACAGCGATTAACCAACAATGGAAAAATGAATCTGTTGCATTGACGTCCAGTCCAATGTCCATGTAACTGTATAAATGTGTACATAACAGGTAGCACCTGATTCCAGCTCATTCCTCCTATAAAATATTTATATATTTCCTTCCTTGTTACATTTGCTACGATTAATGTGGTCCAATTAACATACCCTTGTTGCAGATCTAGACTCTGCTTTCCACAGATAAAGTTGCCCTGGATTAAGATGTGACCCAGATATCATTAGAAACGGATTATTGAATCAGAAGTAAGCAGCCCCACCTATACTGAGCAGTCAATTCAAAGAAAGTAAAACACTAGAGTCTGAGTCTGAATTACTCACCCAGGAAATGTACCCCACTGTTTGTATTATTCTTCATTTTCACCAGTTGTTTTTAAAATAGGCAAAATTTTTTGGATTAATTTGTGAGTAGGTACTAAAACAGAGATCGGGCAGTCTGTCAGAATCCTTCACATACTCAATGTTTCTGCTTAATTCTACAGCGTGATTGTTTTATCTATTTTGCTCATTTATGCCCCTCTCCTGAAGGCTACACTTTCATTTTATTGCCAGAGGTCTTCCCCAAGCCTGGAGGTGTCGAGATCAAGGGGACGATGATCTTAAACGTAAGCGACTTAGAAAGAAGGAGAAACTTTAAGTATTTACAGAGAGAATTGGGAGACTGTGGGATAATATGAAATTTCTGCCACCCTTTGTGTGTTTCCTCATATGAACTCGGAGCAGGACTAAGCCACTTGACCCTTCAAACCTGCTCCACCACTCAATAAGATCATGGCAGTTCTGATTGTAACCTCCCGCCTACCCCTGATAACCTTTCACCCCCTTGTTAATCAAGAATCTATCTAGCTCTGCCTTAAAAATATTCAAAGACTCTGCTTCCACCGCCTTTTGAGGAAGAGAGTTCCAAAGACTCATGACCCTCAGAGAAAAAAATTCTCCTCATCTCTGTCGTAAATGAGAGAGCCCTTATTTTTAAACCATGACCCCTAGTTCTAGATTCTCCCACAAGAGGAAACATCCTCTCCATATCCACCCTGTCAAGATCCCCTCAGGATCTTAAAGGTTTCTATGAAGTCACCCCTTGCTCTTCTAAACTCCAGTGGACACAAGCCTAACCTGTCCAACATTTCCTCGTAAGACAACCTCCACCTATTCCTGGTATTAGCCTAGTAAACCTTCTCTAACTTTTAGACTCTGGCCCCTATAGTCCTAGACTCCCCAACCCACAGGAACAGTTTCTCTCTATTGAGCCTATCCATTCCCTGAGTGTCTCGAAACCCTGGATCAAATCGCTCCTTAGTTTTCTAAATTCCAGAGAATATAACTCTAGTATTCCAATGAAGCTCAATACATGCTCAACGAACAGCACTTTATCTTTTGATTAGGCACTTTACAGCGTTCTAGACTCAACACTGAGTTCAACCATTTCAAACTATAATCTTGCCCACCCCCCCTCACAACCCCTCACCACCCACCCCCCGTCACCACAACCCCTCCACCATTTTGTTTCCTTTTCTTTCCAGATTTCGGTCTTAATCTTGTTTTTCTCATTTCTGTTTCTAGAGACGGCAGCTACTCATTATTCTGCCATTCACACCTCCTCTAGACCCATCTTTTGATTCTTTCCCATTACTACCCCCTTTGGCTCTGCCCCACCAACTCTTTTGTCATTTCATGTCCCTGTCTTCCGCTCGATCACAGACTGTCCCTTTTGTTTTTTACCCACTCTCTCCCATTTCGCTCTTTAAAGCTATTACTTTGCTAACTTTAATAAAAGTGGAATACTGCAAACACTGGAAATCTGAAATAAAAACAAAGTGCTGGAAATACTCAGTAGATCTGGCAGCATCTGTGGAGAGAGAAACATAATAAATAAAGAGGCTAGTGTACAAAATTAAAGCATATGGGATTGGGGGGTAATATATTGGCATGGATTGAGAATTGGTTAGCAGACAGGAAACAGAGAGTAGGAATAAATGGGTGTTTTTCGGAGTGGCAGGTGGTGACTAGTGGGGACCGCAGGGATCAGAGCTTGGGCCCCAGCTATTCACAATCTATATCAATGATTTGGATGAGGGAACCAAATGTAATATTTCCAAGTTTGCTGACAACACGAAACTTGGTGGGAATGTGAGTGATGAGGAGGATGTTAAGAGGTTTCAAGGCGATTTAGACAAGTTGAGTGAGTGGGCAAATACAGGGCAGATACAGTATAACGTGGATAAGCATGAAGTTATCCACTTTGGTAGAAAAAACAGAATGGCAGAGTATTATTTAAATCGTGATAGACTGGGAAATGTTGATGTACAAAGGGACCTGGGTGTCCTTGTACACCAATCACTGAAAGTAAGCATGTAGGTGCAGCAAGCAGTTAAGAAGGCAAATGGTATGTTGGCCTTCATTGCGAGAGGACTTGAGTACAGGATTAAGGGTGTCTTACTGCAGCTGCACAGGGCCTTGGTAAGACCACACCTGGAGTAGTGTGTGCAGTTTTGGTCTCCTTACCTAAGAAAGGATATACTTGCCATAGAGGGAGTGCAGCGAAGGTTCACCAGACTGATTCCTGGGATGGCAGGATTGTCGCATGAGGAGAAATTGGGTCGACTAGGCCGATGTTCACTAGAGTTTAGAAGAATGAGAGGGGATCTCATTGAAACATACAAAATTCTGACAGGGATGGACAGACTGGATGCAGAGATGATGTTTCCTCTGGCTGGGGGGGTCTAGAACAAGGGGTCTCAGGATACGGGATAGACCATTTAGGACTGAGATGAGGAGAAACCTCTTCACTCAGAGGGTGGTGAACCTGTAGAATTCTCTACCACAGAGGCTGTGGAGGACAAGTCACTGAATATATTTTAAGAAGGAAATAGATTTCTAGACTCTAAAGGTGTCAAGGGGTATGAGGAGAGAGCGGGAGTATGGCGTTGAGATAGAGGATCAGCCATGATCATATTGAATGGTGGAGCAGGCTGAAAGGGCCGAATGGCCTACTCCTACTTCTATTTTCTATGTTTCTATAATTAAAGTTTTGAGTCTAATATGACCCTTCTTTGGTCCACCAACATCTTCCTGAACATGTCCAGCCAGAGTTGGCACCCCGAGAACTCCCGAACATTTCCAACTTCCCCCAGCTCTGATAAAAGGTCACGACCCGAAAAGTTAACTTTCTCTCTCCACAGATGCTGCCAGATCTTCTAAATATTTCCAGCATTTTTCTATTTTTATTTCAGATTCCAACATCCGCAGTATTTAGCTCTTGATTCATTAATGCTCTTTAGAGAAGGGAACATGTTTTTACCCAGTCTGAGCTAATCTGACTCCAAACGAAAGGGAAGACTTGTTTTTCAATAGCACCACTCACAATGTTGCAAGGCACTTTTCAGCCAGTTAAGGATTTTTGAAGTATAGTCGTTAATTGTAATGTAAGCAACACAGCGGCCAATTTGCACACAGCAAAATCAACAGCCACAACAATAAGAACTTCTATTTATAATATTCTTGGTCTCATTGTGCTAACATAGAATATTTACAGAGTCTGTTGAAGTAAGGGAAACATTGATTTTATTGGAACACATCTTACCAGGAGAGAGCAAGATCAAGAGACATTACATCACTTCCTGTGAAGACGTATGCTGTATCTCACTGGCATATCACACAGTTAGAATTAACCCTTTATACTACATCTCCCCCCCTCCAAAGTCTCTGATTCTCCCCATTATACTGCAATATTTATATAGCATCTTTAATGTAATGTAGTGTAGGGGTCAGTTGGTAGCACTCTCACCTCTGGGACACAAGGTTCCACACCCAAGTCCCACTTGAGCACCAAAATCTAGGCTACATTACAGTGCAGTACTGAGGGAGTGCTGTACTGTTGGAGGTGCTATCTTTCAGACGAGGCCTTAAACCAATGCCCCATCTGCCCTCTCAGGGACATAAAAGATCCCAAGGTACTATTTTGATGAAGACCCAGGGGAGTTAGCCATGGTGTCTTGGCCAATATTTCGTCCTCAACCAGCATCACTAAAAATAGTCACTGTTGTTTGTGGGAGCTTGCTGTGCACTCCCGCATGACATCGATTACTATACTTCAAAAGCACCGCATTGGCTGCAAAGCGTTTTGAGGATGTTTGGTGGTTGTGAAAAGCGCTATATAAATGCAGGTTTTTCTTGCTAATAAAACGTCTCAAGGGGCTTCACAGGAGCATTATAAAACAAAGTGTGGGACTGAGCCAGGTAAGGAGATGTTGGGCGGAGTTTGGTGCAACCCACCGAAGCAGGTCCCGTTGTAGGAAGGGGCCTGAGCCTTGGGCTGGGGCAGGGACGTAGGAATCTGGGCAGACGGTGGAATTAAGCGGCCGGTGGGAAGGTAGCTTGGCAGTGAGCTCGCATCAACGCAGCGGGAAGCCATTTTGGGAGGATGATAAGATGGCCGCCAATATTCATTTCCATGCCGCTGATCCGTATTACACGTACCTTTTGGGATTACGTGAGTGGCGAGCGGGGATCACAGGCTCCCAGATCCCCAACAAGTGAAAGGGGAAGTGGAAGGCCAAACATTTCACTGCTGGCTTCCACAGGACGATGGGAGGAGTTCCCAAAGTTACAGTTTGAGGGGCACAGGTCAGAGGGGGAGGGCCTGATGGAACAGTCCGAGGGGTACCGAACGAAACATCAAACCCAGGGGCAGCAGCCAGAGTCAATAACTCAGCAAGCCTGCTTAGACAGCACCTTCCAAACCCATGGCCACTACCATCTAGAAGGACAAGGGCAGCAGATAGATGGGAACACCACCACCTGGAAGTTCCCCTCCAAGTCACTCACCATCCCGACTTGGAAATATATCGCCGTTCCTTCACTGTCGCTGGGTCAAAATCCTGGAACTCCCTCCCTAACAGCACTGTGGGTGTACCTACACCACATGGACTGCAGTGGTTCAAGAAGATAGCTCACCGCCACCTTCCCAAGGGCAACTAGGGATGGGCAATAAATGCTGGCCCAGCCAGCGAAGCCCCACATTGACATTGGAGCCTGGGTGGTGAGAAATATATGAAACAACAAAAACGATTCAAGAGCAGCACAAATTTGTATTATAGAAATATAATCACTGATCTTTTTCTCATTAAGAATAATCCCACAGCACTCTGGTATAGAACAAGATTAATGTTGTGCTTTCTGCAAACAGTGTAACTCAGCCTTCAGTATTCTTTCATGGAGATCACAATGTTGAACAGAGCGGCACTGATGGAGGCTTCAGCAGGACCCACAGGCACCATCCTCAGTGAATGCAGCACAAGCACCCGTCCCCACCATAATCAGCCGGACCCCGCGCTCCACTTACCCAAATCGGTCAACAGCCGTGTGATCGCGGCCGGCTGGCTCCTTATCCCAGGATACGGGGTAGGCCATTCAGGACCGAGATGAGGAGAAACTTCTTCGCTCAGAGGGTGGTGAACCTGTGGAATTCTCTACCACAGAGGCTGTGAAGGCCAAGTCACTGAATATATTTAAGAAGGAAATAGATTTCTAGGCTCTGTAGGTGTCACGGGGTATGGGGAGAGAGCAGAAGTTGAGATACAAGATCAGCCATGATTGAATTGAATGGCAGAGCAGGCTTGAGGGGCCGAATGGCCTATTCCTGCTCCTATTTTCTATGTTTCCCGCTCGCTCAGGAATCCCACTGATTTCTGGGTGCACAGGTGGGGATCCTGTGTCCCGGACTAAATTCCACCCATCGGATGATTAAAAACTCGGTAGGTTTTAAGGAGTTGCCTTAAAGGAGGAAAGCGAGGTAGAGAGGCGGAGAGGTTTAGGGAGGGAATTCCAGAGCTTGGGGACCAGGCAATGGAAAGTCACCGATGGTAGAGTGATTAAAATCAGGGAATCACAGGAGGCCAGTAGTAGTGGAGGGCGAGTATCTCGGAGGCTTGCTGGGCTGGAGGAGATGACAGAGATAGGAAGGGGTGAGGCAGGGAGGGATTTGAAAGATGAGAATTTTAAAATCTGATGGGGGAGCCAGTGTAAATCAGCGAGCACAGTGGGTGAGAGGGGCATGGATCCTGCAAGTTAACAGATAGGCAGCAGAATTTCGGATGAAGCTATAGTTTTACAGGGGGTGCAAAATGGGAGGCCGATCAGCTGTGCATTGGAATAGTCAAACCTAGAGGGAACAAAGGCGCAGGTGCGAGTTTCAGCAGTAGTTGAGCTGAGACAGGGGAGAAGTCGGGCAATGTTACAATCCCACAAACACTGAGATAATGACCAGATTACCTGTTTCAGTGATGCTGGTTTGGCGGTAAATATTGGACCCAGGACATCCGGGGGAACCCCCCCCCCTTCTTCTTTAAAATAGCGCCTTGGGATCTTCTACAACCGCCTGGGAGGGAAGATGGGACCACGAGTTAATATCTAACCGAAAGACAGAACAGGAAGCGCTGGTGACCCAGCAGAACCCAGCACCGTCTACATAAGGTGTCACCTCAGGTGGGATGCTGAATCTTACATTGTGATGTCTCGCCTCTGTGACAGGGATGGGCCTCTGGGGAAGGGGCACTGTCCCTTTAAGGTCTCTGCTATGTGATGGAGGAATTCCTTTAATGGTTTTTGTTCCACCACAGAAAAGGCTTGTCAAAAGTTGATATAACTTTTCATTAACTACCTGTTGGATGCTACAATAATTTCTTCTCAGTTTCCATTCAGTCTGTCAGAATTGAACTCGAAAGAGAGAGCGAGGGATGGGACTTTTATTAAATGCCATGTAACCTGACAGAGACTAATTGTTCCGATTGGCAGTGGGTCCTATCATGTTACTGAGATAGGCTCAAACAAGTGTGGGATGAATTCATCCTAGATCAAAAATTAACTAACCCATCACTACCAGCTCAGCCTCCCCACACAAACTCTGTCTTTAACACTGGCAAGTCTAGGAACACAGGAAGAGGAGGCCATTCAGCCCCTCTTGCCTGTTCTCCCATTCAATCAGATCATGGCTGATCTTTATCTCAACTTCATTTACCTGCCCTTTGTTACATATCCCATCGAATCCATCTCACTCTTCAAAGCTTCAACGGACCCCCAGCATCCACTGCCTTTGGGGGCGGGGGGGAGAGAGGGTTACAAATTTCCACACCCCTTTGCGTGAAAAAGTGCTTCCTGATATCACCCCTGAACGACCTGACTCTAATATTAAGCTTTTGCCCCCTTTGTTCTTGAGAGCCCCTCCCCCACCCCAACCCCCCATCTCCACCCCCAACCCCCACCCCAACCCCCCCCATCTCCACCCCCAACCCCTCCACCCCATCCCCCCATCTCCACCCCCAAACCCCCCCACCCCATCTCCACCCCCACCCCATCCCCCCATCTCCACCCTCACCCCCCCACCCCATCCCCCCATCTCCACCCCCACCCCATCCCCATCTCCACCCCCAAACCCCCCATCTCCACCCCCAGCCCTACCCCCAACGCCCCCACCCCATCCCCCCATCTCCACCCCCACCCCTACCCCCAACGCCCCCACCCCATCCCCCCACCTCCACCCCCAACCCCCCCCCCCACCCCATCCCCCCACCTCCACCCCCAACCCCCCCCACCCCATTCCCCCATCTCCACTCCCAAACCCCCCCACCCCATCTCCACCCCCACCCCATCCCCCCACCTCCACCCCCAACCCCCCCCACCCCATTCCCCCATCTCCACTCCCAACCCCCCCACCTCATCCCCAAACCCCAGAGGAAATAGTTTCTCTGTATAGTGAACCCTTTGTTTAATCATTTTTAACACCTCGATCACAGTGATCCTTCCATCTCCTGTACCTAAAGAGATAGAAGCCAGGTTTTTGTGCCTTGTCCTTGTAATTTAACTCTTTAATCTCCAGAATTGGCACTGGGTTCTGCCACCCCTGCCCCTAGGCAGCTGACGGCACGGGGTTGCGGGGTGATATTGGGCTTGAAGGGACTGAATGCACAAGAGGCCCTGAAAATGGCAGAACTGCATCGGAGCCATTCGGAAGAGGCGTTTCTGTAACAGTTCCAACTTTCTGCACCATCTGTCCTTACTTATCGAGGTAAAAGTTGCCTGATTGTTACCAAATTAGCAAGGCCTCTGTGCTAAAAGCCTCTGTCCATGGGGACTGGATTGAGATTCTTGTTTTAACTTACCAGCCATTAGACTGAGGGAAGCAAGGAGGAGACACTCCACAAACTCTGTCTGAACTGGATTTGAACCCAGGTCCCAGAGGTTGAAAGGACATTCCTTTTAAGTTGCTAAATTACATACCCTTGCAACCCCCCCAAACCCCTTGGGACTGGGGCAGTGTATTTCACAAAACACACAGCTCCGAAAACAATCAAGAACTCTTCACAATAATGGGCTGATCCCTTTTTGTGCAAGTTTCAAGTCAGTTCGAAATTGATAGCTTGAAGTATCAGTGCAAATGTTACTTTGTCAGTTCATGGAATCATACAACACCGAAAGAGGCCATTTGGCCTATCCTGTCTGTGCTGGCTCTTTGAAAAAACTGTCCAATTAATCCCCCCTCCCTGTCCTTTCCCCCCCCCCACCATCCCTGCAAATACTTCCCCTTGAAGTATACCGCAGTTAGTGCCTCCAAAAGAGTGTGAAGGGGAGTACGGATGACCTGACCCAGAGTACCCACCATGGCTGTCTCCAGGATATTACCCGGTGTTGACCCCCTCCAGAGAGGGCCAGGGAGAGGTGACCTGATTTGAAGGGTGCACCCCTCTCGAGGGGTGGCAGCACCTTTAAGGGGTGTTTCTGGTCAATGTGTGTCACCACCAGAAAGACCGAGGAATTGGCCACCTCATCCGGGAAGTGAGGGGTTGGGGGGGGGTGGGTGGGGGGGGGGCGTGTTGGGGAGAGAGCAGGGAACACGAGCCAGGCCTCAGGCTGGAGGACACTGTAGGAAAAGGGCATTCGGCAGAGCAAGGGTTAACCTGGGCCTGGAGAACAGTACCGCCCAAGGTAGGATGTAGAGAGTCACGTGATAGTAGACTGCCTGTGGAGAAGATTCGGGAAGGAGCTGGCATGGAGGTAGCACCTTGCAGGGCTGTACCATGGGCCTGTAGATAGTTATGGGTTACCAATAAACAGTTTATGTTTAATCATACACGCTCCATGAAACACCAACAACATTTACAAACATGGTGGCAGCGAAGGATGGACCCCGAAATCCCAGAGAGGCTGGAGAAGGAGCCCAGAGACTCAAAGCATGAAGAAGCAAAGAAACTGAAGCCTAACCTGAGGGGAGTGCGTCTAAATCAAAGACACAGTTGGACAGTGCCTGAATAGAAAGCTCCATTACAGACGTGGAGGCTGAGGGACTTTGCCAGGGCACATGGAGGCCCATGGATCATAAAAAGGCAGAGTCAAGGAACTGGCCTGAGCATTAAAAAGAAGATTGAGCAAATTTAAAAACAACAAAAAAAAGGCAAAACCAGAAGAATCCACTATAAAGAGGAATCCACTGTGCAGGTGAAAACCCAGGCCTGAGTGAAAGCAGAGTCAACAGACCTGGCCAAATCACAAGAAGGGTGAGCAAAAAAATACAGTAAAAAAGCTGAACTTACCGTTTAAAATAGGCAGCCATCAGGATTAGCATTAGGATACAGAGGGCGGTTAGAAGAAAGCTGCAGCAAAGGGGTTTACAGCCAGCGTTATTACATGAGGTGGCCGAGTTGGATTGAAAACAAAAGTTAATAAAATGGCAGACAGAGTAAAAAAAAAGAAAGAATCGACCAAAATCAATTTTTACCGCCCGGAGGAGTGAATTGCTGCAGTTTTAAAGGTTTTTTTCAAAAAAGCAGCCCGCGATCGAAGTGGTAGCCTGCTGAACACGATGAAGTGCAGGAAGATAAGAGGAGAAAAAAAAACCGCCAGCAGTTGAGCCATATTGGAGAGAGAAAAAATGGTTCCTGCACAGACATACTTAAAAGGGCAACAACCTTTAAAACAGAACCTACAAAAAATAACAATAAAAATCGCCATGGATAGTAAATTAAAACTACCAGAACAGTTTAGGCTAAGGCAAGGACCAAACCAGACCCAAGATTGGGAGTCTGGGAGAAGACAATTCTTAGATTACAGGAGTACATCAGGATTAAGTAAGAAATCAGAAGGAATGCAAGTTAATGCATTTTTTATACTTATTTGGTGTATTTACGGATGAGGTAATCCTAAAACAAGGTATAGATGAATCTTCAACAACATTTGGTGAGATTTTAAAAGCCATTGACAAATATTTTAAACCCCAAGTTGTGAAGAGTGCAGATCTTAAAAGAAGGTCTAGAACACCCTAATAAAGCGCTGTGGGAAATATAAGACCCCAGAGCGAGAGAGACAGAAGACCTCAGACTGAGGGAGACAGGAGACCCCAGGCCGAGGGAGATAATACTCAAGCAAACCACAAAATGGTGGCAGACCATGTCAGCGCAATGAAATGCTGAGCTGAAGAGTTTAGTGTAGAAGCAAGAAATGGCTGCAAAGCAGCCAAAAGGCTTAAAAACAGCACCTTTTGAAAATGCCCACATTACCCAAATTGCAACAACAGGTGATAGTGCGGAGCGAGCAGCTGGCTGTGAACGAAGGAAAGTTATCTGAGATAACCATAAAGGGACAAAACCTGCAAAAAGGAAATGAAGTTATTCCACAGGAAAATGTTCGTAGCAGAGCTGAGTTGAAAGAAGTCAACCAGAAGTACAGCCAATCACAGCAGCAGGCAGAAAAGGTACTCAAAGAAGTTGTTGTCCTCAAAGACTCTTTGAAGAATCAATACATGGCCATGAAAATACACGAGGAGCTAAAAAAAGATGTGAATACTATTTCAGCAAAAGCAGCGTTGGAGCTATCAGTAGTGACAAAACAATGCACTGAAGCACAGCATGAGTTGGCAAGAGGTCAACAAGAAAATAAACAGCTGAAAGAACAGCTGATTGTCCTTCATGACCAAATGCAAAAGGAGTACGTAATCCTTCAGCAGCATGAAGAAATGAAGACTGCCGTGGACAGTAGAATGGGAGAACAGCAGAAGAAACTCGAGGAGACTCTGCTGCATTACAAGAAAACTCAAGACCAAGCAGTCGAGCTTCGCAAAGAGAAGGAAGACCTGTTGAAGGATTGTCAGATGCTACAAGAATCCCTCAGGTCAAAGTTTGTTCCTCCAGAAAATGATGAGGAGAAGCAAAATGAATTTAGTATCACTCCGAACGAACTGAAGAACTAATTGGCGGAGAAGACTCAGCAATGTTCCATATTCGAGAAGGAAGCCAAGAGCTACAAGAAAGAGACTGAGGAGCTGAAGAAACAGCTGAATGGAAAAGAGGCATTGAAAGGAAAAGCCGGAGAACATTCCAAGCTGCAAGTGGATAATGAAGCCATGAATAGCACAATTACAGAACTGAAACAAGTTAGGACTTCACTGGAGGCAGACCTGACCGACAGTGAAACCAAAATAAAGGACAAGGACAAAGTTCTGTTACAGACAGAGAAAGGAATGACAGAAATAGGATTGGGAAATGTAAATCCAATGCTGAAGCTCAAGGAACTTGAAGAAAAGGCACTGGGTGCCTCAAACGCACTGAGAACTATCGAGCTGTTGAAAAATGAAATGGCTGAAATTGTGAAACAAGCGGAAACGAAGGTTCCGATTTTGAAACGTCAACATCCAGGAAGAACATGGCGGACCCCACAGGGAAAGAAAATCCCGTGTTCACTCTAGGAATGAACGGAGTGCACATTCCCCTCGGAAGGAACTGGACAAACCCACAGTGTCCAAACAAAGTAGACGGGTTATTGATAAAGAGAAACACAACTCAAAGGAGCGCAAAAAGTGAAACAAATGAAGGTAACCAGGTACTGGAAACACGGAATACTACAATTTTAACGCCAAACTGAAAAAGCCAACCCAAAACTACTGCAACGACCTCCAAACGTGACAGAACAAGATCTGGAAGAATTGTCAAGCCTCCAGACTGCCTGCATTTATGAAGTCAGAGACTTGAGGGGTTGCAAATAAAGATAATATTGTAAACGTATTGGGTAAGGACTTGGGGGCAGGTATAGGATAAGGATGTTTGGCAGAGCAAGGGTTAATGTGGGACTGGAGAAGCAGTCCTGCCCACAGTATGATGTAGAGAGTCACATGATCGTAGACTGTGGAGTAGAGTCTGGCAGGAACCAACATGGAGATAATACCCATGCATGGATGTACCTTGTAGTTATATAGTTATGGGTTACCAATAAACAAGTTATATTCAACCATACTAACCTCCAGACCTGTCCGTGAGACACCAAATAACCTTTACAACACGCACGTGCTCAGTCCCACCTCCATCTGTCTCCTTGGTGAAGAGCGGAAAGTAAAAAAGGAATTAGCAACCATGTTTACAATAGGTAATGATCAAGGTGAGTAGGTGGAATTTACACAATGAAGCACTTTTAAAGTGTAATCACTATTGTACAGTAGGAAGCGTGGCAGCCATTTTGTGCACAGCAAGATCCCACAAACAGCAATGTGGCAACGACCACATGATCTGTTTTAGCGGTTTTGATTGAAGAATAAATATTGACCCAGGGATAACTCCCTCAGCCTTTCTTCAAATATTGGCTGTGAGGTCTTTAGCATCCACCTGAGAGGGTAGATGGCCTCAGTTTAATGTCTTATCAAATTGACGGCACTTGGACAGTGCCGGTCTCTCTCTGTGCTGGCACTGGGAGTGACTGGATTTTGTGCTCAAGTCTCTGGAGTGGGGATCAAACCCACTCTTTCAGTCCCTGAGGTGAGAGTGCTACCCACTGAGCCAAAGCTTAGACCCAGAGCTCATTAATCACACATCATCTTGAGATGAAGTGATGTTTCCAGGGTGCAGTCATTCAGAAATCGTTTATTAACGGACAGAGCATCAGGGTTATTGATCCATAATTTCCTGGACAACAATCTCTGAATTTCAAGTTGGAGTTGTGTAGATCCAGAGAGGTGTTGAGTATCCTACATCCCTCTCATTACAAGGTGCAAATTCACTCAGGATCCGTTGACACCAAGTGTGTCTATATTTTGAGAATTTTCCTCTCTTGTCCTGGTACGGTGAGAGGTCCATCTGCGCTCTGAACAGGACACAGCAGCACTGTTCCCCCGATCCATAAACTTTAGCTCTTTCCAAGTTCCGTATGCCCTGTCATGCCCCATATCTGAATGCACACATCACCCCGGGCTCACTGACCTACAGTGGCCCCCTGGTTCACTAATGCCTTGAATTTAAAATTCTCATCCTTGCTTTGAAATCCCTCCATGGCCTCTACCCCCCTCCCTATCTCTGTAATCTCCTCCGGCCCCACAATCATCCAAAATCTCCACGCCCCTCCAATTCCGGCCTCTTGTGCATCCCCAATTTCAATCACTCCATCATTGGTGGCCATGTCTTCTGCTGCCTGGGTCCTAAACTCCGGTCTTCCCTCCCCAAATCTCTCCACCTCTCTACCTTCTTTAAGACACTCCTTAAAACCTACCTCTTTGACCAAGCTTTTGGTCATCTGTCCTAATATCTATTTATGTGATTCGGTGTCAGGTTTTGATTGATAATTGCTCTTGTGAAGCACCTTGGGACATTTGAAGTTGCTATATAAATGCAAGTTGTTGTTGGAGCTGTTTCAGGCTAAGCCTGAAAGATGTCTGGTCGCGGTAAAACCGGAGACAAAGGTCATGCCAAGGCCCAGACTCGCTCCTCCAGAGCCCGTCTCCAGTTCCCTGTTGGCCGCATCCAGCAGCTGCTGCTTAGGGGTCACTGTGCTGAGTGTGTCGGGGCTGGAACCCCCACCTACTCAGTCTCCGTCCCCGAGTACCTGACGGCCGAGCTCCTCGAGCTGGCATCATCCCGTGCCATCTGTAGCTCGCCGTCCGCAACCAAGAGGAGCTCAACCAGCTGCTGGGAGGGGTCACCATAGCCCAGGGTGGGATCCTGCCCAACATCCAGGCTGTGCTGCTGCCCAAGAACACCGGCCACACCAGGTTTACGCCTGAAGGGGCAAGTTCACAAAAAGATCGAGCTGACTAAGGAGGTGCAGTGTGTTTACCAACCAGGAAGGATCTGTGGCACAGAATGTGACTATGATTATTTTGATGTGAGGAAGTCACAAGTTCACAACATGTGCCTGGCTCAGTGGGAGCACACGAGCCTCTGAGTCAGAAGGTCATGGGTTCAAGTTGCACTTCAGAGACTTGAGCACAAAATCCAGGCTTACACCCCCAGTATAGAACTGAGGGAGTGCTGCATCGTCAGAGATTCCTTCTTTTCAGATGAGACGTTGAACAGGAATCCTTTACATATTTACCCCTCAATCACATTGCGAAAACAGATTCTCTGGCAATGATCATGCTGCTGTTTGTGGGATTTTGCTGTGTGCAAATTGGCTGCTGAGTTTCCCACATTACAACAGTGACTGCACTTCAAAAGTATTTCATTGATTATGAAGTGCTTTGGGAGCAGGCGTTATGAAAGGTGGAAATGCAAGTTCTTTCTTCTGAGAGATGAATGGTCCACCCTGAGTGGATGAACAAAAATGGATTCACCTCCAAACCGTCCAGCGTCCCTTCTGTCGGTGATTCCGGGGTCTTTACCAAGCGGATTTTCCTGATGTCTGTTCGAATTTACTCGTTTGCTAGTTTGAACCTTTCTCACATTGTCCTTGTTGATTTGTACTGTCCATGCAGTTTACTATCTCCTAAAACTCAACAACTTTGGCTGTATATAATGATCCCACTAATTCTGTCCAGAATAGAGATGGGTGGGTAATTCTTTCCTGCATGCCTGCAGCCCACACTGCTATATGTCACCAGGATGGATTTCACCCACATCATTTGTATTATTTAACTATCCTCCACTCACTGTATTTTTTTTCGGAGAAATCACGCCTGTAGGTCTGATAATGAGTTTCCTCTGGTTTATAGAGAGTCTTTTTTCCAGGTGACTTTGCATACTGTTTGCTGTGGTGCACTGTTTAAATAGAGTCTGCAGACTGTTTGCTGGGGTGCACTGTTTAAATAGAGTCTGCAGACTGTTTGCTGGCGTGCACTGTTTAAATAGACTCTGCAGACTGTTTGCTGGGGTGCACTGTTTAAATAGACTCTGCAGACTGTTTGTGTGGTGCACTGTTTAAATAGACTCTGTAGACTATTTGTTGTGGTGCGCTGTTTAAACAGACACTGTTGTAAAATAGACTGGGGTAAGTTTCTCCCTCTCCTCTAATTCATTGGCTGATACAGTGGTGTCGGTAGACATTCTGACTAAATTCACTCCTGTTAAACGTGGAAGGGGTTCTGTCTCCAAACTGTGGCCATCAAAATGAGAATGATGCAGTCCCAGTTTTGGTACTCCATTGAATCAGTGTTGGTACAGCCTGAGGTTCTGGTTTACAGGTGTTGCATTAATATTTTACTGCTAGACAATGCTGCAGCTTGCCTAAACTTTCAGAACATAGGAGACGGCCATTCAGCCCTTCATGCCTGCTTCACCATTCAATCAGGTCAACTTTATTTCCCCAGCTTAGCTTTATACATGAAAATTTCAATTAACTCACAGCATACACAATCCTTTGGGGAGTGAGTTCCTGATTTCCTTTGTGTGAAAAATGTGCTTCCTAATTTCATTTTAGGATTATTTTCTCTTTTTCTGGATTGTCCCATCAGAGGAAATAGCTTTTCTGTATTTACACTTTTGAAACCTTTTTAGGGTTTTAAGCACCTTGATTAGATCACTCTTCAATCTTCTATAGTTAAGGGAATATAAACCAACTTTACATAACCTGTCATCATATCATAAACCCTTTAAAACCTAGTACCATTCTGGGGAATCTGGACTGCACCCCCTCCTAGGCCAATCTCTTCTTCCTGAGGTGTGGTGCCCAGAACCGAACCCAGTTACCCCCCGATGGGGTCTGTCCAAGGCTTTGTACAGCTGAAGGATCACTTCCTCTGTATTCCAGCCCTCTTTGAGATGAAGGCCAACATTCAGCAACCTTTAATAACACCATGTAATCTGGATTTCCCATTTATATTATATTACTATCTGAGCTCCAGCTTCTCAATTGAGTTGTTTGCTTGCTTTAATCCCCCGTGAAATTGTGGTTCTTTGTGTAGGTTTGTTTCTGCACCTTGAATGGGACACCAGTGTATAATCACACTTAAACTCAATAACCCTAAGGGTGACAATGTTAAGTGGGCGATCAAAGATAGCTAATTAACTGGCACATTCTGGGAACTACAATGAGATAAATGTGTACTTTGTTCATGTACTTGATGTTCTGTCATCGTCTAAAGTCTCTCTTTATATCACCCTGATTTTTCACGTAACTCATTTTAAAATCTTCTTCCTGGTTTTCAAGTCCGTCTATAACCTCAGGCCGCTTTACCTCTGTGTCCTCCTCCGGGCCTACAACCCTCTGAGATCTCTGTACTCCTCCAGTGCTGGTCTCTCGCACATCCTTAAACTTAATCGCTCCATTAATGGCTTCGAACCTCGGTTCTGAATTCTCTCCCTAAGCCTCTGTGGCCGGAATTTTCCGTGCCCGGCGGTGTTGGGCATGTTCGATGGCACAAGCGGTCAATTTGTCAAGAGGGCCAAAAATCGGTTTCACCACGGTGTGAAACCAGTTTGTGATTGTCCGCTCTGCCTGCCCTTGGCGGGCCGCGTCTCCCACCATTGGACCTTTGGACCCCCATTGTAACACGGCAGCTCATCATTATAAGGCCAGCCCGCCAGACTCGTCGCCCCCTACTGGATTATCCGCCCACATCGGTGGGAAAACACGCTGACATGTTTCACAACAGCACACAAGTGACATGCACCTGGCGAGCTGCCCTTCACTCGGGACTTGGAGGTTTGTTTGTCTACCTGGCTTTGGGCAGCACTCACAGTCATCAGCGCCAGGATTCTCAGGCAGCACCACATCACTTTTAGGGGGGCTCACGGGCAGGTCTCTACCAATCAGATCAGCCGTATGTGGGTGGCTTTTCAACAGCTGCAGGGCTAGGGCTTGCTTGGGGAAGGGTGGTATCCCAGGGTGTGTCAGGGGGGGCACATGTTGATCTATGCAAGTGGCCTCAAGATGGTGAGGGCTGAGGAGGCACTATCCAGAGGAGATGAGGCCAGATGGAAATGTGAGGGTGAGTGTGAGAGAGTGAGTGGTGATGTCCGTTGAGTTGGCAGTGAGTGAGATGCCAGCGAATGTGTGATGGGCTTGTGAGTGTGTGAGTTTAGAGCGATGAGATGGTTGCCACACCTTGGCTGCATGGATGAGATCATTCATCCTCTATCTGCATTGGATGGCCAACCTCTTCTGTGCAGCATTGGCGCTGACCACCACTGCCACCACCTGCTATGCTGGGGTAGTAACGTTACTGCCCCTCCTGCAGCCAGAGCGGGGGTAGATGACATCACGGTGGGCCTCCACTGTGTCCAAATGGCCTTCCAGAGATGCGTCACTAAACCTGGAGGCTGCAGTCTTTTTGTCTTTCGTGAACATCTTCCCTGCAGTAGTCGTGGGCTGGAAACGCTGAGATGTGTGCACGAGGCTGGGCTATAAATATGGCGTCCGGCGTGATGAAGTGGCGAGGTGATGGCGGGCGGGTAAATGAGAACCTGCCCACCATGGAAACGGCCTGTTTCCCAGGGGTGCATAAATAATGTGGCAAGTTTGGGAAGATACAGCACAAAAACCCACCTACCCACCCACCAGTGCACTTAGTGCAAATCTGGGACAATTCCGCCTTGTGTCTCCCTCTCCTTCTCTTTCCTCCTTTAAAACACTCCTTAAAACCGACCTGTTTGACCAAGCTTTTGGTCCCCTGCCCTAATTGCTCCTTATGTGGCTCAGTGTCAAATTCTGTTTGATAATCACTCCTATGAACCATTTTGGGATGTTTTCCTATGTTAAAGGCGCTGTGTAAATGCAAGTTGTGTGATTGTTGTTGGCTCAATGCCAGGGTGGGATGGAGGAGCTGTACATGGGCTCAAAGTAACTGTAATGTAGGGAGGGGGAGGGGATGTTAATTGCATATTAATTGGGTGTTAATTGTATTCAGGTTGTGGTATTAGTCAGGGTCTCACCTGTGCTCATGTACACACAGGAGAAAACTGAAAGATGAGTTGTTGGTTGGAAATGTATGTTTTGCAATATGTCTTGGCAAATAATAGCCCAAAACTTGCTGGTCTTCCGGTGCCAAGAGTTGTCCCCGATCAAGTGTTGCAGACTGGCACATTCCAAGGTCTAGGACTACGTGCTGAGGGACGCACTTGAGCTTGGGGCAGCCACTGCAATAACACAATGGGGAAGGACCAGTGTGGAAGGCCTTTCAGCCATAGTACACTGAGGGGCTGGTAACAGTGCAGGACCCCCCAAGACGTAAGCTTGCTCTTGAATGTATGTTGGTAATACGATTGTTTTAAGGCACCTCAAAGTGCAACATGCTCTGTGGAAAAAGTTGGTTGTTTATTGCACTTCCTGTTAGGTCAATTTGAAATGTATTTTGTAATGTTCTTCTAGATAGTTCTTTTTGAGTAATGTATATTTTTGCAAATAAAATAACAAATTGTAGGCGTACAACTTGCTCGATCCTTCACTGTTTGCCTATCGGAGTTCAAATAGCAGAGAGCAGGAACTGTGTGCAGGCCTATTTTTGTTTATTTGTTCACGGAATGTGACTGAGGCCTGGTTTCATTGTCCTTGAGAAGAACGTGGCAGTGAACATTCCCCCAGAAGTGCTGGGGTCCTTGTGGTGAAGGTGCTGCCAGGATGGTGTGAGTTCTGCACAGAGTTTTTATACAGGATAAAGAACCACTGATAAATGTCCAAGTCAGGGCTGTGTGTGAACTTGGAGGGATCTTGGAGTTAACAGTATACCTGTCATATCAGGTCTCTTTAATGTTAGAATTGACAGGGTTATGAGGGACTGTTAAAGAAGATTACCACCTTATCTGTTCCCTCAGATTTTTATCAATCAGCAATTAAGAGAATTGCACCTTTACACTGCCTTCATGTGTTAATCAGTCTGTCTCTCTCCGTCACTCATACCGAGAGGGTGTGATGCAAAATGGGTTGGTCCTTACAATATGTGAAGACTAATTATATCCTTTACACTGTTCTGTACTAGTGGAAACTATGATCAGCTAATTTTCATCTCAGGTTGGGTATATCAGCCTTGAACAGGGTGCATCGCAGATTCACCAGAATACCCATGCTAAAAGGATTAAGTTATGAGGACAGGTTGCATAAAGTGGCTTTTTGATATTCTCTCAAGTTGAGAAGACTCAGAGGTGAACTATCGGGGAGGATTGGTGCCAGGACTCAGCCTCTCTTTCCCACGTCTCAATTGATCATGACAGGGTTTTTGTCATTGATAAGGATGAAGGTATTAATTGTGTGTCTGTACTTAACCATTTACCTGCTGATTGCAAAGAACTCAATCCAACAGGCTTTCTTGAGTATAAACATAAAAGGGTTTCAGTTACATTGAGCTAAAAGCCCACCCAGGTAAAGATACAAAGATGTGTAAAAAGATCTTTGCAACACACACACTCACAAGCAAACAAAATTACAAGTTATACAGTAGAGGAGGTTAATTTTTGGACAAATTAAGATTCAAAGATGAAAGGTAAAAATACTAGAGAGTTCACTATTCATGAGAGCTTCACTGTTGTTTGTGGCTGAGGCAGCTTTTTTCATGGTGGTTTTGAAATTCCACTGGGGGTGAGGTTGATGGAAACTGCAATTTCTGAAGACAGTCTCTTTTAAACTGTAAACTATCTTTTCCAAAAGTCTATGTTATTGCACCTTTTGATTTAAATTCTCTATCTCTGTGATGGATTCCACAATGGAACAGAAACAGGGTCTTGAACTTGAGAGAGAACAACAAGGAGAGAAATTGTGTCACTTGTCCATTGCAGATTTCTTTTTCTAGACTGCCCGAAAACAACCAGAGCGTTGTAATAAAAGACATTTCAAAATGGTGATTCTCATTACATGATCTAGCTCTCACTGGTAAGTGTTGCACAGAAGTTAATTGATTAGCTCATGTCTGGACAGACCTTGGGATTCAGAGAGAGAGAGAGAGATAAAGTGAAAGAAGTGAAAAAAGGTTTTGTTTGTGTGTTTTGTTTTAAAACTTTCAACAATAATTAAATTCTGAAGGAATGAGATTCCATCCCATTAAAATTGAATTTCCAGGGTCAGAGAGGTTGTTTGTAAGTAATTAAAACTTAAAAAGGTGTTAAAAATTCACTTATGTTGAATATTACACATGCTCATGTCCCATCATCATGATAATGGATAGATAGAGAAAAGTTATTTCCTCTGGTTGGGGCGAGTCCAGAAGACAGGTGCAGAACCTTAAAATGAGAGTCAGGCTGTTTAGGGGCGATGCCAGGAAGCACTTCTTCATACAAAGGGGAGTGGAAATCTGGAATTCTCTCTCCCAGAAAGCTGTTGAGGTTGGGGCTCAATTGAAAATCACAAAACTGAAATGGATAGATTTTTGCTAGCTAAGGGTATCAGGGGGTTATAGAACCAATGTAGCTGAAGGGAGTTAAGGTACAGATCTGCCATGATCTAATGGAATGGCAGAACAGGCTTGAGGGGCTGAATGACCTCCTCTTGGTCCGATGTTCTTCACTACATGACATGGTAGGACTGGAAATATTCCTGGTGCTGTTGAGAATATCTTGAGAAGTGAATTAATCTCTCCAGGGGAGAATTAATAAATTCATGTTTTTAAAACAAAAATAAAAATACCTGGAAAAACTCCAGCCGGTCTGGCAGCATCTGCGGAGAGGAACACAGTTAACATTTTGAGTCCATATGACTCTTCAACAGAACTAGGTGAAAATAGAAAAGAGGTGAAATATAAGCTGGTTTAAGGGGGAGGGGGTGGGACAGGTAGAGCTGGATAGAGGGCCAGGGATAGGTGGAGATAACCAAAAGATGTCATAGACAAAAGGACAAAGAGGTGTTGAAGGTGGTGATATTATCTAAGGAATCTGTTCTGATGATGCCACTTTCAAAAACAGTTCCTCTGACATGTCTTCCTTCTTCCTTAACCGAGGTTTTACACCCACGGTGGTTGACAGGGCCCTCAACCGTGTCCGGCCCATCTCCCGCGCATCCGCCCTCACACCTTCCTCTCCCTCCCAAAACCATGATAGGGTCCCCCTTGTCCTCACTTATCACCCCACCAGCCTCCGCAATCAAAGGATCATCCTCCGCCATTTCCGCCAACTCCAGCATGATGCCACCACCAAACACATCTTCCCTTCACCCGCCCTGGCAGCATTCTGCAGGGATCGTTCCCTCCAGGACACCTTGGTCCACTCCTCCATCACCCCCTACTCCTCAATCCCCTCCCACGGCACCTTCCCATGCAACTGCAGAAGGTGCAACACCTGCCACTTTACTTCCCCTCTCCTCAACGTCCAAGGGCCCAAACATTCCTTTCAAGTGAAGCAGCATTTCACTTGCACTTCCCTCAATTTAGTCTACTGCATTCGTTGCTCCCAATGCGGTTTCCTCTACATTGGAGAGACCAAACGCAGACTGGGTGACCGCTTTGCAGGACACCTTCGGTCTGTCCGCAAGCATTACCCAGACCTCCCTGTCGATGCCATTTCACACTCCACCCTGCTCTCATGCCCACATGTCCGTCCTTGGCTTGCTGCATTGTTCCAGTGAAGCTCAACGCAAACTGGAGGAACAGCACCTCATCTTCCGACTAGGCACTTTACAGCCTTCCGGACTGAATATTGAGTTCAACAATTTTAGATCATGAACTCTCTCCTCCATCCCCACTCCCTTTCCGATTTTCCCCCTCCTTTTTGTTATTTCCAATAATTTATATAGATTTTTCTTTTCCCACCTACTTCCATTATTTTTAAGTGTATTTCCATCCATTATTTTATCTCTACCTTTTAGCCTATTTCGATCCCTTCCCCCCCCACCCCACCCCCACTAGGGCTATCTATCCCTTGCTCGTCCTGCTTTCTACCCTTAATTAGCACATTCCTTAGATAATATCACCACCTTCAACATCTCTTTGTCCTTTTGTCTATGACATCTTTTGGTTATCTCCACCTATCACTGGCCCTCTATCCAGCTCTACCTGTCCCACGCCCCCCTTAAACCAGCTTATATTTCACCTCTTTTCTATTTTTACCTAGTTCTGTTGAAGAGTCATATGGACTCGAAACATTAACTGTGTTCCTCTCCGCAGATGCTGCCAGACCTGCTGAGTTTTTCCAGGTATTTTTATTTTTGTTTTGGATTTCCAGCATCTGCAGTTTTTTGCTTTTATCTTAATTCATGTTTTTAGTTTGTTTCAGTAATTTAGTTTTAATTATTTAGATGTTTAACTTTTTTGTTCATCTAACTCTCCTTTTATTTCAGTGAATGGGAACAGGTTTCGCTCTATGTCATCTCCAGTGCTTTTAGCTTTTAGCTAGTAACATGCTGGCAAATCTAAGCCACCTTTCAGTGTACAGGCATCTCTCTTCTCACACATTCTGTTGTTTTTAGTAAAATGTTACACTTCTGAGTCAAGCTCAAGAAACACTCACCCTCTGATGAGGGAAACTCTCTCAGCTCTGCATCAAGATTATGGGCCCAAGTCCTACTCCAGAGATCTGAGCACAAAATCCAGGTCGGCACTCCCAGTGCAGCACTGAGGGAGTTTTGAACTGTCAGATGTGCTGTCTTCACAGAATAACAGAGTTTTAATGGCACAGAAGGAGGCCATTCGGCCCATCATGTCTGCACCAACTCCCCAGATGAGCATTATGACCTAGTGCCATTGCCCTGCCTTTTCCCCATACCCCTGCACATTGTTTCTATTCCAATAATCATCTAATGCCCTCTTGAATGCCTCGATTGAACCTGCCTCCACCACACTTCCAGGCAGTGCATTCCAGACCCGAACCACTCCATGTGCGAAAAAGTCGTTTCTCATGTCACATTTGCATCTTTCTGATGTGAAGTTGAGGCCGTCTGCCCTCTCAAGTGGATGTAAAAGACCCCACGGCACTATTTCAAAGAAGGGCAAAGGGAATTCTGCCTGGTGTCCTGGCTAATACCTGTCCCTCAATCAACATTACAAAAACAGATTATCTGGTCATTATCACACGGCTGTTTGTGGGAGCTTGCTGTGCACAAAATTGGCTGCTGTATTTCCTACATTACAGCAGTGACTATATTTCAGAAGTACTTCACTGCCTGTAAAACACATTGGGACATCCCGGTATTGCGAAACTTGCTCTAGAAATGCAAGTTCTTTCTTTACTTCTTGGGAGATGAACTCTTATTCATCAACCATTTTTCCTGCAGGTAGAACTTTTTTTAATAAAGAATCTCCCTTTTATTGTGCTTAAATCTGACAAGCGAAAAATTGAGATAAGCAGAGAGGCCTAATGTCGGTCAGATAATTTGGAGACAACTGTTATCTTTCTAAAGACTCCATTTACAAGGCATATCCATCACTGGTAAAATGGGGGTGATCTCCGTGTTTATTCCCCTTGCCAGTGCAGTGACTACTTGTTCAGAGTTAATGTCTCTTGGTTAGAGGCTCTAGGCAGGGGACTGGGGGATGGGCTGAGAGGAGGTACGAGGGACAGGAATTAAAATGCTGCTCTTATAAGTAAACCAATTTTCATTCAGCATCCTGAAGGCCCCAAGCACCGTCTAAAATTTCTGAAGCTCATCACTTTTTGTTTCGCATGCGGACAGAGAGCAAAGGAAAGATAATGGTGAAGCTCTGTCAATGTTGCTTAAGCAGTCCCTCTCTGTTCATCAAATAAATGCCTCGAACCTTTCAAGGGACACTCGGGTTTCTGTAGATCCCGAAAGCAGATAGAAATGTCCAGCCAGAAAATATAATCTCCCAGCTGTTTCTACATGTTCATCTCTTACAGATCCACTCCCTGAGCTTTCGGAGATAACCATTTCTGAATCATCACGGAGCATTTATTTTTAAAATGCACATCCACTTATCTCCTATTACCTAGCCACAGGTATATTTTATACCAAACAATCTAAATTACTTTGACATCACAGGAACAGGTCATTTGGTCCAACATTTTTTTTTTATTCATTCACGGGATGTGGGCTTTGCTGGCTGGGCCAGCATTTATTGACCTCATTACAGCCTTGGTTCAAACGTGGACAAAAGAGCAGAACTCCCGAGGTGAGGTGAGAGTGACTGTCCTTGACATCAAGGCAGCATTTGACAGAGTGTGGCATCAACTAGCAAAACTAGAGTCAATGGGGATGAGGGGGGAAAACTTTCCGCTGGTTGGAGTCATACCTAGCACAAAGGAAGATGGTTGTGGTTGTTGGAGGTCAATCGTCTCAGTTTCAGGACATCACTGCAAGAGTTCCTCAGGGTAGTGTCCTCGGCCCAACCATCTTCAGCTGCTTCATCAATGACCTTCCTTCCGTCTTAAGGTCAAAAGTGGGGATGTTCGCTGATGATTGCACAATATTCAGCACCATTCGCAACTCCTCAGATACTGAAGCAGTCCATGTCCAAATGCAGCAAGACCTGGACAATATCCAGCCTTGTGCTGACAAGTGGCAAGTAACATTCACGCCACACAAGTGTCTGGCAATGCCCATCTCCAACAACAGAGAATCCAACCATTACCCCTTGATGTTCAATAGCATTACCATCACTGAATCCCCCACTATCAACATCCTGGGGGTTACCATTGACCAGACACTGAACTGGACTAGCCATACAAATACTGTGTCCACAAGAGCAGGTCAGAAGCTAGGAGTCATGCGACGAGTAACTCACCTCCTGACTCCCCAAAGCCTGTCCACAAGTCAAGGCACAAGTCGGGAGCGTGATGGAATACTGCCCACTTGTCTGGATGAATGCAGCTCCCACAACACTCAAGAAGCTTGACACCGTCCAGGACAAAGCAGCCCACTAGATTGGCACCACATCCACAAACATTCACTCCCTCCACCACCGACGCACAGTAGCAGCAGTGTGTACCATCTACAAGATGCGCTGCAGGAATTCACCAAGGCTTCTTTGATGGCACCTTCCAAGCCCATGACCGCTGCCATCTAGAAGGACAAGGGCAGCAGATACATGGGAACGCTACCACCAGGAAGTTCCCCTCCAAGTCATTCACCATCTTGACTTGGAAATATATCACCGTTCCTTCACTGTCACTGGGTCAAAATCCTGGAAGTCCCTTCCTAATAGCACTGTGGATGTACCTACACCACATGGGCTGCAGCGGTTCAAGAAGGCAGCTCACCACCACCTTCTAGACGGTAGCGGTCGTGGGTTTGGAAGGTGCTGTCTAAGGAGTCTTGGTGAGTTTCTGCAGTGCATCTTGTAGATGGTACACACTGCCGCCACTGTGTGTTGGTGGTGGAGGGAGTGAATGTTTGTGGATGGGGTGCCCATCAAGTGGGCTGCTTTGTCCTGGATGCTGGGACCAGTGTCCTGGTGAACTGAATAACTAGGGCTGTAGAGAGGGCTTTAAACTAAATAGGTGGGGGGAGGGTTCTGGAAAGGGGATACATAGGCTTACGAAGCAAAAAGACATGGCAGCCATTCAGGGCAACTATTTAAGTAATGATACCCAGAGTGTAACAGGAAGGGACAGAGTATACAAACATAAAAAAAACCAGCAAATAGGGTCAAAAGGGGAAAAAATGGTAAAAAGGCAAAATGAATGGCTCTTTACTTAAATGCACGTAGTATTCGGAACAAAATAAATGAATTAACGGCACAAATGGAGGTTAATGGGTTTGATCTTATAGCCATTACGGAGACATGGCCACAAGATCAAAGCTGGAAACTAAATATTTAGGGGTAAGTGACTTTTCAAAAGGACAGGCAGGAAGGAAAGGGTGGTGGGGTAGCTTTGTTAGTATGAGATGGAATAAGTACGATAGCAAGAAAGGTTCTTGGATCAGAAGATGTAGAATCCATATAGGTGGAGGTAAGAAATAACAAGGGGAAGAAGACACTGGTGGGAGTAGTCTATTCCCCTGACAATAGCTATTCTGTAGGGCAGAGAATAAATCAGGAGATAATGAGGGCATGTAAAAAAGGCAGTACATTAATCATGGGTGACTTTAATCTTCATGTAGATTGGGAAAATCAAATTGGCAGAGGTAGACATGAGCAAGAATTCATAGAGTGTATTCGGGACAGTTTCCTAGAACAATATATTGTGGATCCAACCAGGGATCAGGCTATTTTGGATCTGGTAATGTGTAAAGAGGCAGGTTTAATAAATGATCTCAGAACAAAGGATCCCCTAGGAAATAGTGCCCATAACATGGTAGAATTTAGCATTCAGTTTGAGAGTGAGAAATTTGGGTTGAAAACAACTGTGCTAAACTTAAATAAGGGTAATTACAAAGGAATAAGGGCAGAGTTGGCTAGAGTGGACTGGGAAAGGAGATTAGCAGAAAAGATGGTTGTTGAACAATGGCAGATGTTTAAGAAAATAGTTCATGACTCACAACAAAGATATATCCCAGTGAGGAAGAAGGATTCTAGGAAGGGGATAAACCAACCATGGTTAATCAATGAAGTTAAGGATAGTATCAAATTAAAAGAAAAAACATACAATGTGGCAAAGATTAGTGGTAAGCCAGAGGATTGGGAAAGTTTTAAAAACCAACAAAAGATGACCAAAAAATAATAAAGGGAGAAAATAAACGTTGAGGGTAAACTAGCAAGTAATATAAAAATGGAGAGTAAGATCTTCTTTAAATATATAAAAAGGAAGAGAGAGGCCAAAGTGAACATAGGCCCCTTAGAGAATGAGGCTGGGGAAATAATAATGGGGAACCAGGAAATGGCAGAGGAGTTGAATAAATACTTTGCTTCAGTCTTCATGGTAGAAGATACTAATCGCATTCCAAAAATACTAAATAATCAAGGGGCAAAAGGGGGGGAGGAAATAAATACAATAATGATCACTAGAGATAAAGTACTAGGGAAATTAATGGGGCTAAAGGCTGATAAGTCCCCTGGACCTGATGGGTTGCATCCTAGGATATTAAAGGAAGTAGCTACAGAGATAATGGATGCACTGGTAGTAATCTTATAAGAATCCTTAGATTCTGGAGAAGTCCCAGAGGATTGGAGAACAGCCAATGTAACACCCTTATTCAAAGAGGGAGGGAGATAAAAAGCAGGTAACTATAGGCCAGTTAACATCTGTCATTGGGGAAATGTTTGAATCAATTATAAAGGGTGTGATAGCAGAGCATTTAGAAATACATAATATAATCAAGCGGAGTCAGCATGGCTTCATGAAGCAGAAATCATGCCTAACAAATTTATTAGAATTCACTGAGGAGGTAACAAGCAGGATAGATAAAGGGGAACCAGTAGACATAGTATATTTGGATTTCCAAAAGGCGTTCGATAAGGTACCGCACCTAAGGCTACTTAATAAAATAAGAGCCCATGGTGTTGGGGGTAGTATATTAACATGAATAGAGGATTGGCTAACTAATAGAAGACAGAGAGTTGGGATAAGGGAGGCATTTTCGGGATGGCAACCTGTAACTAGTGGAGAGCCACAGGGATCAGTGCTGGGGCTGCAATTATTTACAATATATATTAATGACTTAGATGAGGGAAGTGAATGTACTATCACCAAGTTTTTTGGATGACACAAAAATAGGTGGGAAGGCAAGTGGTGAGGATGACACAAAGAGTCTACAGAGGGATATAGACAGGTTCAGTGAGTGGGCAAAAACTTGGCAGGTGGAATATAACGTGGGAAAATGTGAGGTTATGCACTTTGGCAGGAAAAATAGAGGAGCAGAATATTATTTAAATGGAGAAAGACTGTAGAAAGCTGCAGCACAGAGGGATTTGGGGGTCCTCATGCATGAATCACAAAAAGCTAACACACAAGTTCAGCAGGTAATAGGGAAGGCAAATAGAATGTTGGCCCTTATTTTAAAAGGAAAGGAGTATAAAAATAGGGAAGCCTTGCTAAAACTACACAAGGCACTAGTTAGACAACACCTCGTATACCGTGAACAATTTTGGTCCCCTTATCTAAGGAAAGCTATACTGGCATCGGAGGCAGTCCAGAGAAGGTTCACTAGGTTGATCCCAGGTATGGAGGGATTTTCTTATGAGGAGAGGTGGAGTAGGTTGGGCCTGTACTCATTGGAGTTTAGAAGAATGAGAGGTGACCTTATTGAAACATATAAGATTCTTAGGGGGCTTAACAGGTTAGATGTTGAGGGGTTGTTTCCCCTTGTGGATGGGTCTAGGACCAGAGGGTATAATCTCAGAGTAAGGGGGCATCCATTTAAAACAGGGATGAAGAAGAATTTCTTCTCTCAGAGGGCAGTCAATCTGTGGAATTCTTTACCGCAGGGGGCTGTAGAGGCTGGGTCATTCAGTATATTCAAGGCTGAGATAGACAGATTTTTAATCAGTAAGAGAATCAAGGGTTATGGGGAAAAGGCAGGAAAGTGGAGTTGAGGATTACCAGATCAGCCATAATCTCATTGAATGGCGGAGCAGATGTGATGGGCCGAATGGTCTTATGGATGGTGTTGAGCTTCTTGAGTGTTGTGGGAGCTGCACTCATCCAGGCAAGTGGAGAGTATTCCATCACACTCCTGTCTTGAGGATGATGGATGGGCTTTGGGGAGTCAGGAGGTGAGTTACTCACCACAGGATTCCTAGCCTCTGACCTGCTCTTGTAGCCACTGTATTTATATGGCTAGTCCAGTTCAGTTTCTGGTCAGTGATAACCTCCAGGCTGTTGATAGTGGGGGATTCGGCAATGGTAATGCCGTTGGTGATGGTTAGATTCTCTTTTGCTGGAGATGGTCATTGCCTGGTACTTGTGTGGCGTGAATGTTACTTGCCACTTGTCAGCCCAAGCCTGGATATTGTCCAGGTCTTACTGCATTTGGATGTGGACTCCTTCAGGCCATACTGATGTTTATGCTTCATATGAGCCTCCTCCTACCCTAATTTATCTTACCCTCCCAGAAGGAAAAACAGTAAAGCTTGGAAATGACTGGTACTGACCGAACTGGTCTTGCGTACTGCTACATGGAACTATGGTAGTGCTGCTGCCAATGGTGCTGGTTTTTGACAATTTTGAACTGGTTTCAATGCATCCTTTTATTTCTTTCTCCTTCATGTGGTTATGAGGACAGGTTGAGCAGGTTGGGCCTATACTCCATTGCAGTTTAGAAGAACGAGAGACGATCTTGTTGAAACATATAAGATTCTGAGGGGGCCTTGACAGGGTGGATGCTGAGAGGATGTTTCCCCTCGTGGGGATCTAGAACCAGGGAGCGCAGTTTCAAAATAAAGAGGTCTCCCATTTAAGACAGGGATGAAGAGGAATTTCGTCTCTCGGAGGGTCATTAACCTTTGGAATTCTCTTCCCCAGAGAGCAGAAGAGGTTTGGTTGTTGGATACATGCCAAGCTGAGTTAGACAGACTTTTGATCGGGAGTCAAAGGTTTTATGGGGGCAGATAGGAAAGTGCAGTTAAGGCCACAGATCCGATTAACCATGATCTTATTGAATATCAGAGCAGGCATGTTGGGCCGAATGGCCTATCCTACTTCTTATGTTCTTATCTCACATCCCCATAGATACGTCTATACTATTTACCTCAACTTCTCCCTGTGGTAGTGCATGCAACATTCTCACCACTCTCATGGTAAATAAATTCCTTCTGAATTTTCTATTGGATTTATTAGTGACTCTTTTATATTCATGTAATTTATTTACTTATAAGGATAGCATTTTAGTTTACCCGAGGAGAGAATCGGGAGCTGGAGCGGACCTGGAGGACATTGGGAACGCTGGGGACAAGATATGTTGAGGCCCAGGCTCGGGGCCTACCTGAGGAGAGAATCAGGAGCTGCAGTCGATTGGCAACAACTCGAGTTTGAAAAAGTGAAAGAAAGACAAACTGTGATATCACAGGAAGGCTATGAGTTGATCGGCTGTTGAGTATTGCTGCTGTATTTCCCTTTCACTAACGTTAGGGAGTTAGTCTGAATCAACTCGGAATTACTTTTTTAAATGAATGGGTTAAGTAAAGCATTTGATTGTCTTCTATTTATGTGATGTCAACAGAAGGGAAGCCTATAGCTTGTGAGTCTTTCCCTTTTTTTAAGTAGTAAGGTTTATTCGTGGTGTAAGGTTTATTTGTAGCTGCAAAGTTTATTATCTAATAGAGGAATGGCAGGGCAGCTCTGACCCTGTATGCACACAATCCTGTGCTTTTAAGAACTCCAGGACACTTCCTGTGCCCTGGGTAGCTATATGGGAGATGGTGGCAGAGTGGAAATGTCACTGGGCTAGTACTCCAGTGGCCCAGACTAATGTTTTGGGGGATGGGTTCAAATCTCACACTGGTAGTTGGTAGAATTTAAATTTGATTAATAAAAATTGTGCATAAGTTATTAAAGGTGTAGACAGGTTGAGAGTTTGGTAAATAAAGTGTGCACTAGGTTGTTATAGTTCCATGGTGTCAGTCCAATTCCAATGTTTTAGTTTTGAACTACTTCACTTTTGGGATCATCCATCACATGAAGTGTACTTGGCAGTATTTACTTTATCTGTCCATCCATCCCTTCCTCCATCTATCCTTCACTCCCTCCCTCCATTTAACTCTCATCCATCCTTCATCCTCCCTTCCTTCCTCCATTCATTCCTCTGTCCCTCCATTAACCCCTTCCTTCTTACCTTCCGCCTATTTATCCCGCTGTCATTCCCTCTATCCTGCCTCCAGATCAAAGAATGAAATTGGGTCAAGGATGTTCGATTGAACATGGAACAGGGTGGGTTTGAACAGACTCAGTGAAAACAATCAGGGTTTAGATTATGGAAAGCCCCGGACAGCCATGTCCGATTGAAAGCAACTCATGTCGTCACTTTGTTGGATTTTTGGGAGACAGGAGAAAATAAATGGTTGGATGCATGGACCAAACTCTGCTCGCTTTCTGAACCCTTTGCAAAGAAATAACCTGTTCTAGTCATTGAGTCACTCCTCTCCCTGGCTTCCAATGTTTCTTCTCTGATGGCACAGTGACAGGTTTTCCTCTCTGACACTCCCTGTTGTGTAATTATTTTGCGCTTGTACACATTTCATGAATGGCTGGTCTCCTGGTGCCACTTCCACAGCGAGGTACCACCTCCGTGCCAACAGGATGAAAACATTTCAAGTCAGGCCCAAGGGCATTGCCATTGTTCATCTCCCCAAACACACAAGTAAATTCTCTCCCTTGCCAACAAGGTTCTCCATCCAATTCACCATTCTTTCTCCTTTTTTGTTACAGTTTTCCTTTACTCAAAGGTGGAATTCATTCTGATAAAACCCTTTCTCTGGCAGCCTCCTGTCTCATGAGACGATGGTTTGCGCTGTGGTGGTCAACCCTGTGTGAACCACCGCCTGGTGTGCCTCAGGAGCCCCTCTCCGGCATGGCAGCCTCTGCTGCACTTGCTGTAGAGGAGGACAGTGGACTGAGAAGGCGCACGATTCCCTGGCCTCTGTTTTCTCTGGGGTGTCTTCTTGACCGGCTGAGTTTTTCGTTTTAGCCTCACCTCTTCTAATGCCTTTCCAGACAGTCAGCCTCCAGAGGTCGTGGCCATCAGCCACTGTTTCCCAGTCGTCAGTGTCAATGTCCACGAGAATGATCGCAAGAATGAAAGGCTTAACATATGAGGAACGTTTGAGGACTCTGGTTCTATACTCGATGGAGTTTAGAAGGATGATGGGGGATCTGATTGAAACTTACAGAATACTGAAAGGCCTGGATAGAGTGGACGAGGGGAAGATGTTTCCATTAGTAGGAGAGACTAGGACCCGAGGGCACAGCCTCAGAGTAAAGGCAAGACCTTTTAGAACAGAGATGAGGAGAAACTTCTTTAGCCAGAGAGTGATGAATCTATGGAATTCATTGCCACAGAAGGCTGTGGAGGCCAGGTCATTGAGTGTCTTTAAGACGGAGATAGATAGGTTCTCGATTGGTAAGGGGATCAAAGGTTACGGGGAGAAGGTGGGAGAATGGGGTTGAGAAACTTATCAGCCATGATTGAATGGCGGAGCAGACCCGATGGGCCGAATGGCCTAATTTCTGCTCCTATGTCTTATGGTCTTATGGTCTCAATGTCCACGATATTCATACCTCTCTTGCAGGTGTCCTTGTGGCGCAATGGACCCCCAGGAGTTCATGACCCAGTGGCCAGTTCACCATACCCAAGCTCTTTGGGTATACGGCCATCATCCATCCAATCAGCATGGCCGAGCCAGTGCCGACGTCATTGGTTTAGCAATGGGAATACGCTGGTGGAATATAGCACACTCCAGGACCCCTGAGTTGGTGACATTGTCCTGTCCAGAGATGCCGAGGATAGGTGTGAGACAGCAGAGGTGGAAACTGTTCAGCCTTATCTCCAAAAGCAAAATACTGTGGATGCTGAAAATCTGAAATAAACACAGAAAGTATCAGGTAGTATCTGTGGAGAGAGAAACAGAGTTAACGTTTCAGGTCATGACCTTTCATCAGAGCAGCCTCTTTTATCATTCTCTCTTAATCCCATCTTACTTTTCCTCTTTTTATTTCCCTTTCTATACATCTTTTCATAATGAGTTGAGTCGAATCTATACTTCCTCATGTCGACACTGCGGGTGGTATTTAATTGGGCCTGTAAGAGCAGAAAACATGTCAGGTGGGGGCATCTTAATGAGGCAGGAGACGAAGGCCGGAATTTTCCGGTCGTGCTATGGCCCCGCCAGCCAAAAGTCCACCGGCTTCAGCGGGCCCGGCAAATCCCGCCGGCGGACAGGGCCAGAAAATTCCGGCCAAAACCCCTGTTTCCTGATGGGGGGGCGGGGTTGAGATGCAGAGATTGTCGGCAGTGTTGCCGTGGTGGGTCGGGCCTCACACCATCCGGTGACGGCTTCCTATTGGTCAGCTGGGAGGGTCTTCCATCGCCATCTGTGGGAAAGAGCACCTCCCACCGCCCCCTGATGGCCTGGAGGAGAATCTGCAGGGAGGCATCACTAAGCTGCGGAGCTGGTGTCTGTCTCAGCTCAGATATTGGGTAAGGCGATGGTGTAGTGGTATTGTCGCTGGGCTGGTAATCCAGGACCTGGGTTCAAATCCCACCACATCAGATCAGTTTTAAAAAAGAAAATCTGGAATTGAAGTTTAATGATGACCACAAAACTATTGTAGATTGTTGTAAAAACTAATGCCCTTTAGGGAAGGAAATCTGTCGTCCTTACCCGGTCTGGCCTACACCTGACTCCAGACCCACAGCAATGTGGTTGACTCTTAAATGCCCTCCTAGCAAGCCACTCAGTTGTATCAAACTGCAACAAGTCACAAAAAAGGAATGAAACCGGATGGACCACCCGACATTGACCTCAGCACTGGAAATGACAGAGGCAACCTCAGCCCTGTCAACCCTGCAAAGTCTTCCTTACTAACATTTGGGGGTTAGTGCCAAAATTGGTGAGGGCTGTCTCACAGACTAGTCAAGCAACAGCCTGGCATTGTCATACTCATGGAATCATACCTTACAGATAATGTCCCAGACACCACCATCATTGGGTATGTCTTGTCCTACCGACAGGACAGGTCCAGCAGAGGTGGCAGTACAGTGGTATACAGGTGGGAGGGAGTTGCCCCTGGGAGTCCTCAACGTCAACTCCAGACCCCACGAAATCTCATGGCGTCAGGTCGAACATGGGCAAGGAAACTTCCTGCTGATTACCAAGTACCACCCTCCCTCAGCTGATGAATCTGTGCTCCTCCATGTTGAATACCACTTGGAGGAAGCACTGAGGGTGGCAAGGGCATAGAATGTACTCTGGGCAGGGGACTTCAATGAGTGACTCGGTAGCATCACTACTGACCAAGCTGGCCGAGTCCCAAAGGACATAGCTGCTAGACTGGGTCTGCGGCAGGTGGTGAGGGAAACACATACTTGACCTCATCCTCACCAACCTGCCTGCCGCAGATGCATCTGTCCATGACTGCATCGGTAGGAGTGACCACCACATAGTCGTTGTGGAGACAAAGTCCCGCCTTCACACTGAGGATACTCTCCATCGTGTTGTGTGGCACTACCACCGTGCTAAATGGGATAGATTTTGAACAGATCTAGCAACTCAAGACTGGGCATCCATGAGGTGCTGTGGGCCATCAGCAGCAGCAGAATTGTACTCGAACACAATCTGTAACCTTATGGCCCGGCATATCCCCCACTCTACCATTACCATCAAGCAAGAGGATCAACCCTGGTTCAATGAAGAGTGCAGGAGGGCATGTCAGGAGCAGCACCAGGCATACCTAAAAATGAGGTGTCAACTTGGTGAAGCTACAACACAGGACTACTTGCATACCAAACAACATAAGCAGCAAGTGATAGACAGAGCTAAGCGATCCCACAACCAACGGATCAGATTTAAACTCTGCGGCCCTGCCACATCCAGTCGTGAATGGTGGTGGACAATTAAACAACTCACTGGAGGAGAAGGCTCCCCATCCTCAATGATGCAGGAGCCTAGCAGATCAGTGCAAAAGATAAGGCTGAAGCAGTTGCTACAATCTTCAGCCAGAAGTGCCAAGTGGATGATCCATCTCAGCCTCCTCCGAAGGTCCCCAGCATCACATATGCCAGTCTTCAACCAATTCAATTCATTCCACGTGATATCAATAAACAGCTGAAGGCACTGGATACTGCAAAGACTATGGGCCCTGACAATATTCTGGCAATAGTACTGAAGACTTGTGCTCCAGAACTTGCCGTGCCCCTAACCAAGCTGTTCCAGTGCAGCTACAACACTGGCATCTACCCGGCTATGTGGAAAATTGCCCAGGTATGTCCTGTAAACAAAAAGCAGGACAAATCCAACCTGGCCAATAACTGTACCATCAGTCTACTCTCCATCATCAGTAAAGTAATGGAAGGAGTCATCAACAGTGCTATCAAGTGGCACTTGCTTAGCAATAACCTGCTCACTGATGCCCAGTTTGGGTTCCACTCTCAGCTCCTGACCTCATTACAGCCTTGGTTCAAACATGGATAAAAGAGCTGAACGCCTGAGGTGATGTGAGAGTCAGTGCCCTTGGCATCAAGACAGCATTTAACAGAGTGTGGCATCAAGGAGCCCTAGCAAAACTGGAGTCAATGGGAATCGGGGAAAACTCTCCACTGGTTGGAGTCATACCTAGCACAAAGGAAGATGGTTGTGGTTGTTGGAGGTCAGTCATCTCAGCTCCAGGACATCACTGCAGGAGTTCCTCAGGGTAGTGTCCTCGGCCCAACCATCTTCAGCTGCTTCATCAATGACCTTCCTTTCATCATAAGGTCAGAAGTGGGATGTTCACTGATGATTGCACAATGTTCAGCACCATTCATAACTCCTCAGATACTGAAGCAGTCCATGTCCAAATGCAGCAAGATCTGGACAATATTCAGGCTTGGGCTGACAAGTGGCAAGTAACATTCACGCCACACAAGTGTCAGGCAATGACCATCTCCAACCAGAGAGAATCCAATCATCGCCCCATGACATTCAATGGCATTATCATCACTGAATCCCCCACTAATAACATCCTGGGGGTTACCATTGACCAGAAACTGAACTGGACTAGCCATATAAATACTGTGGCTACAAGAGCAGGTCAGAGGCTAGGGATCCTGCGATGAGTAACTGACCTCCTGACTCCCCAAAGCCTGTCCACAATCTAAAAGGCACAAGTCAGGAGTGTGATGGAATACTCTCCACTTGCCTGGATGAGTGCAGCTCCCACAACACTCAAGAAGCTTTACAGCATCCAGGAGAAAGCAGCCCGCTTGATTGGCACCCCATCCACAAACATTCACTCCCTCCACCACCGACGCACAGTAGCAGCAGTGTGTAGCATGTACAAGATGCACTGCAGGAATTCACCAAGGCTCCTTAGGCACCATCTTCCAAACCCATGACCCCTTCCATTTAGAAGGACAAGGGCAGCAGATAGATGGGAACACCACCACCTAGAAGTTCCCCTCCAAGTCACTCACCATCCTGACCTAGAAATATATCGGCTGTTCCTTCACTGTCACTGGGTCACAATCCTGGAACACCCTCTCTAACAGCACTGTGGGTGTACCTACACCAAAGGGACTGCAACGTTTAAGAAGGCAGCTCACCACCACCTTCTCAAGGGCAACTAGGGATGGGCAATAAATACTGGCCCAGCCAGTGAAGCCCACACCCTGTGAATGAATAAAAAAAAAGACATGTGTAAAGTTTAAGGGGCTTTGATGTGATGAGGAATGATGCGAGGGGAGTTTGCCCAGGGCATAACAGGGATAGGGAGTGATGGGGGGATTAGTTTGGGGTCAGGGGGAGGATGGTGATGGAAGCATTGCGTTGCAGGGTGGTCGAGTTGAACTATTAGTGATAGAGTTGATCTGCAGTCTTGGGTGGGAACGTTAAGTTTATTTACAATATACTCAGTAGCAACTATCTGTGCTTTCAACTCCAACTCTACCTCTACACTGACTGCTGAGGTAGCCTGGGCTACCCTCCTATTGGTTACTACAGATCATGTTATCTTTCCTAACAAGTGCTATTCTTAAAGGTACATTACACACTAAATAAAACCATAATTACCACAGGTTGCAACAAGGAATTGAACAAAGTACTGATAGAATGGCGATGGACAGGAAAGATGTGGCTATGATACAGAACCCCCCCTATGTCTAGGTAGCTCTTTTATAGCCTGGCTGGATCTACCTATGAATACCCGTCCCTGCCCCCGCCCCCCACCCCCAATGTGTCATCACATTTGTTTCCCGTGCCCACTGCCAGCCCTTTAAATTTGAACTGTAATGGTGTGTGCGCTGGCTCCCGACACACAAGGAGAAGCGGCTCCCACTTCCAGTTCTGCTGTTGGGACCTGTGTTCCTCTTATGAAATCCTGCCCCATGTGCCTTAGCGAGGAGTCTTCAATCTGATTGGCTGAAGAGAGACACCGTCACTTGCGTCACTCAGACATGTAGGGAGGCGCCGCGCTGAAAGTGATCTCTAAATAACAGAAGCTCATGAAAATTCTGTCAGGCTTCTACTGTCAGCCTCAAAACCCACAGACTGATGCTTCTGACCGGTCCGAGCAATGTCATCAGGATTGGCAGCCTGGGTGAAGATTGAGGCCTTTACTATTTGTTGTTCACCGTTTAAGGAAATAAAGAAAGAAATGTGCATTTACATAGCACCCTTCACAACCTCAGGATGCCCCAACGCTCTTGAAAGCTAATGAGTATGTTTTTGATGTGTAGTCTTTTGGCGTAATGTAGGGAAACACACCTGCCAATTTTCAAACAGTAAGATCAGAGGTGCCCTCTTTGGGATGAGGTGTTAGTCTGAGGCCCTGTCTGCTCTCTCAGGTGGTCATAAAGATCCCAAATCAGTTTTTGAAGAACTTCAGGGAAGTTCTCTCCAGTGGATTATTCGATCACTTACCTCGTTGTTGGGTTTCACGCATTGCAATAGTGTCCACACTTCAAAAATTCTTTCATTGACTGCAGAGCGCTTTGCGACGTCCTGAGATTGCGAAAGACGTTGTAGAAATATAAGCCTTCTTCTCTTTCCCAAGGCCTGTTCTGTTGGATTGCTCACATCAGCAGAGCTGTTTGAGAAAGAGTAATTAGCGTTTGTGCTGACAAAGGACCGGGATTGTTAATTGGGAGTGATTTACTGGTGGCTTTGGTGTTATCAGGTGGCAGCTGCAGGAGGGCCTGTTGGGATGTGTTCATCAGCCTTTCACTGGCTGTCAGTGCTGACACTGTCCCTCTGAGCCAAGAATGGCCTGTCGCTGATGACAATGGACAGCTGCCTAACAGATAAGAGTGTGCACACGGTCAGGCCCTGACAACTTTACAGGTGCTTTCATCACCCCTGCTCTCCCAGCTTGCCTTTATCTGTAAAATAAAAACTCTCGTAGCATTCCAAATGTAATTAAATTTCTGCGCCACTTATTATCGGTTTAAGAAAAGAGGGAAAATAACAACTCAGGGCATCTCCAGGAGATCAAAGGAGATGATCAAAAGCAAGGGAATTGAGACATTCCCCATCCTTTCTCAGGTGAGCTTTAATTAAAGGAACCTACTTGGCTATCAGGTTGTGATATCTGAATCCTGTCAGCCGTGGCTCAGGTAGCAGTGCCTTTGCCTCCGAGTTTCTAGGTTCCAGGTTCGAATCCCACTCCAGAGCTTGAGTATAAAAGTCAAGGTGGGTGCTCCTGTAAGGTGCCGTGCTGAGGGGGTGCTGCTTTTCAGGTGAGAGGTTAAACTGAGGTCTACCTGCTGGGTGAATGTTCAAAAATCCCATGGTCCTATTTTAAAGAAGAAGGTGCGGTGGGGGTGGGGGAGGGGTGCGGTGATGTGCTCCCTGATGTTCTGGCCAATATTTATCACTCAATAAACATCACAAGGGCAGATAATCATTTGGCCATTATCACGTCGCTGCTTGTGGGATCTTGCTGTGCGCAAACTGGCTGCTGTGTTTCCTTCATTACAACAAACTGCAAAAGTACTTCATTGGCTGTAAAGTGCTTTGAGGTGTCCATTGATTGTGAAAAGCAGTATATGAAAATAAGTCTATATTTTTCTTTTTATGATATCCTCAGGGTTGGGGTTGTGAGGAGACCCGCGTGAGGTAAATTTGATGTTTGCTGTTCCTTGGCTGTTCACAAGAGCAATTCAAGGCTGCAGAACGACAGCAAAAATGACTAGGCCTCAGTCCATGAAGAACATGATTTCAAATCGGGTTTCCAACCTTCCAGGACTGGCCTGGAATCTCCAGGAATTGAAGATCATTCTCCAGAGCACTGTGCAACCCTGGAGAGAAATCACCAGGATATTTAAAGAGGCTGCCTTTTTTTTTGTCATTTTCTTTGAACGTTTCTCTTTACCAGATATAAAAATATTGAAAATGGGGGAAAAGGCTGTTCGGCTGACAGTCAAGCATCATCCAAATGGGTAATGAGTCTTTTTGCTTTCCAACTGGTGTGGACAGACAGTACGTTACAAGGATGGACGTGTTGGCCGACTAATGGCTGGAGCGTGGGGCAAGTCACGTGATGAAACCTCCAGGAATACATTTCATCGCAGCTGGAAAGCCTAATTCAAAAAGCTTTGGCAAGAATTTGGCTGGGTGGAGTTTTTCTCCTTCACTTTCTCTTGTTTGAAGTGAGAGATGCTAGATTAATCCAATCTACCCCAGCTGTCCTGGGAGTGTTTGATGGGGACAGTGTAGAGGGAGCTTTACTCTGTATCTAACCCCGTGCTGTACCTGTCCTGGGAGTGTTTGATGGGGACAGTGTAGAGGGAGCTTTACTCAGTATCTAACCCCGTGCTGTACCTGCCCTGGGAGTGTTAGATGGGGACAGTGTAGAGGGAGCTTTACTCTGTATCTAACCCCGTGCTGTACCTGTCCTGGGAGTGTTTGATGGGGACAATGTAGAGGAGCTTTACTCTGTATCTAACCCCGTGCTGTACCTGTCCTGGGAGTGTTTGATGGGGACAGTGTAGAGGGAGCTTTACTCTGTATCTAACCCCGTACTGTACCTGTCCTGGGAGTGTTTGATGGGGATGGTGTAGATGGAGCTTTGCTCTGTATCTAACCCCATGCTGTACCTGTCCTGGGAGTGTTTGATGGGGACAGTGTAGAGGGAGCTTTACTCAGTATCTAACCCCGTGCTGTACCTGCCCTGGGAGTGTTAGATGGGGACAGTGTAGAGGGAGCTTTACTCTGTATCTAACCCCGTGCTGTACCTGTCCTGGGAGTGTTTGATGGGGACAGTGTAGAGGGAGCTTTACTCTGTATCTAACCCCGTGCTGTACCTGTCCTGGGAGTGTTTGATGGGGACGGTGTAGAGGGAGCTTTACTGTCCTGGGAGTGTTTGATGGGGACAGTGTAGAGGGAGCTTTACTCAGTATCTAACCCCGTGCTGTACCTGCCCTGGGAGTGTTAGATGGGGACAGTGTAGAGGGAGCTTTACTCTGTATCTAACCCCGTGCTGTACCTGTCCTGGGAGTGTTTGATGGGGACAGTGTAGAGGGAGATTTACTCTGTATCTAACCCCGTGCTGTACCTGCCCTGGGAGTGTTTGATGGGGACAATGTAGAGGGAGCTTTACTCTGTATCTAACCCCGTGCTGTACCTGTCCTGGGAGTGTTTGATGGGGACAATGTAGAGGAGCTTTACTCTGTATCTAACCCCGTGCTGTACCTGTCCTGGGAGTGTTTGATGGGGACAGTGTAGAGGGAGCTTTACTCTGTATCTAACCCCGTACTGTACCTGTCCTGGGAGTGTTTGATGGGGATGGTGTAGATGGAGCTTTGCTCTGTATCTAACCCCGTGCTGTACCTGCCCTGGGAGTGTTTGATGGGGACAGTGTAGAGGGAGATTTACTCTGTATGTAACCCCGTGCTGTACCTGTCCTGGGAGTGTTTGATGGGGACAGTGTAGAGGGAGCTTTATTCTGTATCTAACCCCATTCTGTACCTGTCCTGGGAGTGATTGACAGGGATAGTGTAGAGGGAGCTTTACTCTGTATCTAACCCCATACTGTACCTGTCCTGGGAGTGTTTGATGGGGTCAGTGTAGAGGGAGCTTTACTCTGTATCTAACCCCGTGCTGTACCTGTCCTGGGAGTGTTTGATGGGGACAGTGTAGAGGGAGCTTTACTCTGTATCTAAGCCCGTGCTGTACCTGAATAATGGAGGTCAACATATCAGGGAACCAATGGCTCAGGCCCTTTAAGACCATTTGACCATCTCTAACACAACAGCCTGAATCTAGAGGAAGCAGAACCTCATCGTTTAACAGACTTGCCTCCCCTCGCCCAATGCAGGGGTCACTGTGAATTGGAGGCTGGCTGCACAGGATGTCCTCATATCACCTGGTGGCAGTGAGTGTGACACATTTATCCTGCAGCCATTGCAGACTGCACATTGACAAATTACCCTCATTCTGAAGACAAACTTTGTCTTTTGCCCTACGCTGATCAGGATTCTGTCAGGTATCAGAAGCTAAACATAACCAAGTCAGGCCCTATTTTTACAGTATCACACTTCTCAGTAATAATTTAGGAACATTTTCCCTCATTCTGGCTGAATATTATGGTCTGTAGAACAACAGGGATTGAAAGAAAAGTCCCAGATTTTGCAGTCAGCAGCAACAGAATGGAACTCAAATAGTCATTTGGTAGCACAGAACTTGAGTATTGCACTCATCAGGACAATTCACATGAATTCCAAATGTAAAGGGAACAACAATTTATACATATGAGAAGAGAGTGCTGATTAGTTGGTAAGCGGGCTCTGATTGGTAAAGGTGTTGCCACGGAGAATGCACCGGTTGATAGTGACTAACAGTTAACTGCCAAGCGTTGTTTAAAATTTAAACCAGGCAGCTTGATTCTGATTGGTCAAGGCACTACCCTGAGGAATGAACCGGCAAATGGCTGTCACTTATTTTGTTTATGTAAAACAGGCACAATGTGCGTACATGTTCTGTCTGTCTGCAAGGAACAGGGCCCTGTGTATTAATATATGTAGCTTCCAGCACAAGTAAATGCACCACATTGCGAGCCCGACTGACAATCTTAAATTAGTTGTCAGCGTAATTCTTTAGCACGCTGAGGATTATTTAGCAAATGTTGTCCCAGAATCACATCTAATGTTGGACACCGTGTTTTGAGTTTTATAAGCATGGGCTGGTTGGGTAAGGCCTGTACCTTGCCAGAAGGGACATGCTGTTTGATACGATCCATCACTTCAACAAAAGAAGTCTCTTTTTTCAGCAAAACTCAAGAATGGTACTCATCCTTCACTGCATTTACTGCTGTCCACAGGCTTTTTGTGAAGATTTCAGCAACAACTTATGACATTGAGAGTTTCTTCCCAGCACAGCATCCTCTACAAGATGTACAGGATACCTGTAGAGCAGCACACGCAAGAGCATGCCTCTTCAGCCAATCAGATTGAAGAATCCTAATGAGACAAGCAGAGTCTAAACCAGGAAGTGTAAGTTAGAATATTTAATTCAATGTGAAATCATGTACCAAAAGTGAAATAAAGAGAGAGAAAGAAAGCTGGGATTAAGAGAGAGAGAGAGAGAGAGATAAAGTGAAAGAAGTGAAAAAAGGTTTCATTGGTGTGTTTTCTTTTTAAACTACCAACAATAATTAAATTCTGAAGGAATGAGATTCCACCCCATTAAAATTGAATTTCCAGGGCCAGAGAGGTTTTTTGGAAGTAATTTAAACTTAAAAAGGTGTTAAAAATTCACTTATGTTGAATACACCAATCCTGACTTTTTCTGCTCTCTTTAGTGGGTATTCCAGTGGGTAAGTTTGGCAACTTTGTGGCCTTACATAAATTCTAATGCTGAGGCTCTTGGGGAGGTACTGCACTGGTGTGCAAAAGTAGGACCAATCGGACTGAACCTTTTCTCAGAATTCCCTGTTTAACTGTGCGTGTGCTGGCACCGGAAGTTGCTTTCTGATTCTACAATAAAATAGCAGAGAGTGCTGACAGACTCTCAGTTATTCCTATCGCAAAACCTGGATCTTTATCAATAGTTTTGCAATTGATGGCTCCTTGCTGGGCACCAGCTTCACACTGGTGCCTCAGTGCCCAGGCTCCACACTTGACCCAGCCACGTGGCCACAGGGAACTCCCAGAGTCAGGCACCGACCTTCCCTTCCCCCTCCTCTGACACTCGCGCAGGCACAAGCGCCTGCCTCCAAGGGGCGATTTTAAAAATTGCATTTATATAGCACCTTTCATGACCTCAGGTTGTTCCAAAGCCTTTTCCAGCCACTGAGGTACTTTTTGAAGTGGAGTCACTGTTGTAATCTAGGAAAAGCAACAGCTCTTTTTTGTGCACAGCAAGATCCCACAAACAGCAATAACATAAATGAACAGATAATCTGGGATTGAGGGATGAATACTGGGCAGGACACTGGGGAGAACTCCCCTGCTCTTCTTGTAAATAGCGACATGGGGTCTTCCACATCCACTCGAGAGGGCAGATTAGGGTCTCACTTTTACTGTCACAGATGAAAATTCACCAGCCTTCAAGGTACCACACTGAGAGCGTCATCACAGATTAGATGCTCAAATCCGACTTGAACCCACAACCAGAATGGCTCAGACGCTGCCCACTGAGATAGTACCTGGAATTTCAGTGGAGCTATTAGCGATGGATGGTGGGGATGCAAAGCTTTTGAAAACAAATTAAATGCTTCTTCCATTATCAGACAGTAACATAAGTTGAGGCAACTACTCAGATGACCTGAGCTGCTCTACTCCTCTATGTGATGACCTCAGCACTTTGGACTGTCTGCTGAATCTATTTCTGATGGTACCACAGGATCGGCTACTGAATTAAATAGTTAATTGAAAGCTTTTGACATACCCAATTGATCCACAACCAATAAGCACATCGTAATTCAAGAGAAAATCCATCTCTGCTGGGGTTTATTTTTCCGCTTCATCATTAACTGATCTTCAAGAGTCAGGCAGTTAACGGAGTGACGAGGCCTTCTCAAATAGCTTCAACTGATTCAACCCTGGGGGGAAGGGGGGGGGAAACCATTCCTGAGCTCTCCGAGTATATCTGCTACTGATCAGAAGCGAGCCCCATAGGGAGAAACGGAAGACGTGGGAATTTACAGACCCAGAATTCCACGCGCAGCCCATTTCTTTGTGGGGATCTTGGAGATCCTCGTGTCACAAATAAACCCACATGTCACAAGAGGACACAGGCTTAAGATTGTTCTCCGCGGAGCAGGGAACGTGGAAGGGTGATTTGACAGAGGTGTTCAAAATTACGTGGGGTACTGATAAAGTAAAAGGAAGGAAGCATTTTTCACAATCACCAGATGTCTCTCAGCAGTTTACAATCAATTAAGTGCTTGGAAAGTAGAGTTGGTGCCGTAATGTAGGAAACTCAGCAGCCAATTATTACACAGCAAGATCCCACAAACAGCAATGACCAGGTAATCTTTTTTTTTTGTGTGATGTTGATTGAAGGATAATTATTGGCAGGGCACCAGGGATAACTCCCCTGCTCCTCTCCAAAATAGTGGCCAATGGGATCTTCTGCATCCACCCAAACAGGCAGATAGGCCCTTGGGTTTAACCTCTCACCCCAAAGACGACACCTCCAACGGTGCAGCACTCCTTTAGTACTTCACTGGAGTGCCCTCAAGTCCTGGAGTAGAATTTGAAGCCAGAATGTTGCGATTCAGAGGCAAGTCTGCGACTAACTGAGCAATGGCTGACAGGGGGAGGCCAATCTGCCCTTCGTACCCATGCTAGCTCTTTGAAAGAGCTATCCAATTAGTTCTGGAGACGAGAAGATTTTTTTTCCCAAAGTGTTGTGATCTGGAAGAACGGACAGTGGACGCAGACCCAATAGAAACTTCTCAAAAGAGAAGTGAGTAAATACTTGTCAAGGAAACAAATGGGGCAAAGAGTGGGTGGACAGGGGCTGTGTAGGACCTATTGAATTGAAAACATTTCTGCTGAAAAGTCTGAGAATAGCAAATGGAACCTTATTTGTCTCAGTAAGGAACAGTGATGTTCATCTCTGTTCTTTGAGGCTTTCTTGCTGCATTAATGTCTGGACTCACCTACAAGTGCAGAGATGAGAGACTGCGAGAGGGCATGGATTGGGGTAAGTTTGTAAAGGCATAGTGTAAAGGAGATGCAGGGGGAGAACGAGGGGAATGCAGGGGAAGAATGCAATGAGAAACAGAAGGAAACATTCAATGCATTTTTAAAAATTCATTCATGGGATATGGGCTTCGCTGGCTGGGCCAGCATTTATTGCCCATCCCTAATTGATCTAGAGAAGGTGGTGGTGAGCTGCCTTCTTGAACCACTGCAGTACATGTGGTGTAGGTGCACCCACAGTGCTGTTGGGGAGGGAGTTCCAGGATTTTGACACAGCGACAGTGAAGGAACGGCTGATGTATTTCCAAGTCAGGATGGTATGTGGCTTGGAGGGGAACCTCCAGGTGGTGGTGTTCCCATCTATCTGCTGCCCTTGTCCTTCTAGGTGGTAGTGGTCGTGAGTTTGGAAGGTGCTGTCTAAGGAGCCTTGGTAAATTCCTGCAGTGCATCTTGTAGATGGTACACACTGCTGCTACTGTGCGTCGGTGGTGGAGGGAGTGAATGTTTGTGGATGTGGTGCCAATCAAGCAGCTGCTTTGTCCTGGACGGTGTCCAGCTTCTTGAGTGTTGTGGGAGCTGCACTCATCCAGGTTATTGAAGAGTATTCCATCACACTCCTGACTTATGCCTTGTAGATGGTGGACAGGCTTTGGGGAGTCAAGAGGTGAGTTATTCGTCACAGGATTCCTAGCCTCTGATCTGCTCTGTAGCCACAGTATTTATATGGCTAGTCCAGTTCAGATTCTGGTCAATGGTAACCCCCAGGATGTTGATAGTGGGGGATTCAGTGATAGATCATCAAGGGGTGATGATTGGATTCTCTCTTGTTGGAGATGGTCATTGCCTGACACTTGTGTGATGCGAATGTTACTTGCCACTTGTCAGCCCAAGCCTGGATATTGTCCAGGTCTTGCTGCATTTGGACATGGACTGCTTCAGTATCTGAGGAGTCGTGAACATTGTGCAATCATCAGTGAACATCCCCACTTCTGACCTTATGATGGAAGGAAAGTCATTGATGAAGCAGCTGAAGATGATTGGGCCGAGGACACTACCCTGAGGAACTCCTGCAGTGATGTCCTGGAACTGAGATGACTGACCTCCAACAACCACAACCATCTTCCTTTGTGCTAGGTATGACTCCAACCAGTGGAGAGTTTTCCCCCTGATTCCCATTGACTCCAGTTTTGTTAGGGCTCCTTGATGCCACACTTGGTCAAATGCTGCCTTGATGTCAAGGGCAGTCACTCTCACCTCACCTCGGGAGTTCAGCTCTTTGGTCTATGTTTGAACAAAGGTTGTAATGAGGTTAGGAGCTGAATGGCCCTGGCAGAACCCAAACAGGGCGTCAGTGAGCAGGTTTTTGCAAAGCAAGTGCCACCTGATAGCACTGTTGATGACCCCTTCCATTACTTTACTGATGATCCAGAGTAGACTGATGGGGTGGTAATTGGCCAGGTTGGATTTGTCCTGCTTTTTGTGTACAGGACATACCTGGGCAATTTTCCACATAGCCAGGGAGGCCGAGATGGATCATCCACTCGGCACTTCTGACTGAAGATTGTAGCAAATGCTTCAGCCTTATCTTTTGCACTGATGTGCTGGGCTCCCCCATCATTGAGGATGGGGATATTTGTGGAGCCTCCTCCTCCAGTGAGTTGTTTAATTGTTCACCACCATTCACGACTGGATGTGGCAGGACAGCAGAGCTTAGATCTGATCCATTGTCTGTGGGATCACTTAGCTCTGTCTATCACTTGCTGCTTATGCTGTTTGGAATGCAAGTAGTCCTGTGTTATAGCTTCACCAGGTTGACACCTTATTTTTAGGTATGCCTGGTGCTGCTCCTGGCATGCCCTCCTGCACTCTTCATTGAACCAGGGTTGATCCCCTGGCTTGACGGTAATGGTAGAGTGGGGGATATGCCAGACCATGAGGTTACAGATTGTGTTCGAGTACAATTCTGCTGCTGCTGATGGCCCACAGCACCTCATGGATGCCCAGTCTTGAGTTGCTAGATCTGTTCAAAATCTATCCCATTTAGCACGGTGGTAGTGCCACACAATATGATGGAGGGTAAACTCAATGTGAAGACGGGACTTCGTCTCCATAACGACTGTGCAGTGGGCACAGTTGGCTTGCAGGCTCTGCCCTCCTGTAATGGGGGAGTGCCCGGCATCGTTTGGTAAGGAGACATAAGGCCATGAGACATAGATCCAGGCCACAGAATGGAGGGGATGGGACTTTATTTCCATTGTGCTTTTGGAGCTTTGCAGTACTATGCCAACTTTCCAGTTACTCTCCACCTTATCCAATCGATTTCCAGTTGGGTCAGCATGAGCCATAAGCTTTCCCGGAGGGGGCAAAGCTGAGGGTGGGCAAGGGTGAGGGGGTTGAATTGGGCGGTGGCCCATTTTCATGCACTTACTAGTTTTGCTTGGCCTTCAAAGCAAGTTGTCTACTGTCCTGGGCGCTGAGAGTAATTTGAGAGAGCAGGGAAGAATGTGAGAGACTCCCTTAAATCGGAGGTGCCAAGTGGGGCAATGTCAGTAACGTATATTGCCAGGTAACCTAAAATACCCCAGAATTGTGATCCCTCAATACAATAGCCTCATTAATGGTCTGATAATCTAAGACCTTGTTTTCACAACATGTTTAGTTTGGGAATTCATCCCAAAGGATTTCTACTCTCGAGAAAGTTAATCTTACAGCAGAAACCTGAGAGCACTCAGAATCATTCTGGTTCTCAGTGTGGGGAGGGGCTAGCAGTGGTATCTGACACCCACTACAGGAGGATTGCACTGACTGACTTCATTCCTGCCCGTCGGGCCATGTTAAGGGCTCGATGAACTCTGAGCCCAGTGGAAAGGCTAAAGATTTTGCTCTGAACCCTATATTCCAGTCCCACCAATCAATCAGCAAGGCAATTTGTTTTATGTCCATCTCTCTCTCTCTGTGTCTCTCTCTCTATTCTCTGTGCCATTTCTATTCTGAGAGCACACCCCTTGGTCTGAGGTTTTGACAGCTCCTCAAATATCATTGCGAAAGGTCTTACCTGAACGTCAACTATCCTGTTGCTTCTTAAAGCATAATCCTGTGTACAGAAGGATAATGTGATTGACCTTTGACACAAAGGTTAGGTCAAACAGGAGGATATTATTTAGACCCTTTGGGTGTAGTTGGAAACAGGTGAACTTGGTGAATTCACCAAGCCTCCTTCGACAGCACTTTCCAAACCCACGACCACTACCATCCAGAAGGACAAGGGCAGCAGATAGATGGGAACACCACCACCGGGAAGTTCCCCTCCAAGTCACTCACCATCCTGACTTGGAATTATATCGCCGTTCCTTCACTGTCGCTGGGTCAAAATCCTGGAACTCCCTCCCTAACAGCACTGTGGGTGTACCTACACCACATGGACTGTCACCTGAGTCAGAAGGTTGTAGGTTCAAGTTCCCACTCCAAGGAGTGGAGCACAAGATCTTATCTGATGCTCCAGTGCAGTACTGAAGGAGCCTGCACTGTTAGCAATACCTTCTTTCAATGAGATGTTAAAAGTATGGCTGTATCTGCCCTCTGAGGTGGACATGAGAGCTCCCAGTGGCATGATTTTTGAAGAAGAACAGGGAAGTTATTCACAATGTTGTGGAAATTATTTATACTTAAGCAACATCTGAGATGAACTGGTTGTGATACAATTCTATTCAGGGCACCTTGCCCGGGCTGAAGAGCAGCCACTGAAAATTATTCATTGAATCTTGGACCTCAGGATATTTTTTTAAATTCATTTATGGGGTGTGGTGTCACTGGCTAGGCCAGCATTTATTGCCCATCCCTATTTGCCCTTGTTCAGAGGGCATTTAAGAGTCAACCGCATTGCTGTGGGTCTGGAGTCACATGTAGGCCAGACCAGGTAAGGACAGCAGATTTCCTTCCCTGATGGACATTAGTGAACCAGATGGGTTTTTACGAGAATCGGCAATGGTTTCGGGGTCATTATCAGACCTGTAATTCCAGCCCAGTCACTATGCTACTGATAGCCAGTAACCTGGCGAATTCTTAACAGGTAATGTGGTTGGCTGCCTGCAGGTTCCACATCAGGGCCTTGAACCAAGTTGGCAATCTGCAGGCAGACCCTGGGGAAGATGAGGATTGCCCTGTGCTCTTCGTGGCAAGGCTGGGGATCAGTGCTGGACCGGAGAAATGAGAAGAATAGTTAAACTTGGTACCAGCAATGAGGGCCTTCAGCTCTGTGGAAAGGTTAAGGAGGCTGGGATTGCTCACTTTAGAGCAGAGAATGTTGAGGTGAAATTCAGTAGAGGTGTCGAAAATGATGTTCTGATAGAGTGAATATGGGAAATCTATTTCCACTGGCTGGAGAGGACATCAATGTAAGATTCTTGGCAACATAGTCAGGGGGGGATTTTTTTACGCAGTGGGTTATGATAGTCTCGATTACACTTGCTGTAAAAGCTGGTGAAGCAAATTCAATAGCAACTTCCAAAGGAGAATCAGATAAATATCTGAAAAGGTTAAAGGGCTATGGAGACTGGGCTTTCAAAAAGTCAGCTTGGGCTCAATGGGCTGAATGGCCTCCTTCTGTGCTGGGTGAATTCAAGGGATTTGGAAAGTGTAGTAACTCCGGTTGGGGAGGGGGGCCGCTCATAGACATAACCCGAATCGATCCATTGCACCAATCCAGTCCATCAGTCATAACCTCACATTGGAAAGATCACCGCACAATGGCAAATAGGGGCTTCTCCTGAGACATATCTTTTCTGACCCAGGGGGAGAAACCATTGTAATCTTCCTCGTCCTTGCTGCTCAAAGAGCTTCAGGGTCTCCGCCCTCTTGTTTTTGAAGAGGAGGGGGATTGAAGGCATTGGAGGGTGTGGGCAGGCAATGGGGTAGGAGCTGAGGGTGTGAGGGGCTAGTGACTGGTTCTGACTGCTGTGTGAAGTGACAGTGTAAATGTTTTTCAAAGGCATGTGCTGGCCAGAGACACTCCTCCTCAATGTCTTTGCAATTTCATCTCGTCGTATCCCACTGTCCCTTTACCTGGCCACCTTTTGAACCGCATTTGATCTTTCTCCTTCCTAAAGAAAAACAGACTTGCATTTCTATAGTGACTTTCATAACCTCAGGACTCCCCAAAGCATTGTACAGAAGTACTTTCGAAGTGTAGCAACGTTGTAATGTAGGTGATGTAGCTGTCAAATTGTGCACAGCTCGATCCCACAAACAGCAATGAGATCATCTGTTTTAGTGATCCTGGTTGAAGGATCAATATTGTCCAGGGCGTTGGGGATAACTCACCTGCTCTTCTTTGGAATTGTGACTATAGGATCTTTTACATCCACCTGAGGGGGCACATTTGGGTTTAACGCCACATCTGATGGCCGGTACCTCTGACAGTGCGGCACTCCCTCAGTGCTTCACCGGGAGTGTCAGTCTAGATCTCATGCTCAAGTCTCTGGAGAGGGACTTGAACAGCCGACCTGCTGACTCCGAAGCGAGGCTCCCTGACCCAGGCACTAACACCCGGCCTGCAGGGCTGCAGAAACCGGGCTGAAGTTTGGCTTAAAAGGCGTTGCGGCCTGAAGTCTGCCTGACATGTTTATCATTCGATTGGCACCTTTTACTCCCAGCAAATCACACTGAGGTGACAAAAGCTGTAAAAAGGACAAGACCAGTTTGCTTAAGGGAAGAAAATGAGCTCTCAGTGTGGACAGCACATCATAAACACAGGAGCTGAAACGTGTGGAAAAGGCAGAGGCTGACATCTGCTTATTTGCATAAACTGTTCAGCTCTGTGGTTTTTGGAAAAGCTCCAAAGTAAAGGAAAACAAAAAAGGAACAATGTTTGCTGAAGTGTTCGGCTCAGTTTTTTTTCCCTGTCGTTCTTCCTTCTGATGGTGACTTGTTCCTTCACCACTTCTGTTGCCTTCTTCCCTCCCTTGCCAAAGAATGGGATGTCCACTTGGCTCCTGGTTGCCCTCCAATAATCTTGCCCATTCTTCTTATTGGACGAGTAACCCAGAGGACGTGGGTTTAAACCCCAGCACGCCAGTGTGAGAAATGAAATATGGTTTCAAGTAATAACCTAGAAATAAATAACAAAGGCTCCTGCTGGTGATGAGTTACTTTGACGCTGACAAATTGCTGTTAAAACCCAGCCAGTTTTACCAATGGGAAGGAAACCTGGTATCCTCACCTGGCCTGGGCCTACACGTGACTCCAGTCTCGTACCAATGCGGTTGACTCTTAACTGCCAGTGAGCTGGCCCAGCAAGACATTCAGTTGTATCAAAACTGGCTTCCAGTGGTTCAGGATGAAGGCCAACCACCACCGGCACCATCAGCACCACCACCAGCACCACCACGACCAACCAACACCACCACCAGTGCCACCGACACCAGCAGTGCCATCAGCAGCACCACGACTACCACAAGCACCAACATCATCACCGCCCCCGCCACCACTAGCACCACCACCACCAGCACCACCAGAACTAGCATCATCACCAACACCAGCAGCAGCAGCACCACCACCAGCAATACCACCATGGCCACCATGACTATGGCCACCACCAGCACCACCAAAAGCACCACCACCACCACCAGCAGCACCAACACCATCACCAAGAGCACAACCACCAGCGTTACCACCACCACCATCAGCATTACCACTACCACCACCACCAAGAGCGTCACCACATCCACACCACCAAGAGTGCCACCATGACCACCAGCACCAACACCACCACCATCAGCACCACCACTACCAATGCCACCACCACCACCGGCAGCACCGCCAGTAGCACCACCACTCCCACCATCAGCACCGCCTCCACCGCCATCAGCACCATCACCAGTACCACTGCCACCTCCACCACTACAGCTCTAACACCAGCACCACCATCACTACTGCCACCACTTCCACCAGCATCACCACTACCAGCACCATAACCACAACCACCAACAGCACGAGCATCAACACCACCACCACCAGCTGCACCACCATCAGCCCAGCACAAGCACCAGAACCACCAACAGCACCTGCATCACCACTACCATGAGCACCACTACCAGCACCACCATCAGCACCGCCACCACCACCATCAGCACCGCCACCACCACCATCAGCACCAGCACCACTACCACCTGTACCAGCCTCATCACAACCACCACCACCACAACCACCACCACCAGCAGCATCACCACCAGTACCACAACCACCACCACCACAACCACCACCACCACCATCATCACCACCAGTAGAACCACCACTACCATCACCTGCACCAGCACCAGCACCTCATCCACCACCATGACCACCATCACCACGATTACCAGAGTCACCACCACCACCAGCTCCAACACCACCAGCACCACCACGACCACCACCAGCACCACCACCATGACTACCATCAGCATCAGCATCACCACCTTCACCATCACCGTCAGCACTATCACCACCACCAGTAGCACCACCAGCACCATGATCACCAGCATACCCACCATCACCACCAACACTCCTACTAGCACCACCACCAATACCACCACCACGATCACCACCAGCACCAACAGTGCCAGCATTGCCACCACCACTGCCAAGAGCATCACCGCCAGTGCTACCACCACCACCAGCAGCACCAGCAGTAGCACCGCCACCGCCAGTAGCACCATAACCATCACCATGACCACCAACACCACCATGACCACCACCAGCACCACGTCCACTATCACCACCATGACCACCACCAGCACCACGTCCACTATCACCACCATGACCACCACCATCAGCACCACCACCACCTCCTCCACCAGCACCAGCATCACCACCACCACCATGACCACCACCTTCACCACCAGTACCACCACCACCACCAGTAGCATCACTACAAACACCACCATCAACACCACCTCCACCACCATCAGCACCACCACCACCGCCACCACCAATTTCACCACCAGTATCACCGCCACCACCAGTAGCACCACCACCACCACTACAGCACTACCACCACCACCGCCATCAGCACCACCACCACCACCAGCGCCAGCACATCACCACCACCTGCACCACATCCACCACCACCATGACCACCATTACTACCACCACCAGCAGCACCAGCACCACCACGACCACCACAACCACCACCAGCACCACCACCACCACCACCAGCACCACCACAACCACTATCAGCACAACCACGACCACTATCAGCACCACCACCAGCATCACCACCACCATGATCAACTATGACCACCACCATGATCACCGCCATGACCACCATCACCACCAGCACCACCATCACCACCAGCTTCTCAAGACAACTTGGGATGGACGATTAGTGCCAACCTTGCCAGCAGTTATAAGCCTGAGGGTTGGGAAATTTAGCAACCGGCAAATGCTGACCAAAAAAAACTGATAAAGGGAGAAAATAGAACAGGGGTCATAAGCCAGCAAGAAACATAAAAAAAGACAGACTGTCACAGCTTCTACAATATGTAAAAAAAAGAAGAGATGTGGATCTCTGAGATGCAGGGAAGAGAAATTATTTTGGGGAATGAGGAAATGGTAGAGATGTTTTCAAATATTTTGCAGCTGTCTTCACAGTGGAAGACACATAAACATCCCAGAAATGAGGGTAACCAAGGGGAAAATAAGAGTGAGGAACTTAAAGTAATTAATGTTAGTAAAGAAAATATACTGGACAAATGAATGGGACTAAAAGCCGAGAATTTCCCTGGATCTGATAGCCTACGTTCTAGAGTTCTAATAGAGATAGCTTCAGGGGTAATGGATGAATTGGTTGTGATCTTCCAAAATTCCCTAGATTTCTGGGGCAGTCCCAGCTGATTGTAAGTTAGTTAATGTAACAGCGCTTTTGGAGAATGGAGGAAGAGAGAAAACAGGGAACCACAGGCCAGTTAACCTGATATCAGTTGTCAAGAAAAACACTCATTTTTAAGTAAGTGGTAACAGGGGCACTTAGAAAATCATAATGTGATTGGACAGAGTCAACATGGGTTTATGAAGGAGAAATCATGTTTGAAAAACCTATCAGAGTTTTTGAGGCTGCAACTAGCCAGATGGATAAAGAGGAGCAAGTGGATGTAGTATATTAGAATTTTCAAAAGGCATTCGATAAGATGCCACATGAAAGGTTGTTACACAAGATAAGGGCTCATCGGTTTGGGGGTGATTTATTAGTTAGCATGGACAGAGGATTGGTCGAAGGACAGAAACAGTGTAGGAATAAATGAATCTTTATCAGATTGGCAGACAGTAACTGGTGAGGTGCCGCAAAGATCGATGCTGGGGACACAGTTAATTATAAGCTATATTAATGCCTTAGATAAAGAGACCACTCACCCTAAACATTCACCAAACACTCACACGCACTCCCACAACCCAAACACAAACCCAAACACACACACATAAACACAAACACACACACGCACACCCACAACCCAAGCACAGACACAGACACAAACGCACACACGAAACTCAAACACACATGCACAACCAAATACGCGCACAAACACATGCACGTATGCATGCACACACACACACACACGCACACGTACAAACACACACAAACACATGCAAAACACACACACATATCCACACACACACACATATACACACACACTAACGTACCCACACACACACATATACACACAAACTAACACACAAACACACACTAACACACACACACACCCCCTATATGCACACACAAACATATATATACTCACCCACACCCCCTACACACACACTCGCCCACACACACCCTCACCCACAAACACCCCCTATATATATATATATATATACACACTCACCCACACACACCCCCTTATACACACACACACACACCCCCTATACACGCACACACACACACACACACACACACACACCCTATACACACACACACACACACCCCCTATACACGCACACACACACACACACCCCCTATACACGCACACGCACACACACACACACCCCCTATACACGCACACGCACACACACACACACCCACCCCCTATACACGCACATGCACACACACACAGACACACCCCCTATATGCACACACAAACGCATACATACTTACCCACACACACACCCACCCCCCTTTACACACACACACACACACATACACACAGACAGGTTATCACTTGTTTTGCTGCTTCACTAACGCCCCTTTTGCTAATTTTCTGGTCCCTATTTGATTCTCGATCATGCATTTTGCCAACTTTCCACCCTCCATTTTGTTAATTTACTCAGGCCCATTTTGCTGGTTCACTAGCGCTGCTTTTTGTGCACAGCCCGAGACCTATTCTGCCCCACGTCAGTGATTAGGAAAAGAGGAGCTCAATGTTTCTGATCAAAAAGAAAAACATTTTCCTGTCACAAACTAACTATCCATCTCCTGAGGTAGGACAGAGCGAGGCTTTTAATGGGATCCTTTAACCGTCATTTCCTGTGATATTTCTTGCTCTCAATATCTTCTCATCTCCTCCATCTGGGTCAGGGGCAATTTCTGATCTACGTGATTCACACAAGTTGGTCTTTGAAAGTTCACAGATGACAAATAACTCAAGAGAAATTTCTTCCTCTTCCCTCAATCCCAGGAACTGGTTACACGTTTGTCATAGGAAAAGAAGTGCGGAGAGCCAAAGATTCAACTGCTTTTGATCCACAGATTAAACCAGATCCTTGCTTCTCCCTCTCCACAAAGAGGCACCATTATCAAACTATAGCGGTGTGATGTTAATACATAATTGCTTAAAGCGCGTGTCTGAAATTGCTTTGCCTAATTTAATGTAGATCTCATGTAAATGCTTGAGTTACAATAATTGCTTCGTATATCACACTTCAGGTGTCACAGTTCAGATGTCACAGGGGGGTACAATTCCTCAGAGGCCTGGGACACCGGACCCCCCCCCCCCACCCCCCACCACCACCCCCCCCCCCACCCCACCCAAATCCAACTGTTTATCCTTATGTGCTGGGAACAGGCGTGTCAGCCAAAAATAGCATCTGGCTCATCTGTGAGGCCCTGTGTAGTTAAATAGCCAGCCACTCTTTGCTGTAATGTTGTCAGCTGTGGCTCAGTTGGTAACCCTGACACCTCTGAGTCAGGTGGTTGTGGATTTCAGTCCCACTCTAGAACTTGAGCGCGTAACCCAAGCTGACACTCCCGGTGCAGTACTGAGGGAGTGCCGCACTATCAGGGGGTGCCAGTTTTCGGATGAGATGCTAAGCTGAAGCATCAGCTGCTCCTCTGGTGCACATAAAAGATCCCAAGGCACTATTTTGAACAAAATCCAGGGGAGTTCTCCCTGACATATTGGCCAATATTTACCCCTCGATCAACATCACAAAAACAGATTATCTGAGCACTATCACGTTGCTATGCGTGGATCTTGCTGTGCACAAATTAGGCTGTTGCAGTGACTACATTTCAAAAAGCACTTCATTGGCTGTAAAGCGCTTTGGGACGTCCTGAGGTTGTGAGAGGAGCAATAGAATAGAAACATACCAATTTGGAGCAGGAGTAGGCCATTCAGCCCCTTGAGCCTGCTCCGCCATACAATAAGTTCATGGGCGGAATTTTGCGCTCGGGGTGCGGTCGTGTGCCCGACACACTTGAACGTGAAATAGCGCCCGGTGGTATTGGGTAAGCGCCTGACGCCATCGCGCACTCGGGCGATATTTCGATTGGCGGGCGCGCGTGTGAGAGTTGGCAGCACACCCGCTGACAATGAAGAGACCCGTTAAGGCCATTAAAGTATCAATTAACAGGGATTTTCCGCTGCCCGTCCAACCTTACAGTTGGCGGGCGAATCAGCCAGGCGGCCTTTGCATTTTTCGGGAAACCTCATCCACGGGCGGAACGAGGTTTCCGAAATTAAGTTCAAAAAATAAAAATCTACGCACAGAACGTCCACACAGAGGTGACTCATTCTGATGAGTGGACATTTTTTTTCCAGATTTTACATTGTGTTTTTATTGATTATTAAATCAGTTATCTCCCTGAGGCAGCTCTCTGGCTTCAGGGAGCTTTCGCTTGGCGCTCCCCCTTTACCCGCGCTGACTTTAGCGATCGCTCTCCTCCCGCCCACCTTCCCCAGCCCAGGCAGCGCTGAGCATGTCAGCCTGTGTTTCACACCGTGCTAGCCATTAATCGGCCAGCCAGGCGTGAAATCGCGGTCGGGGGGACCCGATTGCAGTGGGTGGTCTCTTCCCCGACCTCTCCCAGATACGCCAATCGCGTCCGCCCGCCAACTGGGAAATTCTGCCACTTAGTTCTGTTGAAGGGTCGTGAGGACTCGAAACGTCAACTGTGCTCTCCTCCGCCGATGCTGCCAGACCTGGCTGAGTTTTTCCAGGTATTTCTGTTTCTGTTTCTGTTTTGGAAAATCCTGCCACTCGACTCCCTTGTCAGCTGAGAACCTATCTCCCCCTGCCTTAAAAATATTCATTGACCCTGCCTCACCGCTCTCTGGGGAAGGGAGTTCCGAAGACTCACGACCCTCTGAGAGAAAAAAACCCTTCTCATCTCCTTCTTAAATGGGAGATGGCGTATTTTTAAACTGTGTCTTCTAGTTCTAGACTCTCCCACGAGGGGAAACATCCTCTCACCACCCACCCTGTCAAGCTGCCTCAGGATCTTATATGTTTCATTAAGATTGCCTCTCGTTCTTCTAAACTCCAATGGATACATTGCAAATGCAAGTCTTGCTTTCCTTTGCCTAACCTCACACTCTGAATGAATAAGCATCTTTGACAGGAAGCTGAGGGTGCCGGGGGCGGGGGGGGGTTGGTGGGGGCTGGATGACCAGTGAGGAAGTTCATGGCTTCTTTTCGTTCTTTAGTCAACTTTACAAAAGTTAAAGAAAGCGATTTTTTTTTTCACTTTGCTGATCCACACGGAGCGATCCCAAAAAGTCAATAAATTCGGGAAGTCTGGAAAGAGTTTGTGGATGCAAAGATTTTTATGGGATGTTTTCTGCAGAAAATGAAGAAGATTAAAAAAAAAGAAGCTTCACTCGAGCTGTGGATCAGCCCCCATCGCGGAAGATGTCCTTTTTTTATGACAGCCTGTCCACAGGGCCAGGCGGCACTGATAGACACAGCACATGAACCTCCCATTGAGTCACCGGCGAGAGGTCAGTCTGTGGAGAAGGTAAACAGATGGAAATGGAAGAATTGCTTCACCAAGTGACACATTTATTTTGACTAGATCGTATCCTTCCAGAAGATGACGCTATTATCTGGGAGGCCATGAATCCAAGTGTGGAGGATCTGCGCAGGAGAAATTCCGAGGGAGGGCTCTTGTCCTTTTAAACGGAGATCAAAGGGAAGATGGTGTATTACTCTTTTATGTGTCGTACATTGATGTTACTATAAATAACGTTGTAAAACCTTGAACTAAAAGACTCCAGCTAGCTCCATGTCATCCCCTTCTGCAATTTCACAGAGTTATAGAACAATACAGCACAGAAGAAGGCCATTCGGCCCATCATGCCTCTGCTGGCTCTTTAAAAGGAGCTATCCAATTATCCCAGTGCCCATAGCACTGCAACGTTTCCCCCGTAAAACATTTATCTAATCCTCTCAAAGTGTCTTAAAGTTTCTACTGAATTTGCTACCACCGCCCTTTCAGGCAGCGATTTCCAGATCAAAACAACTCACTGCGTTAAAACAATTTTCCTTATCTCACCACTGGTCCTTTTGTCCATCTCCTTAAATCTGTGTCGCTCTCATTTCCAACCACTTGCTGCAGGAGTTTGCCATGGAAATATAAAGATCAGGGTTGAATGACTTTAAAAATGACGAGACTTTGAGCACAAAATCATAGTTGACATTTCCTGTGCAGTACTGAGGGAGTGCTGCACTGTCGGAGGTGCCGTCTTTCGTACAAGATGTTAAACCAAGGCTCCGTCTGCCCCCTCAATTGGTTGTAAAAGCCCCACGGCCACTATTCCATGAAGGGTAGAATGTGGGACAATCTGAACTTGTCCACTTTGGCAGGACGAATAGGAAAGCGGCGTATTATACAAGTGGAGAGAGACTGCAGAACTCTGAGGTACAGAGGGATCTGGGTGTCCCAGTACATAAATCGGGAGAAGTTAGTATGCAGGTACAGCAAGTGACTAGGAAGACAAATGGGATGTTGTCATTTATGGCAAGAGGAATGAAATATGAAAGTAGGGATGTTTTACTGCAGTTGTATATGGCACTGGTGTGACCACACCTAGAGCACTGTGTACAGTTTTGGTCTCCTTATTTAAGAAAGGATATAAATGCTTCAGAAGTTCAGTTCAGAACAGGTCTTTTCGATTGATACCTGTGATGAGAGGAAATCTTAGGAGGAAAGGTTGGACAGGCTGGGCCTGTATCCATTGGAGTTTAGAAGAATGAGAGGTGATCTTATTGAAACATATAAGGTCCTGAGGGGACTTGACAGGGTGGGTGCTGAGAGGGTGTTTCCCCTCGTGGAAGAGACTAGAACCCGGGGACACAGTTTAAAAATAGGGGGTCTCCCATCTAAAACCGAAATGAGGAGAATTTGTTTCTCTCAGAGGGTCGTGAGTCTTTGAAACTCTTCCCCAGAGAGCAGTGGAGACAGGGTCAATGAAGATCTTTAAGGCAGAAGTAGATAGATTCTTGAAACAAGGGAGTCAAAGGTTATGGGGCAGGCGGAATGTGAAGCTGTGGCCACATTCAGATCAACCATGACCTTATTGAATTCTGGAGCAGGATCAGGGGCCGAATGGCCTACTCCTGCTCCTAATTCGAATGTTTGCATGTTCATAAGGGCAGGTAAGTCCTTCCAAGTGTTCTGGGGCAAATATTTATCCCTCAACCAACATCACAATATTAGAGTGTTTGCATTCATTTAGACTGATATTCTTTTCCTTAATACTCAAAGAATAAATATTGACCAGTGGGGAGAACCCACCTGCCCCTCTTCAAACTAGGGCAGAAAATGGCCTAGTGGTAATGTCACTGACTAGTAACCTCGAGGTCCAGGCTAATCCTCTGGGGACATGGGTTCAAATTCCCTCAGGGCAGCTGGTCAATTTAAATTTCAATTGTATTGTGACAAATTGAAAGCTAGTCTCAGTAATGGTGATTATGAAACTATCATTGATTGTTGTAAAAACCCAACTGGTTCACTATTGCTCTTTAGAGAAGGAAATCTGCTGTCCTTACTTCTGGCCTACATGTAACTCCAGACCCACAGGAACGTAGTTGGCTCTTAACTGTCCTGTGAAATGGTCTAGCAAGCCACTCAGTTCAAGGGCAATTAAGGATGGGCAACAAATGCTGGCCTTGCCAGCGACGCCCACATCCCATGAAAGAGTAAATTAGCTGTTCTGGTTAAATGTCATTGATCTGAAACTTTAACTCTCTCTCCACAGATACTGCCTGACGTTTAGATTTTTTCCAGCATTTTCTGTTTTTATTCCAGGTTTTAGGGAGTGTCTTAAAGGAAGAAAGTGAGGTAGAGAGGTGGAGAGGTGTAGGGGGGAATTCCAGAGCTTGAGGTCCAGGTAGCTGAAGGCACAGCCACCAATAGTGGAGCGATTAAAATTAGGGATGCTCAAGAGGCCGGAATTGGAGAAGTGCAGAGATCTCAGAGGATTGTGAGGATGGAGGAGATTACAGAGAAAGGGATCAAGGCTGAGGCCATGGAGGGTTTTGAAAACAAAGATGAGAATCTTAAAATTGAAGCATTGTTTAACAAGGAGCCAACATAGGTCAGTGAGCAGAGGGGTGATAGGTGAATAGGGCTTGGTGTGAGGCAGTAGAGTTTTGGCTGACCACAGTTTATGGAAGGTAGATCTTAGAAAGCTGGCCAGCAATGTGTTAGAATAGTCAGGTCTACAGGTAACCAAGGCATGGACGAGGGCTTCATCAGCAGGAAAACTGAGGCCGGGATGGAGGTGGGGGATGTCACAGAAATGGAAATGTGGTCTTTGCGATGGTGCACATATGTGGCTGGCAGTTCATCTCAGGGTTAAATAAGACGTCAAGGTTGTGAAGGGTCTGGTTCAGCCTCAGAGAGTTACTTGGGGAAAGGCAAACTCAGTGGAAGTTATTTGAAGGTGGCAGAACAAGTTGGAAAGGCACGATTGTCTTAATAAATAGAGGAAGAGTTCAAAGTAAGCAGTTAGATAGAACCTTTCTAATCACTGGTTAGACCTCAGTTGGAGAATTGTGCCCAGTTCTGGTGCACCACACTTTCAGAAGATCTCAAGGCCTTCAGGAGGGTGCAGAGGGGATTTTCTGATTTGGTCCTTGTAATAGGGACATCAGCTATGTGAAGCAACTAGAGAAGGTGTGATTGCTCTCCTTAGAGCAGAGAAGGATAAGGGGAAATGTACTAATGATGAGTATTTTGACAGAATAAATAAGCAGAAACTGTTGCTGCTTGCAGGAGGGCTGGTAATCAGAGGACACAGACTGGCAAAACATCCAGGGGCAAATGGAGAGAATTTTTTTTAACGCAGCGAGTTGTTGTGATCTGGAATGCGCTGCCTGAAAGGGCGGTGGAAGCAGATTCAACAGTAACTTCCAAAAGGGAACTGGATAAATACTTGACAAGGAAAAAAATTGCAGGACAAGGGGGAGGAGCAGGGAGGAGAGACTCATTGGATAGCCCTCTTCAAAGACCTGGCACAGGCATGATGGGCTGAAAGGCCTCCCTTGCAGCCGTCAGATCCAACAATGGTTCTATCTTTCCTCTCAAAAAAAACTCACTAATTGAAGTTCACAGATGAAAACTCGCAATTCTGTTTGAGACGCAAATGGAGATCTCAGCATAGCGTGTGATCTCAGCACAGCGTGTGATCTCAGCACAGTGATCTCAGCACAGTGATCTCAGCGTATGACCTCAGCACAGTGATCTCAGCGTATGACCTCAGCACAGTGATCTCAGCGTATGACCTCAGCACAGTGATCTCAGCGTATGACCTCAGCACAGTGATCTCAGCGTATGATCTCAGCACAGTGATCTCAGCGTATGACCTCAGCACAGCGTGTGATCTCAGCTTATGACCTCAGCACAGTGATCTCAGCGTATGATCTCAGCGTGTGATCTCAGCATATGATCTCAGCACAGTGATCTCAGCGTATGACCTCAGCACAGTGATCTCAGCGTGTGATCTCAGCACAGTGATCTCAGCGTATGATCTCAGCACAGTGATCTCAGCGTATGATCTCAGCACAGCGTGTGATCTCAGCGTATGATCTCAGCACAATGATCTCAGCACAGTGATCTCAGCGTATGATCTCAGCACAGTGATCTCAGCGTGTGATCTCAGCGTATGATCTCAGCGTGTGATCTCAGCGTATGATCTCAGCACAGTGATCTCAGCGTGTGATCTCAGCGTGTGATCTCAGCGTGTGATCTCAGCATGTGATCTCAGCGTATGATCTCAGCGTGTGATCTCAGCGTATGATCTCAGCACAGTGATCTCAGCGTATGATCTCAGCACAGCGTGTGATCTCAGCGTATGATCTCAGCACAATGATCTCAGCACAGTGATCTCAGCGTATGATCTCAGCGTGTGATCTCAGCATATGATCTCAGCACAGTGATCTCAGCGTATGACCTCAGTACAGTGATCTCAGCGTGTGATCTCAGCGTGTGATCTCAGCGTATGATCTCAGCACAGTGATCTCAGCGTATGATCTCAGCACAGTGATCTCAGCGTATGATCTCAGCACAGCGTGTGATCTCAGCGTATGATCTCAGCACAATGATCTCAGCACAGTGATCTCAGCGTATGATCTCAGCACAGTGATCTCAGCGTGTGATCTCAGCGTATGATCTCAGCGTGTGATCTCAGCGTATGATCTCAGCACAGTGATCTCAGCGTGTGATCTCAGCGTGTGATCTCAGCGTGTGATCTCAGCACAGCGTGTGATCTCAGCGTATGATCTCAGCACAATGATCTCAGCACAGTGATCTCAGCGTGTGATCTCAGCGTATGATCTCAGCACAGTGATCTCAGCGTATGATCTCAGCACAGCGTGTAATCTCAGCGTATGATCTCAGCACAGTGATCTCAGCACAGTGATCTCAGCGTATGATCTCAGCACAGTGATCTCAGCGTATGATTTCAGCACAGTGATCTCAGCGTATGATCTCAGCACAGTGATCTCAGCGTATGATCTCAGCACAGTGATCTCAGCGTATGATCTCAGCACAGTGATCTCAGCGTATGATCTCAGCACAGTGATCTCAGCGTATAATCTCAGCACAGCGTGTGATCGACGGCTGATTTCTTGCCCAGAATCTAAGCAGTTCCACCGTGAAGGTTTCTGCATGTAAAACGCCAAATTAAGAGGGAAGAATTGCTTGTCAAATAAACAGCAGCCTTCAGCAATCCTTCATTCATTACTCCAGGAAAATCTCTCTATCCACTCGCCCACCACCCCCACCACCGTCCCTTCACTCTAAATGTTTGCCGTCCATTTTTGCTCAACTCTGTGAATCTAACCACAATTCTAAGTGAATTTCACTCCTAATCTTGCTGCTAAGCTCCCGTCTGTTTGATGTATGCCTTTTCTGCCCCTTTGGCTGCATTTCATTGACGTGCTTGAAAGATTTGTACAGTCACCCTAGAGATCAAACTGCACCACCAATCTGAAGTATTTATTAATTCCGGAGTGTAATTCTTTTTTTTAAAGTGATTACGGTTTTCCCTGTAAATCATTCAGGGCTCCATTATTAATAAAGCAGCAGAGAAACGATAAAGAATCTTTCATAATTTCTTCTTCTTATTAAATTAAATTCATGAATAAATTAAATCTGCCGATATGTTTCAAGGCTTGTTAAAAGGGGAGATTGTCTCTCTCTGGCGATGGTTCCAATTTTCGAACCTTCCCTCCAGGGCTGACTCTTTACAAGGGGAGTGGGAGGGCGCACAGGTCAACGGGACAAGTCACCTTCAGGCGCCTGGTCCTCTCCCAGAATCGCAGAATGGCTACAGCACAAAAGGAGGCCATTTGGCCCATTGGGTGGGATCGCCCCAGATTTGCACTCAGCACGGTAGTGGCCGGGTAAAATGACGTTTTACCCGCTGGCCGCGATGGCGGGTTTTCACGCCGTATCATCCCAAACCCACTGCGTTAGTTATGCATTCCCGGGGAACACGCCATTTCCATGATGGCCAGACTCTCATTTTCCTGCCATGCCATCACCTCACCGCTTCATCACGCCGGGCGACATGTTTATAGTCCAGCCTCGCGCACACATCTCAGCGTTTCCAGCCCACGACTCCTGTGAAGCCTGGCGCTGATGACTGCGAGTGCTGCCCGAAGCAAGGTAGATAAACAAACTTTGAAGTCCTGAGCAAAGTGCATCTCACCAGGTGCACGTCACTTATGTGCTGTTGTGAAACACATCGGTGTGTTTCCCCGCCGAACTAGACGGACGATCCAGAGGGCAGGCGTACGATTCCAGTGTGCTGGTATAACAATGGGACGCTGATGTATTACAATGGGGTTCCCCACGTCCAATGGTGGAGAATGCAGCCGCCATTGGCAGGCTGATCGTGAACTAGTTTCACACCGTCACAAAACCGATCACGCCATATTGTCCGCTCACACCACCAAACACGCCCAACACCGGCAGGCATGGAAAATCCCATCCATTGTGTCTGTGCTGGGTCTCTGTAGGGACAATTTACCTAGTGCTGCTCCCCCACCTTCACCCCACAGCCCTGCACATTCTTCCTTTTCAGATAATAATCCAATTTCCTCCGAAATGCCTCAATCCTGCCTCCACCACGCTCTCAGCGAGGGCATTCCAGATCCTAACCACTCACTGTGCAAAGTTGAGACCAAAACATTGTATGTTTTCAAGAAGGAGTTAGATATAGCTCTTGGGGCAAAAGGGATCAAAGGATATGGGGAGAAAGCGGGAGCAGGCTATTGAGTTGGATGATCAGCCATGATCATAATGAATGGCGGAGCAGGCTCGAAGGGCCGAATGGCCTACTCCTGCTCCTAGTTTCTATGTTTCTAAGAAGTTTCTCCTCATGTCACCATTGCTTCTTATGCCAATCACTTTAAACCTGTGCCCCTCTGGTTCTCAATCCTTCCACCAATGGGAACAGTGTCTCACTATCTTCTCCGTCCAAACCCCTCATGATTTTGAACACCTCTATCAAATCTCCGCTCGACCTTCTCTTCGCCAAGGAGAGCAGTCAGGCTTTCTCCAATCTATCCACGTTCCTGAAGTTCATCTTCCCTCGAACCATTCTCGTGAATTTTCTCTGCTCTCCCTCCGACGCCTACACATCTTTCTTAAAGTGCGGTGCCCAGAACTGAGTGCAATACTCCAACTTTTCATTCTTCATGTGTGTGGGCGTGGGTACTGAGCATCATTGAGGCACCAAAGTCCTACCACTGAGAAGGTTGTGGATTCAAGTCCCATGCTAGAAACCTGGGGCCAGGAACAGTGGCGGTGAAGGGGACTAAAAATAGGCCAGCAGGCTATCTCTGGCTCCATCCTGCCACTGGGTCATTTTGGTGAAGCCGGGATCAGGGCTGGCAGGGCTACCCACACATCTGTGGCAGGCAGCCAACCAGATTCATTAAGAGCCTAACTGAGGGCAATTAAAGAAGGCTGACAGCAATTTTCCAGTCTTTCGGCAGGCAGTGGGGATCAGTTTAGGTGCCTGGAGGTGGGTACCCAGGAGCAGGCTGGGGAGTGGGTCAGCTCTCCGGGCAGGCCCAGAGGCCTTCCCTGCTTGCCCGGGCAAATGAGCAATCATGGAGTATCCCGTAGAGGGAAACGTCCTGCCTCCCACAACGCTCCCCAATAAGGCTGCCAACCCTCCAGAGTTGGCCTGGAGTCTCCAGGAATTGAAGAACAATCTCTAGTACCCTGCTGTGAGGAAAATCATCAAGACATTAAAAAAGAACTCTTAACCCAAAGATTGCTAGGCAATCTTCACAAAGCTCTTATTTCTTTCTGTACCGGTGAACATCATTTTAAAAGTCTAATCCCAATCCCTCCATGACCTCATCCCTCCCTATTTCTGTAATCTCCTCCAGCGCCCCCAACCCTCCGCAATATCTGTGTTCCCCTATAATTCTGGCCTCTTGTGAATTCCCAACCCATGGCAGCCGTACCTTCGGTTGCCTGGGCCCCAAGCTCTGGAATTCCTCCTCTAAACCTCTCCATCTCTCCGCCTCACTTTCCTCCTTTGAGACACTTGTTAGGACCAACCTCTTTGACCAAACATTTGGTCATCTGACCTAGTACCTCCTTATGTGACTCAGTGTCACACTTGGATTTAAAACACTCCTGTGAAGCGCTTTGGGACAGTTCATCACGTTAAAGGCGCTATATAAATATAAGTTGTTGTTGTCGATGTGGCATGTCCATCAGTTTTAAACACTGGCAATAACAAGGCCAACAAGTTGCATTTAAACAGGGGGCAAAGTTTGCCGAATATTTTAGATGTGAAAGTAGAGGTAGCCAAGATGGACTCCTAGGCCGGTTCAGCTCCAAGCAATAAATTCAAAGATGTGCCAGAGGCCAGAATTTGAGGAATTCTCCGCTGTCAAAGGGACCTTGGTAAGTTGCACCTTGTCAATGGTACACACTGCAGCCACTGTGCACCAGTGGTGGAGGGACTGGATATTTAAGGTGGTGAATGTTTAACTCAGTTGATGGTGTGTAGACAGTGAAATTAGTGCCCTAGCACTTCAAGCTCGCCAACTGTATCCCCCAAACAATCGCTTAATTTAATGGAACAGAATCTCAAAATACTAAGGAGATTGTGAGGCTGTTGGGTTCAGTAATGCAGCAGTGTGTACCATCTACAAGATGCACTGCAGCAACTTGCCGAGGCTCCTTCGACAGCACCTTCCAAACCCTTGATCACTGCCACTTGGAAGGACAAGGGCAGCAGGCACATGCAAACACCACCACCTGGAAGTTCCCCTCCAAGTCACTCACCATCCTGACTTGGAAATATATCGGCTGTTCCTTCACTGTCGCTGGGTCAAAATCCTGGAACCCCCTCCCTAACAGCCCGGTGGGTGTATCTACACCACATGGACTGCAGCGATCAAGGCAGCTCACCACCACCTTCTCAGGGGCAATTAGGGATGGGCAATAAATACTGGCCTAGCCAGCGATGCCCACATCCCATGAATGATGATTTTTTAAAAAAAGTTATCACATTTCAGTTTGTGGGAGCTTGCTGCAAATTAGCTGCTGTGGTTTGTGCATTACAACAGTCACTGCACCTCAAAAGTACTCCATTGGCTGTGAGCTCTGTGGAAGGTCCTGTGGTCGGGAGAAGTGCTTTACAAGTGTAAGTTTTTTTGCTTTTAACGATATCCCATAGTCCATGCCACTCTCATTACCATTTCTGGAGATCTGGTGGTAAAATGTGTTTTGACTGGACATTTCCAAGAGAAAGTCTGTTAGAAAAAGAAAGACAGACAAAAAGAGACACAGAAAGGAAAAGACAGAGAGGCAGAGAGGGAGAGCAAAAAGAGAGACAGACACGGATAGCAAGAGAAGGAGAGAGAAGCAAATAGACAGAGAAAGAAATAGAGATCGAGAGGGCAAATCAGACAGAGACAGAGAGATAGAGAGACAGACAGACAGAGTGGGACAGGCAGAGAGGAGAGACAGACAGATGGAGAAGGGGAGAGAGAGAGAGAGAGAGAGAAGTGAATTGATCTCAGTGTGTGGAAGTTTCCTGTCGGAGCGAGTGTTGACATGTGGGGGCAGTGCCTGCACACTCTTCTGTCACATTGTGCTATCGGTGAACCAAAGTTGTGGGTTACATTAGTCAAGAGAAGGAGAATTCTAAAAGGCACTCATTCCTGTTCCCGCCCCCGCTCTCCCACACCAACCCCCTGCCCCCGCTCCCCCCAACCTCACTTCTCGGTATCTGTAATTAATAAGTGCTGTCGTGCCCTTGTAAAGATGTCATTAGCCTGCACTTTGCAAACTTCTTGACATGATGATGACTTCTTGGAATGGGGTTATGGCCTGTACAGAAGCAACTGACTGCCGGCTGGGCCCTTGTCCTTTCCCTCTCTCTGACTTGGAGCCTTATTAGTCACTTGTGTCAAATGAATGAACCTAATCCCATTGTTGTTTTCTTGGCAGTTTTTCAACCTTGAATGAAAATTTAACTCCAAGGCACAATTAATCTTCTTTGACAAGCCGTGTTTGTGTTTTTTTTATATATCGGAGATGCTTATTTCTTGATTTAGTGACTCAGGTAATGAATACTAGAAGATCGTAAAAGTAATGTTCTGTTGCTGTGGCATTGATATCAAAGAATATTTACTTCCCCATTCTGAGTTTGCATACTGCTGATATTAAGTGGTTTAAGGGGGCTGTTGGGGTTATTAAGGCTCCTTCACTCAGGAAATTGCCTTTACCCTTTCAACCAGTCAACAACAGCTTGCATTTATATAGTACTTTAATGTAATAAAAATGTGCCACAGTTCATCTCAAGAGTGTAATCAAACAAAATTAAACACTGAATCACATGAGATATTAGGACAACCAAAAGCTTGGTCAAAGACGTAGGTTTTAAGGAGCACTGGGGGGAATTCCAGAACTCAGGGCCCAGGCAGCTGAATGCACAGTTGCTGGAGTGATTGCAAGTGGGGGTCCACAAGTGGCTAGAATTGGAGGAGCACAAAGATCTCGGAGGGTTGTGGGGCTGGAGGAGCTTTCAGGGATAGGGCAGGGGAGAGGCCATGGAAGGATTTGAAAACAAGGTTGAGGATTTTAAAAAGTCAGACCAGGAACTAATGTAGGTCAACAGATGCAGGAGTAATGAGTGAACAGGACATGGTGCGCGTTAGGATACGGGCAGCAGAGTTTTGGATGACCTCAAGTTTAATTATCGATGCCACATCACCTGGTCTTCTCATCTGCCTCTTCCATTCATTATTGCTCACTGACTCCTGCTTTTCTGAGCAAAACCTCACCATCTTCCTTCCATGGGATTGATTTTCCTAGTTGGGAAATCTTTCAACAACTTTGGAGTGTGCACATTGCAGTATAAGAGCTTCTGACATAGCAAGGGTTAATGTGGGACTGGGAAACAGGACCACCCACAGTGTCATGTAATGAGACACCTGACCTGAGACTAGGGTCAGTTGTGGACTGGACAGAGACCTGTGTAGAAGCAAGCATGGAGTTAGCTCATAGCTTGGGCTAGACTCTATATATGTACATAGTTGTGTGTTATTAATAAACACTTAAATGTTCAACCACACAAGACACAGCACCTCTTCATGAAACCTACTGTACATACAACATACATCATTCATCCTATTTGCCAATGGTAGGATCGCGCTGTGCTCTCTAAGCCTGTCCTGAGGGGTTTGTTCCAAAGAGAGGTGATGCACTCCTGTTCCTCCTGACTCCAAAAAGTATAAGCATTTTCCAAACTTCTGGGCTCCTTTTTGATTGACTGCCCATGGATCTTACAAATATTTAGCCAAAGGCAGTGGGGCTTTCATATGGAAATGAGGCCTGCACGCAGTTCAGGCAGCTGTTAGGGCCACTGAAAAAAAGGATCCTGCCCAACTTAGTGATGGCCCTGATGCCAATGCAGGTCAGGAATGGGTTTTTATGCCACTCCACAGCTACACCAATGCACAAACAGACCCAATGATGTTAAATTTAGAACCCAGTATGTCAGAAAATAGGACAAAAATCTAGAAAAAAGTTCAGGTTTTTAAAAATGTATTCTTTTATGGGACGTGGACATTAACCGGCAAGGTCAGCATTTGTTGCCCATCCCTAATTGCCCCTTGAACTGAGTGGCCTTGCTCGGTCATTTCAGAGTGTAGTCAACCACATTGCTGTGAGTTTGGAATCACATGTAGGCCAGACCAGATAAGGATGGCAGATTTCCTTCCCTAAAGGGCATTAATGAACCAGATGGGTTTTTAATGACAATTGAAGATAGTCTCGTGGCCCCAATGATAGAGACTAGCTTTCAATTCTGGATTTAATTCACTCAGCTGCAGTGAAAATTGAACTCGTTTCCAGAGAATTAGCCCGGCCCTCTAGATTGACTAAATCCAGTGACTTTACCACAATGCCACAATCTCCCCGCAAAGTTAGACATTCTAATGTCTGACCCATCCAATCCACATAAGCAGTGGGCCAATCCCCCATGAATCCTCCCCCATGCCATCTTTCAGTTGAGACAATAACCAAAGGATCAGTCTGTCTGCTCGGGATGGATATGAAGGATCCCACGGACACTATTTTGGAGAAAGGCATGGGGGAGTTCTCGCCCATTGTTTTAGTCACCATTCACTCTCCCCACTCATGTCGTTCACGAAAACCAACCGATCCAGCCATTTAACATTTTTGTAGAGTGCGGGATCTTGCAATGCAGAAATTAGCTGCCCAGCTAATCCACATTACAACAGTGACTATGCTTCAATAGCACTCTGTTGGCTGTGACACACCTTTAGATGTGAAAGGTGTATATAAGTGCAAGTTTGTTCAATTCATTAGGCTGTGTGTACTCTGCCTCCAGCCTATAAAGAATATATTCACCTCTTCCAATCCGTAGTCTGACAGCAATATGCAAACGGCAGCATTTGCAAATTGAATGTGAGCAAGTATTTGTTTAAAGTAAAATATTGAGATTGGAACTGTAAAAGGCCCCTTTGTCTCACCAACACCAGCCCTTGTTCTCATGGGACTCTCTTAACCTGACACCCACAGGGGCTAATTCTAACACATTTTCAATGGCATTTTCCACTAAGTTTGTATTTCCTCCCTGTCACAACCTTCTCCTTCCACAGGTACAGGCTTTGTGCTCATTATTCATCCCACTAGCACCCCACCCCCACCCTCGCACCGACACTCCACCTTTGTGCCCCCAACCCGCCATCTAATTTCTGGGGCAATTTGTGGTGTTCTTTACCTTAGGTGTAAATCAGCAGGAGTCTGGTTTCTGTATCCATCTTTCATGGTTTTTTTGTGCTTTTTGCCTTTGGTCAGGGTTGTGGGGGAGGTGATTTCAATATCAGGCCAATTGAAGACATTCCTGTCATTGCAAAATCAACAAGTCACCAAAAATTATATTCAGGAGCACCCACACCAAAGGGAAATTCCGAAAACGACAACCTGCACATGTAGCTTCTAAAGGGAGAACTGGAAAACAGGGATGAACGAGGAAACCAGAGACAGAGCGAGGGACAGAGAGAGAGAAAGAAAGAGAGAGAAGCTGGAGAGAGATACAGCAAGAGAGATAGGAGACAAAATGAGACAGACATGAGAGACAAAGGCAGAGAAGGAATATGAGAAAGAAGGACAGGGAAAAGATAGAGGCAAAGTGAGTGTTGATAAAGGCGGAGAGGGGGAGAGAGAAAAAAGAGATGAAAGAGACAAAGCCAGAGTAAGAAAAAAAGCACGAGGAAGAGAGAAACATTCCAGGCTCCTAGTCTGCTGCCCTGAAGTGTGGCAAGTTGCAGCTTCCTTCCCCCTGCCTGGTCTAACACTCCCCTAAATGGTATCTTTTGGAAGTCCATGGCATTAACACCAACAGCTGAACAGATGATCATGGCGCTAACAACACCTGGACAGGTGCCACTAGCATTAACAAACTGAAAGGTACCCATGGCATTAACACCAACACCTGAACAGACGCCCAGGACATTAACAACACCTGAACAGGTGCCGGTGCCATTAACAACACCTGAACAGGTGCCTGTGCCATTAACAACACCTGAACAGGTGCCGGTGCCATTAACAACACTTGAACAGGTGCCTGTGCCATTAACAACACCTGAACAGGTGCCGGTGCCATTAACAACACCTGAACAGGTGCCGGTGACATTAACAACACCTGAACAGGTGCCTGTGCCATTAACAACACCTGAACAGATGCCGGTGCCATTAACAACACTTGAACAGGTGCCGGTGCCATTAACAACATCTGAACAGGTGCCTGTGCCATTAACAACACCTGAACAGGTGCCTGTGCCATTAACAACACTTGAACAGGTGCCGGTGCCATTAACAACACCTGAACAGGTGCCTGTGCCATTAACAACACCTGAACAGGTGCCTGTGCCATTAACAACACTTGAACAGGTGCCTGTGCCATTAACAACACCTGAACAGGTGCCTGTGCCATTAACAACACCTGAACAGGTGTCGGTGCCATTAACAACACTTGAACAGGTGCCTGTGCCATTAACAACACCTGAACAGGTGCCTGTGCCATTAACAACACTTGAACAGGTGCCGGTGCCATTAACAACACCTGAACAGGTGCCTGTGCCATTAACAACACCTGAACAGGTGCCTGTGCCATTAACAACACTTGAACAGGTGCCTGTGCCATTAACAACACCTGAACAGGTGCCTGTGCCATTAACAACACCTGAACAGGTGCCTGTGCCATTAACAACACCTGAACAGGTGTCGGTGCCATTAACAACACTTGAACAGGTGCCAGTGCCATTAACAACACCTGAACAGGTGCTGGTGCCATTAACAACACCTGAACAGGTATTTTTGGCGTTAAAAACAACACCTGAAGGGTCTCTGATCAGCTGGAATGTTTTGACAAGGGCTACAGAAAGAAGAAGGAGAAACTTTCTAGCTGAGAATTTGGGTTTATGCAACAACATGTGCTTTTCTACCCAATTCTTAAACTTTGAGTAAACTGCTTAGCTAAGGTATTTTGCACATTTTGTTATTGTGATCTGGAATGTACTGCCTGAAAAGGGTGGCAGATGTAGATTCAATAGTCAAACTTGGGAACTGCAGACCTATTAATCTCACTTGACATATAAGGAAATTAATAGCAAGAATTATGATTGTACCCATATGTAAATAGTGTCCCAAAAGACAATCTAACAAGGCTTCAGAGCAGAGTGAATGGGCACTCCAATGAACCTTATTGAGGTGACTTCCTAATGGGACCCGTTCTCTGCAAACTAAAGGAATATGTTCAAGCCTTGCACCTTTTTTGAATTACCCAGGAACTTGGGGAGCCTATAGTTCCCCTTTGCTTTCTCCACAGCAACGTGCGGCCAATCAGAGTTGACTTGCCAACCAATCAGCAGCCTTTTCTCCTGTCGTATAAATTGCTATGATTGTTTGAAGTTTGACATTCTTGTATTTGTCCTGATGGGTTCAAGGTGAAAAGCTTCAGCGACATTTTCAGCAAAATTAATGTTCCTAACTTGATAGATGAAAACCATGTGACAAGGCCACCCTGCCCTCACTGGGAAGACATCAGGTACACATGGGGTGGAGAAAGGACCATCTAGGAGTTTGAAGCTGCGATGCTGGGGTAATAGGAAGAATGTTGAGCTATTAAACAACAGAGTCTTATGATAGCCATGGGCAGAATTTTCAGGTGGGTGCATGGGCGGGCACCCAACATGCTCGAGCATAAAACAGTGCCTGATGATGTCGGGCGAGTGTCCTGATGTCATCCTGCGCTTGCGCGATACTTCAGTCGGCGGGCGTGTGCAAAAGTTGGAAGTGTGCCTGCCACAATTAAGTTTATTAAAGTTGTAATTGTCCCCGAAGTTTCGTGGTCCGTCCAACCTCACGGTTGGCGGACAGGCCAGGCGGCCTCTGCATTTTTCATGAAACCTCATCCAAGGGCGGGATGAGATTTCTGTTATTAAATTAAAAAATAAAAATCTATGGGCAGAATTTTTGTGATGTATATGTTCAGGCGACTTGTTTGTGATGCTTGGACATTTTTTCCAGATTTTAAAATCTTTATTTAATACGTTTGAAGTCTTTGGCCACCTGAGGCAGCTCTCTGCCTTCAGGGAGCTTTCATTCTGTGCCCACCTCGTGCCCGCGCTTACGTCAGCGCCCACCCTCCTTCCTCCCACCCCACTCCGGCAGCGCTGAGCGTTTCAGCGCGCACTTCACGCTAGCTGGCTGTTAATTGGCCAAACAGTGTGAAATCGCAGTTGGGGGCGGATTGTGGTCAGTGGTCCGTTCCCCAGCCACTCCCGGACCTGCCGATCGTGCCCGCCCGCTGACCTGAAACTTCTGCCCCATGAAACCATTGCCGATTGTCATAAAAACCCATCTGGGTTACTAATGTCCTTTAGAGAAGGAAATGACTCTGAACTACCCTCTGAAATGGCCTAGCAAGCCACTCAGCTCTCAAGGGCAATTAGGGATGGGTAATAAATGCTGGGCCTAAACCAATTATTGAGTAACAACAGTGCTAATTTGCTTTCCAATCCATCTGCTGAAGCTGTTCCTCAAAGCTAACTTGGGAATACTGTCCAGCGGCAAAACACAGCTTGTCTGATGTTTCTTCGTTCCCATCGCCCAAGGGTCACCCAGCCCCCTCTCCAATCTCCCAACCACCTGACACCGAGCAAAGTGAATTGTAGAATTGTTCCAACATAGAAGAAGGCCATTCAACCATTGGCCTGTGCTGGCAAGAAAAACTCAGCTAGTCCCACTTACCTGCTTTTCCCCCACAGCCATGTGAATTTTATTTCTCCAATTATTATCCAATTTTCTTTTGAACACCACAGTTGGATTTGCCTCCATCACATTCTCAGGCAGTGCATCCCAGAACTGTTTCTCCCTCTTTACTCTGTCCAGACCCCTCATGATTGTGAACACCTCTATCAAGTCCCCTCTCAACCTTCTCTTCTCCAAGCAGAACAGCCCCAATCAATCCACGTAACTCCAGGAGCCATTCTCGCGAATCTTTCCTGCACCCTCTCCAATGCCTTCACATCCTTCCTAAAGCGTTGTTACGACCCCGCAAGAGACCAATAACCTTAAACAAGAGAATTGAACTCCCAATGACCAACTTCAAGTAATTGCACAGGAATGGGGAGGGAAGACGTTCTCTGGGTGCTTTTCGTCACTCCAGCCTCTCCCCATTTCACCAAGTGCCCGTCAAAAGCCAGTTTTAAGAGAGGTCCCAAACTGAATATCAGTAGTAAGACCCACTCCAGCGACTTTGCTCCCCCTAGCCACACCAGGACAAATCTTCCAGATTCCTTAGATTGTGACGGGATGCACCCCTTTGACCAGAGACTGTCTTTCCTCCTGCCTTCTACCTGGTAGCTCACAGAGAGGCCACTCTCTCCTCTCTGCTGACCCCATTATCTACTGCTCTTTGTGTGTCGGTAAGAACCCCCCCTTTCTCTCTCTCTTTCTGCCCCACAATCTCAGAGACAGATAGTCTGACCACAGTCAGCCCCAACTGCTCTTGCTTTTGTTTCTGGTGTGAACATTTTGCACCTTGCTCCCAGTATTTCTTGACTGGGGCCACCCCAGACCTCATAGTAACCAAGCCGCCTGGCCTGTTGTTGGGCAGAACTGAGAACAGGTCACATTACTCTCTTCATTACCCCCATTTTATGTTGAGTTAAAGAGACAGTCCCAAAATATAATCATCTTATAAAATCTCACATTTATAACAGTGCGGTTCCCAGACTTGGACACAAGGTTGCCCATACGCGGGCTGGATTTTCACTATTGAGGCGGGAAGCTTGAGTCAGGAAATCTTCCGGCTTGGCAGACCCGTCTCCATGGAAACGACCTCGTAATGCATGATTTTCGCTCCAGGGGTGTGGTCCAGTTGGGCCTGCCACGTCCGGAGGCAGTTTTCGGAGATGGCAATGGGGGTGGGTCAGTGCTGAGGTGAGCTGGTTAGAAGACCCACCTTGATTCTCTGAGACTTTGGCCTAGTTTTATAAAGGTTGATTAGGCCATGTAGCCCTTGTTCCTCATCACCCCACAACCCCCATGCCCTCCCCTATCCCCCCACCTACCCCCCACCCCCTCCATGCCACCTCCGTAGTCGCTCATCCAATATCCACAATGGCAGACCTCAGGAGCTGTGTGGAGTTAAAAAAATCTAATAATCTAAGAGAGTTCGCACTCACACACATTTAATACAGATAAAAACTCTCATTCATGAAATGCATTCAAAGATTTTAAATCCCCTCAGGTTTTATACAAACAATCCTTTAACAACCTCTTGAAACTGTTAAACAAAAGATGAACTCAGCCGCCTTGCTGAGCTAATTGGTTTTGAGCTATTGAAACTCAGCCAAGCACTCATAATGTGCTCAGCTGTAATAATACCCATTGGGAAATGTCAACAATAAAGTCTATTGAAACTGCAGGAACAGATGTTTATTTTTTTTCTAAGCTACTCTAGATGGCCTGTCAATCAAAACAGTCCAACAATGGGTGTTTTTTTACTCTAACTGACAGCTGCAGCCTGTTTTTTATATTCATTTTAAGGGGCTGGGGATTAAATGACTTCAGATCATGAAACTTATCCATGCTTCAAGAGTGATTATGATTCCTCCCGAGAAGAGAAATTCCTCCTCATCTCCGTCTTAAATGGGAGCTTTTGAAACTGTGACCCCTGGTTCTAGATTCTCCCATGAGTGGAAACAACCTCTCAGCATCTACCCTATCAAGCCCCCTCAGAATCTATATGTTTCAATAAGATCACTTCTCATTCTTCTAAACTCCAATAAGTATAGGCCCAACCTACTCAACCTTTCCTCATAAAACAAGCCCCTTCATCCCAGGAATCAGCCTAGTGAGCCTTCTCTGAACTGCTTCCACTGCAAGTATATCACTTCTTAAGTAAGGAGAGCAAAACTGTACACAATACAGTACCCCAGATGCAGTCTCACCAATGCCCTGTACAGTTGTAGTAAGACTTATTTATTTTTATACTCCATTCCCCTTGCAATATAGGCCAACATCCCATTTGCCTTCCTAATTACTTGTTGTATCTGCAAGTTAACATTTTGTGATCCATGCACAAGGACACCCAGGTCCCTCTGTGCTATTCTGCAGTCTCTCGCCATTTAAATAGCTCACTCACTTCAGGGCTGAGGGACTCTATTTACAAGGAGAGACAGGAGAAGCCCAGTTCATTTTAGAGCAGAGAAGTTTAAGGGGAGATTATACTCGAGGCATTCAAAAACATGAAGGGCTTTGATACAGTAAATAAGGAGAAACTATGTCCACTGATGGGAGGGTTGGTAACCCAGTGGATACAGATTTAAAATAATTGGCAAAGCAAGGGAAATAAGAATTTTTTAACTCAGTGAGTTGTTGTGAGTTGGAATGCACAGCCTGAAAACACAGTGGAAGCAGATTGAATAGTAACTTTCAAAAGGGAATTGGATAAATACTTGAAAAATGAAAACTACCACTTGATTTTATATAGCACCTTTAATACGGTAAAACATAGACGGGCTCTTCACAGGAGCGATTGTCAAAGTTTGACACTGAGACGCATGAAGAGATTATAGGCCAGGCGACTTAGTCAGAAAAGGTAGATTTCAAGGATTGACTTAAAAGAGGAGAGAGGGGGGAGTTCTGAAACTCAGGAATGCACAGGAGGCTAGAATTGGAGGAACGCAGTGTTTTTGAAAGATTGGCAAACTGGAGGAGGTTACAGAGGTAGGGAAGGCGGAGAGGCCGTGGAGAGATTGGAAATCAAGGATGAAAATGTTAAAATCAAGGCATAACTGGGAGCCAACGTAGGTCAGCGAACAGAGAGATGATGGATGAAGGGAAATTGGATCGAGCAGCTGTGTTTTGGATGAGTTCAAGTTTAGAGAGTGTGGCGTGTGGGCCAGAAGAACACTGTAAAGGGGACATTTACCGGGCTGTGGGGGGGAATGGGACTAATTGAATAGCTCTTTTAAAAAGCTGGTACAGGCATGATGGGCCGAATGGCCTCCTCTCGAGCTGTAAGATTCTATCATTCTGCGACCTGGAGTGTATGCTTTTAGAAGTTATAGATATGGGAATTCTTGTCTTTTTGAAACTTTTCCCATTAGGTTGCCACAGGTTTTAAAGTCTTGCCCTTTGTTGGCATTAACATTTGCATGGTGCTGACTATGCTCAAGACAGGGTGAGATTTGACAGTTTTCAATCCCCCAGGGGTGATTTATTCTCTGTTGAGAGCTGAGATAGTCTCTCACACGTCTGTTGGAGAGCATCAGTTAATTATTTGCATGTCATTTTTCAAAACTGTCACACCGTTTTAGCAAAGAAGCAAAATCTTCGCCGAGGCCTAGCTGTCCCAAAATAAAAGTAAGGATATAATGTTAGAATTGTATAAAACACTGGTAAGGCCACAACTGGAGTATCGTGTGCAGTTCTGGTCACCACATTACAGGAAGGACATAATAGCTCTGGAGAGAGTGCAGAGGAGGTTTACAAGAATGTTGCCAGGGTTAGAAAAGTGTAGCTACAAGGAGAGATTGGATAGGTTGGGGTTATTTTCCTTGGAACAAAGAAGGCTGAGAGGTGACTTGATTGAGGTGTACAAAATTATGAGGAGAATAGATAGAGTGGACAGGATAAAATTGTTTCCCTTGGTGGAGAATTCTAGAACCAGGGGACATAGATTCAAGATAAGTGGCAGAAGGTGTAGGGGGGACATGAGGAAGAACTTTTTTACACAGAGGGTAGTGGGTGTCTGGAATTTGCTGCCCAAGTTGGTGGTAGAGGCAGAAACTTTAAACTCTTTTAAAAAGTACCTGGATCCGCACCTTAAGTGCTGTAAGCTGCAGGGCTATGGGCCGGGTGCAGGAAGGTGGGATTAGAAAGGGCACCTGGGTGTCCTCGGGCAGGCATGGACAAGATGGGCTGAATGGCCTCCTTCTGTGCTGTAACTTTTCTATGGTTCTATGGTTCTAAGAGGGGAAGTTTTAACTCATCCCATCCGCTAAAAATGGAGCTGGCCCACAGTTAAAATGGGGAATACATCCATCTCGTTCTCACACAATTCCCATCCAGGATTGCATGGAGTCTCCAGGAACTGAAGATCAGTCTCCCAGGACACTGTTGCCAGCAATAAACCCCAGGAGAAAAATCATAGAGGTCTTAACCAAAATTGTTTTTTTTTTCATTTCCTTTCAACACTTTTATTTACAAAAATATCGGAGATGGGATGTGCCATTAAGAGTCAAAGTGAATCCAATTAATCTGTGGCGAGAGAAGTAGAGTTAACGTTTCAGGTCCATAGCCTTTTCACCAGAGCTGGAAGAAATCAGGACATTAGAAACATAAGAGGAAGCAGGAGTAGGCCATTCGGCCACTCAAGCCTGCTCTCCCATTCAATGAGACCGTGGTTGATCTTCAACTCCACTCTCCTGCTCTTTCCCCTGATTCCCTTAGTGTACAAAAACCAATCGATCTCAGCCTTGAATATACGCAACACCCGAGCTCTCTGGGATAGAGAATTACAAAGATTCACAACCCTCTGAGTGAAGACATTTCTCATCATCTCCGTCCTAAACGGCCACTTTGCTTATCCAGAGATTGTGCCCTCTGGCTCCCCAACCAGGGGGAGGGAAGCAGCCTCTCAGCATCCATCCTGTCAAGCCTTCTGAGAGTTTATAGACAGGTCTGCCGGGATGTCCTGTTTATGGATAAAAGCAAAGAACTGCGGATGCTGGAAATCCAAACTAAAAACAGAAACAGAAATACCTGGAAAAACTCAGCAGGTCTGGCAGCATCGGCGGAGAAGAGCACAGCTGACGTTTCGAGTCCTACTCGAAACGTCAACTGTGCTCTTCTCCGCCGATACTGCCAGACCTGCTGAGTTTTTCCAGGTATTTTGTCCTGTTTATGGACCTTGGGGAGCGGGTGGAAGTGGGCGTTGTGAGGATTGGGTACGATGAGCTTGGAAACCGTAGGGGGAAAAAATCTCGGGAGGAGGTCTGGCCACTGACGATTTGGGAATCAATGGCTTGATGTTCGACAATGCGGTCATAGCCCAAGTAGGCGATGCCAGACAGCTGGCATTGAGCCTCCACAAGGTCACTTATATATTGTTCAATCTCGACCTGAACACACAATTTCTCTCTCCACAGGTTAGCCCGATGAGCCATTCCAGCATTTTCTGCTTTTATTTGCTAAAATATTCTAATCCTTAAATTAAAAAGAAACCGATTGAGAGACTGTACTTGGAAACACTCTGGGGGGGTGGTTTCCGGGCCTTGCCCACCACCAGGATCGTCCAGTCCTACCGAAAGCCAATGGACTTTTGGCTGGGCCGCTGGATCTCCCACGGTGGGTCCCGTCACTGCGGAGACGGGAAATCTCGGCCTCTGTGTATTGTCCGGCCTACCTACAAAGCGCTTTGACACACTGGAGAGGGGTCAGAGGAGAGGGCGACAAAGGTCACAAGTTAGATTGAGATGTAGGAAGCCCTTTAGACAAAAGAAAGAACAGACAAACCTGGCAGATTGATAGCACTGGAGTAAAAGATAGCGAGAGAAAATTAAAGGTTCAGGAAATAAAATATCGTTGAAAATAAATTTCCATCAATGTGAGGGATCTTTCTAAATTTCACAACAAGTTTAACTGTTTGTAATAGAACATATATTGAACAATACAATATGTGCTGATTTATTATGCTATGTTTAATATTTCTATGGGGTGGTGTTGACATAGTGGTATTGTCAGTGGGCTAGTGTGTCAGAGTGAGAGTGACTGCCCTTGACATCAAGGCAGCATTTGACAGAGTGTGGCAACAAGGAGCCCTAGCAAAGCTGGAGTCAATGGGAATCAGGGGAAAACTATCCACTGGTTGGAGTCATACCTACCACAAAGGAAGATGGTTGTGGTTATTGGAGGTCAGTCATCTCAGCTCCTGGACATCACTGCAGGAGTTCCTCAGGATAGTGTCCTCAGCCCAACCATCTTCAGCTGCTTCATCAATGACCTTCCTCCCATCATAAGGTCAGAAATGGGGATGTTCACTGATGATTGCACAATGTTCAGCACCATTCGCGACTCCTCAGGTACTGAAACAGTCCATGTCCAAATGCAGCATGACCTGGACAACATTCAGGCTTGGGCTGACAAGTGGCAAGTAACATTCGCGCCACACAAATGCCAGGCAATGACCATCTCCAACAAGAGAGAATCCAACCATCTCATCTTGATGTTCAATGGCATTACCATCACTGAATCCCCCACTAATAACATCCTGGGGGTTACCATTGACCAGAAACTGAACTGGACCAGCCATATAAATACTGCAGGTCAGAGGCTAGAAATCGTGTGGTGAGTAATTCACCTCCTGACTCCCCAAAGCCTGTCCACCATCTACAAGGCACAAGTCAGGAGTGTGATGGAATATTCTCCACTTGCCTGGATGAGTGCAGCTCCCACAACACTGCAGAAGCTGGACACCGTCCAGGACAAAGCATCCCGCTTGATTGGCACCACATCCACAAACATTCACTCCCTCCACCACCGACACACAGTAGCAGCAGTGTGTACCATCTACAAGATGCACTGCAGGAATTCACCGAGGCTCCTTAGACAACACCTTCCAAACTCATGACCTCTACCACCTAGAAGGACAAGGGCAGCAGATAGATGGGAACACCACCACCTGGAGGTTCCCCTCCAAGCCACACACCATTCTGACTTGGAAATATATCGCCGTTCCTTCACTGTCGCTGGGTCAAAATCCTGGAACTCCCTCCCTAACAGCACTGTGGGTGTACCTACACCACACGGACTGCAGCGGTTCAAGAAGGCAGCTCACCACCACCTTCCCAAGGGCAATTAGGGATGGGCAATAAATGCTGGCCCAGCCAGTGAAGCCCACATCCCGTGAATGAATTTAAAAAAGACCCAGCTCTGGGGGCCTGGGTTCAAATCCCACCACGGTAGATTGTGAAATTTGAATTCAATAAAAATCTGGAATTAAAAGTCTGATGATGATCTCGAAACCATTGTCGATTATCGTAAAAAACCATCTGGTTCACAAATGGCCTTTAGGGAAGGAAATCTCTTGTCCTTACCTGGTCTGGCCTACATGTGACTCCAGACCAACAGCAATGTCGTTGGCTCTTAAATGCCCCCTGAACAAGGGCAATTAGGGATGGGCAACAAATGATGGCCTAGCCAGTGACGCCCACATCCCAAGAAGGAATATTAAAAAAAAGTTTGGACTGTCAGCTTAGTTCAGTGCACAGCAACTCTCCTGTCTGGAATCAAGTCCCACTCCAAAGATTTCAGCACATATTTAAGCTGATACTCCTGTGCAGTGCTGAGGGAGTGCCTGAGGGTCAGTATTGAGGGAGTGCTGCATTGTCGGAGGGGTAGTACTGAGGGGGTGCTGTACAGTCAGAGGGTCAGTACTGAGGGAGTGCTGCACTATCGGAGGGGCAGTACTGAGGGAGTGCTGCACTGTCAGAGGGAGGCTGCACTGTTGAAGGGCAAATACTTAGGGCGCGCCACACTGTCAGAGGGCAGCACTGGCCAATATTTAGCCCTTAACCAATCGCTAGAAAGCGGATGATCTGGTCGTAATCGCATTGCTTTTTGTGGGATCTTGCTGTGTGTAAATAGCCTGCCGTGTTTCCTGCATTGTCACAGTGATACTATTTTATTGACTAGGAAAAGTTTTGAGACATCCTGAGGTTGTGAAAGGCGCTATAGAAATGCAAATCATTTTATTGGTGGGTCTGAGATACTGAGAGAGATGAATAGTGGGTTCCTGGAGATGGGGAAACAGCAGTTTCTATTTAAATAGAATTTTAATTCTAAGTACTTATTGTGCCTGCCTTTCTTAAACGCGTTGCTGTTACCTTCCTTCTATCATATGGCAGTGCTATCTTGCTTCCCAGTCATTGTTGCTCTGTTTGCTTTCAGCATGTTCCACTTGCAGGAACAATCTGCTCTCCGTGTTCCAGGCACCATTATTGCACCCCTCACAATCAGTGGCATGTTCCACCCAAAGGTCTCTGTGGGGTCACTGTTATTCTAGCGACTCCTCAGTATTGATCCCCACTTCACAAATGAAGCAGTCGCAGCGTGTTACCCACGAACATACAAACTAGGAGCAAGACTAGGCCATTCAGCCCTTCAAGCCTGCTCCACAATTCAACAAGATCATGGCTGATCTGATTGTGACCTCCTGCCTGCCCCCGATAACTTTTCACCCGCTTGTTGATCAAGAATCTATACAGCTCTGCTTTAAAAATATTCAAAGTCTCTGCTTCCACTGCCATTTGAGGAAGAGAGTTCCAAAGACTAACGACCCTCTGAGAGAAAACTAACCTCCTCATTTGTGTCTTAAATGAGTAGTCAATTATTTTTAAACAGTGACCCCCTAGTTCTAGATTCTCCCACGAGGGGAAATATTCTCTCCACATCCACCCTGTCAAGACCCCTCAGGATCTTAAAGGTTTCGATCAAGTCGCCTATTACTCTTCTAAACTCCAGTGGATACAAGCCTAACCTGTCCGGCCTTTCCCCATAAGACAACCGCCCATTCCTAGTATTAGTCTCTAGTAAACCTTCTCTGAACTACTTCCAATGCATTTACATCCTTCCTTAAAAATAAGGTGAACAATAACTGTACTCCAGATGTAGTTTCACCTGTGTCCTGTATAACAGAAGCATAAGCCTCCCTACTTTTATATTCATTTCCCCTCACAATAAACAATAACATTCTATTTTCTTTCCCAATTACTTTCTGTGCACACTAGCCTTTTGTGATTCATGCATTAGGACACCCAGGTCCCTCTGAATCTCAGAGCTCTGCAATCTCTCATCATTTAGATAATATGCTTCCCTTTTATTCTTCCTACCAAAATGGACACTTTCACATTTGATACCCTGTCCATTGCCAGGGTTGCTGTTGCCTGTGGTACTGACTTTGGTAAACACTTTTGTAGGATCCAAATTCATTACAGAACAGCGGCAAAGCCAATCCATGGCTCAGTGGGATTCCTGTCTCTGACTGATCAGGAGATTGTTGGGTTAAGTCCCACTTCAGAGTCTTGAGAATTAAATCCGGACCACCACTCCCAATGCTTTGTTGCAGGAGTGCAGCACTGTTGGGGGTGCCATCTTTTGAATGAGATTTTTTTTTTTAAATTTGTTCATGGACTGTGGGCATCACTGGCTAGGACAGCATTGCTTGCCCAACCCCAATTGCCCTTGTTCAGAGGGCATTTAAGAGTCAACCACATTGCTGTGGGTCTGGAGTCACATGTAGACCAGACCAGATAAGGACAGCAGATTTCCTTCTAGTTGTGTTTTTACAACAATTGACTTTGACCATGACTGGCTGTCATTACTTTTAATTCCAGATTTTTTTAATTGAAATCAAATTCCACCATCTGCCATAATGGGATTTGAACCCAGGTTCCCTGGGTACTTAGAGCATTAGTCCAGTACTACCACTATGCCACCACCTCCCATGCCAAATAGCCACAGCGTTTTCCCATGTAATAACACTCAAAACGCGACAATATAGTTTATTGAATGCAAAGTACTTTGGACTGTTTATAAGAGACATGGTAAGGTGTTATATAAATACAGGGTTTTGTTCCTGTGATTCCACCCACAAAGGGGTATGTTGAGCAAGGGAAAGATCACAATGCAACAGGAGGAAGCCAGGCAACCCCTCGAGCCTGTTCCACCATTCATTCAGATCATGGCTGATCTGTATCTTACGTCCATCTACCTGCCTTGGTTCTGTAACCCTTAATACCCTTACACAATAAAAAATTATCTGTCTGCTTGGTAGATATAGAAAACATGTTTCTATTTGTGAGAATGCCCAAGTCTTAGAGGTCGTAAGTGTAAGATAATAAATCCAATAGATTTAGTGCCTCCATAAATCCAATTATAGACTGATATGATCAGGAGAAACCTTTTCACTCAGAGAGTGGCGAGAATGTAAGAAACGCTACCACAGGAAATAGTTGAGGTGAATAGTATAGATACTTTTAAGGGAAGTTGGATAAGTTGGATGAGAGGGAAAGGACCAGGAGAGTATATTGTTACGGTGAGATATGTAGGTGGGAGGTGGCTAATGAGGAACATCAATGCCAGTTGGACAAAATGGTGTGTTTCTGTGCTGTAGGGTCTACGGTCCTGACGTTTACAGGCAGCTGGGAAGGCAGAGGGAGTTTTCCTGTCAGGAAACCCGGGACAACAATCTTGCTTCGGGTTCTGCCAATGTCGATGGTAAAATAAGACGGCCATTTTTGAATCCCATGCCTGCTGCAGCTGGACAGTTTGTGAGGCTGGTTGGCAGAGAGGGCGGAGGAGAAGGTTGGGGAAAGAGGGGAGCAGATCACAAAGATCAAATGAAGGGCATGGGGAAGGGGGTGGGGTGGGGGGGGTGTGGATTGTGAGCCATGGAGGGCATTAGGATGTCTCTGAATTGCAGCGAGGGAGGCTGGGGTCCAATTGCTGGGAAGTTTAACAGGTTTATTCGGGTGGTGGGTGGGGGGGGCCTAATGGGGCAGCAGTCCTGCTCCTCTAGGCCCACAAGCAGTGCTGGAAAAGCACAACCCTTTACCCGTAGCAACCCTCACCTTCCTTTAGCTGTCAGCTTTCCAGAGGCATGGAAATCTGACTGGCCAGAGTTACAGATGGAAGAGAGATAAAAGTTAAAGCACGCAGCTTCATAAAAATATCTCACAGAGTCACCTGAGAGCAGCTTTGTCACTATCTCCTGTCCCACCCATTTAAACAAACCATGGGCGGATTCGAGATGGGTTGGGTTTGAATTTGCAAATTTTATATCACCTGCAAACAATTTAATCATCCCCCTACATTTAAGTCTAAATCATCGATTATAAACCATGAAAGGAATCCAGTATGGAGTCCCGCGGAACCCCATTGGAAACAGCCTCCCCAGTCACACAAACACACATCAAACCTAACCCTTTACTTCCTGTCACTCAGCCAATTTTGGATCCAACTTGCCATTTTCCCTTGGATCTCATGAGCTTTGACTTTTCTGGCCAGCCCGCCATGTGGAACCTTATCAAAAGCTTTGCCAAAATTCATGTAGACAACATCAAACACACCACCCTCAATGACCCCCTCATACTAGTTTCCTCATCAAAAAATTATAACGAGACATGTCTTCCCCTTAACAAATCCACACTGACTGTTCTTGATTAATCTGTGCCTTTTCTAAATGATGATTTATACTGTCTCTCTGAACTGTTTCCAGTAATTTGCCCACCACGGGCGTTAGACTGACTGACCTGTAATTACTCAGTCTAACCCTTCCTCCCTTTTTAAACAATAGCCCAATGTTAGCTGTCCTCCAGTCACCCACACCTGTAGCCAGAGAGGGTTGGGAAATGAGGGTCAGAGTCTCTGCTATTTTCTTCTGTGCTTCTCTGAGCAGGCTTAGACACACTTCACCTGAGTCTGGAGATTTACCCACCTTCAAGGATGCTAAACATGTTAGTATTTCCTGTCACTATGTTTATCCCATTATCCAACATTTCACATTCCTCCTCCTTAACTACAATGTCTGGATCATCACTCTCTCTGTGAAAACAGACACAAGATATTCATTAAGAACCAGGCCCATGTAATCTTCCTCCTTACAAGTTACCCTTCTGGTCTCGAATCAGCCCTACTCTTTCTTTATCTTGATCTTTGCATGTTTATAAAACACCTTTGGGTTTTCCTTGATTTTATTCGCCAATATGTTTTCATGCCCCCTCTTTGCTTTCCGAATTTCCTTTTTAATTTCACCTCTGCACTTTCTCTACTACTCTAGGCTCTCTGAAGTACTGAACTCTCAGAATCTGCCATAAGCTTCCCATTCTCTGTCTTATCCTACTCTGTAAGCTCTTTGACATCTGGGTAGGGGTCTAAATTTGGGCATCCCACCCTTTTCCTTTGTGGGAACCGGTTTGTTCCGAACCCCCTCAATCTCCTCTTTGAACACCCTCCCCACTGCCCTGACACTGATTTACCTCAGGTAGCTGTTCCAATTTTGGCCAAACCACATTTTAACTTGGTAAAATCGGCCTATCCTCAATTTAAAACAGATACTTCAAACTTTTTAAGCAAACACGGAGATAGGGAAAGTAGGAGGGAGGGAATAAACTGAAAGGAATTTCTGTGTCAAGGCAAAAGGCTGAGGAGATTACATGGCAGAAGCAAAACTGTTCCATTAGCTTATGGTGCAAGGATTAGGGGGCACAGATTTAAGGTTTTGGGAAGAGATACGGAGGGGGGAATGTGAGGAAGAATTTTTTTTAGGCAGTGAGTGGGAATGGCCTTGAACTCACTGTCTATGAGGTGGTAGAAAGCGAGACAATCAGTGATTTCAAAAGGAAATTGGATGGACACCTGAGGGAAATAAACTTGCAGGGGCTACGGCAAGAGAGAGAGGGGAAATGGAACTGACTGGATTGCTCTACAGAGGGCTGGAATGGACTTGATGGGCTGAATGGCCTCCTCCTGTGCTGTAATGACTCTATGACATTTTTACATCCCCCTTGACCCGAGACCACCATTTTTGGGGGTTAAAATCCCCCATTATATAGCTCGATTTGACGATGCAACCTGCCCTCATAATTTAACCCTTGGAGCCACGTGATGAGATTGCGAAGCCAGACAGATTTTACACAGAGTTGAGGGGATATTTCAAATCTGCAATTTTATCTTTTGGATTTTTTTTAACCACAGGAGTTCATTCTGCAGGTCACTCAACATGGAGAGGTCAGATTAAAATGGACAATGGAGCCTGACCAAGACTGACTCCATTCTCTGCCACCCATAGCTCAATTCTGATAGATTGCGGCTATTAATTATATAATAGTCCCGTTGCACAAGCTAACCGCTCCATCCTGTTGAAAGGTAACGGAAGTTTTGCGAAATCCTCGAAATAGAAATGAAATCAAGCTAATCAGATTGTGGACAAGGGATGCAGCCTAACCGGATGCATTGGCAGAGAGCTGATTCATCCTGATTAATGCAATCTCGCTGTTTGCCAATATCCGTTGCAGTCTTCTGTTGCTTCCCAATTTGTCATGTGTTGATAAGGGTGTCTTTTGTGTTTTTTTTTTGGTGAAAAATGCTACAGAAAGAAAAAGCTAAAAACCTGCCACGTTACAGAGAGCCGACAATGTGAGGCTAAACGAGGCTGTGAGCGGGTTACTCTGATCCGGCCTACTGGGCAGAACCCTCCAGGCTGGTAAATTGGCACCCTTCAGTCTGCTCAGTCCCTCCTTTGGGCTAAAACTCTGAAGTCTGAGGGAGTGTTAGTTTGTCGGAGGAGATAGGGAAGTGGGAGAAGTGTTCATTTACAGATCAGTGGAAGAAGTGACGTTTGGCGATTTTGTAGATCCCACGACCCCTTTACTTTACCCATCTTCATGCCCTCCCTTCCTCTCCTGAAGGTGCCAACTCTGGGGATACCGTGGTCACAGGGGGGGCGAAGCAATCCCAAAAAGTTCAGCTGAGGGATTAATTATCATCTGCGGCCCCCTTAGACGGCAAGTGTTTATTTATGCATTCATGGGATGTGAGCATTGCCAGTATTTATGGTCCATCCTTAATTGCCCCTTGAGAAGGTGGCGGTGAACTGCCTTCTTGAGCCGCTGCAGTCCCTGTAGTGTAACTACACTCGCTGTGCTGTTAGGGAGGGAGTTCCAGGGTTTTGACCCAGCGACAGTGAAGGAACGGCAATATATTTCCAAGGAGGTTCTGGCCAACATCCTCCTGTCTACGGAAGATGATGCAGGAAACAATCCACCTCAAGTGCGATGTCTTCATTTCCATTTGTGGAGACGAAAATATTCATTTATGTATATGTACATATTTTGACTGCACATAGGTGAACAATTTGGTGTATTACTGTAAATTTACAGATATGCATCATATTCATGCTATCACTGTTTAAAGGGGGCGTACAGCTTGTCTAGGCCTCAAATCTGCCTTTCCTGCTTCCCCCTTATCTTCATTTTTAGCAAATAAAGACAAGGTTTTAAGTATAATGGAATCTTTTCCATTCTGTGCACCCAGTGTTGGCATCAAACACTCCCAGGGCAGGTACAGCACGGGGTTAGATACAGAGTAAAGCTCCCTCTGCACTGTCCCCATCAAACACTCCCAGGACAGGTACAGCACGGGGTTAGATTCAGAGTAAAGCTCCCTCTGCACTATCCCCCTCAAACACTCCCAGCACAGGTACAGCATGGGGTTAGATATAGAGTAAACCTCCTCTACACTGTTCCCATCAAACACTCCCAGGAGAGGTACAGCACAGGGTTAGATACAGAATAAAGCTCCCTCTACATTGTCCCCATCAAACACTCCCAGGATAGGTACAGCACGGGGTTAGATACAGAGTAAACCTCCTCTTCACTGTTCCCAACAAACACTCCCAGGATAGGTACAGCACGGGGTTAGATACAGAGTAAAGCTCCCTCTACACTGTCCCCATCAAACACTCCCAAGGCAGGTACAGCACGGGGTTAGATTCAGAGTAAAGCTCCCTCTACACTGTCCCCCTCAAACACTCCCAGGGGTGGTGCAGCAGAGGGTTAGATTCAGAGTAAAGTTCCCTCTACATTGTCCCCATCAAACACTCCCAGGATAGGTACAGCATGGGGTTAGATACAGAGTAAACCTCCTCTACACTGTTCCCATCAAACACTCCCAGGATAGGTACAGCCCGGGGTTAGATACAGAGTATACCTCCTCTACACTGTTCCCATCAAACACTCCCAGGATAGGTACAGCATGGGGTTAGATACAGAGTAAAGCTCCCTCTACACTGTCCCCATCAAACACTCCCAGGACAGGTACAACACGGGGTTAGATACAGAGTAAATCTCCCTCAACACTGTCCCCATCAAACACTCCCAGGACAGGTACAACACGGGGTTAGATGCAGAGTAAAGATCCCTCTACACCGTCCCTATCAAACACTCCCAGGACAGGTACAGCACGGGGTTAGATACAGAGTAAAGCTCCCTCTACACCGTCCCTATCAAACACTCCCAGGACAGGTACAACACGGGGTTAGATACAGAGTAAAGCTCCCTCTACACTGTCCCCATCAAACATTTCCTGGGCAGGTACAGCACGGGGTTAGATACATAGTTCAGTTCTTTCTGTACTGTCTCAATAACTAACTTCAGTTTATCTTGGAGTACTGCCTCCTGCTGCATCATTGAGATGATGAACAACAAATGCTGGCCTTGCCAGCGATGTCCATATCTCATGAAAGAACAAAAATTCCTGACATTAATGCCAGGATTCTCCTGCACTGATAACAAATTCAAGTTGATTTCTCAGCACCTTAGAGCCGTGCGCTTAAATCCACCTGAGTTCACATTGACAGTGCCACAAACTCCATATACCAAGGTCAGCAGGTTTAACAGAATTACTGCCGTATCTCTGGTGAAGTAACATTTGCGGAATGAGTTCAGCTCCATGGAACTTCCCAGGCTTGGGATACCATGCGTCATTTTTTTAAAAGGATTTTAGCAAACACTTTCTCACTTTCAAAGATTTTGGGGGTGAAATTGGCCTTCAGCCAGAGAGCAAATCAGTTTTTACACCACACCCACAATAAAGCCATCGGTGTAAAGGGGCCTGCTGATTCACTGGCATCCATTCTGTGCTTTTGCCCAACTCAAATTTCAGCCTCTTGCTATTTGAAATCCTTAATCTCTCTACTCCGCCACTTCTAAAGAATTTCTCTGTGTGCGTATGATCTTCCACCCAAAATGTATCACCTCACCATCTCTCAGGATTAATATTCATCTGGCATCTATCTGCCAGTTTACTATTCTGTTCATGGCCTCCTGGACTCACTTACAGACCTGGGTCATACTCACTATGTTTCTGGAGTGAAGGTGAAGTGAAGTTGGAGTCTTCAGGCATCATTCTTCCAGCATCTTAGGAGAAAACATAGAACAGAGGGAGCCCTGGGTAAAACTATTAGGACCAGTGTCAGTCACAGCACAGTGCATAGCTCTCTCACCTCGTTGTTAGAAACTTGTGGGTTCAAATCTGCCTCCAGAGGCTGGAGTGCTAAGAGTATGTTGACCTGTCAATACAGTACTGAGGAAGTGCTGCATTGCTGGAAGGGCTGTCTTTTGGAAACAATGGTAAGGCCAATTATCTCAGCCTAGGGCATCACTGCAGGAGTTCCTCAGGGTAGTGTCCTTGGCCTAACCATCTTCAGCTGCTTTATCAATGACCTTCCTTCCATCATTCCGTCAGAACTTGGGATGCTCATTGATGATCGCACAATGTTCAGCACCATTTGTGAATCCTTAGATACTAAGCAGTCCATGTCCAAAAGCAGCAAGACCTGAACAATATTCAGGCATCTGCTGGTAAGTGGCAAGTAACATTCGCGTCACAAAAGTGCCAGGCAATGACCATCTCCAACAAGAGAGAATCTAACCATCTTCCCTTGACATTCAATGGCATTACCATCACTGAATCCCCCACTATCAACACCCTGAACAGAAACTGAACTGGACTAGCCATATAAATACTGTGGCTACAAGAGTAGGTCAGAGGCTAGGAATCCTGCGACAAGTAACTCACCTCCTGACTCCCCAAAGCCTGTCCACCATCTACAAGGCGCAAGTCGGGAGTGTGATGGAATACTCTCCACTTGCCTAGATGAGTGCAGCTCCCAACAACACTCAAGAATCTCAACACCATCCAGGACAAAGCAGCCCACTTGATCAACAGCCTATCCACCACCTTCAACATTCATCCATCACCGACGCACAGTAGCAGCAGTGTGTACCATCTACAAGATGCAACAACTCACCGAGGCTCCTTTGACAGCACCTTCCAAACCAATGACCTCTTCCACCTAGAAGGACAAGGGCAGCAGATTTTGGGAACACCACCACCTGGAAGTTCCCCTCCAAGTCACACACCATCCAGACTTGGAACTATATCGCCGTTTTTTCATCATGCCTGGTTTAACTCCCTCTCTAACAGCACTGTGGGTGTACCTACACCACATGGACAGCAGCAGTCCAAGAAGGCAACTCACCACCATCTTCTCAAGGGCAATTAGGGATGGGCAATAAATGCTGGCCCAGCCAGTGACGCCCACATCCGCCAGGCGAATGAAAAAAACAAGACCTCGTCTGTCTTCTCAGATGGATGTAACAGGCCCCACAACTAGTCATTTGGTAGCACAGAACTTGAATATTACTGAAAACAGAGACGTTGAAGATTTTTGTCTTGCACTCATCAGGACACTGCAAGAATACAAATATAAGGGGAAAACAACAATTTATACTGTATGAGAAGAGAGTGTTGATTGGTTGGCAAGTGAACTCTGATTGGTAGAGGTGTTGCCATGGAGAATGCACCAGTGATGGTGACTGACTGCCAAGCATTGTTTGAAATTTAAACCAGGCAGCTTGACCCTGATTGGCCAAGGCATTGCCCTGAGGAATGAGTCAACGAAAGGCTGTCACTTATTTTGTTTAGCTGAAACAGGCGCAATGTGTGTACATGTTCTTTCTGTCCGCAAAGAACTGGGCCCTGTGTATTAATATATGTAGCTTCCAGTACACGCAAATGCACCACACTGCGATCCCGACTGACTATCTTAAATTTGCTGTCAGTGTAATTTTTAGCACACTGAGGATTATTTAGCAAATGTTGTCCAATCACAGAATCACATCTAATGTTGGACCCTGTGTTTTGAGTTTTGCCAGCACAGGCTGGTTGGGTACGGTCTGTACCTTGTCCTTGTGAACAGTGACTGGGACATGCTGTTTGATGTTATCCACCAGTCTTTGGGATGTACGGCCTACATACTTAGCATCATCCTGGTACTGAAATTCATACACCATATTACTTCATTATGTGATAGGCGGAGCATCTTTTTGGCTTGACAGCAGCATCCTGTTAGTGGTGAATACCACTCGTGTTGCTACTGCATAGTAACAGCGTGAAACAGCTAGCTTCACCTGTTGCTCAAATTCTTGAGGTACCTTGCCCTTCCAGGGTAATCTGAGGTAGACAAGGCACTTTTCAGGGTGGTGGTGTTCCCATGCATCTGCAAGTTCCCCTCCAAGCCACTTACCATCCGGACTTGGAAATATATCGGCCGTTCCTTCACTGACATTGGGTCAAAATCCTGGAACTCCCTCCCTAACAGCACTGTGGGTGTACCTACACCCCATGGACTGCAGCGGCTCAAGAAGGCAGCTCACCACCACCTTCTCAAGGGCAACTAGGGATGGGCAATAAATGCTGGCCCAGCCAGCGAAGCCCACACCTCTTGAATGAATGTTTTAAAAAATCAATGATTTACTGTTCAAAATAAAGTAAGTTGACATGACTGAATTGTACCTGTTGTGTGACCTGGTGGGAAAGGAATCACTGATATCTATCTGGCTTTCCTTTTGCTGTTTGGAACATAGTAACACAAAGAGGACCTTCAGCCTCTGAACCTGTTTCACCACACAATTGTGTTGTGGCTGATTTGTATTTTAACTCCATCTCCCCACCTTGGTTCTGTAACCCTGAATATCCTTGTGTAACAAAAATCGAAGAATGTCAATCTGGAATCTTTCAGTGACACCCCCACCACCTCCTCACCCCCAACCACCACCACCACTCCCCCTCCACCCCACCACCCACCTAACCACCACCCACCCTAGCATCCATGGTTTTTTGGTGGACAGAGTACCAGATTTCCACTGCCGTTTGTGTGAAGAAATGGCATCAACCCTGAACAAGGTGGCTCGAATTTTAAGGTTATTGTTGAAAAAGGAGACATTTTTTGTCAGCGCTTTTCGTCTTGCACTCATCAGGACAATTTGCAAGAAAATGCCCATATCAACTGGTGCATTCTTCATGGCAGCACCTCTATCAATCAGAGTGCACTTGCCAACCAATCAACACTCTCCTCTCAAACGTAGAAATGTTATTTCCCCTGATGTTTGCATTTTCTTGCACATTGTCCTGATGAGTGTAAAACAAAAAACTTTGACAAAAAAATGTCTCTATTCAGCAACACTCAAGTTCTGTATTACCAAATGACTATTTGTAATGTTAAGGTTATTTTCCCTGGTTATCCCCAGCAGAGGAAATAGTTCCTCTGTGTCAACCCTATCAATTGCTTTAATCAGCTTAAACACCTCAGTTAGATCATCCCAAATTTTTGACGCTCAAAAGAATAGAAACTAAGTCTATGTAACCTGTCTTCATAGCTTAATCCTTTTAACCCTGGTAACATTCTAATAAATCTGTGCTACACTCCCTCTAATATATATGCTTCCTGAGATGCTGAATCCAGAACTAACAAACTGCTCTAAGTGGGATCTGTTGAGAGCTTGTCATAACTGATGAGTTATTCAATGAGGCAAGTTTCCTATGAACAGATTGCACAGGGGACTTGATCTCAAGGTTCAATCTCTCTCTCTCACTTCCATTTGTAAACTATAACATTTGGGTTGATTCCCACTGATGTGATATTAGTAACAGGGATGTTAAGATGATTGAATGAAATTCTTTTTAATTAGGGGGTTAACTAATGATTCGTTGAAATAGTGGACATGTGAATTTCATCCAAATATGCTGACACGTTCTTGGAATATACAAACAGGAGGAGGGCATTTGGCAATTCAAGCCTGCTTTGCCATTCAATTAGATCATTGCTGATTTGATTCTTAATTTCTCCCTGACATGGTTCCATAACCCTTAATACCATTGCCAAACAAAAATCTATCAAACTCAGGGTGGAAATTTTCAATTGACCCCCAGCCTCAACAAGTTTTTTGAGAGAGAGAGTTCCAGATTTTCACTCCCCTTTGTATGAAAAAGTACTTCCTGACATTACACCTGAACAGCCTGGCTCTCATTTTAAAGTTCTGCCCTTTGTTCTGGATTCCCTGCACCGTTGGAAATAGTTTATCTCTAGTGACCCTATCAATTCCTTTAATCATCTTAAACACCTCTGTTAGATCACTCTTAAATCTTTTATATTAAAGATTGATTCGCCTCTGTGTCAGACGATTGTGGGTTCAACTCCCACTCCAGAGACTTGAGCACAAAAATCTAGGCTGCCACTCCCAGTGCAGTACTGGGGGAGTGCTGCACTGTTGGGGGCGATGTCTTTCAGGCTTTAAACTGAGGCCCCCTTTTTCCCTCCAAGGTGGATGTAAAAGACCCCATTATTTATCACTCGATCAATATCGCTAAAGCAGGTTATCTGGTTATTGTCTGATTTCTGTTTGTGGGAGCTTGCTGTGCACAACTTGGCTGCTGCATTTCCTACATTACAACAGTGACTACACTTCAAAAGTGCTTCATTGGCTTTAAAGCACTTTGGGAGGTCCTGGAGTCACAAAAGGCACTATAGAAATTTTTTTGTTCATTCACAGGATGTGGGCTTTATTGCCCATCCCTAATTGCCCTTGAGAAGGTGGTGGTGAGCTGCCTTCTTGAACCGCTGCAGTCCAGGTGGTGTAGGTACACCCACAGTGCTGTTAGGGAGGGAGTTCCAGGATTTTGACCCAATGACAGTGAAGGAACGGTGATATATTTCCAAGTCAGGACGGTGAGTCTATGCAAGTCTTTTTTCTTGTTAAGACCTACCTAACAGATAGTCACATGGAGCTACTCACCCACCATAGAACACTTCCTTCCTTCAGGTACCAGGCCCTAAGAGGCCATGGGCAACCATGGCCTTGCATTTGATTGTTCATGATTATACTTGCAGTGCTTTGCCATTGCCTTCTGCAGTCTGGCTGATCAGGGAACTCTCCCATCCTTATTGCCTACCATATTGGGAGGATTTACAGGCCGATAATTAAACATGTGTGGCCACATTATGAACAGACCTTCCATGGCCATTGAGTCCTGAGGTGGGACTTGAACCCAGAACTTCTGGTCGAGAGGCAGGGACACTACCCACTGTGCCCCAACACCTCCAACACAGCACAGAATGCATTGCTTCGAAAGCGAAGGAAGGGAAGCAAATAAATAAAATGCTGGAAATACTCATGAGGTCTGGCAGCATCTGTAAAGAAACAGAATTAACATTTCAGGTCATTAACCCTTTGTCAGAAAGAAAGAAACACGCATCAGTTCAATCAGCAATGATCGGAAAGCAAATGCGAGCATACAAATAGCAGGAGTAGGCCACTCGGCCCCTCGAGCCTGCTCCCCCATTCAATAAGATCATGGCTGACCTAATTTTAACTGCAACTCCACATTCCTGCCTACCCCTGATAACCTTTCACCCTCTTGCTTATCAAGAATCTATCTACTACTGCCTTAGAGATATTCAGAGGCTCTGCCTCAACCACCTTTTGAGGAAAAGAATTCCAAAGTCTCACAACCCTCTGAGAGAAAAGAATTTTCCTCATCTCTGTTTTAAATGGACGACGCCTTATTTTTAAACAGTGGCCCCTTAGTTCTAAATTCTCCCACAAGGGGAAACAGCCTCTTCATATCCATCCTCTCGAGTTCCCTCAGGATCTTGGGCTCTCAAATCTGGGATCTTGCTGCTCAGTACAATTCGGTTCCGCACTGAGCAGTTCACTTAGTAGCTGATCCTTCGATGGTGAGATTATGACATTCACCGAGTCTATTGAAGTTTCCTGTGGTACTCAAATGAGACCTGGTTGGATTTGTTCACCTTATTAACTCTATTGCCCGGCAGTCTATCCTCTCAGTAACCATCACTGCTAACCTGATTCCAGCCCTAGTTTGCATATCTTTGCGTTTCATTCCTCTTCCTCTGATGCTGTCCTGTCACAGCAGCAAGAAACACGTGGGCAAATTAAACCTAATCTTGATGGGAAAAGAAAGATAGACTTGTATTTATAGAGGGCCCTTTGACAGGCTAGGAATGTCCCAAGGCATTTTACAGTCAATTAAGTATTTTTTGAAGTGTGGACACCAGTGTAGGAAATGCAGCAGCCAATTTGAGCACAGCAAGATCCCACAAAGTGATAATGACCCAGATAATTTGTTTTTTTTAACAGTGACGTTAGTTGAGGGATAAACATGGAGCCCATGACGCTGGGGAGAACTTTCCCTGTGCTAATTCCAAGCTGTGCCCATAGAACCACCGCCTCAGTTTGACACCTCACTCCGAAAAGTGGGTCCCCTCTCTCCTCGGTACTGGCACTGGGGGGTTGTCAGCCTGAATCAATGGGTGAAAATCGTGTGGCTTTTTCTAAAGAGTGGGCAGTCTGTTCCACCAGATTGTCGCTCAAGCAAGGAAAACAGCTTCCACTGATTTCAACCCAATTGTCACCACATTCCAATTCGCTGTCCCGAAGTTCATTTCCTCAATATTGTCAAAAATAAGTCTTCCAAATCAAAAATGTTTCCACTAGATTCAAATTTGCTACCATACAGGAAACGAATCCAGACACTCACTTGCAGCATTGCCAACTGTGACTCCTGGAGGTTTCATCACATGACTTGCCAACGCGCTCCAGCCATTAGTCGGCCAACACATCCATCCTTGTTAAAAGCAAAGAACTGCAGATGCTGGAAATCCAAAACAAAAACGAAAATAAAAATACCTGGAAAAACTCAGCAGGTCTGGCAGCATCGGTGGAGAGGAGCACAGTTAACATTTCGAGTCCTCATGACCCTTCAACAGAACTAATTAACAATAGAGAAGAGGTGAAATATAAGTTGGTTTAAGGGGGGGTGGTGGTTGGGACAGGTACAGCTGGATAGAGAGCCAATGATAGATGGAGATAACCAAAAGATGTCACAGACAAAAGGACAAAGAGGTGTTGAAGGTGGTGATATTATCTAAGGAATGTGCTAATTAAGGGTAGAAAGCAGGACAAGCAAGGTACAGATAGCCCTAGTGGGGGTGGGGTGGGGTGAAGGAATCGAAAAACAATGGATGGAAATACATTTAAAAATAACGGAAGTAGGTGCGTAAAGAAAAATCTATATAAATTATTGGAAAAAACAAAAAGGAGGGGGAAAATCGGAAAGGGGGTGGGGATGGAGGAGAGAGTTCATGATCTAAAATTGTTGAACTCAATGTTAAGTCCGGAAGGCTGTAAAGTGCCTAGAAGATGAGGTGCTGTTCCTCCAGTTTGCGTTGAGCTTCACATCCATCCTTGTGAGGCACGGCCTTCCTACACCAGCTGGAAAGCAGAAAGACTCATTCCCCAATTGGTTAATGCTTGATTGTCAGCCAAACAGCCTTATCCCCCCACCCCGCCATTTTCAATATTTTTATATCTGGTAAAGAGAAATGTTTGAAGAAAATGACAAAAAGAAAACAATCTTTTTTAATGTCCCGATGATTTTTCTCCAGGGTTGCACACAGCAGAGCACACAGGAGATTGATCTTCAATTCCTGGAGACTCCAGGCCAATCCTGGAGGGTTGGCAACCGCACTCGCTGGCCAAAATACTTGCGGAGAAGTGAGCATCACTGGCAAGGGCACCCATCCCTCATCGGTCTTGATAAAGAAGTGGCGAAACACCTTAAAGACACGCTCGGCCACTCCAGAGTCAACCACATTGCCACAGGCCTGTATATGCCAGACCAGATGAGTTTTTTTAAAACGAAATCCAGTAGTTTCATGGTGAGCATTAACTGAGACTGACTTTTCATTCCAGATTTATTTAATGAATTGAACTCAAATTGCATAACAGCTGTGGTGGAATTTGAACTTGTCACCAGGGCCAATTTCTAGATTACAAATCCAGTATCATAAGCACTACACTATCCTGCCTATGCGGACGACGCAATTAACTGGAGTCACATTGTACAGGCTCAAGTTAAGGCAGCTGATCGCCTTTCTATGGAGGGAATTAGTGAACCAGCTGGGCTGTCACAATATTCCAGCAGCTTCACACTCACTTTTACTCATACTGGATTTCTATTCCCACATTTTTAAAAAATGAATTCAAAGTTTCCAACCGCTATGGCAAGACTAGAGCTCAGGTTTCCAGGATTATTAGCTCAGGCATCTGGAGTACAAAGACCAATAACAACCATTCCGCTACCATACACCCAACTGCCATAAATAGGGGATATTCCATTTAGTCACTTGTGGAGTCGCCAAGAGTTGGTTAAAAAAAGCCCGACGATGATTTTGTGAATTCCGCTTCCCAGACCAGAGTAGTGAGGTTCCACTAGAAAGGGGGATTTGATCGTGTGCTTTGGAGATTGGGTGAAAGAGGGTCCAGACCGTGGAGAATCATTGGTGGGTTTACAGTCTAAGGCAGCTGGTGGGAATTCCATTATTAACCCAGCTCCTGCCAACAATTCCAAACTGACCCAACTCCAACCCAGTGTCCCAAACTTATCCAATTCTCTCCAGGAATCTCAAACTGACCCAACTCCTACTGGATGCTCCTGATCAGCCCAACCACCACTGAGAGCCACTTTGTCTTTCTATTCCACGCCTTGAGGCCACCCATTTCTTCCTTTGCTTTTACATCCAGGAGGTCACACCCTGAGTTGTTTCCATAAGAAAGCCCTATTTTACATGGGTTCATCATTAGCCTGCCTCACATCGCGCCCCCCATCACCCCCAGAATAGGAGAATGGGTTAGGTGCAATGGAAGGGGGGGTCACTATTCCCTCCTATCAAATGCAACTACGCTGCTGAATGTCAACCCAATATTCCGGGACCAGAATCCTCGTCTCCACTCACTGGGACTATCTATATTTGAATTTGTTGCTAATGCAAATATCTTTTTTTTATTCATTCATGGATGTGAGAATCGTTGGCAAGGCCAGGATTTTGACCCAGCGACAGTAAAGAAACGGCAATATGGTTCCAAGTCAGGATGGTGGGTGACTTGGAGGGGAGCTTACAGGTGGTGGTGTTCCCGTCTATCTGCTGCCCTTGTCCTTCTAGGTGGTAGAGGTCGTGGGTTTGGAAGGTGCTGCCTAAGGAGCTTTGGTGATTTGCTGTAGTCATTTGTAGATGGTATGCACGGCTGTTGGAGGGAGTGAATGTTGAAGCTGGCGAAGGTGGTGCCAATCAAGCGGCTGCTTTGTCCTGGACGGTGTTGAGCTTCTTGAGTGTTGTGGGAGCTGCACTCATCCAGGCAAATGGGGAGTATTCCATCACACTCCTGATTTGCGCCTTGTAGATGGTGGACAGGCTTTAGGAAGTTAGGTGGTGAGTTACTTGCCATAGAACTCCCAGCCCCTGGCTTGCTCTTGTAGCCACAGTATTTATATGGCCAGTCCGCTTAAGCTTCTGGTCAATGGTAACCCTCAGGATGTTGATAGTGGGGAGTTCAGCGATGGTAATGCCATTGAAAGTTCAGGGTAGATGGTTAGATTACCTCTTGTTGGAGATGGTCATTGCCTGGCACTTGTGTGGTGCAAATGTTATTGCCACTTATTAGCCAAAACCTGACTGTTGTTTAGGTCTTACTGCATATAGGCATGGACTGCTTCAACATTTGAGAAGATACAAAATGGTACTGAACACTTGAAATCATGAGCAAACATCTCCACTTCTGACCTTATGATGGAAGGAAGGTCATTGATGAAGCAGCTGAAGATGGTTGGGCCAAGGACACTACCCTGAGGAACTCCTGCAGTGATGTCCTGGAGCTGAGAGGACTGACCTCCAACAACTACAACCATCTTCCTTTGTGCTAGGTATGACTCCAACCAGTGGAGAGTTTTCCCCCTGATGCCTATTGACTCCAGTTTTGCTAGGGCTCCTTGGTGCCACACTCGGTCAAATGCTGCCTTGATGTCAAGGCCGCCTCACTTCCTGAGCTCAGTTCTTTTGTCCATCTTTGAACCAAGCCTGTAATGAGATAAAATACTGAGTGTCCCTGGTGGAACCCAAACTGAGTGTCAGTGAACAGGTTATTGCTGAGTAAGAGCCACTTGCTCGCACTGTCAATGACAATTTCCATCATTTTGCTGATGATCGAAAGTAGACTGATGGGGCAGTAATTGGCCAGGTTGGATTTGTCCCGTTTCTTGTGTACAGGACATACCTGGGCAATTTTCCGGATTACCGGGTAGGTGCCAGTGTTGTAGCTGTACTGGAACAGCTTGGCTAGGGGCGCGGCAAGTTCTGGAGCACAAGTCTTCAGTACTATTGCCAGAATATTGTCAGACCCCACAGCCTTTGCACTATCCTGTGCCTTCAGGCACTCCTTGATATCACATGGAGTGAACTGAATTGGCTGCGGACATCAGGAGGAGGCCGAGATGGATCATCCACTCAGCACTTCAGCCTGGAGAAGTTTGCAAATGTTTCAGCCTTGCCTTTTGCATTGACATGCTAGGCTCCCCCAACATTGAGGATGGGGATGTTTGCAGAGCTTCCTCCTCCAGTGAGTTATTTAATTATCCACCTCTATCCACAACTGAATGTGGCAAGATTGCAGAGCTTAGATCTGATCCATTGGTTGTGGGATTGCTTAGCTCTGTCTATCAAATGCTGCTTCCGCTGTTTAGCATGCTTGTAGTCCTGTGTTGTAGCTTCACCGGGTTGGCAGCTCATCTGTAGGTATTCCTTCTCCTGGCATATTCTCTTCACCCCTCATTGAACCAGTGTTGTTCCTCTAGATTGGCATTTTCATTTCACACCGTGGGTTTAGGAAGGGTGTTTTAAGTGTTACCTAATTGGTCACAGAATCACAGAATCACACAGTGCAGAAGAGGCCCTTCGGCCCATCGAGTCTGCACCGACACGTGAGAAACACCTGACCTACCTACCTAATCCCATTTACCAGCACTTGGCCCATAGCCTTGAATGTTATGACGTGCCAAGTGATCATCCAGGTACTTTTTAAAGGATGTGAGGCAACCCGCCTCCACCGCCCTCCCAGGCAGCACATTCCAGACCGTCACCACCCTCTGGGTAAAAAAGTTTTTCCTCACATCCCACCTAAACCTCCTGCCCCTCACCTTGAACTTATGTCCCCTTGTGACTGACCCTCCAACTAAGGGGAACAGCTGCTCCCTATCCACCCTGTCCATGCCCCTCATAATCCTGTACACCTCGATCAGGTCGCCCCTCAGTCTTCTCTGCTCCAACGAAAACAACCCAAGTCTATCCAATCTCTCTTCATAACTTAAATGTTTCATCCCAGGCAACATCCTGGTGAATCTCCTCTGCACCCCCTCCAGTGCAATCACATCCTTCCTATAATGTGGCGACCAGAACTGCACACAGTACTCCAGCTGTGGCCTCACCAAGATTCTATACAATTCTAACATGACCTCCCTACTTTTGTAATCTATGCCTCGATTGATAAAGGCAAGTGTCCCATATGCCTTTTTCACCACCTCACTAACATACCCCTCTGCCTTCAGAGATTGATGGACACACACGCCAAGGTCACTTTGTTCCTTAGAACTTCCTAGTGTCATTCCGTTCATTGAATGCTTCCTTGTCAAATTATTCCTTCCAAATTGTATCACTTCATACTTTTCAGGGTTAAATTCCATCTGCCACTTATCTGCCCATTTGACCATCCCGTCTATATCTTCCTTAGCCCAAGACACTCAACTTCACTGTTAACCAATCTTTGTGTCATCCGCAAGCTTACTAATCCTACCCCCCACATAGTCATCTATGTTGTTTATATAAATGACGAATAATAGGGGACCCAGCACAGATCCCTGTGGTACGCCACTGGACACTGGCTTCCAGTCACTAAAGCATCCTTCTGTCATCACCCTCTGTCTCCTACAACTAAGCCAATTTTGAATCCACCTTATCAAATTACCCTGTATCCCATGTGCATTTGCCTTCTTTATATGTCTCCCATGTGGGACCTTGTCAAAGGCTTTGCTGAAATCCATATAAACTACATCAGCCGCACTACCCTCATCTACACACCTGGTCACCTCCTCAAAAAATTCAATCAAATTTTTAGGCATGACCTCCCTCTGACAAAGCCATGCTGACTATCCCTGATCAAACCTTGCCTCTCCAAGTGGAGATAGATTCTCTCCTTCAGAAATTTCTCCAATAGTTTCCCTACTGCTTACAACAAAATGAGTTAACTGTTTTAATTGTGGAGTCTAGAAGTTTAAGGGGAAGTGTATTCAAGCATTTTGCCACATTATGTTGATTGCTATTTAAAAAATTGAAGTATTTCACACACAAAGAATCAGAGTGACTGCTAAACGGACAAACTGAAGAGTCATTTCTTGCACAGCAAAGTTCCCTGAACAGCAATGAGGAGAATGATTAAATTATTTGTTTTGGGCAGCGTTGGTTAAGAACAGAATGTTGGGCAGGATGGCAAAGACAGTACCTCCGACAGTGTAGCACTCCCTCACTACTACGCTGAAGTTTTTGAATTATGGGCTCAGGTCCTGATCTGGGACTCAATATACATGATTTTCTGACTCAAAGATGAAAGTGCGACCAATTGAACCTCAACAACTAAAAGACGAAAGGCCCAATTAGTGTGTTGGATGCTGATGTTTGGCAGACAGACAGAGTGTGTGCGAGAAAAGAGAGGGATGTGGGATTGGGCTACAGGTGAAGAATGTGCAGGATTGGAAGTGGGAAAGAGGGCAAGTGGAGAAGAAGATGCAGTAAAGAGGGATGCGAGACACAATATGCAGCTGGTCAAACATGAACACAACTACACATGGTGAAAATGGTTCAACGAGGGTTGGAGTTTAGAAAGTCTTTTAAAAAACACAACAAAAGTACTTCATTGGCTATGAAGGAGGTGCTGAAATGCACTATATAAAAACACCTCCTCTGACCGGTGAAATTTTGAAAAAGAGTGCACAGTCTTAAAATTAGATCTGGACCATCCAGAAAGCATAATTTCACACAAAGGGTAATGGGAATCTGGAACTCTTTCCCCCAGGTGGCTGGGGATCAGTTGGAATTTTCATCACAGGGTGACTGACAGTTTTTGTTGGTTAAGGCTTTCATGCAGTATGGATCAAAGGTAGATAAATGGAGGTAAGATACAGATCAGCTATGAACTAGTTAAATGTGGAGAGGCTGAATGGCATCCTTCTGCCCCTACAGCCCTATGACCCAGCATGCGCAACACCAAAGGAGATATAGAATGAGTAGGAGATCGTAGAAGGCAGAGTGACACAACACTGAGAGCCAATGTCACAGAAATTCAGAAATGCAGAATGGCATAATTCCCCAAGCATAGGAAGTCAGAGAGCAGTGAGCAATGGGCCCTGGGATTTCTGAGCTACATTCTCAGCTGATGAGGCTTAGGCTGGGCTTAAAGGAATCGGAGAATGATCCAAAGGCCGACCTTTCTGACTGAGGTATCAATTTGATTTGGAAAGAAAGAAAGACTGCATTTATATAGTGCCTTTCATCACCTCCTTCATAGCCACAAGTACCTTCGTAATGTAATCACTATTGTAAATATAGGAAATATGGCAGCCAATGTGCGCACAGCAAGTTTCCAAATTTAGCAATAGGATAATGACGAGGTAATCTGTTTCTCCTGACAATAAAAGCAAAATACTGCAGATGTTGGAAATCTGAAATAAAAACAGAAAGTGCTGTTCAGCAAGTCTGGCAGCATCTGTGGAAAGAGAAACGGAGTTAATGATTCGAGTCCAATATGATTCTTCTTCAGAGTTACCTCCCTTCAGTTCCGAAGGGTCATTCAATGTGAAACGTTAATTCTGTTTCTCTCTCCACAGACGCTGCCAGATCTGTCGAAATTTTCCAGTACTTTCTGTTTGTAGCGATGTTGGTTGAGGGGTCGATTTTGGTCAGGACACTGGAACTCCCCTGCTCTTCCTCGAACTGGTGGCCGTTGGAATCTTTTACACCCATGATGGAAGGCAGACGGATCCTTGGTTTAGCGTCTCACCTGAGTGGGGTTTGTCAACTCGCTTCCTCGCGTGTCCCAGCACACGGAGCTCATGCTAATGATGGATTTTAAGTTAGTTTAATCCGTCCTGTGGCTAGATTTTTACAGTGCAGTTTCTTCTAATTATTATTACAAAGCGTTTCAAGAATAACAGGGGTTGCGATCCAATAACAACAATTAGATGAAGGAGGCAAAGTGCCAAGACAACTAATGCTCTGGGCAACTCCCATCCAGACTCACGCCCACTGGCACTGAGCTGTGCTGCACAGTCTTGTCGTACCAATGGCAGCCTTGATTTGATCTGAATGCACACAGTTCACAGAAAGGAAACAAGGCAGTAATGTTTGTACAAAAAATTAACCAATTATCCAAACATTCGGATTTAATGGAGGATTTGTTTTTCTATAAAACAGGGACTGCAACAAACAAAGGCGTTTATTGGCATGGGACCATGCAGAGAGGCGCACCAAGCCCCAGCTCTAGTTGCCAAGCAGTGGCCAAGGGGAGAGAAAAGGGCGCCATGCCCATCAATGCCTTGCCCTACTCATTAGGCACCATCCTCGCCAATCACTTGGGGGCGGGAGTTGAGGTTAAAAGATAAAACACCCAGAGGAAGAGCTTCAGCCTGAGCCTCGAGACAATTCACCCAGACCCCCATCAAACTCCAGGAGACCAGAGAAAGAAAGACTTGCATTTCTACAGCATGTCTGCATGATCTCCAGACATCTCAAAACCCTTTACAGCCAACGTAGTACTTCTGAAGTGTGGGCACTGCTGTAATGCATGAAATTGGGGAGGCGGTATTAATGCTGGACTAGTAATCCAGAGACCAAGGGTAATGTTCTGGGTACCCGGGTTCCAATCTTGCCATGGCAGATGGTGGAATTTGAATTCAATAAAAGTCTAATGATGACCATTGTTGATTGTTGTAAAAACCCATCTGGTTCACTAATGCCCTTTAGGGAAGGAAATCTACTGTCCTTACCTGGTCTGACCTACATGTGATTCCAAACTCACAGCAATGTGGTTGACTCTTACATGCCCCCCGAACAAGGGCAATTAGGGATGGGCAATAAATACTGGCCCAGCCAGCAATACCTACATCCCATGAACAAATAAAAAAAATGCTGCAGCCAATTTGCACACAGCAAGCTCCCACAAACAGCAATGTGATCATGATCATAAGGTGATGGTGGTTGAGGGGTTAATATTGGCCAAGGCACCAAGGAGAACTCCCACGCTCTATCTCAGAGGGCAGCGCCTCGGCTTGACGTTCCATCTTAAAGACAGCACCTCTGACAATGCAGCACTCCCTCAGTGTGACGTGCCAGTCTCGATTATGGGCTCAAGTCTTGGAGTGAGACATAAACCCACATCCTTCTTCCTCAGAGTAGAGAGTTTTACCCTCTGTGCCATGACTGACACCATCGGCTGGTTTTTATAGGGCCCCGTTGGCTCTGCTCCCCAGCTGAAAGGTTGGGCAGGGCAGGGGGAGAGGGAGAGCCTGCCTGGCTTTGATGGGCCATTATTTGGCGTGAGGCTGGACCCCTCAGCAATGGAGGTCCTGCCTCAGAGAGCTGCCTGCCAATCAAAGCATGGCAACACTCCAGTGCCCGGTAGTGCCACTGGACCTGCAATGAGATCTGCAATAAAGCGAGCAGCATGGGATACGGAACCAGAGGTAACTGGGGGTTCCTGTTGGCAGGCCCTGGTTATTAATGGTATATTGTTAGGATACACAGGTGAAGGGCATTGTTTAATTAAGTATTTTGAGCACATTTAAATAGGGGACACTGGGCGTGGGAGTGGAGCTATCAGACTGAGCAAAGTCAATAACCACTCTCGACAAAGAAATGTTCTGTGTCTTGGTTTTGACTCCACCAACAGGTTTATGTCCGATTAGCACTGTTGAGGGGGCCAATGGGGTTGAGGGGGGGACATGGTAGATATGGCGGGGATGGGGGAGAGGAAACTTTGAGGGGATTGGGCCTTGACTGGGGCCTCCAATAGGACAAGGGAGCCGTTAAGAAGGCAATGCCACCTTGCCGTCCGCCAGCGTGTGCAGAGAGAGCTGCCGGGCTGGACGCTTGAGGCTTGAGCCTCTTCCACTGGTTAAATCCCGGTGACAGCCGGCTGAGGCTCATATGTGGGCATTAATTGGCCACTTAAGGGCCTCAACTGGCCCGCAGGTGGGCAGGCCACCCAACTCCCCACCAATGCTGGTAAGATTACAGTGAGCACGGCGCTCACTGTCTTTTATAGCCCCACAACCCCCTCACCTCCCGCAAACCCAATGTCAGTGGGCGTAAAGTCCGGCCTATGATGCACTACATAGGATTCCATAGGATATATGGCACAGAGACAGGATATTCGGCCCAACCACTCCGTGCTGGTGTTTATGCTCCATTCTAGCCTCCTCCCATCTTTCCTCATCGAAATCTACCATCGTAACCTATTCCCTTCTCCCTCATATGTTTATCTAGCTTCCCCCCCTTAAATGTGCCTATATTATTCACTTCAACCTGTTGCTGTGGTAGCGAGTCCCACATTCTCACCACTCTCTGGGTAAAGGGCTGGATGAATGAATTAACCTCGCTCTAATATGTTCCAATTATCTCCTTCCTCAGGAACTTGCCAAACCCTTTCCTAAAGGCTGTGCAGAACAATGCCACTTGCCACATCTGCTCCAGCAAATGGTTCTACATTTCTCAATTAATGTCGGAGAGTCGCTTTTCGTTCTTGTCGAGTTTCCTCAGCCTCTCCGTTCCTCACCCCTCCTGAAAGTGCTGGAGGGCGGGGGTGAGTTCCACAGACGCTGGCTGTCTCGTGGTTTTTTTGTTTCCGTGGTGCACACAGGCCGTCGACATTGTAACCGAGCTAACTTTACTGATAACACATTTTCCTAACATGGACACATATCTGCGGTAACTGAATTCTGTTAAGAAGATCTGCAACATGTGCTGTCTGACCGTCAAACCCCAGGTCAGGTGGCCGCCCCTTTACCTAGTACAGAGTACCATATAGTACCTAATACTATTATCATGACACTGGCTGCCCTTCCAGTACCAATGCACAAGACGCTGGTATTTAGTTGTGTGTTTGGTCAGGAACATTAACTAAGCCTTGCAGAGTTATCACTGAAATCAACCTCAGTGCCCCTTAGGCTTAGGGAGTGGAATATTCACCCAGTGACCCAAACTTTCCCCTCCCTCCAACTTCCTTGGCTTCGATATCAATCAATGATCCCTACAAATTTCCTTGGTTGTGTGTGACCTGTTTAGGTCAATGCACAGTATCTTTCAAACTTTTTACCTGTCCGCTAGGTGACTGTGAATGCACAGAACCTTAATGGGGCAATTTGTAAGCTTTCTAAGCAATACCTTCGCATTTGCTGTGTGGTCATACAAGCACGATGCTGAGAGGGAATGTTATTATGAACGCCGCAGGCTTCCTCTCTAGTAGAGGAGCAGGCTGACACTCCAGCAGGTCAAACTGGTCTACATCAGGAGGACAAAAAAAACAGCTCAATGGAAAAAAAATGGGCATAGTGTGAAACAGGCAGCCAATCCTCTCCGAGTTTATTTCAGTGTCATTAGTGGAAACCAGCCTCACCCTCTGGAAACCCACAGGCAAGGAGGTGAGGAAAAACAAGAAGTGTCAACAACAACAACAACTTACATTTATTGCTGAAAAGAGAGACATTTTGCCGAAGCTTTTCCCCTCGCACTCATCAGGACAAGTGCAAGAATGCCGAATTTCAAACTATCACAACAATTTATGCCACAGGAGAAAAGAATGCCGATTGATTGACAAGTCGATTCTGATTGGCTGAGATGTTACCGTGGAGAACGCAAAGGGGAATTCTAGGCTCTGAAGAGTCAACTTGTCAACCAATCTGCTCCATTTACTCCTGCAGTATAAACTGGCATGATCGTTTGAAATTCGGCATTCTTGCCTTTGTCCTGATGAGTTCAAGATGAAAAGCTTCAGCAAAATGTCTCTCTTTTCAGCAATATTCAAGTCCTGTACTACCAAACTTATATTTATATAGCACCTTTAATGTAATAAAACATCCCAAGGCACTTCACAAGAGTGTTATAAAACAAAGCATGACACCGAGCCACTTAAGGAGATATTAAGTCAGATGGCCAGAAGCTTGGTCAAAGGGGTAGGTTTTAAGGAGCATCTTAAAGGAGGAAAGGGAGGTAGAGAGGAGGAGAGGTTTAGGGAGGGAATTCTAGAGTTTAGGGCCCAGGCAGCTGAAGGCATGGCCTCCACCGGTGGAACGATTAAAGTCGGAGAGGCACACAATCGAAATCTGAGGCAGAATCAGCACCTGTGGAGAACAATGCAGGGAATGGAAAGCACTTCTGGAGCTGAGTGTCATTCTTTTGATCGAATGGCTTCAGACACTGCCACTTCCTAAGACAGAGAATTCCCCTGGAATTATACAGATAAGTGACTTAGTGACAGAAAACCCTCCGAAAAGATAGATGTTGTTTCCGTGTGTGGTTTGCCGGGCTTCCTGCACCTGCCTTATCTGGTGTTAAGTGCGTTCGAAGGGCGAATGAGTTTTCAGCTGGCAATGGGCCTAAGCTTTGTTTACTGACAGTCAGAAAAAGTTGTCAATTATAGACAGTGCATGGGCCGTGGTTCTTGTCAGGTGGTGACACCTGCAGCATAATCAATATTTTTTGGATTGAGGTAATTGTCAGCCCTACATCCCTGGTAACACTCGTGCCTCTTGACTCAGAAGGTTGTGGATTCAACTCCAGGCTCCTTCGACAGAGCCTTCCAAACCCATGACCTCTACCACCTAGAAGGACAAGGGCAGCAGATCGATGGGAACACCACCAATTGGAAGTTCCCCTCCAAGCTACTCATTACTCTGACTTGGAAATATATCGCCGTTCCTTCACTGTCGCTGGGTCCAAATCCTGGAACTCCCTCCCTAACAGCGCTGTCAGGAAGGGTGAGTACCGTGTTGGCATGGATCAGTGTGGTGAAGTGTTAAGGTCTAGCCATTCCTCCTGTGGAGCTCAGGGGTGTTAGAGTCTGAGTGCCAACTGTCAGTGACACCGGAGCTGGCCAAGGGGGTGAGCCCTGGCTGCTTGGACTGAGTGCCTTGCAGCTCAAGGGCCACGACTTGGATGTGCCCTGTAAGATGTTCCTCAGCTGGGGTTGGCCAGGCTGCAATGGTGCTGCAGGTACAGAGTGGACTCATCAATGCTCCTCTGTCCTTTCAGGAGAAGGTGAGCCATAACCAGGGTGCCTGGTATGTACAGTGACAGTGTGAAGACTTTAACTAATGACATGTGCTTGTCCTCCCTTAGATTCTCCAGCATGCACTCATTCTCCATGACCCCAAAGGCCCACCCCTGATGCCAGAGGGCAGCCGGACTTCATCTGCACCTGTGTCACACCTGCACTCTGAAGCAGGCACCAGCGCAGATACCAGCACCTCGGTGGGCATTAGATAGTTGGCTACATTTTTGGTGCACATTGGTGAGGGCATTTCACAATTACTTGAGGTGCAGGCAGAAGCAGAGAGTGCCCAGGGTGCCGGTGGTCGGAGGGCTGCTGGAGACCAGGACGATGCTGGATTAAAGGCAGATGATGGGCCTCTGGAGTTGTCCATTAGGGGGCAGATGCTGGGTGTCCAGCAGGATGTGCGGGAGGCTCTGGTGGAGATTCCGGAGGGTATGCGTGCTCTGTTGTGGAGGAGTCCATGCTAGGCATAAAAACTGTGTTGACCCTCATGGCCGAGCGCACTGTCTCTCCCATTGAGAGAGTGGCGACTCTCATGGAGAGGCAGCTCCAGGAACAGCATGAGGGGTTCCTGGGGTTGCGCTCGGACCAGCAGCCCTCACACAGGCACTGACCTGAGGCAGTCAGTGTGAGTGTGGGAGATAGATGAGGCACCCAGTATCCCAGCTAGGTGCCTGTCCATCAGTGGTGAGCAGTGTGACTTCACATTGGCACACGACCTGCTTGTTGTCTCTGTGGGCTCCTCTCAGGGCGCTCTGGATGATGACAGCAGCTCCTCCAACCCTCTGCCAGTGACCGTGGTATCTGATGAGGCTGTGATGACTGGGGAGATGCCAGCCATGGCACTGGCCGCTCCATCCCAGGCGGGGCCAGCACAGGCTCCACAGGCCAAAGGACAACTGCCAAGGTCATCAAGGCCAACAGGACAGCAGAGTCAGCAGCTGCCTCCAATGCCGGTGCCAGCGAGGGGGGAGCACCTAGACTCAGCACTCACCAACGTAAGTTTAAGGCACCATGAGCACAACAGGGACAGTTCCCGGGTGATCTTCTGTTCAATTCTGTTTGCTGGTGTGGACATCAACACCAGTAATGGTCATGTCAATGTGACAATAACATTAAATTTGTTTTTGTTCTAATGGCCTGAGAATGCTTCACCTTTATTTCTGGTGCAGGGTACGCCAGTGTGTAATGCTGAATGTGAGTGGCTCGAAACTTTATTGCACGGGCACCGAGAGGACTTTGGGTTCACATAACAGGGGCGTTTTGGACATCCTGGATGGAGATGGTAGCCCTGGCATGAGGTGGGAGTGGATCTTTAGCAGCCCAGCTGAAGGAGCGTTGGATCAATGTGACCCTGCCTCCCTGGAGGTTACCGAAGATTCCCTCCACACCCTCAGCATCCTCTTCACCGTGCTCCTCTTCTGATTCACCACAGGATTCATCCTCTGGGGCCTGTGGAGCTGCGTCGAGATCCTCTTCCCCCAGTGGGTCCCTCCGTGCCAGTGCCAGATTGTGGAGAGCGCAGCATGTAACCACTGTCAGTGACACCCACTCTGGGGGTATTGTAGTGCTCCCCATGAACAGTCCAAGCATCGGAAGCGCATCTTCAGAAGACCTATGGTCCTCTCTACCACCACCCTTGTGGTGCCATGGCTCCTATTGTAACGCTGCTTTGCCTCTGTCCTTGGGTGGTGGAGAGGCGTCATGAGCCATCTTTTCAATGCATAGCCCTTGTCACCCAGCAGCCACCCATCTGTAGGGCTGGAGCTCTGAAGAGCCTCGGCACCTGGGAGTGTCTCAGGGTATAAGTGTCCTGGGAGCTGCCTGGGTACCTTGCACAGACTTGTAGAATCTGCATCCTGTGGTCACACACTATCTGCACGTTCATGGAGTGGAAGCCCTTCCTGTTGACGAAGGCACCGGGCTCACCTGCTGGTGCCTTGATGGCCACATGTGTGCAGTCTATAGCACCCTGGACACGGGGGAAGCCAGCAATCACTGCAAAGCCTCTGGTTCGCTCAGCCTGGCTGGCCTCGTCCACACGGAAATAGATAAATGTCATTACCCACCTGAACAGAGCGCCTGTCACCAGCTTGACACAACTGTGGACAGCTGATTGGGAGACTCCACACAGATTCCCTCACTGAGCCCTGGAAGGAGCCGGAGGCATAGAAGTTGAGGGCCACTGTGACCTTCAGAGCCACTGGCATGGGGGTGTCCACCCACACAGTCAGAGCTGATCTCAGGCCCAATCATCTGACAGATGGAGGTCACGGTCTCCCTGGAGAGACGGAGCCTCCTTCGGTATTGCACCTCAGACATATTGAGGTAGCTGCATCGCCAGCTGTAAACCCTGGCAGCAGGATAGTGGCATCTTCTGCTGCCCCTTCCACCTTGGACTACCTGCTGACCCTGTGCCCCTTGGGCCTGCACCTCTCCTCCCACAGGTCGCTCCCCTGGAGGCTGCATTGGGACACCCGGCCTCCTCCCCCTTCTGCCCCTCTCTTCCTCCTCAGAGGAGGTGTCACCAGCAGAGACCCAATCCCCATTCCCAGGGTAACAGGAGGCTGTCTGATACCTGGAAGTGTCCACACGGCCTGAATCCTCCAGGGGCCTTGGAGACACCAACGAGTCCTGAAATGGAGCCTGGAAACGCTAACAATGAGGCCCTGAACAGAGATGAAGCTGCCAAGTACCAATAAGCAACCAGCAGCAAACTACCTCCAAAACCTCTCACTACTCACACTGGCAACACTGCTGACCCTTTGTATCCCACCTGCAGATGAGGGTTTGCAAAATGTCGGCTGCCCGCCTGCCCATTTTGCCCGTGTGACAAGCGCAAAATGGCATGGCAACATGAAATCTTGGTCAATTGCCTTTTTAATGGCCTTAACTGGCCTCTTAATTGATGGCGGGCGCAGCTCCAATGCCCGTGCCCGCCCACTGACTGAAATATCGCGTGAGCACGGGATGACATCGGGACGACCAGTGTAAAATTCTGCCCCATGTGTGGGAGGAAATATAACTTTCCTGTGGTCCTCACAATGGAAAGCCTGACTTCAGAAACAGCGCGCGTGTGTTTTTGAAGATCCAAGGCCTTCCCACCACACAGAAATGGTGTGGAGTCGGGGAAGGGACAGGAAAATTGTTTTTCCAGCATTTTGTGACCCGAGTTGCACTCCCTTTGGGAGATGAACATCTGGCTCATCCTTACCTAAGGAAGGGTATACTTGCTTTAGAGAGGGTGCAATGAAGTTTGCCTGGACTGATTCCTGGGAGGAGAGGGTTGTCCTACAGGAGAGATCAAGTAGAATGGGCCTATATTCTGTGGGGTTGAGAAGAATGGGAAGTCATCTCATTGAAATGTATAAAACTCTTAGAGGGCTTGACATAGACTTGCTGAGAGGTAGGGGAGTCTAGAGCTAGTCTCAGGGTAAGGGGTTGGCTATTTAGGACTGAAAAGAGGAGACAGTT